>NC_064620.1:392831671-393456671 GCF_023898315.1 Schistocerca nitens
GATATTTCTCCGAAAGTTAGATGTTATATCGCCAAACTCATGCGTTCTAAACACCAATTCTTAAATACTGGATAATTACAGTCTGTAAAATTTGCGAGCCGTGTGTTACGCTGCCTGAAGATATATACACATGTCTATAACTGTAATACTTACCTAGTTGTGTTACATCTTTAATGTAAGGTTATACGAGGTGTGGCTAGAAAAAAACCGGACTAGTACTGGTGAAACAATAAAACGAATGCAATAAGGCTGAAAGTCGCGTGGCCTGTCACGTGACTCTCGCTCCACCTACTGCTCGAGTTTCATCTGCCTCCTGCACTCAGTCTGCCCGTGGCGTCTGTTTTAAGTAGTTGACGTTTTGTCTGTGCGTCGGAAAATGTTGAGTGTACAGAAAGAACAGCGTGTTAACATCAAATTTTGTTTCAAACTAGGAAAATCTGCAAGTGAAACGTTTGTAATGTTACAACAAGTGTACGGCGATGATTGTTTATCGCGAACACAAGTGTTTGAGTGCTTTAAACGATTTAAAGATGGCCGCGAAGACGCCAGTGATGACACTCGCACTGGCAGACCATTGTCAGCAAAAACTGATGCAAACATTGAAAAAATCGGTAAACTTGTTCGACAAGATCGCCGTTTAACAATCAGAGCAGTGTCTGAGTTGACAGGAGTTGACAAGGAAAGTGTTAGGCAGATTCTTCATGAAAGTTTCAACATGAACAAAGTGTGTTCAAAAATGGTTCCAAAGTGTCTCACAATTGAACAGAAGGAACGCCGAAGAATGATTTGTTCTGACATCCTGGAAACTCCTGTTAACTCAGACACTGCTCCGATTGTTAAACGGCGATCTTGTCGAACAAGTTTACCGATTTTTTCAATGTTTGCATCAGTTTTTGCTGACAATGGTCTGCCAGTGCGAGTGTCATCACTGGTGTCTTCGCGGCCATCTTTAAATCGTTTAAACCACTCAAACACTTGTGTTCGCGATAAACAATCATCGCCGTACACTTGTTGTAACATTACAAACGTTTCACTTGCAGATTTTCCTAGTTTGAAACAAAATTTGATGTTAACACGCTGTTCTTTCTGTACACTCAACATTTTCCGACGCACAGACAAAACGTCAACTACTTAAAACAGACGCCACGGGCAGACTGAGTGCAGGAGGCAGATGAAACTCGAGCAGTAGGTGGAGCGAGAGTCACGTGACAGGCCACGCGACTTTCAGCCTTATTGCATTCGTTTTATTGTTTCACCAGTACTAGTCCGGTTTTTTTCTAGCCACACCTCGTATATCTTGATGAGTGGATTCTAAGAAAGCATTTTAAAATTTTAAATTCGATAAATAATTATACGAAATATTGAAAATCAAATTTTCGTTCCCCTTAGTAGCGGTTTGATAGGCAACTGCAGCTGGGAATGAGCATTGTTTTAGTTGTTTCAGTAACAAACAGGGTGTCCTAGAACCGTTGGAAGAAACTTCGAGGAGTTGACGTCTTGAGGAATAAATCGAGGATAGAAACCCGTGTCTGGAAACGTCATCCAACCATGGTACCGAGCGTCAGTGGGGAAGATGGAGCTTCTGCTGTGTAGATAGGTTTTGCCTACTATGAATGCGATGCTCTGTTGCCTTGCTGGATAACAATTTCCGACACGGGTTTCAATCTGCAGTTTATTTTCCTCTGGAACTCTCTAAAGTCTACAATGTTTTTCGCTATGCAGGAGAAAAATAAACTGTATCTGGAAACCTGTGCTGCAAACCGTCATCCACCAAGGCAACAGAGCATCGTTCGCATTCATACGAGACCAGGGCTGTCTCTGCGGCAGCCAGCTCAGTCTTCTCCACTGCCGTTCGTGAGAATCAGTCGCGATCACTGAATGAAAAACAACATTGCGAGACGTTCCCGCCGCGCGGGATCAGCCGAGCGGTCGAGGCCCTGCAGTCATGGACTGTGCGGCTGATCCCGGCGGAGGTTCGAGTCCTCCCTCGGGCATGGGTGTGTGTGTGTTTGTCCTTAGGATAATATACGTTAAGTAGTGTGTAAGCTTAGGGACTGATGGCCTTAGCAGTTAAGTCCCATATTTTTTTTGAGACATTCCGCCTACGATGCGTCGGCGTACAAAGCCATTACCGAAGGGGTGGCCGTGTTTCAGGCGCCGGCGCTTATAACTTCGACGCTCTGTAACGTCATTGGATGACTGTTCTCCTTTTCTCCCTCAAGACGCCCTCTACAATTCCTCGAAGTTTGTAGCGACATTTCTGGAACACGCTTGTAACGGAACTGAAATGATGGTGGGCTGACAGTAATTTGGAGCCCGCGCGTCGGAAACGGGCGCGCTGGTGTGAGACTGCCAGGGAGTGCACCCTGATGCCATCTATTGGCGAAACTGGGAATTAGCGCTACCTGTCAGACAATGCACTAAGCTCTCTGAGTCAAATGTATTCTTCTTCTTGGTAATTATAAGTTATTACTATATAATTTAATGTTGTAAAGCGCTAGTAGTAAATCATTATGACTGGTATGAACTCCAGGGTAATAAATATAAATATTCTTAAATACTAAATGATTTCGGTAAAAAGGTGGTAGGGGAACGCCCCCACTCTTGGTGATACGAGCGTAGCTAGGGGTAGCTGGAGAGACAGGGACTGAACAATGGAATGGCCTGGGGAGTGTTGACGTGATCGGACATGCGTAACTGTGCTCACGCAAAAGTGATTGTGCAACAGCGAAGAGGCGAATATCGTCGCCGTTTGTGGAGTAAAACGCAACGAATGGTTGTCGAAGCCGCCTCTATGCCACTGGGGCTGATTGTAAGAGTTCCTGCGCCCAGATTTTATGGCGGACGTGCAGTAGCTAATACGAGTGCTACAGCTCGTAGTTCCAGCCGCCATTAAGGGCATGAGGCGTGAAGAGCTGCGTTAGCCACATGCATCTCACCACCAGCACCGACACGTCTACCCAAGGCAAGACTGCTTGCAATTGTTAAGTCGAACTTTGTATACATGTAAAAGGAGAATACCAGTTTTCTTTTATGCAAGTGCAGAGGACAGAATATAGTAATGAGTAAAACTACGACGCATGTTGTTCATTGTAAAGTGTAGTAACCTCAAACATAGTATAGTGAAATCAGACTGAGGCCACCATCGCCTCTTTCATTTACAATTCTTTTGGTTGTAGAATACTTTAGCGTATAAGAATGTTGAAAAGAGCAATGGTCACACCAGAATGAGTCGCCTATTTATAGTTACTTAAATTTTTCTGAGTAACCTTTCAAGTAAAGTCACTTAACTAATTCTATATCAATTGTCCAAAGAGTAATATCCAAAATCATTAAATAAGTTGAAGGATAGAATTTTGTTAACCCAAGTTGCATAAATTGTCTTGGTAGTAATTACCAAGCCAACTCACTTAAATTGAGAGAGTATTTGCTTTGTAGAATCACCTAGAATGATCAGAAATAGTAATATTCAGAATTAAGTTTAAATTCAACTCAAGCCGTTTCACTTTGAAACGAGCCAAAAATTGATTTATTCTTTTGCTCCTTCAGAGCTGGCGACCGTAGTTATAAGTATTTTCAGGAGGATTCGACGGTAAGTCTGCTGCTCTCGTCGTGCTGATAGGATTATCCACTGCCGCTAGCAGTGGTGATTGGATACATAAGCTCACTACCAAGTTAAGTGGGTCAGGTAGGCAGTGTTACCGTGTGAACTGTAGGGCACTGTAGGCCGTGGATCGAACCCGTTCAATCATCACAGCTCTTTGGGAAATAGTCCGGTTAGGAGTGTACTAATTATTAGGTAAATACTGGCGAGTAACGGTCAAAAATGTATACGCAAGTGAATTTAGCAAGGTCCACGTAGCGCCTAGTTAATGTGGTGGAATGGCGAGGGTAGGAGTGGAGTAAAAGTGAGCTGAGCTTGTGGCAGCTGTGCTGTATTCAAATATTAACAACGTGAATTCAATACTACCTCTTACCATTAGGACTGAGCTATTTACGGTTAAAATACGTAGCAGTAAGCGCAAAGGCGTGACAGCTACAAGTCCGTATTGGTTTTATACATACGGAATTAGGAAGCGGTTCATTCCGTCAGTGGAGGGGGTTAAAACAACCGAGTCAGTTGAGAACATACCCCATTTACTGATGGAAAGATTCGGCGGTTCGGTCGCACGCTGTACGTCGTTGACGATGACAGCTGATAAGCGACGGACCTTGAGATCTGCATCAATCCAACATTCGGCGTCACACTCGAAACAACAATAAAAAGTTACTTCATTTTTAAGGTAAAACAAACAAGAAATTGGTGTCATGTTCTACCTTAAACAGTGAACTCTACGAGCGCCACATTCGCAGCGATAAAGACTGCATTGGCTACAAAATATTGGCATGCGAATTTCCTAAACACGCCGCATAATAATAAAGTTGTGTAGCATGTGGTGAAACGGACACCTCATGCTGGTTTTCTTCCACGCCCAACCGGAAGTCATACACTGTCCAGTCACATGTCAGTAGCCTGATCAGCACCTTCTGCAGTGCGGACGGCTGCAGGAAGTGAGTCAGTGAGGTTCAGGAAGGTACAGACACCGATGTGGAGCCAGCTCTGCCGCGGCCAGCTCTGTTGAGGATCCATGGTCAATACAGCCCAACCGAGGTGGTCCCATTGATTCTCGATTGAGTTTAAATCCGGGCAGGTTGGTGGGCAGAGGAGTAGGGTAAACTCATCCTGGCGCCCTTCCTACCACGCACGTTCATTGCGAGCTGTCTGCCACGTTTCACTGTTCTGCTGGTAGATGCTATCGTGCCGAGGAAAAACAAACTGCAGATACGGAAAGACTTGGTCCCCAAGGATAGATGCAAACATGTGTTAATCGAGTTTAACTTCCGGAATGACGAGATCATACAGGGAATGGCACGAAAACATTCCCCCAAACCTCCTCCGGCCTGGATCCTACCGACAATAGTTGCAGAGTGTTCGCGTTTCAAGGTGTACATGCCAATAGCAGTCTGTCCGATGGAGCATAAAATGTGATTCGTCTTAAAAGGCCACCTGCGCCACTCACTGGGCCGGCCAGTATGGCCGAGCGGTGCTAGGCGCTTCAGTCTGGAACCGCGCGACCGCTACGGTCGCAGGTTCGAATCCTGCTTCGGGCATGGATGTGTGTGATGTCCTTAGGTTAGTTAGGTTTAAGTAGTTCTAAGTTCTAGGGAACTAATGACCTCAGAAGTTAAGTCCAATAGTGCTCAGAGCCATTTGAACCATTTGAACCGAACTAGTGTCAACCGAAACACGACTTACACGAAACGGCTCCAAAAACGGCTAATCCAAAGATTAATATTGTTCTGCACGGAAATAATTCGAGGGTGTGAGCGTTCTGATCTGTAATTGGTGGGGAGAGGTGAATAAAGGGAAGTGTGGGGGATAAACGATGAAGGAGTAGACCAAGGCTTTGCCTCAGTAAGCAGCTGCAAACATACAGTAAAGCCCTGGCTAACCAAACTCGGGCCTGGCCGGGGTGGCCGAGCGGTTCTAGGCGCCTCAGTCTGGAACCGCGCCACCGCTACGGTCGCAGGTTCGAATCCTGCTTCGGGCATGGATGTGTGTGATGTCCTTAGGTTAGTTAGGTTTAAGTAGTTCTAAGTTCTAGGGGACTGATGACCTCAGATGTTAAGTCCCATAGTGCTCAGAGCCATTTGAACCATTTTGAACCACTCAGTGGACGTCCAGATGCAGTATGGGCGTGCAAACCTTCGTCACCGATGAACAGCAGTCAGCTTGGGTGCATGAACCAAGCGCCTTCTGCGGAGGTCCATACGCAGCACCGTTCGCTGAACGGTCGTTGAGGAGAGACTGTAGGTAGCCCCTTGGTTCATCTGTGAGATCAGTTCCCTCGTAGACATCTTCGTAGCCGTCGTTCAACCCTGTCACTTATGGCCGACCGAGCGAGGTGGCGCAGTGGTTAACACACTGGACTCGCATTCTGGAGGACGACGGTTCAATCCCGCGTCCGGCCATCCTGATTTAGGTTTCCCGTGCTTTCCCTAAACCGTTCCGGGCAAATGCCGGGGTGGTTCCTTTAGGGCACGGTCGACTTTCTTCACCTTCCTTCCCTAATCCGATGAGACCGATGACCTCGCAGTTTGGTCTCTTCCCCAAAACAACGCAACCCAACCCAACTTATGGCCCAGTAGTGCACCACAGTTGGCTGGACGCCGGTTTTCAATAGCGCCATTTTGCCATACAATGTATACCATAACCATGGTGGCGCGCGGAAAACTAAAAACGTAGCCCTTTGGGAAATGCTTCTTCTCTTTGGACGGAGAGCAATAGTTATGGACGTCAGATAATCGCTCCGTTTCCGCGTCACAACTGCACTGTTGTCTGCGTCGTCCTCCCCCCCCCCCCCCCCCCCCCACACCGTACGCTCCGCTGCTAGTGCTGCTGTCTGTGAGTGGTTATTGCGTGTTGACTTCGAACATAGGCTGTGGTTACATTAATGTGACTGGACCGTGAGCAAATCGTCCCTTCGGATGCTAGGGACACGTCTGTTCTTACAGTGTTTTCTTTTAGCAGCAAGAGATAATAGTACACTACTGGCCATTAAAATTGCTACACCACTAAGATGACGTGCTACACACGCGAAATTTAACCGAAAGGAAGAAGATGCTGTGATATGCAAATTATTAGCTTTTCAGAGCATTCACGGTGGCGATACCTACAACGTGCTAACACGAGGAAAGTTTCCAACCGGTTTCTCATACACAAACAGCGGCTGACCGGCATTGCCTGCTGAAACGTTGTTGTGATGCCTCGTGTAAGGAGGAGAAATGCGTACCATCACGTTTCCGAGTTTGATAAAGGTCTTATTGTTGCTTATCGCGATTGCGGTTTATCGTATCGCGACATTGCTGCTCGCGTTGGTCGAGATCCAATGACTGATAGCAGAATAAGGAATGGAACGCCGTGCTGGACCCCAACGGCCTCGTATCACTAGCAGTCGAGGTGACAGGCATCTTTTCCGCGTGGCTGTAGCGAATCGTGCAACCACGTCTCGATCCTTGAGTCAACAGATGGGACGTTTGCAAGACAGCACCCATCTGCACGAACAGTTCGACGACGTTTGCAGCGGCATGGACTATCAGCTCGGAGACCGTGGCTGCGGTTACCCTTGACGCTGCATCACAATCAGGAGCGCCTGCGATGAACTCAACGACGAACCTGGGTGCACGAATGGCAAAACGTCATTTTTTCGGATGAATCCAGGTTCTGTTTACAGCATCATGATGGTCGCATCCGTGTTTGGCGACATCGCGGTGAACGCACATTGGAAGCGTTATTCGGCGTGATGGTATGGAGTGCCAATGTTTACACGTCTCGGTCACCTCTTGTTCGCATTGACGCCACTTTGTGAACAGTGGACGTTACATTTCAGATGTGTTACGACCCGTGGCTCTACCCTTCATTCGATCCCTACGAAACCCTACATTTCAGCAGGATAATGAACGACCACATGTCGCAGGTCCTGTACGGGCCTTTCTGGATACAGAAAATGTTCGACTGCTGCCCTGGCCAGCACATTCTCCGAATCTCTCACCAACTTAAAACGTCTGGTCAATGGTGGCCGAGCAACTGGATCGTCACAATACGCCAGTCACTACTCTCGATGAACTGTGGTATCGTGTTGAAGCTGCATGGGTAGCTGTACCTGTACACGCCATCCAAACTCTGTTTTACTCAATGCCCAGGCGTATCAAGGCCGTTATTGCGGCCAGAGGTGGTTGTTCTGGGTACTTGTTTCTCAGGATCTATGCTCCCAAATTGCGTGAAAATGTTATCACATGTCAGTTCTAGTATATCATATTTGTGCATTTCTTCATCGTGTACCAATTTTAATGGCCAGTAGTGTAGAATATCAGACTCCCACTTCCAATCAATTTATACTTACTGAGTTGTGCACTGCACACGCATTACAAAAGTCTCGTGTCTCCAACGAGAAACTACGGTGGCCACTGCAGCTCTTCGGCGCGCAGTAGCCGGTGGCAGAAAGTCCGGAAAAAGAACGTAGCCCTTGCTTGGTGGGGATTCGAGCAACAGGATAACTAGGTAGAACCAGATGAATCCAGCCGAAGCCGCAGTTCTCTATGAGTGACGCATCATTAAGCAGAGTGTCTCTCTCTCTCTCTCTCTCTCTTTCTCTCTGTGTGTGTGTGTGCATTAAGAGAAAGCATAGCACTGAAGCTGTGCGTGCGGTCGCGCTGACACGCACATAAGCAGGAAAAATATCTCTGATTAAAGAATGAGAGATCTGTCGCTTTTCCAATCCAATAAATGAGAATCGGATCCATACTTCAGTTACAAGGCACAGCGATCTGCCTAGCTATCAGTAGCATTCAGTTTGTGTCTTCTACCACGTTTTTATCGGGTCGCTTTCTTCTCTCTGCTTTCTTCGGCTCAAATTTTGCAGTTAATTTTAAACTACCTTACAGATGACTTAGAGACTTGATAATTTCAGCACAGCTCACAACTGGATGACAATGTAATATTAACTCGCTTCCTTTCCTGGTGCATGGTGGAGGGTACTTTATATACCACTGTAATTTCCCGATGAGTTAGAGACTTAAAACTTTTAACACGGCTCGGAACTGGGTGACAATACAATTTTAACACGCTTTCATTTCTGGCGTGCGGCGGAGGGCACTTCGTGTACCACAGCTGTTTACCCCTTTACCTAGCCGGCCGGTGTGGCCGAGCGGTTCTAGGCCCTTTAGTCTGGACCGCGCGACCGTTACGGTCGCAGGTTCGAATCCTGCCTCGGGCATGGGCGTGTGTGATGTCCGTAGATTAGTTAGGTTTAAGTAGTTCTAAGTTCTAGGGGACTGATGACCTCAGACGTTAAGTCCCATAGTGCTCAGAGCCATTTGAACCGTTTGAACCCCCTTCTCTTATTCCACTTGCCAATGTTTCGTGCTAAAAAAACGGTTGCTTGTAAGTCCCCGTGTGAGCTTTATTGTTCCTAATTTTTACCTTTGTGAAAAAGCCGTAGGAGGAAGAAATGTCTTGGTTGACTCAGGTGAGTAGAGCAACGGAAGTTAACCTGAAATTTTCCACATGTCTCTGTTGCAATCTCATCAAAATGTTTGAAATCGATTGAAAATGTTGAAACACACACAATACTAAAAACCAGGAGATAATTAATTAAAACACGTTTTAAAAACGGACTGAAATGTATAAAAAATTTTTTTCTAGCTCCTACAGATTCCTACTGAAATGCTTGTGTATTCTCAATAGTTATGAAAATACTTGTAGAATTTAAAACGAAAAACGTGGAGCGCATGCAGTACCTAACTGATGCATGAAAAGTTCACCTCCTTGCTGTTATCTGATGAATGTGACACATGTTTTTCGTTTTAAATTCCAGAAGCATTTTCACAACTATTAAAAATTCACAAGCACAAATTTTCAGGACCTTATGCAGGAGGTTATGTTTCTATGTGGGGCTAGGAGAAATTGTTTTATACTTTTCAGTCCGTATTAAAAACGTGTTACGTTAAAAAGTTCTTTATTTCAATAATTACGACTACTGAGCGGCCCTGAAATAAATAATCACGCTAAACACAGGGATCAAAATAGGAATGACTATTTTGACGTTTTTCTAGTATTATCGCAAATTTGCAAACACGAAAAGGATGATAGAAAGCAGATTTGTAGCGAATTGAAAATAAGAATAATACACACTGTAAACGCGAACTCTACTGACAACGTTCCGGATGTTGTTCGTGGATATTTTCTGAGTATTTTGGTGCAAAGGACCCGTAGCCTCCAGCGGCTCGTTACAGAGAAATAATGTAAGCGTGATTTATTCGATTCGTTACCCCAGAATTTGATCTGGTCTTGTAACATCAATCAAAACGGTCTTGCTGTGCTGGTACTACGAATGGCTGAAAGCAAGGGGACCCTACAGCCGTAATTTTTCCCGCGGGCATGCCGATCTACTGTATCGTTAAATAATGGTAGGACCCTCTTGAGTAAAATATTTCGGAGGTAAAATAGTGTGGTGTCACCGCCAGACACCACACTTGCTAGGTGGTAGCTTAAATCGGCCGCGGTCCATTAGTACATGTCGGACCCGCGTGTCGCCACTGTCAGGATCGCAGACCGAGCGCCACCACACGGCAGGTCTCGAGAGACTGACTAGCACTTGGCCCAGTTGTACGACGACTTTGCAAGCGACTACACCGACGAAGCCTTTCTCTCATTTTGCCGAGAGACAGTTAGAATAGCCTTCAGCTAAGTCCATGGCTACGACCTAGCAAGGCGCCATTAACCATTTCAAGATAGAGTCTCACTTGTATCATCAAGAATGCTGTATACAAATGATGGAATAAAGTTAAGTATTCTAGCAGCTACGTACTTTTCTTTATAGCATTCATTACGTCTCCTGTTTCAGACCTAAACTAGCCTGCGTGAGTTGACGCGTGCCCTTTCGGCTTCCTCGCCTTGTGTCTCGACTGTCTTGTCTAGACACAACAAATAGTCCCCATTCGTATCTCCGAACGGGGCTACCCATCATCATAGAACACTCGTCATGTTTCATTCTTGGGACGTAAACTCGGCCAGAAGTCGGAAACAGTGTAATATAAGACTCATCCGACTAAAAGACGTTCTTTACTTGCTCCACAGTCCAGGTTTTACGACTCCCGACCACGTTTTCCTGTTACGGGTATCACCGATGATGGTTTCGCAACCCCAACTCGCCCTTAAATCCCCAGATTCGTGTTGTTTTAGTGCTGACAGGGTTCGCCAGTGCGACAACCAGTTCTGCAGTGACTTTTGCAGTCGTGATCCTCTTATTTTTCGTCAAAAATCTTCTATAATGACCGTCTGTGGTGATCGCCTAACACACACGTTCGGCCGCGTTGTGACTTAGCAGATAAATCTTCGTTTTGGTGCCTCTTGAAATACCAGACACTTCTACCTTGGTTGCGGAAGCACCCATCAAACGAGCTCCGACAATTTTCCAACGTTCACTTAGCTCCGACGTAATGCACTTAGAACTACACAGAACATTGTTGCGACCACGATTGGCGGCTGCGACGTACTCAAGGCACTGCACGTATTCAGTTCGTGGTCATACACAATTTGCAAGCCTAGGATTTATGATCAAACATGCATTTCTCGCGCTGTTCCCATATTTTTGTAAAAACCCCAGTATATCAATAATACAAGGGCAGATACCTAGCGGCCATACAACCCAGCACCTCTCCTCGACATCGATTCAACAGATGAAGCTAAGTAATCAGGCATGCGACGTCCAGCTTTCGTACAATTCCGTGACACAATGTTACCCTGCAAATTTACATCGAATAAAAATTCTAGACACTGGAAGTTGTGACGGGGATCAAACTGACGAGGCTGATTCGAATCATATAGTATTGGCAAACAAGAAGAACAAGGAAGCACAAGAAGTACTGTACAGGAAACTGGTTGGTTGCAAGTGGCTTTCCTCTGCCTTTTAACTTCTTACTCTACATATTCGTGTAAGTCGCTATATTTTGATAGCGCAATATTGAAAAAAGGCTCATATTGTTGTTGTTGTGGTCTTCAGTCCTGAGACTGGTTTGATGCAGCTCTCGATGCTACTCTATCCTGTGCAAGCTTCTTCATCTCCCAGTACCTACTGCAGCCTACATCCTTTTGAATCTGCTTCGTGTATTCATCTCTTGGTCTCCTTCTACGATTTTTGCCCTCCACACTGCCCTCCAGTACTAAATTGGTGATCCCTTGATGCCTCAGAATATGTCCTACCAACCGATCCCTTCTTCTAGTCAAGTTGTGCCACAAACTCCTCCCCAATTCTATTCAATACCTCCTCATTAGTTATGTGATCTACCCATCTAATCTTCAGCATTCTTCTGTAGCACCACAGATTTAAACTTTTTACTATACGTCCTCTTCATGGCAATTGGCATTGAAGCAACCACATAGTGAGCGCGCGTACAGCGAAGAAGACTCAAAACTATCTTGCACAAGATACTCCGTAAATTTGTAGATTTGTATGTTGTGTAATCATGGCCGTAACTGAAGTTCTACAGTATTGTACACAATGTGTGCTTATTCTGTCAGTTTACTTTAACTCAAACGTTGCTATTAAGTTGTCGATGTTGCATAAACCAAAATAAATAAAGGATTAAAAAAATGTTCATTTTAGATGGGGTGCCACAATTGCTGGAGACTGTGTCCCCTATTCTCTGTGATACGATGTGGTTTTTAGTACCACGCATTTTTTTTTTTTTTTTTTTTTTTTTGCACGTGCATGAGGTGTGCAATACAATCGAGACTTCCAACAATAGTTTTACGTTGTTTTTCCTTTCTTAGTCATCACCTTACGTCGTTCGTTCCACTCGTTAGACGATCTGCACCCGAAGGTCACGACACACTTAATTACTTTCGTGCTACTTGTTTCGTGCGCGCATAATCCTGTTATACGCCCGGACGGTTGGAAATAAGCCAACGTCCGAATAACATGACTTGCCATTACGACGAACAAATCCCTGGCCACGCTGCGGCCACGGCCACGAACAGAAGGCGAGGCCCTGGGGAAATCTCCAGAAAGCACACTCGCTGGGGGCAGACGTGGCGAAAGATTCTGCGGCGCAAAGTAAATGCTTTCAAAGGATTGAAGACAAAAAAAGATAAGCTTCTGCAGTAGAGAGTCGTACCTCTTGTTATGATACTCCTTACCCAATGCTACGGTTAATAAACCATTTCTGCAGTCGCCCGTGTTTTTTTAGGAGGAGGAGGAAATTGCAGAGTTTGATATTAAACAGCCATGTAAAAGCCATGGATCACTAGAGGGATTCAAGTATCTTGTGAAAGGGAAAGGAAAATGTATCTGTTGGCAAGAAAAAGTAAAGATCCTGCAGAAGTTACGCACTGCAAATACTACTCAAAATTACTAAGAAAATTTATTAAAAAGTCAAGAAACATGCTCACTCATTATGTCAGACAGATCACTAATCCCGACGGCAGAATAAATACTATAAGGAATGTAGTGAAACGAGAGACAGAACAACAACCCACACAACAGTATAACATCACTGCTGAACTAAGTGGAAGGGCTATGTGGTGTGCGTACTGTAAAACCTTCGGCACACAGACCATCAGATTATTTGACTTGTCGCTCTAACGAAGTAGGCGAGGGTCAGCAATATGTTTCGTGGTCTTATCGTGGCGTGTTTATCTTCTGCCGTTAGGTCAGGCGATAGAAATGCCACTTGCAAGCTTAGAGTAGCAGATTGACGGGGACCAACTTTAAACAGAACTTGATTAATTTTCACACACATTTATTAAAATAATAAAAATCATAGATATTACGTAACTGATTCTGGATGCTGTTTACAAGTGACAATCTGAAGTTCCTTTAGTCTTGGTACGTTAATCTTATTCTCACATATCTCTGATACTTGACAAAGTGTCTATACATTTCTCTTCATGGCTATGTAGAGGAATATGATAATCTTATTAGGCGCAGACTGAAACTTGACTACAGACTAATGCAGACTGACTAATCGGAGGTCTGTACACTCGTTATAATACCTCGCGCGTTCATGTACCACTGCGCGAGTGTGATCCGCGAGGAGAAAAGGTTCTACGTTAGCAGCAATCTCATTGGCCGCGTTACATATTAATACGCGGACCGGCGGAAGCAGAATTTGGTCCGTCTCTAAGACAGCGCCATCTCGTAGTGCGGAGACGGACGATCGCTGTGCCTGCGCTGTTCTGCTTAGCAGGGCGCGCTCTAGTGGGAAAGTTGTGTACGCGCTGACTACGCGGAACTATGTACACAACAGGCTATAAATAGTCTAAGGTAGCAGGTATATTTAATAATTATTTCTTAATGTAGGGGCAAACTGTTCAAGAAAACAATCACAGCAGAGTTTTGAAAAAGCAACACTCATAAAAATCGATAATATGAATCTATCATCAGCTTCTCCTTCTGAAGTTAAGAAAACTGTGTATTCTTTAGAAAATAAAAGTTCATCTAGATCTTCCTCCAACCCCACCACTCCATCCACACCTCCCCCTATCTCCTCCACCGCTCCGATAATCCCCTCCCAGTTGCGCGTGGCGGAGTTGCCATTGGCCACCACCGCCAGATCCCCGTTCGGCTCCAACCTCTCCTTCCCGACCCCACCGAACACCTGATCCTTAGTCTCTTCTTCCCCGGCCTTACCATTACCTGTGCCACCATCTATGTCCGCCCCAACGCCCCTCTTCCTTTCGACTTCCTCTCCCACATCGACCGTACCTTCTCCTCCTATGAGATTGCCGCCGACCTCAACATCCATAGTCGCTCCGCTGCCCAGTTACGGCGGTGGCATCGGTTCCTCTCCTCCCTTCAAGGCGACCTCATCCCCATCCCCCAGCCCACCCGTCCCGAATCCAATTCCACTCCCGACGTTATTCTCTCCTCCCCCAACCTCCTTGGTCGCATTACGGTGGATGTCCTGGAGCCTATTGGTAGCGACCATCTCCCTGTCCTCCTCACCGTTTCAGACGGTCGTCGCCCCCGCCCCGACCCTCGTCATGACCCTCCCCCTAAGTACTTCCATGACTATTCCCGTGCCAACTGGAATGCCTACCGGGATACCCTCTCCACTCAGGTCGATAGCCACCCTCTCGCCTACCGCCGTCCCGATGATGTCTCCCATGCCGCCTCCTTTCTCCAGCAGACCTTGTCTGAGGCCGTGGAGGCCCACGTCCCTACTGTTGCCATCCACCCCCACCGTCCTACCTTGCCACCACAGGCCGTCCTCCTCCTCCGTGAATCCCGTCGTCTCTACCGTGCCTTCCTCCGCACGCGTGACCCGGACACCCTACGACGCCACCGGCAACTACAGCGACACATTCGAAATTTGCTCGCGGCTAAGAAACGCCGGGACTGGCGACAGACATGCACCCGTTTAAATGCTACCCTCCCTATAAACTCGTCCAAGTTCTGGACCGCCTTCCGTCGCCTAACCGGAACTAAACCCTCCCCCTACTATCCTCTTCTCCACGATGATCACCCCTTCCCTGACGCCCTTAGTAAGGCCAATCACTTTGCCTCCTACCTGTCCGATGTGTTTTCCATCCCTGATGATCCCCAGTTCGATTACTCCCTCTTCCCAGATATCCGCGATCGAACTGACACCTCTGTCCCTCCCCTCGCTCCTGGTTTCCAGTACTTGGACAACATTCCACACACGGAACTTAATGCCCCCATCACTACACAGGATCTCATCACTACACTCCGCACCAAACGCAACACCGCTCCTGGTCACGATCGTGTCACCTACCGTCACCTTCGTGAAGCTCCTGTCTCTTTTCTCTCCACCCTGGCCAGGCTCTACAATGTAGTCCTGTCCACCGGTTACTACCCCGACCTGTGGAAAACCTCCCGTATCCTCATGTTCCTCAAACCTGGCAAACCGCCGTCCGCAGTCTCCTCCTACCGTCCCATCAGCCTTACCTCGGTCTTCAGCAAGGTCCTGGAATCTATCCTCACCCGCCGCATCCACCAGCATCTTCGCCAGCACCGCCTCCTCCCCGTTACCCAGTGTGGCTTTCGGCCGTCCTTCTCTTCCGACGATCTCCTCCTTCACCTCACTCATCTCCTTTCCGAACAGCTCAATTCCCGTCGCTCCGCAATCTTCCTCTCTCTTGACCTCGAACGCGCATATGACCGCGTATGGCATTCCGGTCTCCTCTTCAAGCTCCAAACCTTCGCCCTTCCCATTAACTACGTTCGTCTGATCGGTTCCTTTCTCTCCCGCCGTCCTTCCCATGTCACCATCCATAACACCGATTCCTACACCTTTTTCCCCTCCGCTGGTGTGCCCCAAGGCTCCGTCCTCTCCCCCCTTCTGTACTTGTTGTACACGGCGGACATGCCGCCGCCGCCACCCCCCGTCCACCTTCTCCAGTTTGCCGATGACACCGCCTTCCTTGCCCTTGCCCCCACCCTGCAACGCTCCCAACACCTTCTCCAATCCCATCTTGACCGGTTCACCGCTTGGTGCAACCAGTGGTTGCTCAAGGTCAATCCTTCCAAAACCCAGGCGATCATTGTAGGCAAAACCACCCCTTCCTTCCGCCTCCTTGATTTCTATCTCACCGTTTATGGCCGTCCCATCGCTCTCACCCCCACCCTTAAGTACCTTGGCGTCACCCTCGACCGTCGCCTCTCCTGGACTCCCCATCTCCAGACAATCCAAGCCAAGGCACGTTCCCGCCTCCGTCTCCTCAAGCTCCTTTCCGGCCGTACGTGGGGTCTGGACCCCTCCACCATCCTCCACACCTATAAGTCCCTCATCCGCCCTATCCTCTGCTACGCCCATCCAGCCTGGATCTCCGCCCCCCCTTCCTTTTATAAATCCCTCCAAATCCTTGAACGCCATGCTCTCCGCCTTGCCTATCGCATCCGTCTCCCCTCCCCCACGCGGATCCTGTATGATCTTATCCCCCTCCCGTAAACTCGATCCTCCTCACCCGCTCGTCTCCCCGATCCTCTCCCACCCCCGCCCGCTGCCGCGCCTGTACTCCCATGTCCCACCCGGTCTCCATCTCTCCACCCTCCTTACCCTCTCCCAAGGTGGCTTCCGCCAGCTCCCCCTCCCTGATGATGTCCTCGTCCCCTCCATCTACCCCTCCTATCAACTTTGACCCTGCCCCTCCCCCCTCACTCCTGGTGTCCTTTCCCTTAGGCACCCTCCCTCCTTTTTCTTCCCTTCCCTGCTCTTTCCTTTTCCCCCGTCCCCTCCCTCCACCCCTCTTCTTCCGGGCTTCCCCTCCCCCTTCCTCTCTCCCCCCCTCTTTCCCTTGCCCGTGGCGTCCCTGCTCTCCCCTCTCGCTTTCCCACTCCCCCTCCTCCTCCTCCTCCTCCCCCTCCTCCTCCTCTCTTGGCAGGTCCCCGGACTCGCACACGCATCGTGAACTTTCGCGCGCCGGAGATCGCCGCCCTCGGTTTAGTGTTTGTGCCGTCGTGTCTGTGCATCAGTGTTTTTCGCCGTCCACGCTCCTTCGTTCACGTGCATCGTCTACCTCGTCAGTGTTTGTGCCCAGTGCCGCCGTTTTTTTTCTTGTTGTTTCGTCGAGTGTGAACGGCTTCATGTTTTTTAACTATTGTATCTCCTGTTTTTTAAACCGCCATTCTGTTACTTGTCTGTCTCCCTTTCTTTTTTATTGTACTGCCTATGGCTGAAGAGCGGAGTACACTGTTCCGCTGCCAGCCCACCTTTGTATGGGGTGTTCAAATTACAATAAAGAAAAAAAAAAAAAAAACATCTAGATCTGACTGAAAAGTGACATTTTAAACCCCTCTATATGAAAGGTGATAGGAGAGATTCCAATAACTACTCAGCTAATTCACTACTAACATCGTTTTCCAAAATTTTTGACGTGTTGGTTTCTAGAATTGTATCCCACCCCAGCAACAACAGCATCATCACTAAATCACAATTCGGATTTCAGAAGTGTTTCTCTACTGAGAATGCTATTGACACGTTCATTTATCATATTTTACAAGCATCAATTAACAAAACAGCACCAGCTGGGATTTTCTGCGAGGTATCTAAGGCATTTAACTATGTGAATCGCAATTATCTTATAGATATACTGAGGTTTTATAGAACTGATGGTATAGCCAACCAATGGATAATGTCACATCTAACCAATATAATGCAGAAAGTTATACTTTGTAATTCAACCTACGTAATCAGGAGAGGTTCTTCTGACTGTGGAACAGTCACGTATGCGGTTCCCCAAGATTCAGTCTTCACTATTTTCCCTCACATATGTAAACGATCTTACGTCTAATATGCAACAAGCAGAATTAGTTCTTTTGTGGATTACACTAGTAATCAATCCACGCATGCGTACAACAGCAGAACAAATGCTAAACAATTTTCTCAGAAGTATCATTGACTGGTTTTCTGTGAATGATCTCACTCTCACTTTTAAAAGGACACCATATATTCAGTTCTACACATCTGGAGGTACTACACTTGGTGAGGAAATATTAAAAACAGAGGAAAGTGAAACAGTTTTAGATCTTCATTTTGATGACAATTTAAATTAGAAAAAGCACATTTCGGAAATCGTAATAGAACTTATTTAAGCCATAATTGTACTTGTACTTAGTCATTGCAAATCTTGGGAAGAGACAAAGTTAGCGTTTCATGCATATTTTCATTCAGCCATTTGATATGGAATAATGTTCTGGGGTAATTCATCTTCAAGGGAAAGTCTCCATCCCTCAAATAAGAGCTGTAAGAATAATATGTAGTGCTCACACACGATGATTTTGTAGACATCTGTTAAAGGAGTTGGGCATTCTGATAACTGTTTCACTATACTGTACATTCTTTAGAAAATAAAAGCTCATCTGGATCTGACTGAACAGTGACATTGTTAAACCCATCTACACTCCTGGAAATTGAAATAAGAACACCGTGAATTCATTGTCCCAGGAAGGGGAAACTTTATTGACACATTCCTGGGGTCAGATACATCACATGATCACACTGACAGAACCACAGGCACATAGACACAGGCAACAGAGCATGCACAATGTCGGCACTAGTACAGTGTATATCCACCTTTCGCAGCAATGCAGGCTGCTATTCTCCCATGGAGACGATCGTAGAGATGCTGGATGTAGTCCTGTGGAACGGCTTGCCATGCCATTTCCACCTGGCGCCTCAGTTGGACCAGCGTTCGTGCTGGACGTGCAGACCGCGTGAGACGACGCTTCATCCAGTCCCAAACATGCTCAATGGGGGACAGATCCGGAGATCTTGCTGGCCAGGGTAGTTGACTTACACCTTCTAGAGCACGTTGGGTGGCACGGGATACATGCGGACGTGCATTGTCCTGTTGGAACAGCAAGTTCCCTTGCCGGTCTAGGAATGGTAGAACGATGGGTTCGATGACGGTTTGGATGTACCGTGCACTATTCAGTGTCCCCTCGACGATCACCAGTGGTGTACGGCCAGTGTAGGAGATCGCTCCCCACACCATGATGCCGGGTGTTGGCCCTGTGTGCCTCGGTCGTATGCAGTCCTGATTGTGGCGCTCACCTGCACGGCGCCAAACACGCATACGACCATCATTGGCACCAAGGCAGAAGCGACTCTCATCGCTGAAGACGACACGTCTCCATTCGTCCCTCCATTCACGCCTGTCGCGACACCACTGGAGGCGGGCTGCACGATGTTGGGGCGGGAGCGGAAGACGGCCTAACGGTGTGCGGGACCGTAGCCCAGCTTCATGGAGACGGTTGCGAATGGTCCTCGCCGATACCCCAGGAGCAACAGTGTCCCTAATTTGCTGGGAAGTGGCGGTGCGGTCCCCTACGGCACTGCGTAGGATCCTACGGTCTTGGCGTGCATCCGTGCGTCGCTGCGGTCCGGTCCCAGGTCGACGGGCACGTGCACCTTCCGCCGACCACTGGCGACAACATCGATGTACTGTGGAGACCTCACGCCCCACGTGTTGAGCAATTCGGCGGTACGTCCACCCGGCCTCCCGCATGCCCACTATACGCCCTCGCTCAAAGTCCGTCAACTGCACATACGGTTCACGTCCACGCTGTCGCGGCATGCTACCAGTGTTAAAGACTGCGATGGAGCTCCGTATGCCACGGCAAACTGGCTGACACTGACGGCGGCGGTGCACAAATGCTGCGCAGCTAGCGCCATTCGACGGCCAACACCGCGGTTCCTGGTGTGTCCGCTGTGCCGTGCGTGTGATCATTGCTTGTACAGCCCTCTCGCAGTGTCCGGAGCAAGTATGGTGGGTCTGACACATCGGTGTCAATGTGTTCTTTTTTCCATTTCCAGGAGTGTATATGAAAGGTGATAGGAGAGATGCCAATAACTACTCACCACTCATGAAGATTATTGTAAATAATAGAGTCCAGTTCAAAATGAACAATTATGTATGTAATTCCAATACTAGAAGGAAAAAGGACATTCATCACTCCACATTGTTGACTTTAACACAAAAAAGGTGCACAGTGCTACATCTAAAATTTTTGATCACTTACCCAGTGATAGAAAATGTCTGACCAGCAGCAAAGTAAAAGAAAACAAAGTGAAAAGTTTCTGCTTTTATTCTCTAGAATAATTTCTGTTGCTGTAATGTGTAAACTGTTGTGGGTAGAAATAAAAAAAAATGGTTCAAATGGCTCTGAGCACTATGGGACTTAAATTCTGAGGTCATCAGTCCCCTAGAACTTAGAACTACTTAAACCTAACTAACCTAAGGACATCACACACATCCATGCTCGAGGCTGGATTCGAACCTGCGACCGTAGCGGTCGCGCGGTTCCAGACTGTAGCGCCTAGAACAGCTCAGCCACTCAGGCCGGCTGGGTAGGAATACTAACACACAAATATATATTAACAAACATTTGTAAATGGTCCGCATTTAATCAAATTTACGAATTTATTTACGATGCATGTATAAAATGATTCGTTCGACATCATTACGATTTAGCGTGTAAATGATGCATTGAACATGAAACTAATTCACTCACAGTAGTTTAGGTTAACTTAAATTCCAATGAATAAAATATGCGTACGTATTTAGTGTGACGATAACTGCTTCATTTTTAATTAATACTTAATGACAGTATGTCATCTGCAATGATTTGAGCGGCAGTCATAAAGAATACATATGAAAATGTGAACGTAAGTTAGCATTATACTATTCTGACCTGCGTAGGTGTTGTCAATAGAATTTTGGTGGGCAATAAATTATAACCTAATCTGTCATGTAATCACGTTCTTTGGTAGTTTGAGGAAGAAATTAAGAAAAAGTGCTTTGCATCAAGACAGACCCATAATCCCAGTTTATTCTACAGTTGTTGGCGAAGCTTTCAGCTCCAATCCGTAAGCGGACTGTAGCCTCGATAAAATATGTATAACCAACGACTCGTTTTTTAACTGCAGGTGATCGGCCGTTCGATCTTCCCTTAATTGTAGCTTGCGATAGGGATTCCCCTGGAGAACTGTGAAACAGGCGATACCTAAATAACGATAAATCTTTCACATCGCCAGCCATTAAGTGTTTCCAAGTGACCAGTGGTGTTTCTTGCGCCTTTGCGAGGCTCCGCTACACACTCCTCGCTGGGTATTTACATGTCATTTGCTTCATAATCACCACTTACCGTATGTGACACGTAAACGAGCTGTATCTACACAAAATAAGAACGTAATGGAAGATAAATTTCCGAGTTATTCTGCAAATGATCTTCGCCGATGTAAAAGACGGACATACCGAGTGGTTGTAATTCACTGACAGTGTGCCGAGTGATGCAGTGCGGGCTGTATACATTGCAGGCCGCTAAAACATCGTAGATATGTTCAGTAATTGGTGCTCTCAAGGAGTATGCCCGAAAAAATACTAGTTCCACTTTCTGCCACCAAGTGAATATAAGGCGCTGTAAGCAGTCAGAATATGAAATTTTGCCTGGTTCGACGCCAGTATGGCGTTTATCGCTTGGCGACACGTGTTGATTTCTTTTGTGAAGCGACGGTAGGTGCAAAGGATTAAGAAGGTCGAAGTTTCCCGCAAGAAACGCAACAGCTACTGAGAAGGAAGACCGTCTTATCAGAATAGCAGCAATAGCATCGCTGCATTGCGGGAATATCGAAGATAGGAACAGCCTATGTCAATAAATGGGCTAAAGAATATGATCTAGAAATCTGAAGAAAATGGTGAATTAGGCGGTGGAGCAGCGAGAGGGAAGGGCCATTCCAATGGCATTTGTTGATGAAGTTGCTGTAGCTAAGGTCGACCATGCAGAATATGCCTCAAATTCTGCAGATATCTCCCCCATGGTCAACAGCTCAGAAGATTTTGGAGCACATTTTACACCGGTCTCCCTACAAGATTCAGAATGTGCACCAAACGAAGTCCCAAGATAAGCTTCAATCCTATGACTCTGCCTTACGTTTCACACGTGGAAATGGATGACATGTGGCTGGGAAATATTCTTTGAATGGACGATAAACATTTTACTCTGCATGGTGCTGTGAATGCAGAGAACTGTCACGTAGGGGCTCTAATCCACATGTTGTGGAGGACCACCCACTGCACTCACAAGGGGAGGCCGCCAATTGTGAAATTCAGATTCGATTCATACTGCGCGTAATAAAAGCTCATGGCCAGAGGTGTAATGTGGCAAAGCACCAAGATGCACTTCTCAGCCGTTGTCGAGAAAATCGACAGTTAAAAGGAACCGTTGCAGTGAAATAATCCCTACGATTAATAATTTTCTGCAGCGTCGTGGCGCAGCGGTAAGCGCTCGGGTTCGTAATCCGAAGGTCGCCGAATCGAATCTCGCGCTATGCAATTATTTTTTATTATTAGTTTTTTGTAATTCATATATATATATATATATATATATATATATATATATATATAAACTATTAATGAATGTCTTATGCATGTTGGTGAAGGCGGATCGCTCACCAATTGTACCGACTCCATTTTTCCGTTTTTTAAACAGGGTGTACCAAAGCTCTCCCGTCCGCACTGATTTTCGACGATGTTATAAGTTGCGCTAGGGACCGCATCTACTTTCTTTCGAAGTTAGCAGGCAACTACGCTGTTATGCGGCGGCTCGTTTCGGCCCATTCAACATCTGTCCTTCAAGTGTAACGAGCGAGTAACGGAGTTTGTATTTCATACCTGCCACAGCAAATTTGTGTTCGTGGGGTCTCTATTCTAATTCGAACGTTTGACTTACGCTATACGTATTCGTTTCGGAATATCGTTTCTACGTCTTCCGTTAACTATATGTGGTTAACATTATGAAGACAATTAATAACATTTGTGAAATACAACTTTGTTTGCGGAAAACATAATGATGTTCGAAGTCGCCAGTTTATATATATATATATATATATATATATATATATATATATATATATATATATATATATTTGAATTACAAAAAACAAATACTAAAAAAAAAGGTTGCACGGCGCGAGATTCTATTTGGCGACCTTCGGATTACGAACCCGAACGCTTACCGCTGCGCCACGACGCTGTAGAAAATTATTAATCGTAGAGAGTATTTCACCGCAACGGTTTCTTTTAACCGTCGATTTTCTCGACAACGGCTGAGAAGTTCATCTTGGTGCTTTGCCACATTACACCTCTGGCCATGAGCTTTTATTATGCGCAGTATGAATCGAATCTGAATTTCACAATTGGCGGCCTCCCCTTGTCAGATTAGGTGACTGTGCGGTGTTATTTCACAAGACCCTTTATTCCCGGTTCATATTTTCGAGGAGATTACACCGCACGAGCCTGTTGGGTATACAGTGCTATCTGAAAGTTGTAAGGACTTCCTTATGCAACATACGACCCCAGGATTGCAAGAACGCATCTGAGTTCACACCAATATTTTCATGCAGGATGGGGTAACAACACATGTAGCTTTCTAGCTGAAAGACTTTCTTCGAGAAAACCTCGGTAACGGACCGCGTAATCTCTAGGCAATTTCAAGATACGAGGATGAGTCAAATGAAAAACCTTAAATTTGTAATAACAAATCTAAATTTCGCGCCGTTATCTTGCAAGTTGGTAAGCGTGCTACAAACAGCGTGGAGAATGGCCTGTAGGTGGCAGCATAGTGCAGATGCACACATACCGTCGCAGTATCAGTATAAAGATGGCCGCCACACTAGCGACTTGCACCAGGGTAGAACAGCGTTCTCTTATTCGGTTTTTGCATAGTGAAGGTGTGAAACCTAATGAAATTCATCGACGAATGAAGGTTCAGTACGGTGATGCATGTTTGTCACAGCAGCAAGTCTACGAATGGAGTAGGAAATTCGCAAATGGCGTGACTTCAGTGGAAGATGCTCCTCGCCCAGGTCAGGCACAACGAGTTGTGACTCCACAGAACATTGCAGCAGTTGAAGCCATAGTGAAGGAAAACCGCCGAGTGACACTGAACGACATTGCAGCATGTTTACAGATTAGTCATGGGTCAGCACACCACATTGTGCATGATGTGCTCCAGATTCACAAAGTGTCTGCAAGATGGGTGCCACGGCAGCTGACTCCTTAAATGAGAGAACGACGTGTTGATGATTGTGAAGAACTCCTTCGGCGCTTTGAACGAGAAGGTGATGGCTTGCTTGCAAGAATCGTTACTGGGGACGAAATCTGGGTTCACTTTCACCAACCGGAAACGAAGAGAGCGAGCAATGAATGCCGCCATTCCTCATCACAAAAACCAAAGAAGTTTCGAACAGAACCATTAGCAGGGAAGGTTATGCTGACTCTCTTTTTGGACGAAAAAGGCGTCATTTTGGAGCATTACATGGCTAGAGGGACCACTGTCACCAGTGCATCATACACAGATCTCCTGAAAAATCATCTGCGGCCTGCAATCAAATCAAAGCGACGTGGATTGCTGTCAGCAGGTGTCCTTTTGCAACATGACAATGCAAGGCCCCACACTGCCCGTACAACAGTTGCAACAATCACAGACCTGCATTTTGAGTGTCTTCCTCATTCACCATACTCAGCAGACCTTGCCCCAAGTGATTTCCAAATGTTTGGACCACTCAAAGACGCAATGGGAGGAAAGAAGTTCCGTTCTGATGGAGAGGTACGCCACGCAGTGCGTGAGTGGTTGCGCGGACTACCAAAAGAATTTTTTTCTAAAGGAATTTATGCACTTTGTAAGCGCTGGAGGACTTGCATTGAGCGTGGGGGAGAATATGTTGAAAAGTGATACAGCTTTGTACCACTTCTGCACAATAAATAATATTTAAAAAAATATTTAAGGTTTTCATTTGACTCACCCTCGTATATGGCCTTCCAGATCTCCCAACTTAATTTCATATGGCTTCTGCTTGTGGAGATAACTGAAATGTCTTATCAGGAATGTATCCGGACTCTTCCTGATCTGAAGGATAGCATACGATCACGTATTGCTCTGATTACACTGGCTGTGATGCAAGCAACTGTCGACCATGTCGTGCTACGGATGCAGCATGTTGCTGAATCGGGAGACCATACTGAACACAAGTTGTAGCTTGTGACCATATCCTAATAAACGTGCCTGATCCATCGTTATCATGTCCTCCATTGTTCCTCCCCTTATCCTGTACCCACACCACATTCTGACTACTTACTGCGCCATATTTTCATCTGGTGGCAGGAAGTGGAACTATTACTTTTTTTTCAGCACACACCACGATCGTACCGATTACTGGACACATCTACGACCTTTCAGCGTCTAGTGACGTATACAGCCGTATTGCAGCACTCGGAACACCGTCAGTTTAGTTGCAACCACTCAGTATAAGGGAGTTATTTTCAGGTGTCGTGTCTGTTCCACGATTACGTATATCTGAACAACATTCCGGGTACTCTGGAGGTTAGCCTGTGTCGAGCTCTCTAGTCGACCCCTTCCAGACGGTGTAAACCCGACGGTGTTTTCTCTTTATATCACACACCAATTTATGTCCAATTTTGTTTTCTTCCATTTAACAATGGTTCAAATGGCTCTGAGCGCTATGGGACTTAACATCTGTGGTCATCAGTCCCCTAGAACGTAGAACTACTTAAACCTAACTAACCTAAGGACACCACACACATCCATGCCCGAGGCAGGATTCGAACCTGCGACCGTAGCAGTCGCGCGGTTCCGGACTGAGCGCCTAGAACCGCTAGACCACCGCGGCCGGCTCCATTTAACAGCTACCATGTTCTGGTAATAACGCTAAACAAACCTGCGACTATTGTCGTTGTTGTTCGTCTTCTTCTATTCGTCAGCTCTTACCCCATTGCAGTTACGGGCTGCACTGCACAGGGAAATTGCTAAACTGTTATCTGTGTGTGGTGGTATTTTAACAGTTTGTGTATCGTATGTTCTGAGGTGGAAAGTGGAGGCCAGAGTAGAATTTGGCTAAAAGAACATGGGAAACCGTCTAAAAACTAAATTCAGGATGGCCGGTGCACCAGCTAGGGTCGTTAGTCCGACGCGTGAATTCGATTCCTGTCAGGTGGCTGTCCTTCCTGTCACGTTAGCTAGTGCATTACGCGTCCCGCTTCGCGATCAAGTTACTAATGCATTATATTTAAGTAAAAACGTCATTACACACTTATATTTTTCCATTAGACACAGTCACAGAACGTGATCCATTCTTCGCCTGTTTCGGCTATACATTTTCCATTTTCAGAATCCTTATGTCACAAGGTGGCGTATGGAAGGAGAACACCCAGAACATCGTTTGTGGCTCCGAGCCATCTGCTAGCAACTTTTCAAACTATTTCGAAACTTTTGTATAGCTTCTATAAAGAGTTACGCTCTACCAAAACTACGGTTTGGTAGTTTTGGTAGAGTACATAAATGACATAGTAAATGGCAGGATCACCACCAGTACTGGTATCACTCGTAAGGAAAGAAAAGTAAATAAATGTGAGAGAAACTGGGAGCTGACGAATCCACCTTGTTTTTGTTTGTTTGGTTCTTTGTTTTGCACATAATTAGAATCACACATCATTTAGTGTCAGTCCACTGTGTATTTTATACCCTTAGAGAATATTAATTACAGTTTGTACGTAATAAAAATTAGCTGATGCCGTAACTTCTGCTCCTTTATGTAATCAAAGCAATTACTTTTGATGCGAGTACCGTTTACGTAGACAAACATACCATATTGTTGATACTTTGCCGGCCGGAGTGACCGAGCGGTTCTAGGCGCTATAGTCTGGAACCGTGCGACCGCTACGGTCCCAGGTTCGAATCCTGCCTCGGGCATGGATGTGTGTGAAGTCCATTGGTTAGTTAGGTTTAAGTAGTTCTAAGTTCTAGGGGACTTATGACCACAGAAGTTGAGTCTCATGGTGCTCAGAGCTATTTTGTTACTTTGTACTCAACAGCACGTTATTCACAAGAGTTTCCTGTTATTACCGCTAAATGTGAAAGTTGTTTATGAATAACAGAAACGTGTTTTATATACGTCCGACGCAGAACTGAAGCGATTTTTGATATATTTTTGTTCTGAGGTTTTTTATTTTACTTTTTTTTTTTTTTTTTAGGAAAATGCGTTTTCTGGAGCCATATGATAAATCAACAATTTTCGAATAAAACGTGAATTAAACACTGAAAATATCAATTTCACCATAAACACTTCACATTTAAATAACACATGAGGATAACTATATAGAACAAGTGCGTTCCGTAGGTTATGCGGCCCTTTATACCGTATATCCTCACTCAGTTTCCAGACGATTCAACGTTTCAGGTTTCTGTGAGACACTGTTCGCATACGTTAGGAAAGCGATCACTATGACGAATGCCCGATAGATATGTAACATACATAACGTACAGCTAACACAGGTACGACCTTAATTGACCAAAACTTCTAGGAAACCCACCGTAATTTACGCTAACCTGTGATAGTCAAATGGTTCAAATGGCTCTGAGCACTATGGGACTTAACATCTGTGGTCATCAGTCCCCGAGAACTTAGAACTACTTAAACCTAACTAACCTAAGGACATCACACACATCCATGCCCGAGGCAGGATTCGAACCTGCCACCGTAGCAGACGCGCGGTTCCGGACTGAGCGCCTAGAACCGCTAGACCACCGCGGCCGGCCCTGTGATAGTACATGGTGATTTTACAACTCTATTTTGGTTTGAAATTGCTACAGCTTTCCCAGTTCATTTAGTTTTGAAATCACGGACTGCTTCGCCGGAGACCCTGTATGTACTGTGCCCATATTTCCTGAATTTATTAAAGCCAAATGGTCGCCGTTTGCTGGTTTATGCTCTTACTCGAAGGCAGGCTGGGGAACTGAAGTTAGCACAACAGAGTAAAAACTGTCCGCCCCCCTCCCTCCACTACACACACACACGCACACGCACACGTGCGTGCGATGTACAGTGGCAACTGTCACTACGACAACTGGAATTCGCCCTGCCGTCCTGTGTGCATTCCAGGGAGTCAGGCAAAGACGGACAAAAAAAGAGAAGCGGGGCGGAGTGTAAACGCGACGGGCGATGAGTTCTTTTTCCCTTTTCTTTTTTGTGGCGCGGCCCCGGTATCCGAGCTCGGGCCAAAGGTTGGCGGGTGAACTGGCGGGCTAGCGCGTCTGCCCAGGCCAATTAAAAGCGGATATTAAAACCCGCCTCTCCGCCATACATATTTTACTACGTCCAAAATTGCGCAGAGGCGATAGCACTCGGCCGAAAAGAGATAACACCACTCCAAAGGAAGCGCAGAGGTGCCGACGTCGGTAATGAGACGTGCCACATCTCTCTCAACACGACTCCAGCGTAGACGATTGCTGTACTAGGAAACATACTAATGCTGGCGGTGTACGAAACCGCGTGCAGTGCTTGCAGGCAGCTTCGACAAGCAAATAAACCTTTGTTTTGGGACTGGTTGGCTTATTTCTCAACTTCTTCAGATTTACACAATTGCTGTTTCGCGACCATGTGTAAAGTTTTGAAATACACGTTTTTACATTGTGTTTACTTCAATTTGCTCCACGCGATGATTCCGTGATGTGCCGAGTGCCGTGATCGACTAGAGAAGGCGACGCGAGGAATCGGTTTCCAGTGAGGGAGGGTGATGACCCTCAAGGCAGCAACCTGGTTTCGCTAGGACGCGAATAGCCCGCTACTGCGCAACTCGAACCCCCGCTACGCCCGGCCAACCTGCGTGGCGGCCCCTTCTGGCTGCGTCCGAAGGGAAGCCACAGCGGCGCTGGGCTCAAGTCGCCCGCACCCACTCTTACGATACCTCGACTCGCTCTGGCCCGTGGCCGCGTGGGAGTACTCCGCATTCTCACTTTTCTCCTCTATCTTTATGAAGACGAAAGGCATTTAAACTTCAGGGTGAAGAAATAAAAAACGCTAAGGTTTCCCAGTGACATTGTAATCCTGCAAGACACAGCTAAGGACCAGGAAGACTAGATGAACAGAATGGACAGCGCCCTGACAAGACACTTTTAGGCCAAGCGGTAGTCTGAGATACTTGCCGAACGACACACAGAGAGCGAAATCTGAACACGTCTAACGCTTCTATCCACCCATTCGTCGACCAGTTTGCTGTAGCACAGGGAGATAGCAAAAGAAAAGCCGAAGTTTCAAATTTCGCATTTAAGAAATCGTTCACGTAGAAGAATCGTACAAACCTACCGTCGTTTGTCCATCGCGAGACATTGCATACGGAAGGCATAGCAATAACCATTCCTGGCGTAGCGAACCAATTGGTAGCATTGAAAACAAATAAGTCGGCACCACCGGATGGAATCCAAATAGCCGGCCGGGGTGGCCGAGCGGTTCTAGGCGCTACAGTCCGGAACCGCGCGACCGCTACGGTCGCAGGTTCGAATCCTGCCTTGGGCATGGATGTGTGTGATGTCCTTAGGTTAGTTACGTTTAAGTAGTTCTAAGTTCTACGGGACTGATGACCTTAGAAGCTAAGTCCCATAGTGCTCAGAGCCATTTCAACCATTTGAATCCAAATTTGGTTTTACAAAGAGTACTCTACAGCACTTGTTTCTTCTTTAGCTTGCATTTATCGCGGATCTCTCGCCCAGGGCAAAAGCCTCAGGCGACTGCAAAAAAGCGCATATGACGCGCTTATCGGTATATAAGAAGGATAAAAGAATGGACCCGCAAAATTACAGACCAATTTCCTTAACATCCATTTGCTGCAGAATTATTGAACATATTCTCAGTTCGAATATAATAAATATCCTTGAGACCGAAATGATTCTGTCCAGAGTCAGTACGGTTTCAGAAAGCATCGCTCGTGCGAAACTCAGCTTGCCCTTGTCTCACATGATATCCTGCGAACTATGGGTGAAGGACAACAGGCAGGCTCCATATTCCGAGATTTCCGAAAAGGTGCCCCCATTGCAGACTGTTAACGAAGGTACGAGCATAAGCAGTAGGTTCCCACATACGAGGGTAATCCCAATAGTAAGGTCTCCTATTATTTTATAAGTAGATAGACCTGTTTATTTCTACAATTGTTTACATCAGTTTACAGCTTGAACATTTACCTCTTTTTCGACATAATCACCATTTCTGTTGATGCATTTTTGTAAACGCTGTGGCAGTTTTTGTATGCCCATGTCATACCAGTTCACCACCATGCTGTTCAGAAAGCTATGAATCTCTTCTTTAATCGGAGCTGAATCACTTTCCGGCCAAATGTTCTTTTAACCTAGGGAACAGGTGATAGTCACTGGGTGCCAAGTCAGGACTATAGGGTGAGTGGGTGATTATGTTCCACTGAAACTTCTGCAGGTGGGCAACGGTTTGCTGAGCCATGTGTGGGAGAGCGTTATCATGGAGATTGTTTTCGCCCTTGCTCAACATTCCTCTTCTCCGGGTTCTGAATTGCCCGTTTGAGTTTTTTCAGAGTCTCACAGTACCTGTCAGCGTTAATTGTGGTCCCAGCGACTCAGCTCCGACGACTAGGTGAAAGAAGAGGTCCATAACTTTCTGAACAGCGTGGCGGCAAGCTGGTATGACATGGGCATACAAAAACTGCCACAGCGTCTACAAAAATGCATCGACAGAAATGGTGATTACGTCGAAAAATAGCTAAATGTTCAACCTGTAAACTGACGTAAATCATTGTGGAAATAAACAGGTATATGTACTTATAAAAAAATAGGAGACCTTACTGTTGGGATTAGACCTTGTATGTGAGTGGCTCGAAGACTTGTTAAGTGGCAGAATCCACAAAGTTGTCCTAGACAGTGAGTGTTCATCAGAGACAGGGGTCTCGTGAAGAGTGCCTCAGGGAACTGTGGTAGGGGTATGGGCAGATGCCGACGTTCAGTGACTGTAGGATGATTCGAGATAACTTTTACAAAATTTCTAGTCGGTATGATGAATGGCAGTTTGCTCTAAATGTACAAAAATGTAATTTAATGCAAATAAGTAGGAAAAAGAAACCTATAATGTTCGAGTACAACATTAGCAGGGTGTTGCTTGACATACATCTACTCTTAATGTTGCAAAATCATATGAAATGGAACGCTCATGTAACGACTGTAGTATGGAAGGCGACTTCGGTTTATTGGGATAACTTTAGAAAAGTGCAGCTCATCTATAAAACAGACTACGTATATGACACTAGAGCGACCCATTCTTGAGTACTGCTAGAGCTGTTGGGATCCGCACCGGGTCAGATTAAAGGAAGACGTCGAAGCAGTTCAGAGGCGGGCTGCGGGATTTGTTACCGAAAAAGGCGACATTCTTCTTGAGGAACACCATCGAGAAAATTTAGAGAACCGGAATTTGAAGGACCGGTGACCGTAGCAGTCTGGTCCCTTTAATCCCACACACAACCAACCCGGAATTTGAAGCTGACTGCACAACGATTTACTGTCGATAACATAAATCTTGCGTAAGGTCCGCAAAGATAGGTGAAATTAGAAGTCGTACGGGGGCAAATAGACAATAGTTTTTCCCTCGCTCTGTCTGCGAGTGGAACAGGAAAGGAAATGACTAGTGGTGTTACAGGGTACCCTCCGACACGTACCGTGCGGTGGTTTGCGTATTGTGCACGTAGATACCAATACTGGGTGTATATAAAGTCGGGAAACACTTTCAAGAACAAAACATTGTACAGATGTCATACATATTGAATTTTGAAGATAAACTCTTAAAGTTTTTTTTACAAACATTCGTTGTGTGAACCACCGATTTCTCTGGACTGCTTGTGTATGTCTCTCGTAAGTGCTCCACATTCACTTCAATCACACTAGTACGTCTGCTTCTCTTTCCCGGGCACAAGCAACGCGTCGTAACGAATTTGTTGTGCAAGTAGTAAATGGCCTTCCTTTTTGGTGGCTTCTTACCGTACTTGATTCTAAACATCCGTTGAACAGCTGTAGAACACTTGTTTTTGTCAAACTCTAACGCACAGAAAGCTCGCTCCGCACCTGAACTCGCCATGTTTGCTACTAGCGCTGACTATCGGCAAATTACGAAACTACGCTGTGGCGGTATCCATGGAAAAAAAAAAAAAAAAAAAAAACTTTCAGGGTTTCTCTTCAAATGATGTATGTATGATACCTGTACAATGTTTGGTTCTTGTGCAATAAATAATTGAAAGTTTTCCTGAACTTTATTTACACACTGTATAAGATGAATATCAACCAAAGTAAAACAAGGGTAACGCAATGTAGCCGAATTATATTAAGTATTGCTGAAGGAACTCGATTAGGAAATGAGTCACTGAAAGTAGTCCAAATTGCTCTTTGGGCAGCAAAATAACTTAAAAATGGCAGAAGTAGTGATAATATAAAATGAACGTTGGTAATAGCTAGAAAAGCGTATCTGACAAACAAAAATTTATTAGCGTCGAATACAAAAAGACTTAGGATGTCTTTTCTGAATGTATTCTCTGGAGAGGAGCCTGGTGCGAAAGCGAAACGTGGATGATTAACAGTTCAGAGAATGCAAGTTTTTCCAATGTGGGGATACAGAAGAATGCTGAAGACTAGATGGGCACATTGGATGACTAGCTGAATTGAAGAGTTCCTAACAAAAAGAACTCAGCATGTCATTCTGAACCGATAGCAGTCTTCAGATATAAGAGTAACTCCTGGAAGAATCTTCAGCAAATGTAGTCCATCCTCCAAGGGAAACCCTTATAAAACACTCGTTAGACCAATACTTGAATAATGCTCGTCAGTCTGAGATCCGTGCCAGATAGGACTCACAGAGGAAATAAAGAAGTTCCAAAAATGATCAGCACGTTTCGTTGCAGGTTCATTTAGCAAGCGCGAAATTGTTACGGAAATGCTCAGCCAACTACGGAGGCAGACGCTGCAAAAGAGGCATTCTGCATTACGTTATGATCTACTGTGAACGTTCCGTGAGCATATATTCACAGAAGATTCAACCAGTACATTGCTCCCTCTTTCGTACATCTCTCTCGAAAAGACCATGAAGATAAAACTAGAGATATTATACGCCAAAGGAAGTCTACATCTACATCTACATGGTTACTCTGTAGTTCACACTTAAGCGCTTGGCAAAGGGTTCATCGAACCATTTTCGTACTACTTCACTACCATTCCGCTCTCGAATGGCGCGTGGGAAAAAGGAACACCTCAATCTTTCCGTTCGAGCTCTGATTTCTCTAATTATGATGATCCTTTCTCTCTGCGTAGGTGGACGTCAACAAAATATTTTCGCATTCGGAAGAGAAAGTTGGTGATTGAAATTTCGTAAATAGATCTCGCCGCAAAGAAAACCACCTTTGTTTCAGTGACTGCCACCCCAACTCGCGTATCATATCAGTGACACTCTCACCCCTACTGCGCGACAACACGAAACGAGCTGCCCTTCTTTGCACTTTTTCGATGTCCTCCGTCAATCCTACCTGTTAAGGATCCCAGTCCGCGCAGCAATATTCCAGCAGAGGACGGACAAGTGTAATGTAGGCTGTCTCTTTAGTGGGTTTGTTGCATCTTCTAAGTGTTCTGCCAACAAAGCGCAGTCTTCGTTTCGCCTTCCCCGCAATATTATCTAAGTGGTCATTCCAATTTAAGTTGCTCGTAATTGTAATTCCTAGGTGTTAAGTCGAATTGACAGCCCTTAGATTTGTGCGATTTATCGTATACCCAAAATTTATCGGATTTCTGTTAGTAGCCATGTGGATGACCTCGCACTTTTGTTTACTGCCAGTTGCCACTTTTCGCACCATACAGAAATTCTCTCTAGATCATTTTGTAATTGGAATTGATTGTCTGATGAATTTACTAGACGGTAAATTACAGCGTCATCTGCAAAGTCTTACCAATCTTCGTCCGAAGTATACACAACAGGAAAAGGGATAAGTGATACTGGTACACAAGGTACCTTCCGCCACACATCCTAAGGTAGATGTATGTGTAATGGAGGTACTGAATCGAACTGGAGAGAAAATAAATGTATGGTACATCTTGAGTGTGTGTAGGGGGGGAGTGGGTAAAAGTTAAAGAGGAAGCTCAACCCTTGAGTGCAGCAACCACATTCATATAGATGCAGCATGCAGTAATTATGCAGAGATGGTGAGGGCTGCACGGGATAGTGTAACGTGGAAAGGTGCATTAAGTCAGTCTTCGGACGGAAGATCACAACAACAAGAGAAAGGAATGTCTTACGGTATTGTTCTCTGGGACATGTTCCTTATGGGTGTGGTGTTCATTTGCGTACATTGGCACACCTGTTCGTGAAGTACGAGTACTGCCTCTTGTTGAATACAACGGTGACAGCTCTGGAATATGTCACAAAATTCAACAGGGGGGGATTGAAGCCTCGTAGAGATTTGAGTAGAAACATGGTGTAAAAAAGATCTGAGGATGGTCATTACGGACTTAAACTGGTCATAGTTTAAAGAATTGATGTTGTGATCAAAGACTGGAACAAAAAACATGTGACTAGAAACTATCGCTAAAAACTGAACTCCGTCCGAACAGGCCTTGGAAGGCCCAACGGTACCGACCGGCCGCCGTGTCATCCTCAGTCCACAGGCGTCACTGCATGCGGATATGGAGGGGCATGTGGTCAGCACACAGCTCTCCTGTCAGTTTACGAGACTGGAGCCGCTAGTTCTCAATCAAGTAGCTCCTCAGTTTTTCTTTACAAGGGCTGAGTGCACCCCGCTTGCCGACCGGATGGTCACCCATCCAAGTGCTAGTCAAGCCCGACAGCGCTTAACTTCGGTGATCTGGCGGCAACGGGTGGCACAGTTACGGCAAGGACGTTGGGAGAAACTATCGCATGAATTGCAACTAGATATGAGTAGAGACTAGATCCTGAGGAGCAACGTTTTGTCCGGTGACAAAATCTTGCCGGGTGATCAGTGGAGCAGCGTCGTCGTCTTGTCGCAACGTTTCGAACCCATGATCTTCAGGCGAAATTTTGGGACGCTGTCTTCTGCGTATCTCCACAGCCTCTGCACAGCAACCTCTTCTCTGTCTCCGAAAGATGGTGCCGCGCCAGTAGTGGGGGAAGGAAGGGCGGCCGTTGATGCCTGAAGATGATGGCTACGAAACTCACTGAAACGTTGCGACAAGACGATGACACCACAAGGCTGATCACCCGAGAAGAGTTTTCACTGGATACGCCGAGAAAGTCTGCAATTACATATAAATTTTGTCCTGACATTGTTTATCAAATGTTTGTATGGCGTACACTACAATCAATACCAAGCTACATTAACAAAGAACAGCATAACCTTGCAAGGCATGTTTTATAACTAAGTGCTGTTTCTAAACATAGCCGTGTTTAAATTTTTTGCTGTTATTTGGAGTGCCGTATTTTATCGAAATACGCGTATTGGCTCTGAGCACTATGGTTCAAATGGCTCTAAGCACTATGGGACTCAACTGCTGTGGTCATAAGTCCCCTAGAACTTAGAACTACTTAAACTTAACTAACCTAAGGACATCACACACATCCATGCCCGAGGCAGGATTCGAACCTGCGACCGTAGCAGTCGCACGGTTCCGGACTGCGCGCCTAGAACCGCGAGACCACCGCGGCCGGCAATACGCGTATTGGTTCGTTTCCTTTGCGCTATAGACCGAAAGGGGTCAAAATTCATCGATATATTAGAGAATTAGTGTCACCAATAGAGAGATTGCGGAAAAAGTAATTCACAGATTCCAGAAAGCAGACGCTTTATGATTTCGTCTTTATATAATGAGCTTCCTCCAGGTTCAAGAAGTGTTCCTCAAAATCTTGACAGAATGCTCTAACTACTGGAAGGTGAGCTTACGCTTGGCTACTGAAATCAGGTGTCACGATTGTGTGAGAATGGATTCAGAAGTTGTTCGTTCATTATACTAAGCACCTTTATATTGGTAGAAATTATATTGAAAAGTACACTACTGGCCATTAAAATTGCTACACCACGAAGACATGCTACAGACGCGAAATTTAACCGACAGGAAGAAGATGATGTGGTATGCAAATGATTAGCTTTTCAGAGCATTCGCACAAGGTTGGTGCCGGTGGCGACACCAACAACGTGCTGACATGAGGAAAGTTTCCAACCGATTTCTCATACACAAACAGCAATTGAACGGCGTTGCCTGGTGAAACGTTGCTGTGATGCCTGGTGTAAGGAGGAGAAATGCGTACCATCACGATTCTGACTTTGATAAAGGTCGGATTGTAGCCTATCGCGATTACGGTTTATCGTATCGCGACACTGCTGCTCGCGTTGGTCGAGATCCAATGACTGTTAGCAGAATATGGAATCGGTGGGTTCAGGAGGGTAATACGGAACGCCGTGCTGGATCCCAACGGCCTCGTATCACTAGCAGTCGAGATGACAGGCATCTTATCCGCATGGCTGTAACGGATCGTGCAGTCACGTCTCGATCCCTGAGTCAACAGATGGGGACGCTTGCAAGACAACAACCATCTGCAGCAACAGTTCGACGACGTTTGCAGCAGCATGGACTATCAGCTCGGAGACCATGGCTACGGTTATCCTTGACGCTGCATCACAGACAGGAGTGCCTGCGATGGGTACTCAAAGACGAACCTGGGTGCACAAATGGCAAAACCTCATTACGGCCAGAGGTGGTTGTTCTGGGTACTGATTTATCAAGCTCTATGCACCCAAATTGCGTGAAAATGTAATCATATGTCAGATGTAGTATAATATATTTGTCCAATGAATACCCCCTGCATTTCTTCTTGGTGTAGCAATTTTAATGGTCAGCAGTTATAGATTAGGAAATGAGACACTTAGAGTAGTAAAGGAGTTTTGCTATTTGGGGAGCAAAATAACTGATGATGGTCGAAGTAGAGAGGATATAAAATGTTGACTGGCAGTGGCAAGGAAAGCGTTTCTGAAGAAGAAAAGTTTGTTAACATCGTGTATAGATTTAAATGTTAGGAAGTCGTTTATGAAAGTGTTTGTATGGAGTGTAGCCATGTATGGAAGTGAGACATGGACGATAAATAGTTTGGACAAGAAGAGAATAGAAGCTTTCGAAATGTGGTGCTACAGAAGAATGCTGAAGATATAATGGGTATATCACATAACTATTGAGGAGGTATTGAATAGAATTGGGGAGGAGTTTGTGGCACAACTTGACTAGAAGAAGGGATCGGTTGGTAGGACATATTCTGAGGCATCAAGGGATCACCAATTTAGTGACAAACTGCCTATTGGCTTCTGTCTCGGGTTCTTCGGCCGACGTTCATCTAATGATTTTTCCGACGTTTCGTCAGCACGAGTGGCTGGCATTGTCAAAGCTTCACCCTCCATTTCCGGCAATGGAGGGTGAAGCTTTGACAATGCCAGCCACTCGTGCTGGCGAAACGTCAGAAAAATCATTAGATGAACGTCGGCCGAAGAACCCGAGACAGAAGCCAATAGGCAGTTTGTCAACAAGTGGCCACGAAAGCCTCAACAATTTTGCACCAATTTAGTACTGGAGGGCAGTGTGGAGGGTAAAAATCGTAGAGGGAGACCAAGAGATGAATACACGAAGCAGATTCAAAAGGATGTAGGCTGCAGTAGGTACTGGTAGATGAAGAAGCTTGCACAGGATAGAGTAGCATGGAGAGCTGCATCAAACCAGTCTCAGTACTGAAGACCACAACAACAACAACATAACAATGTTTAAGAAATGCAGCTCTATTTGTTTCATATAAAAGCGGGTCTTGTTTATTAAACACATCTTGCAAGAAAGTTAAATTATTATAGTTTCTTTTTTTTTACTAGCTTGAGGAAATATCACAGAGCTAAAAACTATGACCTGGCAGGCGTGTGGCTCCCAGGCCAGAGCAGTACTCGAATCGAGTGTCGCCTGAATATGTATTCAAAATCGTAGCTACTGCAGCATCAGACTGGGTGTGCTATTACACGAAACTAGTCTGTTACAGGAGATAAGCATTCAGCGAATAAATTACGTAACATTGTTAATGCTTCTGAATAGGCACTTGCACTTTTCTGCATCTACATTAATGGTAGATTCTGACTGAGACCGATGAATAAATGGATTTTTAACATAATTTGCGTCCATGAAGTATTCAGATTATGCTTGCAAAAGAATATTTTGATTGTGAAAGTACTTTAGACGTTATAGCGTGTTGAACGGAACCGTGCGCCGTCTGAGATGAGCAGCTATAGACGCTCGATGAATTAGTTCAAGGAAAGATGCGAAAATTATACCAGTTTCTGTCCAATGCAGATTTGCTTGAAAGATGCACTGGCGCCAGTACGTAAAATGACAAAGAGAGCTTCACTGAGCGAATTGAAAATTGGCACGGAAACATCTTCATTGTGGGGGAAAAACTGTTGAAATAGCCTTCGTGAGAGCTCTTTTTGTATGTAGAACGTTAGTAAAATGTGTTTTATTTAAAAAGCTTTAAGAGTTTTCAGGTAAAAAATCAGAATGCATTACTTTTGAGCACGCCCTCGTAAGTATGTTCCCCTAGAGCACACCCTATGTTCCTTTGTTTCTATCGAACATTCGCCGTCCTGTGCCAGTAAGCAACCGATTCTTTAAAGAATCGAGCTGACGTGTACAAAACAAACGTCCGATTACACTGCCAATAACTTAATGTCCTAGAGCTCTGCCTTTAAGCATGTAAGCGAGAAAAAGATTTGAAATTATACTTAAAGTTTGCTGGCAAAGCGCTCTCATTACGAAATACTGGATGGATATACACAGGATAAACTGCGCTCCATTTTAAGTCAAGATATGTTTCACTGTTTATCACGCCATATATCTTGAACTGTGAGTCGTAGAATGGTCTAATTTTGCAGGTACGTTCAGTGATAGGTGTAGATACTGTCTGCAAAACGTGTTGCGAATAGAGTTAGCAATAAAGAAGTAATAAATCAAAAAGTCACGACTGATGCTGAAGTTTTACTGCATGAACGGTGAAAATATGGCGAGCGATAAACTTTTCTCCTTTCATATTATGTGCAGGGTGTCTACGACAAAAAGTTTCGTAAAGGTTTGAAATTATGTGCAGACTTTGTCGGAAGTTGCTAAGTGCTCTCATCCTCAAATACTGGATGAATCAAGTGCGGGTATTTCCGCGCCGTCAGTTAACGCTGCCTCAAGTCAGTCTCCAACTCTATACTTGTCTTATTGTGTTTTAACATGAGATTATACCTCTTAATTGCTAGATTATAACAGAAACCGATATTTTTAAATTCAGTTGATAATAACGCGAAATATAGAAAATCAAATTTTTGTTGCCCGTAAACCGCCACTGATACCAGGTTCCGGGATAGCATTTTAGTAATATACACTACTGGCCATTAAAACTGCTACACCAAGAAGAAATGCAGATGATAAGCGGGTATTCATTCGACAAATGTATTATACTAGAACTGACAAGTGATAACATTTTCGGCCTTGATACGCTTGGGCATTTAGTCCAACAGAGCTTGGATGAGTCAAACAGAGCTTGGATGGCGTGTACAGGTACAGCCGCCCATGCAGCTTCAACACGATACCACAGTTCATCAAGAGTAGTGACTGGCGTATTGTGACGAGCCAGTTGATCGGCCACCATTGACCAGAGGTTTTCAATTGGTGAGAGATCTCAAGAATGTGCTGGCCAGGGCAGCAGTCGAACATTTCCTGTATCCAGACACGCCCGTACAGGACCTGCAACATGCGGTCGTGCATTATCATGCTGAAATGTAGGGTTTCGCAGGGATCGAATGAAGGGTAGAGCCACGGGTCGTAACACATCTGACATGTAACGTCCACTGTTCAAAGTGCCGTCAATGCGAACAAGAGGTGACCGAGACGTGTAACCAATGGCACCCCATACCATCACGCCGGGTGATACGCCAGTATGGCGATGACGAATACACGCTTCCAATGTGCGTTCACCGCGATGTCGCCAAACACGGATACGACCATGATGCTGGATTCATCCCAAAAATGACGTTTTACCATTTGTGCACCCAGGTTAGTCGTTGAGTACACCATCGCAGGCGCTCCTGTCTGTGATACAGCGTCAAGGGTAACCGCAGCCATGGTCTCCGAGCTGGTAGTCCATGCTGCTGCAAACGTCGTCCAACTGTTCGTGCAGATGGTTGTTGACTTCCAAACGTCCCCATTTGTTGACCCAGGGATTGAGACGTGGCTGCACGATCCGTTACAGCCATGCGAATAAGATGCCTGTCATCTCGACTGCTAGTGACACGAGGCCGTTGGGATCCAGCACGGCGTTCCGTATTAACCTTCCTGAACCCATCGATTCCATATTCTGCTAACAGTCATTGGATATCGACCAACGCGAGCAGCAATGTCGCGATACGATAAACCGTAATCGCGATAGGCTACAATCTGACCTTTATCAAAGTAGGAAACGTGATGGTACGCATTTCTCCTCCTTACACGAGGCATCACAACAACGTTTCGCCAGGCAACGCCGGTGAGCTGCTGTTTGTATATGAGAAATCGGTTGGAAACGTTCCTCATGTCAGCACGTTGTAGGTGTCGCGACCGGCGCAAACCTTGTGTGAATGCTCAGAAAAGCTAATCATTTGCATATCACAGCATCTTCTTCCTGTCAGTTAAATTTCGCGTCTGTAGCACGTCAACTTCGTGGTGTAGCAATTTTAATGGCCAGTAGTGTAGATTCCTCTAGCCCATTACATTCGCCAAAACATTCTGTATAATCTGCAACTATTGTTTGGAATAAGTAAAGGAAGCTGTGTTTCACGCGAATGCTTTTTTTCTGAATCCGTGTTGATTCTTTTTCAGAGAGGCTTGTTTCCTCTAGGAACGTCATAATGTTTGAGCTCGAAACATATTCTAGGATTCTGCAGTAGTGTCTTTTTAGTTGGTAGTTTGCTTGAAAATGCAGGTATTCTGCAGAATCTTAAAAAAAGCGTATAACCAGAGAAAAAAAGAGGCATGTTCTTGTCACAGCCGTTGACTGAAAATCACTAGCAACGTTGCAGTGCTTCTGCAACTCGCCTCAGGACCCTAAAATACGAACACGATCAGTATAAAAAGTGAGAGCAGAAAGAAGACGCTGTAAAACGCTTGTTAATCTTCTTCAGAATTAGTAATGCTATGAATTATCGTTCAGGAAGCGCTGCAGAATGTCGTATTCGAGCTTCGTTGCGCGGCGATCTCGGTGTACCACTTACAGCTGAATAAGTAGCATTTCACGCCATCAATTTGCACACTTTAGTGACATATGACAAGAGTCTCACAAAAACTAATGACAAGCAGTAAACAAGTGTGACGGAGTTTCACTGGCACCCAGGGTCAGACATTCTCCAGGCAGCTCACAAGGACCCGTGCAGCAAAAAAAAAAAAAAAAAAAAACTCTCGACACGACACGTAACGAAACGGTTAGCGAAGTTGGTAGTCGGGGTGGGCGTGCAGCGACCAGCCACGGTCCACAGTAGATGCGTACTGTGTGGTGAACAACATGACACCAATATTTACTTCATTTGCACGCTAATATTTATAGCTTTTACGAGTAACTTTTTTTTAGGTCGGTTAGTATCTCCAAGTATGCACGGCACAAGTAAGCCATTCTAGGCGCTCAGTCCGGAACTTCGCGACTACTACGGTCGCAGGTTCGAATCCTGCCTCGGGCATGGATGTGTGTGATGTCCTTAGGTTAGTTAGGTTTAAGTAGTTCTAGGTTCTAGGGGACTGATGACCACAGATGTTAACTCCCATAGTGCTCAGAGCCAGTTTTGAACAAGTAAGCCATTAATTTCTATTTTCCCACTGCGCAGCATATAAAGTGTGGACACAAAACGGTTAGTCTACACTGACAGGCGTAGTTGTGGTTACGCAGAAAACATCAAGTAGTTAATTATGTAGTATGTTTGCGGCAAGGCTTTTAGTTCCCGTACAACCTGTATAGTCACAGCGTTTGAGATTGGCCTTTTTACAGTTGTTGACTTACTGTCACAAACTCACGCGAGTCGAGAAAACTGAACTTACACGTAAACAGCCATACTCACCTGAAACAAACGAAAAAACAGTAACATTAGAATCACTACAGATGTGGCTAAAACGAGTATTTGGTAAAACATATAAGGAGATACAACTAACCGTTACTCGATGTATTTATTCTTAATGTTACTTATATTCATTCTAAATTTGTTCTAGAGTAAATTAGTTTGTGAATATAAGGAAAAGTAGGGAAATAATCACTGACAAAGGATTCATAGTGTCGTCGGTGGAACGATGTGTTGTCTCAGACTAGGAGTCGCATGCACTTTTCTCGTACGTAACGTGTCACTCCCCCCCCCCCCCCCTCCCCCCCGCCCCCCTCTCTTCATTAACATATTTTACAACAAAATACTACGCAATAAAACAAAGCCTCATATTAATCATCGTAGGCAGTATGCAGTCGGAGAAGTAGAACAATAAATGATAATATAATTTTTCTGTCAAGTAATACTACTGATACGGTATAACTTCTTCACAACCAAAGTGGTTTGTGGAATAAAACTGAAACAAAGTTGCAGAAATGATGCAAATTTCAATAATCAATCTGGGGCATTTACAGGATTTTGACCGAGTCATTTTTTGTGTTTCTAATTTACTGTACTTATCTTGTCTAAGGTCGGTGCGCAGCATTCTAGCATTGTTTCATCGCACTTAGTGACAGATTGTTACATTATATTGAACGAAGACAACGGTTATTTAGATCAGTTTAGGCAGTTTAGATTTGTTTGGTAAAGCTTCGATGTGCTGTAACGCATTTGGTTTATGGTATACATAAAAAAATCATGTAAGTACACTGTATACGGGAGTGATCGTTTCGGACTCTGATTTCACGCGAGTAAACTGCCTGCGAATTTTTGACTGTATCCCAATAAATATAGAGCCGGACATCGCTTGATTTTTAGCTTACCGTTGCATCTCATACTGAACAATTTTAGTTGTTATCGTGGACGAAGGTTGCTCACGTGGAAGAGACCTGGGACGCCGAAGGAATTCAGAAATGGAAAGACAGAGGCTTATAAACCAGATTTTAAACTGCAAAACATTTCCATGGACAGGTGTGGGCTCTGACAATTTATTTGCTATGAACTGCAAGTTAGAATTTAATAAATTAGAGAAAGGTAGGTAATTAAGAAAATGGGATCCGGATAAATTGAAAGACCTAGAAGTGGATAAGATTTTCACAGGAAGCAATACGTAACGATTGACTGAAACAGGGGAAACGAATACAACAGAAAACGACTGGGTAGCTTTCAGAGATGAACTAGAGAGTATCTAATAGGCAAAAAGACATGGCCCAGTAGAAACCCATACAATACAAAAACGCAGCAAATGAAGCAGGCGAAATGGAATACAGACGTCAAGAAGATGAGATTGACAGCAAGTCCTGAATAACTAAACAGGAATGGCTAGAGGAGAAATACAAGGTTGCAGGAATATGTATAACCAGGGGAAAGGTAGATGTCACCTATACGAAAATTAAAGGGATATCTGACGAAAAGAGGAGCACATGTATGAATATTAAGAGCTCAGGTGGGAAGCCAGTACGAAGCAAAGACTGAAAGGCTGAAAGGAGGAAGTATTACATAAAGGGGTCTGCATCAGGAAAAGAAACTTCATGACAGTATTATAGCAAGAGAGGTAAAGTAAGACAAGATGGGAGATATGATACTGCGAAAAGTATTTGACAGTGCACTAAAAGACGTAAGTCGAAACAAGTCACGTGGAGAAAAGGACATTTCTTCAGAATTACTGACATCCTTTGGAGAACGAATCGATAAAACTAGTCTATCTCGTATACAAGGCAGGCGAAATGCCATATGACTTCAAGAAGAATTTCTTTTTCAAAGTAGGCAGATACAGAAAGATGTCAATATCACCGAAATATCAGTTTAGTAAGTCATGACTGCAAAATACTGTTACGAATTATTTACAGAATAAACTGGAGAAACTGATAGAAACCGACCTCGAGGCAGATCAATTTCGGTTACGGAGAAATGTAGGAGCACACGAGGCAAAACTGATTCTACAATTTCCCTTAGAAGATACTGTAGGTTAAGGGAAAGCCAACCAACGATGAAAGCATTCGTAAATTTATAATTTATCTTGAGTATGTCGACTGAAATACACTTCTTGAACGGGTAGCAGGGATTAATTAATGAGCGTATGGCATTGGTGGCCGGGAGACCCCTCGCGGGGCGGTTCGGCCGCCGCTCCACAAGTTCTTTAACGCCACTACGGCGACTTGCGAGTGAATGAGGATGAAATGATGAAACACAACACCCAGCCATCTCGAGGCAGAGAAAATCACTGACCCCGCCAGGAATCGCACCCGGGACCTCGTGCGTGGGAAGCGAGAACGCTACCGCAAGACCACGAGCCGTGGACGGTAGCAGGGATAAAATACAAGGAGCGAAAAGTTATCTACAACTTGTACACACGCCAGGATTTATGGGAGTCAAAGGCATGAAAGAGAAGCAGTAGCTGAGAAAGGAATGAGACACGGTTGCACATTATCGCTGATGTTATTGAATCTCTGCACTGAGCAATCTCTCAAGGAACCCAAGTGAAAATTTGGAACTGGAGTTAACGTTCAGGAGAAGAAAAACGTTTGCCGACGGCATCGTAATTCTGCATGAGACTGTAAAAAACTTGGAAGAGCAATTGAAGAAAATCGATAGTGTCTTGAAAAGAATTTGTAAAATGAACAAAAATAAAAGTAAAACAAGAGAAAACTAATTAGGAAGTGATATATTGGAAGTAGCAGATGGGTTTTATTATTTAGGCTGCGAAATATTTGATGGTGGGTGAAGTAGAGGAGACGTAAAATGCAGGCTGGCTGTAGCAAGGAAAACATTCCTGAGATAAGAGGAATTTCAGCTGCTGAGAATTCTTCCGGGTTATATGGCCGTGGTCCATGGAACTCTTCTATCCCTGACGTTTCGTCCAAGGCTACTTTGCACATCTTCGAAGGTGCTCCTGGTTGTGCTGAGTCTTCCAAGCGAACCCCAGTGGCACCGTCAATCGTGCAAGTCGATGCTGTGGCGTGAGCGGAAGACGGGCTAGAGGTGTGCGTGACTGTAGTCGGACTGCTAATAACCGGGTGGCAACAGTTCGGGTTGACACATCTGGGCTCGCAAGCCCTCTTATCTGTGTGTGGTAGCTGTACGTCCTGCCACTGCTGCCCGTACAATACGACGATCCTGGCGGGTGTCTGTGCTGCGTGGACGTCCAGAACCTCATCTAAAGCCGTCGGCACACGGACCGTGCTATCGAACGTCAACGTTGAGCGTGCTAAGTTCAACGTACTGCTGAACGCTCACGTCAGAAACGATGCGACTTGTGCATACGGTACGTGGGCCCCAAGGTGGTACACACGGTCGCAACGCACTCCGGCGGCAGTTGCGGGAAGTTTCTAGTTCGTAAATCACACTGTTTATTAAACGGGCGCGCGTAAAATTCCCACGTTAGCTCTATTAAAACGCACATTTCCGCCATTGTCCACGAAAAGGAAAGTACCATGTCCAATCAACAAGGACACAGGGTTATAAAAGTTCCATTACAAACAGTGCGGTACAAATTTGGAATACTACTCCGCATAAGATAAACATTATTTCATCACTGCCACATTTTAGTAAAACTCTAAGGTCAGTCTTACTTGATCGCTGTTCCTGCCTAGTTGCAGAATCTTTGCAACATGTGAATTACGAAGCGTAAAAGAAAAAGGAGCAAAATATCTTTATACAAATAGCGCAAGCTGTCCTGTAGATTAAGCCAATCGAACAAAGTCACCCCTCAACAAGAGGTGAACTTATATTTACATAACATCAAATATTATAGTATATACTTATATTAAACTAATAATAAAGTATCAGAACCTAATAAAAACGCCAATGTTAGGAAAAAAATTGACAATGTCGAGACGCGAACCACCGCCATAACCAACATATAATTATCGCAAAGTGACGCTGCTCACTACGCTAAACCAACATCAGACCCCTAACAGCTACTGATATTATGTTACCCTTGCTGGAAACCTTAATCGTAGATATGTTACCAATTGAAATTTAATTATAACACATTGTACCAAGAACAATGCGTTTTGGGTGGATCTTCAGTGTGTGGCGACCTTCAAATAGCCCACTCTCATAATACGCAAGTTACAATAACTTTTGCCACGAATATGATGTTTCTCATTATTTTATTGGAACGAATCACACAATTAACAACGGGTTTTCCAGTGATTCTCAATTTGATGGTGCTCAGAAACGACATATACACTCCTGGAAATTGAAATAAGAACACCGTGAATTCATTGTCCCAGGAAGGGGAAACTTTATTGACACATTCCTGGGGTCAGATACATCACATGATCACACTGACAGAACCACAGGCACATAGACACAGGCAACAGAGCATGCACAATGTCGGCACTAGTACAGTGTATATCCACCTTTCGCAGCAATGCAGGCTGCTATTCTCCCATGGAGACGATCGTAGAGATGCTCGATGTAGTCCTGTGGAACGGCTTGCCATGCCATTTCCACCTGGCGCCTCAGTTGGACCAGCGTTCGTGCTGGACGTGCAGACCGCGTGAGACGACGCTTCATCCAGTCCCAAACATGCTCAATGGGGGACAGATCCGGAGATCTTGCTGGCCAGGGTAGTTGACTTACAACTTCTAGAGCACGTTGGGTGGCACGGGATACATGCGGACGTGCATTGTCCTGTTGGAACAGCAAGTTCCCTTGCCGGTCTAGGAATGGTAGAACGATGGGTTCGATGACGGTTTGGATGTACCGTGCACTATTCAGTGTCCCCTCGACGATCACCAGTGGTGTACGGCCAGTGTAGGAGATCGCTCCCCACATCATGATGCCGGGTGTTGGCCCTGTGTGCCTCGGTCGTATGCAGTCCTGATTGTGGCGCTCACCTGCACGGCGCCAAACACGCATACGACCATCATTGGCACCAAGGCAGAAGCGACTCTCATCGCTGAAGACGACACGTCTCCATTCGCCCCTCCATTCACGCCTGTCGCGACACCACTGGAGGCGGGCTGCACGATGTTGGGGCGTGAGCGGAAGACGGCCTAACGGTGTGCGGGACCGTAGCCCAGCTTCATGGAGACGGTTGCGAATGGTCCTCGCCGATACCCCAGGAGCAACAGTGTCCCTAATTTGCTGGGAAGTGGCGGTGCGGTCCCCTACGGCACTGCGTAGGATCCTACGGTCTTGGCGTGCATCCGTGCGTCGCTGCGGTCCGGTCCCAGGTCGACGGGCACGTGCACCCTCCGCCGACCACTGGCGACAACATCGATGTACTGTGGAGACCTCACGCCCCACGTGTTGAGCAATTGGGCGGTACGTCCACCCGGCCTCCCGCATGCCCACTATACGCCCTCGCTCAAAGTCCGTCAACTGCACATACGGTTCACGTCCACGCTGTCGCGGCATGCTACCAGTGTTAAAGACTGCGATGGAGCTCCGTATGCCACGGCAAACTGGCTGACACTGACGGCGGCGGTGCACAAATGCTGCGCAGCTAGCGCCATTCGACGGCCAACACCGCGGTTCCTGGTGTGTCCGCTGTGCCGTGCGTGTGATCATTGCTTGTACAGCCCTCTCGCAGTGTCCGGAGCAAGTATGGTGGGTCTGACACACCGGTGTCAATGTGTTCTTTTTTCCATTTCCAGGAGTGTATATACGTGTAGGCTTGAAATGAATGCCAATATGGCGCCTCACAACTTTGTGCTGAAGGGAGATGGCGCGCATGTGACGTAGATGGCGTTGTGCCATCTCATTGGTCAACGCTCAGACGCACGCTCAGAATATCTGACATGCCAGATATTGCTCTGCGCGTTCGGAAAGACTCCCGAACGTGCTATTCCACGCTATGACGTCAGAAACTCGGCACGCTCAACGCTCAAAGTTCACGTGACCACTGATGCCACAACCGTTGCACTACTCTCGCAGCACGTCCAACTTGTGCGGCAATTCTCCGGAAGGTCCATCACGACACTCTAAATGCTGCAGTTTGACCCCTTCCAGTCACTGTTGGTTCTAGGAAACACGAATGCGCCTCCGTAGCTTAGAATTGCTTGCTTTACACGTGTGCACTACTTTGGATGTGAGCATGCCCTGTTAAAGCGTAGACATAGAGGTGTTCTGGTAGGTATGCCAATACGCTATCTGTCGGTGGACGTTGAAACCATAATCAGTAGTAGATCGACTATCCCCCAGGTAGCATGTGCCATCATCGGATCAAAATCGACATCGTCTTCCCAGACGGACTAATTTTTTTTTTCCGACAGTGTGTGAGACATAAATGGCCGCATCTTTTGATTGCATTGACTTAAAAGCTTACAATTTTTACAGCGCAAAGCACTCTGTCATTAGGGCACAAGTGGCCCATCGGGACCATCCCACCGCCGTGTCATCCTCATTGAGGATGCGGATAGGAGGGGCGTGTGAGCAGCACACCGCTCTCCCGGTCGTTGCGATGGTTTTCTTTGACCGGACCCGCTTCTATTCGGTCGAGTAGCTCCTCAGGTGGAATCACGAGGCTGAGTGCACCCCTTACACTGCAAAGGAATCATAAATAGTAACATGTGACACAAATTTGATGCGCCGAACTGTTCCATAGAAAAAGGATCTTAACAGACAGATGGATAAGAAAATGACAAATATTTTTTGCGTGTTATATAATCAGAAATTAGCAAGTTTCGGATTTTTTTCTTTACTTGTTCTGTGATGAGTAAGTTTTCGAGTTTCAAAATATGTAGCATGAATGACCGTTTCTTTTGAATGAGTTGACAGAAGCTTAAAATTTTTACACCTCCAAGCTACCATTGTGTTGTATTTTATGCTAACTGGGCGCCTAGAAACGACGGAGAGGCTCCGTCCCCGCCGAGCTGCAGTGGCCCACAACCCCACGACGACTACCGCAGTCCACTTCACCCCTCCGCCGCCCCACACCGAACCACTCCTTCAGGGTTATTGTTCGGTTCGGCCTCCGGTGGACCCCCCAGGGAACGTCTCACACCAGACGAGTGTAACCCCTATATTTGCGTGGTAGAGTAATGGTGGCGTGCGCGTACGTGGAGAACTTGTTTTGCGCATCAATTGCCGACATAGAGCAGCTGAGGCGGAATAAGAGGAACCAGCCCGCATTCGCCGAGGCACATAGAAAACCGCCTAAAATCAATCACAGTTTGGCCGGCTCACCGGACCTCGACACAAGTCCGCCGTGCGGATTCGTGCCGGGGACCAGGCGCTCCTTCCCAATCCGGAAAGCTGTGCGCTAAACCGCACGGCTAAATGGGCCGGCCGGCTACCATAGCCCTCAATATGGCACATAAATTTGAACTTTATACGTTTCCACGTTACTGAGAAAAAATGTTCTTAACAGTCGGACAGACAGACAGACGGACAACAAAGTGATCATATAACGATTCCGTTTTTACAGGCTGACACACGGAACCCTAAAAATCGACACTCCTAGCAATAACAAAGATTTTACTAGCGGTACGATTTTTATGTATTGTCAGTCAGCTTAAGTAATACATGCAGACTACGGGGTAGCTTTTCCGACAACGGTCATACGGAGAAAGCAGACGTCGGCGGCCCCCCGCGTAGTCGCGCAGACAGACAGGGAGTCAGTGACCGAGGCAGGAAGTTGGCGCCCCCCCCCCCCCCCCCCCCCCCCAATCAAGTGATGGCTGCTCATTCAATGCTAATGCTGCGCTGCAAGACGGCCACGTAGGTCACGCATCTCCCTGCAGCAAGTGCCACCAGGGGTCGCAACACAGCGAGACACACCCACAGTTGCACACTGATTTCGGTGCTTGGCAAAAGCTTCCGGAACGTGCCTACACGGCCATTTCAACACAAGCAATGTTATATTACAATTTGTTTTGAGAGCTCATGGTAGACGTTATTTTAACCCGTACCCTTGTACGAAGTTATATAGGATTAACAGAGGATTGATTTGACATAAGACAAGACGGAAATGCAACACAGGATACACAGTGGTAGTGTACTATGAAATTCCCACTGGAACAACAATTAGAAATGATAAATCGCCGTTGGTACACATTTGGGATATTCACAATTCAATCCATACTAATGTCTATACGACTAAATTAACAATAAAATGTTCTTGCATGTCCCGTGAGAATTGTTTCAAAAGCTGCGGGTAAAGAATTAAATATTTGTGCAGATCTACAAGTACCATCTTGGCACAAAAGGAGAACAGTTTGCAAAGACCATTTTCTGTATTACAGACACACGCACGGACACATCACTATTCAGACACATACACTATGTGATCAAAACTATCCGGACACCTGGCTGAAAATGACTTACAAGTTCGTGGCGCCCTCCATCGGTAATGCTGGAATTCAATATGGTGTAGGCCCACCCTTAGCCTTCATGACAGCTTCCACTCTCGCAGGCGTATGTTTAGTCAGGTGCTGGAAGGTTTCTTGGGGAATGGCAGTCCCTTCTTCACGGAGTGCTGCACTGAGGAGAGGTATCGCTGTCGGCCGGTCAGGCCCGGCAACAAATCGGCGTTCCAAAACATCCCAAAAGTGTTCTGTAGTATTCAGGTGAGGACTCTTTGCACCCCAGTCCATGACAGGGATGTTATTGTCGTGTAACCACTAAGCCACAGGCCGTGCACTATGAACAGGTACTCGATCGTACTGAAAGATGCAATCGCCATTCCCGAACTGCTCTTCAACACTGAGAAGCATGAAGGTGCTTAAAACATCAATGTAGACCTGTAAGACATATACTGTGATAGTGCCACGCAAAATAAAGGGGTGCAAGTCCTCTCCATGAAAAACAACCACACCATAACACGACCGCCTCCGAATTTTATTGTTGGCACTACACACGCTGGCAGATAACGTTCACCGGGCATTCGCCATACCTACACCCTGCAATCGGATTGCCACATTGTGTATCGTGACTCGTCACTCCAGCCGCTCGACCATGAAATCCAAGTTTTCTCATCTCCCGCTTAACTGCCATAGTACTTACGGTGGGTCCTGATGCAGTTTGGAATTCCTGTGTGATGGTCTGGATAGATGTCTGCCTATTACACATTGAGAACCTCTTCAACTGTCGGCGGTCTCTGATAGTCAACAGTCGTGGTCGAACTGTACACTTTTGTGCTGTACGTGTCCCTTCAAGTTTCCACTTCACTATCACATCGGAAACAGTGGACCTAGGGATGTTTGGGAGTGTGGAAATCTCGCGTACAGACGTATGACACAAGTGACACCAAATCACCTGATCACTTTAGAAGACCGTGTTCTCTGCGGAGCGCTCCATTCTGCTCTCTCACGATGTCTAATGACTACTGAGGTCGCTGATATGGAGTAACTGGCAGTGGGTGGCGGCACAGTGCACCTAATATGAAAAACGTGTTTTTCGGGGTGTCCGGATACTTTTGTTTATACATTGTACATATAGGAGGCACATAGTGACATACACTTAGAGACAGAGCGTTTCATTTTCTGCATAATAGCACGTGGTGATATAGTGATTGAGCTTTTGGTCTTCTCTTGACATTCTAAGTACCAAGTCCAGTAGATCATCAGCGCAGAGAACTGTATCTTGAGGTTGGCATTGCTGACGAACTCTCAAAAAAAAAAAAAAAAAAAAAAAAAAAAAAAAAGTGTGTGAAATCTTATGGGACTTAACTGCTGAGGTCATCAGTCCCTAAGCTTACACACTACTTAACCTAAATTATCCTAAGGACAAACACACATACCCATGCCCGAGGGAGGACTCGAACCTCCGCCGGGACCAGTCGCACAGTCCATGACTGCAGCGCCGAAGACCGCTCGGCTAATCCCGCGCGGCGACGAACTCTTACAGAACTTTCACGTTGCTATATAGTTGAACGCTAACAAGGTTTGGAGGCTGCTTGGGAACTGAGGACAAAGAGCCTGAAGATTAGCTCTAAGAAAATTTATGTGAAACGTGTTCAGGGGATATTTAGAAATATTTGGTTTGGATCTTCTTCCTCTCAGCAGGGGTGGCGCTTCGGTTGAGCCGATGTAGGTATTTGTTGAATTTCCAGTGACTAAATTTCAGCCGTGCTGTAACTGTCGTGAAGCTCCTTCCTGTCTGTGCCTTATTATACTATGGTAATCTTGGAATCGTGGGATTATTTAGTGGGTAGTGACTACCTTTGATTTTAGATGTCTGCGACCATTTATGTTACTAGTCCGAGGACAACTGCTTCCTGAGCAAGGATATCGTATCTTTGAGGGGAAGTTTATCACATTTAATAGCACCACGCAGAGATGCCTGCTTTGCTAGGGCATCAACTTGTTCATTTCTAGATAATCGAGAGTGGTCTTTCATCCATACCATCACGATGTTGCGACAGTTTTTCTGCATCCAAAACACAACGTGATAATTGCTGCAACCTGGGGGGTTGCTAGAACTATTATGATGGCTACTAATCAGTTGTGGAGCTGATATACGTACTATCGGAGACGATGACTATTGTGTGTTCTGTGGTCATCTGTGCGAATGGTACACTTCCAAAATGGCAATCATCTCGGCTGTAGTAATAGTGGAGTGTGGCTCCGGCTTGTATAGGCGTCGTTGTTTGCTTAGGGGTACCCAATAAGCCCTACCAGCATCTTCGCTAGACTTGGACCTATCTGCATACACGACGCACAGACAGCATTTCAGTTGTTGTTGCGTTAGTTGTGTCCTGGCTCTGACATATTAAACTGGTCCTCCCAGAAATCTTGTGCCAACGACGTGTCAACGGGTTACAGACCTGCGATGGTATTCATAAAGATTTAATCATCACCTCAAAAATAAACGTTACATAATAAATTTCTTATTGATTCGCAGGTACACGAGTACAGTCCTGGTACACACTGAAATCTCCACCCCACAGTACCACAGCAGCACGCCAGTAGAGAAGCTAGAAGGAAAAGGAGGGGGGGGGGGGGGGGGGAGGGGGGGGCTATGGCGACACAGAAAGGGCACACAGCCATCTTCTACACTAACACCGCCGACACTGCCAACGCCATGATGATACAGGATAAACACAAAGAAGAAGAAATATGAATCAAACTCTCAATCTTTCCAATAATACCTTATTCCTCCTCCCAACCATTTCATTGTTTGTCCTTAATCACTGCTGTATGTTCTTTCTGTCGGTCCCTCTCTCATTTCTTCCCTAGCCTCGACTGCTGACACGCCCACAGTGTACATACACCACCAGTAAATTAGCTCTATTGATCAGCTCTTCACATACTAGTATTAATTGTGTTTGTTTAGTGCTTTCTCTCTTTCTAAATGTTATACCACACAGTAAATATAAGACCTAACGTATCACATCTTGTATAGGACAGACTTATGGCCCTCAAATTTCACAGTAAATGAAGCTAAGGCTGACCTCTGAACGAATGCTGGTTTTAACGGTGCGTTGAATGGTCTGCTGGATGTGATATTTCTTAGCCTGCCTCTTTGAAGTGCCTCACCCAGTAACTTATAGACATTTTTCACACCGAAAAGCTATTGCCAGATGTAAAGAACGTGACCTCTGTAGACTTGTATGACCTCTGTAGACTCATAAGGAGCATCCACGAAGGTGTCAGGCAGCAATAAATGCTCACGGGGGGCACTCATGTTGTTGAAGCTCACAAAGTCCAATGGAAAGCACCTGGGACGTTGGGATGAATGATTGTTTTCACTTTGTTTTCGACACCTGTCGGGCATTTCAGTTGTTTTTATGTAAATGATTGAGGATATGATGATGTTTTGTTACATACTTAATATGTCAATGATGTGGTAGAATTTGGTAACATATCCAGTCCTCAATTACCGCTCAATGGAGTATGACAGACTCCCAGAGTCATGTTTACCTAATTCTTTAGAGCAGTATCTACCACATATCGCTGGAAGCCGTAGTTTTCTAATTATACAAGAAAAACGTAAAAAAGTGACCTTTAAATGCATTTTTCTTGAATGGAAAACTATGGCCACTGGCAAAATTTAACTACATTAAATTTCCTACAAAAAGATTCTCTTTATTTTTCTGTAGGTCTAATAGTTTGCTCGTAGCGAGCGAGGGATTATGAAAATCTCTCGGGTGGTTTTCGAAGGCACTGCGGTTTGCATAAAACTCATAGGTTTTACCCTGTATGTGGATAGTTGGGTTTATGAGGAGTTATAGGTAGCTCTCGCGATTCACTGAGAATTGCTTCATTACTCTGTCAAGAAGGTTGCTAGAAAGAAGCAATACGAATGCTCTCATTGACTCTTTCTTTCCTGGTTTAATAAAACACTTACAAAAAATAAATGTCATTTACCTTTCTCCATTTCAAAAATAAAAAGGATCGAAAGAAAATTATTTTTCATTCTAGAGTTTAGTCAAGCACTAATGTTGATTATAGTGCAGGGAGGGGTCGGGGAGAGGGGGTTACTAACAAGGGAACCTCCCCATCGCACCCCCCTCAGATTTAGTTATAAGTTGGCACAGTGGATAGGCCTTGAAAAACTGAACACAGATCAATCGAGAAAACAGGAAGAAGTTGTGTGGAACTATGAAAATAATAAGCAAAATATACAAAATGAGTAGTCCATGCGCAAGATATGTAATATCAAGGATAATCTGAGGTCAGGAGCGCCGTGGTCGCGTGGTTAGCGTGAGCAGCTGCGGAGCAAGAGGTCCTTGGTTCAAGTCTTCCCTCGAGTGAAAAGTTTACTTTTTTTATTTTCGCAAAGTTATGATCTGTCCGTTCGTTCATTGACGTCTCTGTTCACTGTAATAAGTTTAGTGTCTCTGTTTTGCGACCGCACCGCAAAACCGTGTGATTAGTAGACGAAAGGACGTGCCTCTCCAATGGGAACCGAAAACATATTGCCCACGAAATACATCTCACGTATTTAATGCACTCTCGTCGAAAGTAGCGAACAGTCAACTGCCAGCCAGGGAGCCTCGTTAGCAGGAATACTCTCTCTTCCGTGCGCTGTAGTCGTCTGACGTCGCGTGTTTCGATGTTTGTTTAGGTGTAGCGTCCCCATACTACGGCGCAGTTACCTCGCATCGGACGGACGGACAGATAATAATTGTCTGAAAATAAAAAATTAAAATTTTTCACTCGAAGGAAGACTTGAACCAAGGACCTCTCGTGCCGCAGCTGCTCACGCTAACCACGGGACCACGGCGCTCCTGAGCTCAGATCATCCTAGTTGTTACTTATGTTGCACCTGAACTACTTACTTTGTATATTTTGCTTATTATTTTCATAGTTCCACACAACTTCTTCCTGTTTTCTCGATTGATCTGTGTTCAGTTTTTCAAGGCCTATCCACTGTGCCAACTTATAACTAAATCTGAGGGGAGTGCGATGGGGAGGTTCCCTTGTAAGTAGTACCTGATTGCACTCAGAGGTAATGGCCTCAGAAAGGCTGGGAACCACCGCTGTAAAAGAAGACGATGGCCCAAGCGAGCTGCTACCCCGAGTTTCGCAATTCTACCAGCAAGGACGCAGCCTGGCGTACACTGTGGACAGTCTGTAACGATCGTAACACATGCGCAGAATGCATGCATAGTGCAGATAAACTGAGCGAAGAGCGAAGTCTTCGTCAGTCTTAGATGCCTCAGCTGAGGACGAATGACAATATCGTGCAGTGAACGACGGCCGGCTGCAGGCTCGAAATGTCTTTCGATATTCCGTTCGCCGGGGGAAAAAATTTAAAATTCGCATTGAAGTCAGCTTTACAGAATGCATAGTGTCGTGAAAAGAAGTTAAAAGATGAACACCAACCAAAAATAAAATGAGGTTAATGAAATGTAATCGAACTAAATCAGGCGATACTGAGGGAATTAGGTTAGGAAATGAGACACTAAAAGTAGCAGACGTAAAGATAATACAAAATGTAGACTGGCAATAGGAAGGAAACGCTTCTGAAAATGAAAAAAATAAAATTTAACATAGGACATAACAAAGTGTAACAAAATACTCTCTATAAGTCCTCGATAGCACTGTAGTCTTACACGGAAGTGTAGGGTGGACGATAAAAAGTTCAGACAGGAAGAGAACTTAAACTTTTGAAGTGTGATACAATACAAGACTAGGGGGGGTAGATCGGATAACTAATGAAGAGGTCCACAACTGAATTGGAGGAAAAAAAGAAATCTGTGGAACAACGGGAGTAAAAGAAGGGTTTGGTTGGTAGGACACAGCCTGGGTCTTAAAGGGATCGCCAATGAAGGGAAATGTGGGGGATAAACGTTGAAGGAGTAGACCAAGGCTTTGCTTCAGTAAGCAGCTGCAAACGGATTTGGGTTTCATTAATTATACATACAGTAAAGCTCTGGCTAACCGAACTCGGGGCCGGCCGGGGTGGCCGAGCCGTTCTAGGCGCTTCAGTCTGCAACCGCGCGACCGCTACGGTCGCAGGTTCGAATCCTGCCTCAGGCATGGATGTGTGTGATGTCCTTAGGTTAGCTAGGTTCGAGAAGTTCTAGAGGACTGTTGACCTCTGATGTTGTCCTATAGTGCTCAGAGCCATTTGAACCATTTGAACCGAACTCGGGTCAACCGAAACACGACTTACATGAAACGGATCCAAAAACTGCTACTCTAAAAATTAATATTGTTCTGCACGGAAATAATTCGAGGGTGTGAGCGTTGAGATGTAACTAGTGGGGAGAGGTAGGCGCCCGAACATGAGTTGCTTCCCCAGCCACCAACTCACGAGTCTAGATACAACTATTCTGTCAACAATAGTGCATCCAAGTGGTCGTTTAATTCCATTGCGTGTGTAATTTTTGTGCTATGGCGATTAAGCGCAAGTGTGTTGCGGTTATTTTCGCTGAGAAATCAGTTGCTGTCAAAGAAGTTGATGGAGATTATGCGTGAGGAGGGAGGCATCCTAGGTTAGTCCGTGCAGTTGTGCAAATCCACTGTGTCAGGGTGACGTAGTGGTTAGTGCACCTGCTACTGAGCGGGAGCCCCGTGTTCGAATCCCGGCCTTGGTACAAATTCTCATTCGTCGCTTCATTCTGTATAAATGCTTCACAGATGTTCGAGACTTGTAAAGATCTCCGGAACCATACAGTTTCACTGATTAAAGCACCTATGCCTGGGTTTCAGGCACCATCTCCCGTTTCATTCGATGCTGAGACGATATTCCTTTACAGCTTGAGAGCTTAGAACTACTTAAACCTAACTAACCTATGGACTGCACACACATCCATGCCCGAGGCAGGATTCGAACCTGTGACCGTAGCAGCAGCCCGGTTCCGGACTGAAGCGCCTAGAACCGCTCGGCCACAGCGGCCAGCCGGCTGACACATGGAGAGACATTGGCATCTGCAGCAACTCAACCGAAAATTCATCTTTTTGGGATCAAACAGACAGCCTTTGCAACTTGCATTGAGATGTTGCGTTGCACATGCTTGGTTGAATACAAGCTTCAGAAATGACAACTGTCATCTGTTAGGTCGCTAGAAAACACTGGAACACCGATATACACTTTATTTGTTCTGTGAGGTCACCCGATACTAATGCATAACACCGCCAGTTAAGACTGGACTTTAATTGCTACTTACATTTAAAGCGAAGATTTCAAAATGTGAAATAAGACCACAGGTACAACATATATCAAAACAGATGTTCCCCTAATTCTTCTGAACAGTGTACACGCATGTACAAATTACAAAGTATGATTATGTAAGTGAACTGTGTGGGGAAGATAAAAGTGTTGAAATGTGTGTGAAATCTTATGGGACTTAACTGCTAAGGTCATCAGTCCCTAAGCTTACACACTCCTTAACCTAAATTATCCTAAGGACAAACACACACACCCATGCCCGTGGGAGGACTCGAACCTCCGCCGGGACCAACCGCACAGTCCATGACTGTAGCGCCTAGACCGCTCGGCTAATCCCGCGCGGCTGTGTGAGGAAGAGGTTTGTACTCCCGTATCTACAGGAAACAGCTAAGTCTTGTAGCAAAATAGCAACAACTGGAGAATAATGTTGAGCCTAGAAGTCGTAAGGCGTGGCAAGGCAAAGTCACTGTGCAGCCAGCGAGCCAACCAGGTGCCAGCATGTCGGGTGTCCACGTATAGCGATAACGTTATAAGCTATTAACACAGAGTGGCCCACGGACATTGTAGAGTACAAGTGATAGGCGTAGCTCCAAGTGTACTCAATACACATATCGATAATAATACTGAGGCTAGCACCTCCTGGCTAGACAGAGGCTGGACGAGAGGGATAGAGAGAGAGGGTGTTTGGTAGGAACACGGATGCATCACGAAAAGCCAAAGGCCGGCTAAGGACACAGTGTGTCACCATATAGGGAGAGACGCCTCTTTCCCTCCACTCAGCATCGGGGAAACTATTGAAAAGCAGTGCAGAATTAGAGGCGATGAGGTGGCGAGAGGTCTTGGGAGTCACGTCGTGTCAAGGACGGTCGGGGACGAAGGCGACGAGGAAAGCCAAATACAACTCGGACGCTGCGAGTAGTGGAAGGAGTCAGACAATGAGAGAGTAAAGGGAAACAGAGAAATAGGTGAGTAGTCAGGAAGGGCAAGGCAGAAGCTGCAGTAGCATCAGCGCAGTTAATGAAACCATGGCTGGGGACATCTATGTGTCGTATAACGGGCGCGGGCTCAGCTAATACCGACAGTCTCATTTCAAAGCAGACGGAAGGGTGCTAGCCAGTCACTATCTCTGTACTAAGACTTGGCCTCCTCGTTGCTACAACTCTTTCAAGGCAAGTAGAGCAAGAGTTGGTTTTGTAAACAAATTCAGAAGTTGCAAAGCACTTCAAGCTGAGGTTATTTGAAGTCACTTTGCAATCCTTACCTTTTATAATAAGGTAATTATACCCAGGTCAAGACTACCTCTCACACAAGCCAACCAGCTAATTCCCTTCTCACGAACCCTGTCGCCCAATCTCAGGCAATACTCACGGAAGGAATGCGGCAGTACATTTGTTTCTCAGCCTGTAACCTCCGACACTTCGTGTCACGCGTAGAGTTGCACTCTACAAAAACTATGGTTCGGTAGGTTTAGTGAAGTACCGTACATAAATGACGTAGTAAATGGATTTCCGGTAGCATTTTTGGTTGGTAGGGAAAGAAACAATGAATGTGCGGGAAGAAAGTGGGAGCCGACATATTTTTTTTGTCTGTTTCTTTGTTTTTCACATAATTACAACTGCACATCGTAGCTTATATCGTTACAAAATGTAAATTGCATTTTATAAGTAGTAAAAATTAGTTGGTCGCGTAACTACTTCTATGTAACCAAAGGTGTACTTCTGATGCAAGTACATTTTATATTCTCAAACGTAAAAAAATCTTTATAATTATGGTTGTGATTTTGTACTAAATGGAATGTTCATCAAAGGCAAGAGTTTCCTGTTATTATTGATAAGTGCGAAAGTTGTTTACGAACAACAGAAGCACGTTTAATATAAGCTCTACGAAGTCTTGAAGTCATATTTGATACGTTTTTGTTTTGCGCTTTTTTAAAACTTTACCTTTTTTTAGGAAATTGCGTTTTCTAGCTCTATATGATAAATATTTCTTTTTCTTTTATTTTTACTGCAATATCACTCTGTTCCACGTTACATAACAATTTTAGAATAAAACCTGAATTAAACATTGACATTTTCAATTTTGCTGTAAATTCAGTTTATTTTTAAATAACAGACAGGAGAATAACTATGCAGAACAAAAATATTCTGTAGGTTACGCGACCCATTATATGTCCTCACTCAGTTTCTAGACGTTTCACCGAATCTGGTAAGACACTGATCGGGCGCGCAAGCAAAGGGAGCGAAATGAGGTAACGACTGATGGGTACGCAACACAAGTAATGGGCAAGAAATGCGGTTACGATCTTAACTGACCGAGGCTATTAGGAAAACTGCTGTAGTCTAGGCTTACTTATGATAGTCTACCATACCCTACGATAATTTTACAACTGTAATCACGCGTTAATGCTAGTATTTGAAAAAAATCTAACTGCTCGTAACTTACGTAAGCAGTATTATTACATTCCTATGAAAGAGTGCTAATAGTAATGACCTTTTAAAAGATTTTAGTTTTGTGACTGTTTTGACCCCTCATGAACTTGCATTTTATGCGTCAGGTGGTATTTAACCCCATATTAGGAACCACTGGTTTAGATTAAATCGTGAAAACGATGGGGCTCCTCAAATTTTCAATCTGCTTACCCGCTATCTTGCTTTTCTTGTTATTGGCAGTCTGAATCTTTCACATTCACCTGGTAATCAAAGTGACTCCTCACATGACAACTGCAACAGTTGGTAGGAGGAGGGAGACAACTCCATTTCTGTAGCTGTAATGATAAAACTATAAAAAAAGGGACATCCGGTAATTAAAGCAATATTTTTTCCTGAAAGCAGGTTGGTTTTATTTAGGATTCCTATAAACTATATTATTACGCACTCTTTTGTCCACAAAGCTCTGTATTTTTCAACAGTCGAGGGCCGTTTGAAAAGTCCGTGCAAAGTCCGAGAGATGGCACCACGGGCGAGTATCAAGGTCATGTGTAGTTAGTAACATCTTTGGAAAGAAGGCACACCAAGTTTCAGCCATATTGGTCTATTTCTTTGTGTTTGGCATTCGTGTAAATGAAGGAAGTCGAGTAATTGTCAAAAAATGAACGAAAAATAATTTCGTTTGATGATTAAACATTACTTTGTGAAAGGCAAAACGCGTCAGGGGACTACAGAGAAGATTGATAAACATTACGGTGACTCTGTACCTTCGATTAGAACAGTTTATAAGTGGTTTCAAAATTTTCGGATTGGCCATATGGGCACAAGTGATGCTGAACGTTCTGGACGCCGTGTGGAGGTCATGACTCCAGAAATCATTGATAAAATCCATGATATGGTGATGGATGACAGAAGAGTTAAGGTGTGTGAGATTGCTAGTGCTGTGGGATCTTGAATGAATGGGTACATAATATTTTGCATAAACATTCGGACATGAGAAAGCTATCCGCAAGATGGGTTTCGCGACTGCTCACACTTGACCGAAAACGGAATCGTGTGAAGTGTTGCAAGGATGGTTTGCAGCTGTTCAGGAAGAATCCGCAGGACTTTAAGCGTCGTTTCGGCACCGTGGGTGAAACGTGGATACATCACTATACTCCTGAGACCAAACAACAATTTAAACAATGGTTTACCAAGAGAGAATCTGTACCAAAAAAGGCGAAGACTATTCCTTCAGCTGGAGAGGTTATGGCGACTGTCTTTTGGGATTCGCAAGGGATAATCCTCATCGACTATCTGGAAAAAGGATAAAACTATTACACGTGAATATTATTAATCGTTACTGGAGGATTTGAAAACCGATTGGGCCGCGAAAAAGTCCTTTTCCATCACGACAATGCACCAGCACACACATGAGCAGTTGTTGTCGCAAAATTAATGGAAATAGTATTCCAACTCGTTTCACATCCCCCCTATTCTCCAGACTTGCCTCCCTCGGACTGCTATTTGTTCCCCAATCTGAAGAAATGGCTGGTTATTCAAACGAAGAGGTGATTGCAGCAACTTACAGCTATATTGCAGACTTGGACAATTCCGATTATTCAGAAGGGATCAACAAATTAGAACAGCGTTGGACGAAGTGTATAAGCCTAAAAGGAGACTATGTCAAAAAATAAAAAAGATCTACTCCAAACACGTAAGTAGTTTTTATTTTTCACGGACTTTTCAAACGCCCCTCGTAATCCCCGTTCAACCCAAGGGCCTTCCGCCACCTTAGTAGGAGGGTCTGTATGGCCGCATGGTACCACTCTAGCCGTCGACGTCGGAGCCAGCGTCTTTCTGCATCAATTACCTCCCCGTCATCCACGCTCTGCCTCCCGGATAGTGCATCATTCACTGGGCGAAACAGACGGTAGTCGGAAGGTGCGAGATCCGGGCTGTAGGGTAAAAATCGTTCAAATGGCTGAGCACTATGGGACTTAACATCTGAGGGCGCGGTCGCGCGGCTCCAGACTGTAGCGCCTAGAATCGCTCGGCCACCCAGGCCGGCTGGCTGTAGGGTAATCTACGCCATTGAGTACCCCAATGATGGACGAATGTGACAGCACTACCAACAGAGACGTCCAGTTCTGCAGCGAGATGTTCGATTCTGATCCGTCGACCACTTCGAGTGAGAGTGTCCGCACGTTCCAGCATTGCAGGAGCCACAGCGGTGTGCGGCCGGCCGGTAAGCGGGAGATTGGACAGGTGGTTTGCACAACATTGTTGCGTTGATGACAAAAGCCTCGCCGGACGACTCACCGCGCTTTTGTTCATTGGCAGATTTCCGTAGATATTCTGCAAGCGTCTATGAAAATCTGAAAAGCTCTGGTTTTCCGCCAAAAGAAACTCAGTGACACCTCTATATTTGGAGCGCCGCTACATATGCCGTTTTGAGGGTTACGTATAGCGCCGTCACGTATAGGAACTTCATGAAACTATAGGGGCTGAAACGGGAATATTCCACGATGTTCTACAACAAATCCTGCATTTTTAACCGAAATTCGCCGAGAAAATGTGTTGCATTACTTGTGGAACGCCGCTAGTAACTGAGTGCGTCGGCCGCAGTCGTATACTTACGACACTCGAGACAATGGCCCGACTGGGAGAAACCAAGAGCCTCGATGTTCTCTTTACCTGCTCCGGACTGTATTAAACATTGAGTGGCGGCCTCTTACGGGACTCGGATAGCCGGCTGGGTCGGAGGCGTAGGCGTCCCTGCGGTGCAACAAAGAAACAAGTCCTGCGCCGCATGCCGTCTGTTGCTCTGCACAATGCAAGACGCGCCGTATTACGGCCGCTGTGAGCTCGGGCCGTTCCTCTTCTCGTACGTTAAGAAGAACAGCGGCTCCGGAGAAGCGGAAGACGCTGGGCATAATGAATACATACATGCGGAACGAGAGGCCGTGCATTGGAATTAATCAAAGAATACGCTCGTGTGATATTCACGGTAATGGCGGCGCTTGTTCCGGCAGCTGCTGGCAAAGCGGCGGCGGACTCATGGGTGAGCCTTTAGGAGCAGAGGTTCTTTTCTTCAGCTTGGGACGCGTACCGAGTAGGATTAACAGAAGAGACAGACAAGGCTAACGAAGAGCGGAACGTTTCGTCACTGGGTTGTTTAGTAAGCGCGAGAGAGTCACAATGATAATCAAACTTCACTTGCAGTCATTACGAGGCGTAGTCTATCAGTGTTGAAATTCTGAGGGCGTACCTTCGAAGAGCAGTTTGGGAACATATTACTTACAAGTAAAAACGTCTTCTGTGTCCATCACTTATTTATTTTTGTCACTATGGGTGTCTATAGTTAGCACCATCATCATCTTGTGGGGAATTGTACAGTTAAGTAGCTGGTGTTTGTGAAGAGTACAGACAACTTTCCACAGCAGCAGATCAAGTGCAATGTAGGTAATGTTGCGTCTTTTGCTAGTGATAAAATCGTGGTTTTAGTAAAGGCACTGTTAAGTTAGAAAAAAAACATGAATTTGTGAGAGTAAATAGTACTTATAAGGGAAGTAGTCGAAAAAAGATTCCATACTGCTACTTGTTGCATGCGCTCTTCAATGTACATTATGTTTACACTGTCACTGGTTTTACACACGTTGCCTACGTCCGATACAAACACACTTTAACAATTAAGACAAAAAATGATGCACCACGAAGGAACTATCGTAATGGGACTGAAATCAACAGATTTTCTGTACATGTACAGACAAACAAATGATTAGAATATTAGGAAAATTGAATGATTTGCTCCAGGGAAAGAGCTTCAGAAATTGAGCAAGTCAATAACGCGTTGGTTCGCCTCTAGCCCTTATGCAAGGAGTTATTCGGCTTGGCAGTGGTTGATAAGAGTTGTTGGATGTCCTCCAGAGGGCATTCGTGCCAAATTGTGTCCAATTGCCGCTTTAGATCATCAAAATTCCAAGATGGTTGGAGGGCTCTGCCCATAATACTCCAAACGTTCTCACTTTGGGGAAACATTCGGCGATCTCGCTGGCCAACGTAGGGTTTGGTAAATGTTAAGACAAGCAGTAGAAACTCTCGGTACGTGCGGGCAGGCATTATCTCGCTGAAAATGTAAGCACAGTGAAATCTGGTTTCGCAGGACAGAGCGGATCAGGTTGTGGTAAGGGGCCAAGGTCAATTACTGTTATACAAGAACACACGATTTTATTGCTCAAACCAATGCACAGTTTTCTCTTTAAAACAACAAACATCAATTCACGGCTGAGGGCCCAAGTAACTTCTCCAGAATAAGTTTAAATGATTCCTTTTAAAACACCAGGATTAGAGTAATGGCTGAACGCCCTACTTAAGCAAAACTGCGATATCTTCTCGGCTAAAGGCCGAAATAATATTTCAAATCAGCTAAGGAAATTCTTTGAAAGCCAAGCATTTACAAGTATCGGCTATAGGCCACATTAAGGAAAAGTCAAATTAATCCTTCTGCTGAAGGACAAATAAAAAAATTATTTTTAAATAATAAAGAGACGTTTTAAAGATAAGCTTTTACACAGTGCAACAGAAAAACATCCTGAGAAAACTTGAAGTATCTTGTCGGCTGAAGGCCCAAACAATTACTCAAGAATAATTAAAAACAATCTTAAGATAAACATTTACAGAACACGGCTGAAGGCCATTTCAAGAATTCAAGATAATTAAAGAGAAGCTTTACAAACAAAGATTTACATATTAAAGCCACAGATTCTGAAACGAACGCGGCTGAAGGCCTAAATACAGAGTAACAAGAATTTTAAAACAAACACGGCTGAAGGCCTAATCTTAAAATAGTTGTCATGAAGTTCGGCTGAAGGCTATGTCCTAAACATAAAAAAGACAATATTAATACACTGCTGAAGGCATGGCACAGTACCTGCGACCAAATAAAATGATAATCACAAACAACAAATAGTGGTGCTCAGAAGGGCTCCAAGGGTTGGCCTGGTGAGGAAACTAACCACAGTTTAGGTGAGACAGACAGCCAAGCTTAACACTAAACAATCGGGTTGCAGCATGACGGGTGACGAACCAACCAATCACCTAATCAATTCCCTTCCACCAGACCAACAGCACGACAACCAACGGTATCAACACGGCGAAGAAAACACACTACTGCAAAACTACACTCCTGGAAATTGAAATAAGAACACCGTGAATTCATTGTCCCAGGAAGGGGAAACTTTATTGACACATTCCTGGGGTCAGATACATCACATGATCACACTGACAGAACCACAGGCACATAGACACAGGCAACAGAGCATGCACAATGTCTGCACTATTACAGTGTATATCCACCTTTCGCAGCAATGCAGGCTGCTATTCTCCCATGGAGACGATCGTAGAGATGCTGGATGTAGTCCTGTGGAACGGCTTGCCATGCCATTTCCACCTGGCGCCTCAGTTGGACCAGCGTTCGTGCTGGACGTGCAGACCGCGTGAGACGACGCTTCATCCAGTCCCAAACATGCTCAATGGGGGACAGACCCGGAGATCTTGCTGGCCAGGGTAGTTGACTTACACCTTCTAGAGCACGTTGGGTGGCACGGGATACATGCGGACGTGCATTGTCCTGTTGGAACAGCAAGTTCCCTTGCCGGTCTAGGAATGGTAGAACGATGGGTTCGATGACGGTTTGGATGTACCGTGCACTATTCAGTGTCCCCTCGACGATCACCAGTGGTGTACGGCGAGTGTAGGAGATCGCTCCCCACACCACGATGCCGGGTGTTGGCCCTGTGTGCCTCGGTCGTATGCAGTCCTGATTGTGGCGCTCACCTGCACGGCGCCAAACACGCATACGACCATCATTGGCACCAAGGCAGAAGCGACTCTCATCGCTGAAGACGACACGTCTCAATTCGTCCCTCCATTCACGCCTGTCGCGACACCACTGGAGGCGGGCTGCACGATGTTGGGGTGTGAGCGGAAGACGGCCTAACGGTGTGCGGGACCGTAGCCCAGCTTCATGGAGACGGTTGCGAATGGTCCTCGCCGATACCCCAGGAGCAACAGTGTCCCTAATTTGCTGGGAAGTGGCGGTGCGGTCCCCTACGGCACTGCGTAGGATCCTACGGTCTTGGCGTGCATCCGTGCGTCGCTGCGGTCCGGTCCCAGGTCGACGGGCACGTGCACCTTCCGCCGACCACTGGCGACAACATCGATGTACTGTGGAGACCTCACGCCCCACGTGTTGAGCAATTCGGCGGTACGTCCACCCGGCCTCCCGCATGCCCACTATACACCCTCGCTCAAAGTCCGTCAACTGCACATACGGTTCACGTCCACGCTGTCGCGGCATGCTACCAGTGTTAAAGACTGCGATGGAGCTCCGTATGCCACGGCAAACTGGCTGACACTGACGGCGGCGGTGCACAAATGCTGCGCAGCTAGCGCCATTCGACGGCCAACACCGCGGTTCCTGGTGTGTCCGCTGTGCCGTGCGTGTGATCATTGCTTGTACAGCCCTCTCGAAGTGTCCGGAGCAAGTATGGTGGGTCTGACACACCGGTGTCAATGTGTTCTTTTTTCCATTTCCAGGAGTGTACGTAAACGACCAGGGCAGGTAACCGGAATGTTAACGGCCACAAGGCAGAAGATACTTCCCTAATAAATTATAATCGTTTGGAAGGTTAAAGATCATACATGGAGACAGCTGCAAAATTTTGCTGAATCCAACACACCATCACGTTGGTGCTTGTGGGGACAGCCCAGGATGCAACAACCAGCAATCAACAAAGAGATGTCACAACGGTTGAGCTTTCATGACAGGTTCATTCATTACTCAACTCCAGTATGCAGGTATCGTGGACGATGAACTTAGCAGTTCTCGCGGCTAGTGCCACACAACTCCGACAGCGCTTGCACTCCACCAGCGGCCCCGGCCTGAACACACGACGCAGTCTTCCTCGCAGCTCCGCCGCAACCAACCAACTGCCACACACACACACACACACACACACACACACACACACACACACACACACACACGACACGGAAATATAACTGCCACACCAAAGAAGTTACGGCAGTACTAGTATCGATAATCGCTGTTGCTGCCACTGACGGAGGCGAGTGAGCAACTCGTTCAGATAGTAACGGAGGGATGAATAAGACGCCACTTGTGATGACAAAATGCCCAAAAGGTAAAAGGGCATTAGCGCGAGCTGACCACAGCTCACCCAGGATGACTTGCCTTGAAGAGCAACAAAACGGGTTGTAGAATATCGTTGACGTACCGCTGTGCTATAAAGCTGCGGCGGATGACAACCAAATAGGTTCTGCTCTGAAAAGAAATACCAACCCAGGCCGTCGCTCCCTGCTGTGGGCCACATGGTGGGCGACAATCACGTTGGTAATCCAATGCTACCCGGAGCATCTCCAGACACATCTTCGGTCTTGGAATATCATTTACTGTAGTAGAATTACGAACTCAGCTCCGAAGATCAACGAAGATGGGTCTGGAGATGCCCCAAACAGCGGTGGGACCAATGTGACCGTCGGCCACCATACTGCCCCAAAATAAAGATTGGTCCCCCCCAGGGGGTCCACAACTCTTTTGTGGATACGTACGTAGCGAGCACGGGACCCCGAGCTAATGTGGCCCTCCTTCCTTTCCGGGCTGCATACCTTCCCTTTCCGCATCCTTCCCTATCCCCCATCTTCGCCCCCCCTCCCCTCACCTCTGGCTCTTTCCTTCCCCTTCTCCCCCTCTGGGAGTATGGTTTGTGCCTACGTCCGGAGACGGACGCTCGTAAATTTAACGCATTCTTCGCCTTCTCTGCTTGTATGTCTTTATTCTTCCTTCGTCCTTCTCTTTTCCTTACCTCTTCTCTTTACCCTTTTCTCCGCTGCGGCGTTTGAGACCTCTCCTCTTTCCTTTCCCTTTCTTTGTTTTTCCCTTTCCCTTTCTCTTTCTTCCTCCCTGTGCGTGTCTGAAGGCCGACCCACGCATTTTCGTGCGTAGCCGGTGACGGGGTAACGCGTAATTCCCCACCCCGGGTAGACAGGTAGGACACGTACGTACCCCCTGGTAACGGCCAGGCCCAGGGAGGGGTGATTACCCGAGCTGATACCTTCCGAAAGTGCCGATTCGTCCCTCCGTCCGTTTGTCGGGAGGTGTGACCTGAGGTGTGAACAATCACCTAAGGTGGGAGTGCCCTCAGAGAGGGCCCCCACAAGGGAGGAGCGCGCCATTGGAGACGCCGGTAATCTTGTGGGATTCTTCCGCAATGGTTTCCTCATCTTCCACTATGTCTGCTCATAAGCGTAAGTTCACTGAGTCTCAGCCACAGACAGTTCTTCCATCGTTGCTACAGTTCCTTGTTGTTTCTCGGTCTGACGAAAGTCACGACTTCTCCACAGTCAACACTTTCATTATTCAGAAAGGTGTCGACGCAATTGCAGGTCCTGTAAAGTCTTGTTCCGGATTACGGAATGGCACCTTGTTAGAAACAGTCAGTGCCCTCCAGGTACAAAAATTGCTGCGTACTTCACTGCTCCACACCTTCCCTGTCCGGGTTGAAGCGCACCGCACTTTAAATTCCTCACGTGGAGTCGTTTATACACGCTCCCTCGACGGATTGTCTGACGAGGAAATTCAGCACTACCTGTCTGACCAGGGCGTAACGGCTGTTCATAGAGTTATGAAACGGGTTGACACGAACATCATTCCAACCTGCACTGTCTTTTTGACATTTGACAAAGTTCAACTCCCATCGAAAATCAAAGCAGGCTATGAGATAATTTCCGTTCGCCCTTACGTCCCAAACCCTACGCGTTGCTATCGGTGTCAGCGGTTCAATCACACCATCCAGTCCTGTTCCAATCCGGCCAAATGTGTTACGTGTGGCAAGGATGCCCATGAGGGTGCTTGTCCACCTCCATCCCCTCATTGCATCAACTGTGTGGGTTACCACGCTGCTTCCTCTAGAGATTGCCCCATTTTTAAAGACGAAAAGCTCATTCAGGAAATCGGAGTGAAGGAAAAGGTGTCGACCTTTGCTGCTCGAAAATTATTCGCCAGTCGACAGCCCACCGTGCCTCAGACAGGAAAATACAGCACTGTCCTTGCTTCTCCTCGGCCAACAAAGGAGGCGGCCACGCAGACTTGCGACCTCACCTTTAGTGCCACGGTCGTCAGATCGGCCAGCGCAAAGATCGCCCGTTCAACCTCACCACTTTCGCCTGCCCACTCTATGGCTCACCCTTCATCGGGTTCTGCTAAATCTCGAGCCCAAAAGTCAGACACCAAGACTTCAAAAAAAGAGCATACTCGTGAAGATTTTTTACGTACCCCAACTTCACAATCATCGGTTCCTCCTTCATCTAAACATCATGTTTCCAAGAAGGCTACTAAGAAACCCAGTTCATCTCCTCCTCCGCCAAGGCGTGTCTCATCTACAGCACCACCTGGCGGAAATCGCCCTCGGCCGTCTTCTGTGTCGCCGAGGCGCACTGCTGGCGGCCGATCAACCGGCCGATCGCTGGAGGCAGGAGCTGCTCCTGAACAACCTATGGATCAGGATCTTCTGCCCTCGGCTGAATGCCATTCCATGCTGTCGGTCGCAAGCTCTGAGCAGTCTTTGAGTTGACGGCAACCTTGGTCACATTCCTCCATTTTCTGTTCACTCTATGTCCATTATCCACTGGAATATCCGCGGCATTCGAGCCAATCGGGATGAATTGTCGATCCTCTTACGATCCTACTCGCCGGTCATCTTCTGTCTTCAGGAAACAAAGCTGCATCCCCATGACCGCTTTGTTCTCCCCCATTTTCAGTCCGATTTGATCTACCCTCTGTTGAAGGCACTCCAGCCCATGGAGGACTCATGATTCTTCTCCATGATACTCTCCATTATCACCCAATCCCCTTAAACACTTCCTTCCAAGCTGTCGCTGTCCGTCTTTCCCTTTCTGGATATACCTTTTCTCTTTGTACTGTATACATTCCATCGTCCACACAAATGGCACGAGCTGATCTCCTTCATCTTCTTGGTCAGCTTCCACCTCCCTATTTGCTGGTTGGGGACTTCAATGCCCACCACCCGCTTTGGGGATCTCTACATCCTTGTCCACTTGGCTCACTATTGCTAGACGTCTTCCACCAATCGGATCTAGTTTGCCTCAACACTGGGGTCCCTACATTTTTGTCTGCCTCCACGACAAATTTCTCTCATTTGGACCTTTCGGTCGGTACTGTTCCGCTAGCTCGGCGCTTCGAATGGTTCGCCCTTTATGATATACACTCGAGTGACCACTTTCCATGTGTCCTTAGGCTGCAGCCTCAACTGCCATATATGCGCCCGCGACGCTGGAAGTTTGCCCAAGCCGATTGGACACTTTTTTCGTCTCTAGCGACATTCGATGACCGTCACTTTCCTAGCGTCGACGATGAGGTCACACATATTACAGACGTTATTCTTACAGCTTCGGAACGTTCAATACCACCCACCTCCGAATTGCCCCGGCGCCACCCAGTTCCTTGGTGGAACGAGGCATGCTGTGACGCAATACGTGAGCGGCGACGTGCTCTTCCTGTTTTCCGCCACCTGTATCCGCTATAAGCAGTTCCGTGCGCGATGCCGTCGCGTCATCCGCGATAGCAAGAAGGCAAGCTGGAAATTCTTTATTAGCTCATTTAACACCTTCACTCCCTCCTCGGAAGTTTGGAGTCGGATTCGACGGTTATCAGACGCGCCTAGTTTCTCCCCAGTCTCTGGGCTCACTGTCGCGCATGATACATTAGTGGACCCCGTCGCAATTTCTAACTCATTGGGTCAACACTTTGCTGGGATTTCGAGCTCTTCAAATTACCCGCCAGCGTTTCTCCCGAAGAAACGTGCAGCAGAAGTGCAACCTCTTGCTTTCTTCTCTCAAAATCGCGAAAGCTATAATACTGTTTTCTCCATGCGGGAACTCCAACATGGACTCTCTTCTTCTCGCTCCTCCGCCCCAGGACCGGATGGTATCCACGTCCAAATGTTGCTCCATTTATCAACCCATAGTCTGCGTTACCTCCTTCGCCTTTATAATCGAATTTGGACCGACAGTACTTTTCCCAGACGATGGCGGGAAGCTATCGTCGTTCCTGTTCCGAAACCTGGAAAGGACAAACATCTCCCCTCTAGCTATTGCCCCATTTCTCTCACGAGTAGTGTCTGTAAGGTTTTGGAGCGTATGGTGAATTGCCGTTTAGCTTGGTGGCTGGAGTCCCGCAGTCTTTTAACACCTGCCCAATGCGGATTCCGAAAGCATCGTTCTGCAGTTGACCATCTTGTTGCTCTCTCCACTTATATCATGAACAATTTTCTCCGGAAACGCCAAACAGTAGCAATATTTTTTGATCTGGAGAGAACATACGATACCTGTTGGAGGACAGGTATCCTCCGCGCACTGTTCTCTTGGGGCTTTCGAGGTCGGCTGCCCCTTTTCCTCCGCGAATTTATGGCAGAGCGCACATGTAGAGTGCGGGTGAACACTACTCTCTCCCGTACTTTCTCCCAAGAAAACGGGGTACCCCAGGGCTCCGTGCTGAGTGTTGTACTGTTTGCCATTGCCATAAATCCAATTATGGATTGTCTCCTTCCTGATGTCTCGGGCTCCCTCTTTGTGGACGATTTTGCGATTTACTACAGCTCTCAACCGACCAGCCTTCTGGAACGACGTCTTCAAGGATGTCTCGATCGCCTCCACTCTTGGAGCATCGAAACCGGTTTCCGTTTTTCTCCCAGCAAGACCGTTTGTGTTCATTTTTGGCGACGTAAGGAGTTTCTTCCACCCTCCTTACATCTAGGACCTGTCAACCTTCCGTTTTCGGACGTCGCTAAATTCTTGGGTCTTATGTTTGACAGAAAACTGTGCTGGTCCTCCCACGTTTCCTATCTTTCGGCTCGCTGTCTGCGAACCCTCAACACCCTCCGTCTCCTGAATGGTACCTCCTGGGGAGCGGACCGAGTGGTCCTTCTCCGCCTCTATCGCGCCTTAGTGCGCTCGAAATTGGACTATGGAAGCATAGTTTACTCCTCTGCTCGGCCGTCTATTCTTCGTCGTCTCGACTCTATCCACCACAGTGGATTACGTTTAGTGTCTGGAGCTTTTTACACCAGCCCTATGGAAAGCCTTTATGCTGAGACTGCTGAACCTCCGCTGTCCAATCGGCGAGCAGTCCTTCTGAGTCGTTACGCTAGCCATCTGTCTTCCATGCCTGCTAATCCAGCCCATTACATTTTTTTCGACGCCTCCTTTGATGTAGGGTATGCAGGCCGCCCCTCCTCCCTACTACCACCGGGAGTCCGCTTCCGTCAACTGCTTCATTCTCTTTCCTTCCGCTTTCCTAAAACCTTCTTGACAACTTGGGGTACAGCACCGCCTTGGCTCCGCCCCCGGATCTGCCTGCTCCGTGACCTTTGTCAATTTCCCAAGGATGGTACCCCTTCACTTGTTTATCGTCGGGCATTTGCTGCTCTATGTGCACAAATGAAGGACGCCACATTTATTTACACTGATGGCTCGAAAACATCGTTAGGTGTAGGGAGTGCCTATATTGTTGGCGACACCCCAAATCAATTTCGGCTTCCCGACCAGTGTTCGGTTTATACTGCGGAGCTTTACGCTGTTCTCCAGGCTGTCCACTACATCCGCCGCCATCAGCGGATACAATATGTTATCTGTTCCGATTCTCTCAGCTCTCTCCTCAGTCTCCAAGCTCTTTACCCTGTCCACCCTCTGGTCCACCGGATTCAGGACTGTCTGCGCTTGCTCCACCTGGGGGGTGTCTCGGTGGCGTTCCTCTGGCTCCCGGGGCACGTTGGTATCTGTGGAAATGAAGCGGCCGATATAGCGGCCAAGGCTGCAGTCTCTTCTTCGGCCAGCTATTCAATCGATTCCCTTCGCCGATCTACGGAGCGTTTTATGTCGTCGTGTTGTTCTTTTATGGCACGCACACTGGTCAACACTTCCCCATAATAAATTGCGGGACGTGAAAGCTCTTCCTTGTGCTTGGACCTCTTCCTCCCGAACGCGTCGTCGGGAGGAGGTAATTTTAACTAGACTCCGGATAGGGCACTGTCTTTTTAGTCATCGACATCTTTTAAGCGGCGATCCTCCCCCACTCTGTCCCCACTGCTCTCAGTTGTGGACGGTAAGACACCTTTTAATTGAGTGCCCGTATTTTACTCCGTTACGCGCCCGTCTACAGCTGTCGCCTGATATATCGTCAATTTTAGCAGATGACACGTGCTCGGCCGATCGCGTTCTCGAGTCTATCAGTGCCAGTGAAATGACGTCAGTCATTTGAAGCTTTTTTAGGGACAACCAACCCCTTTCTGTAGTGGATTTTTAAGCCTTCCTTCTGCTTTTAGTTTCTCCAATTTTTTGAGTTTTGTTCCCATTGCTGCTGTTTCCATTTTCGGTTTTTACTGTTTCCTAAGTCACGGACCGGGCGCTAATGACCATAGCAGTTTTGCGCCCTAAAACCACAAAAAAAAAAGAAAGATTGGTGATGTGGGTTGCCATTTCTTTTCATAGCAGGACCCTTTTGAGTGTCATCCGCGCACCCTTTTTCTCTTAAGGGGTATTTTTTATAAATGATCGGTGAAACTTGGTGGTAGTCAACGGAAGGCAGGATTCGGTTACGATTGTGGGCGGGGTTGTAATAGTTACTATTGGTTGCCTTTTACAATTACAAACAATTTATTTTAAACCAGTAATTCCAGACTCAACAATAAATAAAAAATATCTCACGTTATTAAAGAAGGAATAAACAACAGCGTAAATAGTAGTGTTTTCAGTGAGTTATAATTTAGCAAATCACCTTTAAATACAGATGCAGCAGATAATGTTTTAAAAGCAAGCCACAGTGTTCTTGGCAGAAGGCCCTACACGCCAGGAATGGCAATAAATTAAGAATTGTTTAAAACTCTCTGCAACCTACAAATTACAGGTATTGAAATATTAAAGGCAAGTCGCCACAAACACAGCAGACGGCATCAGACGCCAGGAATGGCAGTAAATAAGGTTTTAAGGCCTACTGCTAAAATATATCAAATTAGAATTTTAAGGCAAATGACCACAATCACGACTGAAGGCCTTACACGCCAGGAACGGCAATAACATAAAAAAATTTTGAAACCTGCTGTAAAACAGCAAATATAATTGCAAAAGTTCATTAAAAAAATAAGCAACTGATCCAGACGATGCTCCAGGAATCGACCTCTAAGAAGGTCCGGCAACAAACACTTTCGGGAGCGATGAGATAGGAATTCAAGAGTTGCATTCACTTCACAAAATGGTAACTCAGACTAGCGGCAGTCTAACGAATGACTACTGATAATCTTGCTGAAGCTACCTGATGTCCGATAAACCATATGCAACGATGGAACAATACGCCACAGCCTGAACCGGCGGTCTGCACTACGTCCCCAGAATACTGTGTTTAGATCGCCCGGAACGAGAAAGGAACCACTACCACCAGAGTAGAAAGCACTCCACTCGCTGCTCTTCGCTTCGGCGACACTACGAGCAGCAACACGAACCCAAGGCACTGGAGAATCGCGAGATATCACAGTGGTGGAGGTTTCTCTACTTGGATTGAAATGCAGTCATCTTAGGGCTGGCTGGATCCGGTTTACGACGAGGTCGTGCACCCTCGTGACCACAGCCCTTCCATCCAGCAGTCCATGCGTGCCGCCAGCGGTCCCGGCGTGGTCTGGCACTGCGCGGACCTGGCTGCTGAGTCCCCATCCGAACTGACCCACTCACAGCACCCAGAAAAACAACGACGTCGCCCCAAAGATGAGGTAACAGTTACTACATATCGATAACCGCCGCTGCTGTCACTAGCGGACAGGCAACGCTAGCGCAACCGAGTGGCGCCAGTCAACACGAGAAGAAGACAAACAACCCGCAACCATGCCAACTAAACTATACCGTCTGGCCTCCAACAGAGGGCGGAAACCTACAAACAGCACCAACGCGAGCTGCAGCACGGCTAAATCGGCTACCCGAAAAATCAGTTATTCAAACGACGTCCGTCCCCAATTGTTTCGGACAATTGCTGTACGCGCGCGAAGTGTGCACAGCGTATCACTTGCTAACGGAGATCAGCCTCCGAGACGTGCTGCAGCTAATAGCAGCAACCATTGTGTCCGTGCACGTGATCACACGTGATTCAATTGGCTATGTGGTTGGTTGCCCAAGCGGAAAACATTTGTCTGCTTTACACGGTGGCGGATGTAAGCAATTCTGATACCAATGGACTAGTGTTTTAATAGCATGACGAGCCGGATTCGTGTGCTCATTGCAAGTCATACACGCTGACACAGAACAAACATCTCTGGGTAAGCGAGTAAATAAAGAAAACGCAGCGCCAACAGTTATGATGAAGGTGCGTTGCGTCACGGTTCACACAGAACAACGTTAGTTAAATTTGACAACCAAAATGAGGGAACAATGACGTACTCTGAAACATGAACACCTGAGCAAACTACGAAAATGCAAACCTGGAGGAGAAACTGTCTACAAGACAGTGCATTAACGTTGAGTCGTGCGGTAATAAAAGACAAATGACTGGTTGCTAAAGTTGCCTGTACATAACAAAGGTACTAAATGCGGAACCAAGAGTCTGGCAACTTTTTCGCAATCCAGCGGAGATACGCGTGCTAACATTCGAGAAAAACTAACCCCTCGATGATGGGGTAGCGAAGTGGTACCAGGATGCGCCAAGGATTCTAAAGACTTGTCGCGAAACTTCGTGCGCTTCACGCTTCATCAGAAAGCCATTTGGGTTGTTTGAGAACTTTGGAGATTAGATTGTATCTACTACATCTGCCGCATCTCCTGTTACTGTAGTCTGTTCTCTTCTGTGCCATGCACTTGGTCTCTGTCTACACAACTGGGATAAACGTTCCAAGCTTACTGTGTAAGCCGCTGTTACGCTACATAACTTTTCTTAGTTAACCGAAATTGAAAGCTGTCACTTGGCTTTAAATCCGGAATCCTCTGTATATGGAGAATCATACCATGTACTTCTTTGGAGTTTATAATGATAGTATCCCGTCCGTAGAAAGTTTCCTAGCCTAAATCAGCCGGTTCCTGTAAGTCAGACGGTATTTGTAGTCGTACCTCTGGTGTACGCCTTTCAAGTACGTAAGCAGCATAACAAGGTGCCACCGAGAGGTCAAATCTCGATCTGTGATAGCTAAGGAACCTTTAAATAGAAAGGGAATTTATTGTGCGGAAAGCTACATAAAGAGCTCAGGAAAGACAAGCCTGGTGAGTGGCAAACACGTACACTGAGAAGAGAGGACGAAAGGAGGTTGGACATATTTGAGAAGTGAGTGTGGAAGAGGATGGAAAGGATTAGTTTGGTACAGAGAGAAACTAATGAAGACGTTCGGGAAAGAATAGGGGAGAGAAGACAAAGGGCAACCGTGTGAAGACCTGCCTTCTGGCAGATACCATAATAATTATCTCACCGCAGACACATTTAATATCTTCGATACTGCATATTTTTGCGTTGCAAAGTGAGACGCACTGAAACTAATTGCCAGCCATTTTTTTTTAAATCCATTGCGTTCTAATTTTAAGTTTTTCAGATGGGTCTCATATCATTCCTGATGAAAGCCAGGATAGTTCCTCCCAATAGACCATGGACGACACACACCTTTCCCTGCCCCGCGAGATTTGCAAAACGAAATAAAATTCTCTACTGCAAGTTTCTTACTATCATTATCAATAGTAAATCATTCTGGCGTTTCATCGTTACTTATGTCAAGCGGTGACACGTAACTCCTTTGAAACAATTAGGACTGAGATGATAAAACTTGCTGCAAGTAAGTATCGTCGAAATTACACAGTTTAGATGAGTTGTGTAAAACAGATACTGAACTACTTATTCAATGTCTTGGTGATCTTGACAAGCACATGATCGGAAGAATTAACGTGAATGTGCAATTTGACTTGAAATAACAGGCACACATTTATACATTTATAAGACATTTTACTACTCAGACCGACACAAGTGGTCCTTCGCAAATAACAGCTCAGTAGTGAACAACTCCCCACTCATATACTTATATACACTTTCGTACAATGACACCGTTGTTGATTTTACAGTTGTCAGTAAATACAATTGAAAAGTGTTTCATTAAGTCAATTTGACATACGTAAAGAATCAGTATAAACGCTATTCTTTCCATCGTACATACAGATTAGCCAGAAAACAATGATAACATTTAAATTTACATGAGATACGCGGAATAAACAATGACACAACAGCAAAATTAAGTACTGTGTTCCTATCATGTTTTCGACATACATTTTAACAGAGCTTTCAGATAACTTTAGTATTTTACACAGACTGTATCTTCTGACGATTTGTTTACATGAGCCGGCCGCTGTGACCGAGCGGTTCAAGGCGCTTCAGTCCGCGACCGACACACCATACGTTCCAGCAGCTTACAAAGAACGTTGGTGAGCCTGATGGGCCGATAGCTATCCACATCAAGCGGGTTTTTACAGGGTTTGAACACCGGAATGATGATGCTCTCCCGCCATTGCGATGGAAAGAACCCATCGTACCAGATCCGGTTGAAGATGGCGAGGACACTGAGGAGCCGGCCGCGGTGGCCGTGCGGTTCTAGGAGCTTCAGTCCGGAACCGCGTGACTGCTACGGTCGCAGGTACGAATCCTGCCTCGGGCATGGATGTGTGTGATGTGCTTAGGTTAGTTAGGTTTAAGTGGTTCTAAGTTCTAGGGGACTGATGACCTAAGGTGTTAAGTCCCATAGTGCTCAGAACCATTTTTTTTTTACCCTGACAAGGGAACCTCCCCATCGCACCCCCCTCAGATTTAGTTATAAGTTGGCACAATGGATAGGCCTTGAAAAACTGAACACAGATCAATCGAGAAAACAGCAAGAAGTTGTGTGGAACTATTAAAAAAATAAGCAAAATATACAAACTGAGTATTCGATGCGCAACATAAGCAACATCACAGGTATTTGTTAGCCCAGGAGAGCCGTGGTCCCGTGGCTAGCGTGAGCGGTTGCAGAACGTGAGGTCCTTGGTTCAATTCTACCCTCGAGTGAAGAGTTTAATTTTTAATTTTCAGACAATTATCAAAGTTCAGGCACTCACACATAATTTCGCTCTCCAAAACTCCAGGACATGTTCAGATTTGCTTGGACATACGCAGGATTTGACGGTCTACGTACGGAAAAATTTGAAAACGTTAAAAACATATGTTTTGACAGAACACAGGGAAAACTGTGCGACTGTGAAACTGTTGCATTCATTTGTTGCAGTTTATGTGACAAACTCTTATGTTTTCATCACCTTTTGGGAGTGATTATCACATCCACAAGAAAACCTAAATCGGGCAAGGTAGAATAATCTTTTTACCCATTCGCCAAGTGTACAAGTTAGGTGGGTCGACAACATATTCCTGTCATGTGATGCACATGCCGTCACCAGTGTCGTATAGAATATATCAGACGTGTTTTCCTGTGGAGGAATCAGTTGACCTATGACCCTGCGATCAAATGTTTTCGGTTCCCATTGGAAAGGCACGACCTTTCGTCTACTAATCGCACGGTTTTGCGGTGCGGTCGCAAAACAGACACTAAACTTATTACAGTGAACAGAGACGTCAATGAACGAACGGACAGATCATAACTTTGCGAAAATAAAGAAAGAAAATTTTTTCACTGAAGGGAAGACTTGAACCACGAACCTCTCCTACCGCACTTGCTCACGCTACCCACGGGACCACGGCGCTTTTGAGCTCAGACTTCCCTGTGATGTTGCATATCTTGCAGATGGACTACTCAGTTTGTATATTTTGCTTATTTTTTTCATAGTTCCACACAACTCCTTCCTGTTTTCTCGAGTGATCTGTGTTCCGTTTTTCAAGGCCTATCCACTGTGCCAACTTATAACTAAATCTGAGGGGGGTGCGATGGGGAGGTTCCCTTGTGAGGAGCCCCCCTCTGTAACTGGGGCGTTATAGGATTCACTGTGGCGCGTAGTGAATGAGAGGACTTTCCCTTCCAGCCGCCGTTTGAGAGTGCAAAAAGGCTGGGGGTTAATTCTCCTACGTAGGGGCTCGAGCAAAGCGCTCAGCAAAGTGCTCGGCAATCGCGTTTGCTTCGGTAGATAACACTAAAAAATGGTTCAAATGGCTCTGAGCTCTATGGGACTTAACATCTTAGGTCATCAGTCCCCTAGAACTTAGAACTACTTAAACCTAACTTACCTAAGGACATCACATACATCCATGCCCGAGGCAGGATTCGAACCTGGGACCGTAGCAGTCCCGCGGTTCCGGACTGCAGCGCCTAGAACCGCACGGTCACCGCGGCCGGGCGGTAGATAACACTCCATTTATGTTAACACCGGGAACACCTGTTGGGGTCTGGTACCAGGAAACACATTTGATCTTTGCCCAGACTTGGGAAGGTGACACATGGCATCTAATGGTCGAGATGTATGTTTCCCAACATTCCTGCTTCCGCGTTTGATAAGTTGACAAACGCGGGCACGGAGCCGTTTAAAGGCTATGAGGTGCTCCAGGGAAGGGTGCCGTTTATGTCGCTGTAGAGCTCGCCGACGCTCCTTAATTACTTCAGCGACTTCCGGCGACCACCACTAACGCCGGGGCACCCCAAAGAGCGAGGGATTGCGTTTTCTGCAGCAGAAACAGTTGTTGTAGTCACCTGCTCAACCTTACATCGATGTTACCGTGTGGGGGAGACTCAACGGTGACAGCAGAGGTGAAAGTTTCCCAGTCCGCCTTGTTTAAAGCCCATCTGGGCGAATGGTTGCGGGGTCGAATCCCGGTCAGACCATGGGTATTTCCGTCTGCCCTTTGACCGAGCATACATCTCTCAACGATGTGGAGATCCTCCAGAAAATACATGTGGTTCGGATTCCACGTTAAACTGTAGGCCTCTTTTCTCCTGTTGGATACCTGGGATATATTATCATAATTACTTATAATCCTTTTTTATGATGTTCCGAAAATATTTTGACGTACAACATGACACTGTAAGTGACACAGACATAATTATAATAATAATCATACTTGGTGTCTAGACACCTATAGCGGGCCGTATCTACAACAGAACAATCAGTATTAATTAGCACTCTGTCTGCGATCTACAGATTTTCAAACAGTTTTTGATTAGATATCAACAAAATCTAAACTAAAATCTCTAGAGAAGCACGGCACTGTTTTAAACTGTGCGAGTAAGCGGAAGAATATGAGCGCCAACAATACAGCTTTCGTTAGGCTTCATCAGGCCAGTGAGAAATCTGGAACTGAAAGAGGAGTCAGTACAACAGGAAGTTTCCAGATCCTTGAACTCAGGAGAAGCAATACATGTTACTGGTACTAACGATCACCGTCGATTTTCTGATGCCGCTGTACAGCTTGCCTCTAGTCTAGTCTACACATGGTGTATCGTCATTAATGGTCAAACCCCACACCAGTGAATGCAAACGATAGTACAAGCAACAAGGTTCCACTAAAATGGGTCCACAAAATAGCCGTTTGCGACATAATTGCGAAGATCTGGATATGAGCTGCGACTTATTTCACTATGAAACTTTCCACACACTAATTAATACACTACTGGCCATTAAAATTGCTACACCAAGAAGAAATGCAGATGATAAACGGGTATGCATTGGAAAAATATATTATACTAGAAATTACATGTGATTACATTTTCACGCAATTTGGGTGCATAGATCCTGAGAAATCAGTACCCAGAACAACCACCTCTGGCCGTAATAACGGCCTTCATACGCCTGGGCACTGAGTCAAACAGAGCTTGGATGGCGTGCCCATGCAGCTTCAACACGATACCACAGTTCATCAAGAGTAGTGACTGGCGTATTGTGACGAGCCAGTTGCTCGGCCACCATTGACCAGAGGTGAGAGATCTGGAGAATGTGCTGGCCACGGCAGCAGTCGAACATTTTCTGTATCCAGAAAGGCCCGTACAGGACCTGCAACATGCGGTCATGCATTATCCTGCTGAAATGTAGGTGACCGATACGTGTAACCAATGCCACCCCATACCGTCACGCCATGTAATACGTCAGTGTGGCGATGGCGAATACACGCTTCCAATGTGCGTTCACCGCGATGTCGCCAAACACGGATGCGACCATCACGATGTTGTAAGCAGAACCTGGATTCATCCGAAAAAATGATCTTTTGTCATTCGTGCACCCAGGTTAGTCGTTAAGTACACCACCGCAGGCGGTCCTGTCTGTGATCCCCATGTGTTGACTCAGGGATCGAGACGTGGATGCACGATCCGTTACGGCCATGCGGATAAGATGCTTGTCATCTCGACCGCTAGTGATACGAGGCCGTTGGGATCCAGCACGGCGTTCCGTATTACCCTCCTGAACCCACCGATTCCATATTCTGCGAACAACCATTGGATCTCGACCCACGCGAGCAGCAATGTCGCGATACGATAAACCGCAATCGCGATAGGCTACAATCCGACCTTTATCAAAGTCGGAAACGTGATGGTACGCATTTCTCCTCCTTACACGAGGCATCACAACAACGTTTCACCTGGCAACGCCGGTCAACTGCTGTTTGTGTGTGAGAAATCGGTTGGAAACTTTCCTCATGTCGACACGTTGTAGGTGTCGCCACCGGCGCCAACCTTGTGTGAATGCTCTGAAAAGCTAATCATTTGCGTATCATATCATCTTCTTCCTGTCGGTTAAATTTCGCGTCTGTAGCACGTCATCTTCGTGGTGTAGCAATTTTAATGGCCAGTAGTGTATAACTCTATTTGCCCCAGCCAATTGGGCTCAGAAATTTCATTTAGGTGTCACTTTCGATGCTAACAAAAACGCTTTCTTAACTGTATGCCAAGAACGAGCAGAGGAGCAACAGCCAAGTCAATCGTTGGTTCATGAAAGGGGATAGTATGAACCACTGTGTCTGTTCTAGCTAAGTGTCTTCATTCGGTGTTTCAGTTCAACTCAGTAGCTAGTCGACTGGCTGTTGACGGCCTTCGGGTGACGAAGAGAGGGATGTAGGAGCGGGATGTCGGTGAAGGGGGGGGGGGGGGGAGAAGAAGGACGCGCCTAATGTCCTCCGGCTTGGAGAAGGGATTAGGGCCAGCAGGGTTTCAGCTGCTAACAGCTGTCAGTGCGCCCACACGTGTCGGCACAGTTGCTAGTACTGTCTCTCCCTAAAGACTGACTCACTCTAAGCCAGCAGTCAACTGATGACTGCATGGTTACTCGAGCAGTTCAGTCAAATAGTTTAGCGGATCCGATCCAGTAAATTGCATAAGCCCGTATTACTCTGCAAAATAACATCGTCGAAGATTTTTCATAAAACATTAGCCAGGTAGACTGGGGTACTTTTGCGATGAGATTTCTCAGTGATCAGGAACATCGATGAAGTCTCAGACTGCAGTTAAACGCTCTTCATTTTATTACACAAACGATAATTAAACATGCGAACTGCTTTCCCCTCAGCTTCATCAACGGCTGAAAGTTTAAATAAGGCCAAAGATTCCTGACAGTGTAACACGGACGGTAGTAGCCGATGAAGCAGTCTCACCCACATCAACTCACCTCTGGCGCCACTAAACAAGTGTGCAAACCAACTGATTGCTGAAGTGTGTTAGTAGTCTGTCTTCGTTCCGCGCTCTCTTTTCAGTATTCTTTTTCTTGTGGATCGAAATCATAGTCGTTGGGACAATGATACGACGATCAAGACTGCAACTGCTTATGTACAAAGGAAGTGTTTGTGGATAGTGGAGCCGGCCGCGGTGGTCTAGCGGTTCTGGCGCTGCAGTCCGGAACCGCGGGACTGCTACGGTCGCAGGTTCGAATCCTGCCTCGGGCATGTGTGTGTGTGATGTCCTTAGGTTAGTTAGGTTTAAGTAGTTCTAAGTTCTACGGGACTTAGGACCTAAGATGTTGAGTCCCATAGTGCTCAGAGCCATTTGGATAGTGAAATGTTCCTTGCTTAAAAATAAAGCAGCCAAGGCAACAGCAGTTGCTACGTTAAGAAAGACATCACGAATAACAGGAAAGGAATTTATCGAAGTTAAATGCATCAGGTTAGGAAAACACATCATTTTACCTCCCTAGAAGGAAGAGTTCTGTCATGTTCCTTGAAACTGAACCAACCAGCACGAAGGTACGGCGCTACCTGCAGTTTGGTGCAGTTGTTATGACTTCTCTTGGGTAAACATCGATATGCTGGATTTTGCCTTGTACTTTTTCCAATAGAAAACTGAATGAATTTTCTGACATCTCAGAGGGGAAAAATATTATTCCGAGGTCTTCAGCTCCTGGTTCTCTAGTAAGTCAATTAGATGCTCCATTCAGATTTCTTCAGGCAACCCATTCTCATGCTCATCTTCACTGTAAAGTTGTCAGCCCCCGGTAGATGAGTGGTCAGCGTGACACAATGTCAATCCTAAGGGCCCGGGTTCGATTCCCGTCTGGGTCGGACGTTTTCTCCGCTCAGGGACTGTGTGTTGTGTTGTCCTAATCATCATCACTTCATCCCCATCGACGCGCAGGTCGCCGAAGTGGCGTCAACTCGAAAGACCTGCACCAGGCGAACGGTCTACCCGACGGGAGGCCCTAGCCACACGACATTTCATTTCACTGTAAAGTTTAAAGATGGTTAGAAGTTAAACGAATTGTAATACTGTTCTACAACGAGCCACCGGATACCACGAGCTCCTCGTACTAGAATACTCATGAAATATCCATGAATGACCTCCGAAACGTTGTGAACTTCGGGTCGGCCGATATAATACCACTGGTTTCGCCACCGTATTGTGTATCACCATAGCGAGTGCAACGCTCAGTCCAACTGACGGTTAAGACCTGAGATATAACCATTATCATCAGGTCCAAGAATCGGCTGCACGGCTTCTACCGCCGACATTTCAACTCTGATGTGTGCGTGGTCGGGCCTGATGGGTGGGTATTGCACTGGTGAGCCACAGTTTATACTCAACGGTCACATTGCGCCTTAACACACACCTGCAACTGCACAAGCTATACACCCCCTTTTTTGTTCGTTTCAGTGTTTGAAAGACCGCCTATCTAACTTTACGCGGATCAAAAAATGGCCCTAAGCGCTATGGGACTTAACAGCTGAGGTCATCAGTCCCCTAAACTTAGAACTACTTAAGCCTAGGCCGGCCGATGTGGCCTAGCGGTTCTAGGCGCTTAAGCCTGGAACCGCACGACTGCTACGATCGCAGGCTCGAATCCTGCCTCGGGCATGGATGTGTGTGATGTCAAAATGTTCAAATGTGTGTGAAATCTTATGGGACTTAAGTGCTAAGGTCATCAGTCCCTAAGCTTACACAGTACTTAACCTAAATTATCCTAAGGACAAACACACACCCATGCCCGAGGGAAGACTCGAACCTCCGCCGGAACCAGCTGCACAGCCCACGACTGCAGCGCCTCAGACCGCTCGGCTAATCCTACCGTGTAATGTCCTTAGGTTAGTTAGGTTTAAGTAGTTCTAAGTTATAGAGGACTGATGACCTCAGATGTTGAGTCCCATAGTGCTTAGAGCTATTTGAACCATTTGAACTTAAACCTAACTAACCTAAGGACATCACATACGTCCATGCCCGAGGCAGGTTTCGAACCTCCGACCGTAGCAGCCGCGTGGTTCCGGACTGAAGCGCCTAGAACCGCTCGGCCACTACGCCCGGTTTTACGCGGATCCATTGTTTGACACATCCTTTTTCGTGGACTTTTGTAAGTTTTGGAATGAGGGCTGTAGGGTCTTAAAATACACTACTGGCCATTAAAATTGCTACACCACGAAGATGGCGTGCTACGGACGCGAAATTTAACCAACAGGAAGAATATGCTTTGATATACAAATGATTAGCTTTCCAGAGCTTTCATACAAGGTTGGCGCCGGTGGCGACACCTACAACGTGCTGACATGGGGAAAGTTTCCAACCGATTTCTCATACATAAACAGCCGTTCACCGGCGTTGCCTGGTGAAACGTTGTTGTGATGCCTCGTCTAAGGAGGAGAAATGCGTACCATCACGTTTCCGACTTTGATAAAGGTCGGATTATAGCCTATCGCGATTGCGGTTTATCGTATCGCGACACTGCTGCTCGCGTTGGTCGAGATCCAATGACTGTTAGCACAATATGGAATCGGTGGGTTCAGGAGGGTAATACGGAACGCCGTGCTGGATCCCAACGGCTTCGTATCACTAGCAGTCGAGATGACAGGCATCTTATCCGCATGGCTGTAACGGATCGTGCAGCCACGTCTCGATCCCTGGGTCAATAGATGGGGACGTTTGCAAGACAACAACAATCTGCACGAACAGTTGGACGACGTTTGCAGCAGCATGGACTATCAGCTCGGAGACCATGGCTGCGGTTACCCTTGACGCTGCATCACAGACAGGAGCGCCTGCGATGGTGTACTCAACGACGAACCGGACTGCACGAATGGAAAAACGTCATTTTTCTGATGAATCCAGGTTCTGTTTACAGCCTCATGATGATCGTATCAGTGTTTGGCGACATCGCGGTGAACGCACATTCGAAGCGTGTATTCGTCATCGCCATACTGGCGTATCACCCGGTGTGATGGTATGGGGTGCCATTGGTTACACGTCTCGGTCACATCTTGTTCGCATTGGCGGCACTTGGAACAGTGGACGTTACATTTCAGATGTGTTACGACCCGTGGCTCTACCCTTCATTCGATCCCTGCGAAACCCTACATTTCAGCAGGATAATACACGAGCGCATGTTGCAGGTCCTATTCGGACCTTTCTGTATACAGGAAATGATCGACTGCTGCCCTGGCCAGCACATTCTCCAGATCTCTCACAATTGAAAACGTCTGGTCAATGGTGGCCGAGCAACTGGCTCGTCACAATACGCCATTCGCTACTCTTGATAAACTGTGGTATCGTGTTGAAGCTGCATGTGCAGCTGTACCTGTACACGCCATACAAGCTCTGTTTGACTCACTGCCCAGGCGTATCAAGGCCGTTATAACGGCCATATGCGGTTGTTCTGGGTACTGATTTCTCAGGATCTATGCACCCAAATTGCGTGAAAATATAATCATTCATATATAATATTGTAGAATTCTTGGACCACGACCTCACATCCCGGAAAGTATATCAACAGCTATATTTTGATTATATTTACGGTGGTCCCGCTCCTTTAATTTGGATACCTAGGTCTCTTTATGAAGGTCCTGCTCTGTGGGAGGCTTTCCAGCAGGCCTACGAATTGAAAGGGTCTCCTGTTTCATGCTACGTGCCAGAGATGCACTATTTTAACCTAATTTAACCACTGTCATTCGACTTTTATGTACATAGGTTTTTTCTTAAGAGTTGTAGTATTAGTTCTGTTTAGTTGTTTAGATGCGACAATTTGGACAGGCGTCCTTTATTTATAGCTTTGCAGATGCATTTGAAGATGGGACACAGGCCCCGGAACCGGATTGTGCTTTCCTTTTTAGTAATTGAAACATTAAACAACAATAACAGATCTTATTACTGATGATAAATAACCCGCCAGGGTAGCCGAGAGCGCTAACGCGCTGCTTCCTGGACTCGGGTAGGCGCGCCGGCCCCGAATCGAATCCACCCGGCGGATAAACGACGACGGCCGGTGTGCCGGCCAGCCTGGATGTGGTGTTTAGGCGGTTTTCCACGTTCTACTAGGTCAATACCGGGCTGGGCCCCACGTCCCGCCTCAGTAACTCGACTCGCAGACATCTGAAACACATTCCCACTCTTTCAAGATTTACACAGCTGGGGTACATTGCTTCCGTCCCGGAGGGTATGCGGTGGCGGCAGGAAGGGCATCCGGCCATCCCTTAAAATTAACCATGCCAATTCCGTACATAACCCTGCTGAACCTGCGCACGATGCGGGATACAGGCAGTAGCAAAAGAAAGAAAGTAAGAATCACTGATGATAAATATGAACAGACGTGGGTGTCCTGTCAAGGGATCATGTGTTGAATTTAAAAACAACTGATATGAGTAGGTATCGATACTTTCGGGGTACTCACATGATTAGGTATCGATACTTTCATGATGTTGGAACATCTCTGAGGCAGTCTCGATCTTTGCACATCTTTGCATCACTTGTCAAAGCAGACGAGATGCATCGGCAGATTCAGTATATCCCATGTATGAAGTGTTTTCTCCGTCTCTCTCTCTCTCTCTCTCACTCTCACTCTCACTCCCACACACACACACACACACACACACACACACACACACACATGGACCGTTCTATTAGCGACAACGCGGCGCACCTGATGCAGAATTCGCCGTGCGGGCGGCAGCGGTGATAAGGGACGAAATCCCGTCAGAACGCCGCCTCGCGCAGCGCGCGGCAGACTGCCAGCAGTTTAGCTCCGCCCACGGGCGGCAGGAATTCGGCTTATCTCTGCGACCTCGTTACCCCGGGCTCCCCGCGCTCCCTAATAACAAACGCCGCTGTTTGGCCCTCCCTACCCGGCTACTCGGCCTCTCGTCCGTGTCGCCGACACAGGCAACACTACATGTACACCGCTCTCCATGAAAATTGCACTCCAAGTAAGAAAGTAAATAACATATTTCTGTTTCTTGGCAGAATTCATGATTAAATTTTTGGGATGCAAAATTTACACTACTGGGCATTAAAATTGCTACACCAAGAAGAAATGCAGATGATAAACGGGTATGCATTGGAAAAATATATTATACTAGAAATTACATGTGACTACATTTTCACGCAATTTGGGTGCATAGATCCTGAGAAATCAGTACCCTGAACAACCACCTCTGGCCGTAATAACGGCCTTCATACGCCTGGACATTGAGTCAAACAGAGCTTGGATGGCGTGCCCATGCAGCTTCAACACGATACCACAGTTCATCAAGAGTAGTGACTGGCGTATTGTGACGAACCAGTTTCTCGGCCACCATTGACCAGAGGTTTTCAATTGGTGAGAGATCTGGAGAATGTGCTGGCCAGGGCAGCAGTCGAACATTTTCTGTATCCAGAAAGGCCCGTACAGGACCTGCAACATGCGGTCGTGCATTATCCTGCAGAAATGTAGGGTTTCGCAGGGATCGAATGGAGGGTAGAGCCACGGGTCGTAACACATCTGAAATGTAACGTCCACTGTTCAATGTGCCGCCAATGCGAACAAGAGGTGACCGAGACGTGTAACCAATGACACCCCATACCATCACGCCAGGTGATACGCCAGCATGGCGATGACGAATACACGCTTCCAATGTGCGTTCACCGCGATGTCGCCAAACACGGATGCGACCATCATGATGCTGTAAACAGAACCTGGATTCATTCGAGCTGATAGTCCATGCTGCTGCAAACGTCGTCGAACTGTCGTGCAAATTGTTATCTTGCAAACGTCCCCATCTGTTGAGTCAGGGATCGAGACGTGGCTGCACGATCCGTTATAGCCATGCGGATGTTTGTCATCTCGACTGCTAGTGATACGAGGCCGTCGGGATCCAGCACGGCGTTCCGCATTACCCTCCTGAACTCACCGATTCCATACTTTGCTAACAGTCATTGGATCTCGACCAAGGCGAGCAGCAATGTCGCGATACGATAAACCGCAATCGCTATAGGCTGCAATCCGACCTTTATCAAAATCGGAAACGTGATGGTAGGCATTTCTCTTCCTTACACGAGGCACCACAACACCGTTTCAACAGGCAACCCGGCAACGCCGGTCAACTGCTGTTGTGTATGAGAAATCGGTTGGAAACTTTCCTCATGTTAGCACGTTGTCGGTGTCGCTACCGGCGTCAACCTTCTGTGAATGCTCTGAAAAGCTACTCATTTGCATATCAGAATCTTCCGCCTGTCGGTTAAATTTCGCGTCTGTGGCACGTCATCTTCGTGGTGTAGCAATTTTAATGGCCAGTAGTGTATTACACAAAACCGGTAAGCCTGGCAGCAAAAATTGGACAAACCGGGCTGGGAATCGATAACTGTGAGCCTGAATGACAGATACGGTTACATCACTGGATGCTGCATTCGCCAGTCGTGGTGGCGACGCACCCGATCTCTCGGCAACTGATGGCCAGCTGTTTTCACTACGTGACAGATCCGGAGAACGTGCTGGCCGGTGCAACATGCGGATGCCCTCTGTATTGAGGTCGGTCAGAACAGCACGGGTAACATGCGGTCTTGTGTTATCTTGTTGAAATGCAGTGTTGCGGAGAACTCTAAGACAGGGCACAGCTACCGGCCCTAACACATCATAAATGTAACGGCTATTGTCCAAATTATGGTTCATGCGAAACAGGGGTGATAGTGTGGGCGTCCAATGGCACCCCACACCAGTACAGCAGGCATTGGGCGGTCTACAGCTGCACTCACGTGAACTGCCCGACACAGGTTTCATGGAACCACTTTCACATTATTTCTCTACCTTTCCACTCTCGAACAGCGTGCGTGAGAAACGAACACTTAAATCTCACTGTGCGAGCTCTGATTTATTTTATTGCAGTCATCATTTGTCCCTACGTAGTTGAGTGTCAATTACATTTTTTCGCATTCGGAAAACGAAGCTGGAGGCTGAAACCTCATGAGAACGCCTCGCCGCAACGAAAAACCCCTTCGTTGTAACGACCGCCACCCCACTTCGCGTATTATATCCGTGACACTCTCTCCCCTATTTCGAAACAGTACAAAAGCAGATTTGAAGTTTTTTGATGACCTACGTCAATCCTGTGATTGCGTAGGCTTTCCCGGCGTAATAAGTCCTGAAAGTCTCTTCGGGTTTGCTGCCGGATTCTAAAATCAACTTGACTCGATATTTCGGCGATCCAACTGTTCGCCATCTTCAGGAAAACGCTGCTTATGCTGATGAGTCCCGCTGAGAACTGACGCCAGGTTGCAAATCGACGTCCTATATAGGCCACCGTTCAGTACACGTCACATGCGCCGCCCATCACAATTTCTGCCTTCCAAAACAGGGAGGTGGCGCCGCCCTTAGTGAAACACTGCTGGCAACGATATATCGCAATCAAGGCAGCACCGAAGAACGTTCAGTTTTGATGCGAGATAATACAGGATTCCACGTCTTGCTAAGAGGAAACCCATTGTCTCTGTTGATTAAATTATGTTAACCTAATTTCAATCGCCTCTTTATACACACTGTTCCAAAAACCGGAAATGTTGGCAACCACAACAGTTTCCTCAAATTTCATTTTGTGTCCCTCCTTTAGGCAGTGTTCTGCTACCGCCGATTTTTCCGGCTGTTGTAGCCTCGTATGTCGGCGATGTTCCACACAACTGTCTTGCACTGTGCGAGTAGAACGGCCAACGTTAGCTTTCCCACATTGACATGGAATTTTGTACACCCCGGATTTCCTAAGCCCTAAATCATCCTTCACAGAGCCGAGCAGAGCCCTAATCTTAGGTGGACGGAAAACACTGGACGAATTTTAAGGAATTTTAACATTAAAAGTGTTTTCCGTCCACCTTCTAAGATTAGGGCTCTGCTCGGCTCTGTGAAGGATGATTTGGGGCTTAGGAAACCCGGGGTGTACAAAATTCCATGTCAATGTGGGAAAGCTAACGTTGGCCGTTCTACTCGCACAGTGCAAGACAGGTGTGTGGAACATCGCCGACATACGAGGCTACAACAGCCGGAAAAATCGGCGGTAGCAGAACACTGCCTAAAGGAGGGACACAAAATGAAATTTGAGGAAACTGTTGTCGTTGCCAATATTTCCGGTTTTTGGAACTGTGTATAAAGAGGTGATTGAAATTAGGTTGGCTGATAATTTAATCAACAGAGACAATGGGTTTCCTCTTAGCAAAACGTGGAATCCTGTATTATCTCGCATCAAAACTGAACGTTCTTCGGTGCTGCCTTGATTGCGATATATCGTTGCCAGCAGTGTTTCACTAAGGGCGGCGCCACCTCCCTGTTTTGGAAGGCAGAAATTGTGATGGGCGGCGCATGCGCCGTGTACTGAACGGTGGCCTATATAGGACGTCGATTTGCAACCTGGCGTCAGTTCTCAGCGGGACTCATCAGCATAAGCAGCATTCTCCTGAAGATGGCGAACAGTTGGATCGCCGAAACATCGAGTCAAGTTGATTTTAGGATCCGGCAGCAAACCCGAAGAGACTTTCAAGACTCCGTCAATCCTATCTGGTGACGAGTCCACAGCGCGCAGCAATACTCCAGAAGAGGACGGAAAAGTGTAGTGCAGGCAGACTTATTACGTTTCCTAACTCATCTGCCAATGAAACGTATTCTTTGGTCGCCTACCTCAGAACGTTATCTATGTGACCGTATCAATTTAAGATGTTCGTCACTATTATCCCTAGGGATATAATTGAATTAATAGCTTTCAGATTTGTGTAATTATCACTGTAACTGATTTTCTATTTCCAAGAGTCAAAACGGCGGTAAGGGACACCATTTTTAAACACAAGAGGTTCAAAAAGCTGTGACGAGGGTCTTGGAGGATATTACAAGAGATGAGTTCCAGAAATGTTACTATCAGTGGCAGAAGCGCTGGAAAAAGTGTGTGCAATCAGAAGGGAACTACTTTGAAGGAGACAACACTAAACTTGACTAAAACGGTCAGCAATTTTTTTTTTAAAAAAAAGGTCTCATTACTTTATTGTCGCACCTCGTACTCCTGCTCCACACTGGCGTAAAAAATACTCTGCAACAGAGTATGTTAGACACATGCATTCTTTTTTCTATTTACAGTGCACTCCATTATAAACAGTGACCATAAGTCTTCATATTTACATTTATGCCGGTCAAGTATTTTACATTTCAACTTCTCTCTATCACAATTGTCTGTATTCATTATCGCAGTGGTTCTTTTGCCTTTCGTTTGTCGAAACCGATTTAGGCAGAAGTTCTGCATACCGGGCACTATGTAATTTCTCACACAACATATGTAAATTTAACTGGAACCGTAGAGATTAGTTCTGAGCTAATTAATTTGTCGCCTCATCGCGAGAGCTACACTGGTTATTTTCGAGAACACGCTACTGGAGAGGTCTTCTGCTTAGGCATTAGGGCAGCTGTTAATCTCCCGCCAAAAAAAGAAATAAATGAAGCAGATTAGTCTCGCGTGCAGTGCTGATTCAAATGCAAAAAGTAAATTAAATTGCAGCTGTTGTTTTAAAGAGATTAGTTCAGAGCGTGTTGACCGTTAATTAATTAGCATCCACCTGGCACAAAACGGAGCTCCGTTTAATAGGATTACTTCGAATACACGGAAACGCAGAAAGAGTTGACGGCTAAGTGCGGAAATTCTACGAGAGTTTACGACATAAAATTTAAGTAACGATGAAAATAGTATAATGACTGGTATGGTGCATCATCATCATCATCAACGACAAGTTGGCCGGCCAGTGTGCCCGATCGGTTCTAGGCGCTTCAGTCTGGAACCGCGCGACTGCTACGGTCGCAGGTTCGAATCCTACCTGGGCATCGATGTGTGTGATGTCCTTAGGTTAGTTAGATTTAAGTAGTTCTAAGTTCTAGGAGACTGATGATCTCAGAAGTTATGTCCCATAGTGCTCAGAGCCATTTTGAACCTTATCCCTGGGAATATAGCAAACATGTTCGTTGGTCTTTCTATAATTGGTAGTCAAATGAAAACGCGATAGTTGGGAAAAGTAAGTAAACACTTTATTATTTCAAAAGTAATAGCCATTTTCGTTAATACATTTATCCTACTGTAAGACACGCTGACCAACGCGTTTATGGTTCAAATGGCTCTGAGTAGTATGGGACTTGATATCTGAGGTCATCAGTCCCCTAGAACTTAGATCTACTTAAACCTAACCAACCTAAGGACATCACACACATCCATGCCCGAGCTAGGATTCGAACCTGCGACCGTAGCAGCAGCACGGTTCCGGACTGAAGCGCCTAGAACGCGTTTATGTAGAGATGTTTGCAGTTGCCTACGCAGCCATGATTGTGTCCTGGCGTACACCTCTTCGGCGAATAAGCAAATCCAGGCCACGAGTGTCTTTCTTCGGGGCTCGAAAAATGTGAAAATGGCCTATGGAGAGATGGGGACTGTACGAAGGATGTGTAAAGGCATCCCAGCGAAATTTCCGCAGCTTAGTCGAAACAAAATGCCAAAAAGATGCCGCCACCCTCCTCCACATGGTGCGATGCTGCAGAAATTTCGCTGAGAAGACGTTACACATCCTAGATATGGTTCCGATCTCTCCCCATGCGATTTCCATATTTTCGGAGCCCTGAGGAAGGACATTCGTCGCCGTCGATTTGCGTCGTGCGAACGGCTGCACGCTTGGATGTGATCACTGTTCACGATGGCAAACATTTTTCCATGATGGCACCGACCGTCTTGTTTCACAGTTGGTTGGTTGGCTTTTGGGGGAAGAGACCAAACAGCGAGGTCATCGGTCTCATCGGATTAGGGAAGGAAGTCGGCCGTGCCCTTTCAGAGGAACCATCCCGGCATTTGCCTGGAGCGATTTAGGGAAATCACGGAAAACCTAAATCAGGATGGCCGGACGCGGGATTGAACCGTCGTCCTCCCGAATGCGAGTCCAGTGTGCTAACCACTGCGCCACCTCGCTCGGTTTGTTTCACAGTGGAATGGAATAAATGTACGATCTATTACCAGATATGGCGATTACTTTTGAAATAAAAAAGTTTACTTTTTCCATCTATCTCGTTTTCTCTTGACTGCGCCTAATACCGTATGTTCGCCTTGCTGTAAGTCCCGCACAGTTGTTTCACTTTCATTAGTCACAATCATGTCATTCGCTCTAATTTGTTCCTTGGTCCGTCTGTTTGTTTCCCCGTCTCTCCTGCTACTACCCAGCATGTACAATGATCAGCCGAAACATTATGACCACTACCCATCGCTACGTTGGATGCCGCCTTGTGGCGTTTCGGGCATGTGGCGCGGTAACTCAAGTATGTAAGCGGAGAAAACACGGACGGGGGATCACGCTAGCGAAGACATGGGCTGCAAAACGGGAAATCCATTGAGACAAGCTACTTTGCAACAGGAAGATTATTATTAGGCGCGGCCTGTGAACGAGTGTCCCGAAAACGGCGAAGCCAGTCGGATGTCTTCGTGTTGATGCGGGAAGAGGCAGGACAGTCAAACTACCATAAGGCGCGAATTGGTTGGACGTCCACTACTCTTCACAGAACGTGGGGTTTGGACACTTGTCTGCTCTGTAAAGTTGGACAGATGGTGATCTGTGGCATCTCTACCGAAAGAACACAACGCTGGTGCACGCACAAGTGTTTCGGAGCACGACGTTCATCGTACATTGTTGAACATGGAGCTCCGCAGCAGACCAACCCTACGTGTTCAAATGGTTCAAATGGCTCTGAGCACTATGGGACTTAAGATCTGAGGTCATCAGTTCCCTAGACTTAGAATTACTTAAACTTTACTAACCAACGGACATCACACACATCCATGTCCGAGGCAGGATTCGAACCTGCGACCGCAGCAGTCGCGCGGTTCCGGACTGTAAGAGTGTAAAACAAATGTTAAATCATTGCTGGTCAGTGAATCTTTTAATCATCATCATCATCATCATCATCTAAGACTGATTATGCCTTTCAGCGTTCAGTCTGGAGCATAGCCCCCTTATAAAATTCCTCCATGATCCCCTATTCAGTGCTAGCATTGGTGCCTCTTCTGATGTTAAACCTGTTACTTCAAAATCATTCTTAACCGAATCCAGGTACATTCTCCTTGGTCTGCCCCGACTCCTCCTACCCTCTACTGCTGAACCCATGAGTCTCTTGGGTAACCATGCTTCTCCCATGCGTGCAACATGTCTCCACCATCTAATCCTGTTCGCCCTGACTGCTACATCTATAGAGTTCAAAAAATGGTTCAAATGGCTCTGAGCACTATGGGACTCAACTGCTGTGGTCATCAGTCCCCTAGAACTTAGAACTACTTAAACCTAACTAACCTAAGGACATCACACACATCCATGCCCGAGGCAGGATTCGAACCTGCAACCGTAGCGGTCACGCGGTTCCAGACTGTATCGCCTAGAACCGCACGACCACTCCGGCCGGCTATAGAGTTCATTCCCAGTTTTTCTTTGATTTCCTCATTGTGGACACCCTCCTGCCATTGTTCCCATCTACTAGTACCTGCAATCATCCTAGCTACTTTCATATCCGTAACCTCAACCTTGTTGGTAAGGTAACCTGAATCCACCCAGCTTTCGCTCCCATACAACGAAGTTGGTCGAAAGATTGAACGGTGCACAGATAGCTTAGTCTTGGTACTGACTTCCTTCTTGTAGAAGAGAGTAGATCGTAGCTGAGCGCTCACTGCATTAGATTTGCTATACCTCGCTTCCAGTTCTTTCACTATTTTGCCATCCTGTAAGAATATGCATCCTAAGTACTTGAAACCGTCCACCTGTTCTAACTTTGTTCCTCCTATTTGGCACTCAATCCGTTTATATTTCTTTCCCACTGACATTACTTTCGTTTTGGAGATGCTAATCTTCATACCATAGTCGTTACATTTCTGATCTAGCTCTTTTAAGTAAGTATTAAAATGACGAAGGTTCGATCCTATAGCCTGACAAAGGGCTTCCATTCCAGAAACATACATGTGCCAGAGACCGCAAACTTGGCGGCATGTGTTTTGAAGAACAGTCGAATAATAAATTTTAAACTCGTTATGCAGAGGGCGATAACAGATTGTTGTTGTATACTCATGTAGTCGTGTCTAACTTACGATGCAAGCAAAATATAAGGATCTTGATCGTAGTAAGTAATTATGGGAAGGTCTATTAATTACGTGAGCTCAAAAGGGGGGGACAAGGGGTCTCATTTAAAGGAGGTGGCAATGAAAATCTCATGTTAACTTTTTAATTCACCGAACACAATTTATTTCAACGGACAATATTAAACAGCCCACCAGTTTTTGTGGCCCCTCTGAACTGAACTGAATGTTTTACACCTGGGCGTCCCCGGGATTCCCCGATTTCAGACAAGGGCCGCACAAATACCAGATTTCATTCGCGGAGATCCCTAGCGCACCGGTCGAAATCACTGCGGGTCAGTCAGTGAGTTCGTCGTGAAATTCTGTAAAGCATACAAAGCCGATGTTATTGTGTTGTATCAAAACTTTTAGAGTGCGTATGTTTAGCGGCATGCCGACATGTCGAAACAAACGCGCCAGCATGAAGTCAATCTTTGTGGAAGGAAGTTATGTTGAAGTTCACAGACTAGAATTCTCTAGAGATTGAAAAGCACCGTAATCATACTGTTCAAAGGAAGTTACAAACAATGTTGTCGTTCATCTGCGAAGTAAGTGAAGGTTCAATGACATTTAACGTACATAATAATAAATACAAGCTTCGTCAAAACGGTCATACTACGTTACGACACATGGTTTCTTAGCAATGCGAACAATTTTCCTAGCAGTCTTCGTAGTTGGCGTCGAAACTTAAGTCTCCAGTATACCTCTGAGCAACTAGAGATACTAACTTTCTTGTTATCGTATCTCGTATACATCCAGAGTTCTGAAGAGAACTGGCACAGTATCGATTCATATGCAATATCTTCGCAAATATAGTTGGTATGGAAGGAAACCTTTCATTACCTTATACTGCTTTCCCGACTTTTGGTGGATTATTTTGGCGACCTCGTCATGACTTCAAATACTGAGAGGGTACCAGGACATTACATCTAAATACGGGGTGTTCAAAATGTCTCTCCGCAGTGCCGTATGATTGTTAGTCGCGCGTGCCGTATGATTAGACGAATTGAATTGTGTATTCAACAACAGGAGTTACAAAAAAATGGTTCAAATGGCTCTGAGCGCTATGGACTTAACATCTCAGGCCATCAGTCCCCTAGAACATAGAACTACTTAAACCTAACTAACCTAAGGACATCACACATCCATGCCCGAGGCAGGATTCGAACCTGCGACCGTAGCGGTCGCGCGGTTCCAGACTGGAGCGCCTAGAACCACTCGGCCACAGGGGGGACACTTTCAACATTTAATGTGAAAATTTGTAAGTAAAAATGAATATTCAATAAATTAATAACTTGTATTTCATCTGAGTTTCACTTCGGTATATTCACTACGGCATACTACGCCAGCTAACAATCATACGGCACTGCGGAGAGACTTTTTGAACACCCCGTATAATGTGTAATATGATCTCCTTTCGATCCCCGCACTTTGCCCGGGCTTTGGGAATATTTCGGATGTTTCTGCCAGACTGAGTGGTGTTTAAATAAAATGCCTGTTGACACTATCGCTTTATGGACTGATCAGCTTGTGATTTAAAAGTATTGCTTCAAAGTTGCTTTTCGTGCAGTTGAACAGTTAGCCTCCTGCGTCGTTTCTCGCGTGGAATAGTCGGCATGAATGAAACACTAAATAAAGAATCAGTTCGTGTCAGTGGAAAATACTGACACTAAATATCTGATCCACGTAATCCGTACACTTGTGTAGACAACCTACGAAAACAGATGTCTTTGTGGAAGTTAAGCTAAAGTGTGTGTCAGCGTGATCTATAAAGTTTATGGAGAGTGGGTGAGTATAGTTAGCATACATATAATCCAAAGATGATATGGCACGAAACAGCAGCATAATCGATGTACGCAGTATTCGTTAGTTGTTATTGGTTCAGAGCAGCAGGAAAGTATGTCTTTGTTTCCGCTATTGGAACAGGGTACTTAGGGAGCTGCACGTATAAAAGAAATTCACCAGGTGTGATACAGTATGAAAATCTATACAGTCACATGTAAAACAGGAGCAAATCCATTTACTTACTGGAATCTGTGCCTTCCGAATCTGCAAAAGAGAAGAGCAATTATTATTAACACATCGGTTGCAAATGGGCTTAAATATTACACTGAACAATTAAAAAAATATATTTAGTTAACCTACATGTTTTGCTAGATACATAGGGTATGTATCTATCAAAACATGCAGTGCATGTTAGAAGCCTGTTCTGTGACTAAGCTGAAGTGCTCACAAGGGGAGGCCGCCAATTGTGAAATTCAGATTCGATTCATACTGCGCATAATAAAAGCTCATGGCCAGAAGTGTAATGTGGCAAAGCACCAAGATGCACTTCTCAGCCGTTGTCGAGAAAATCGACAGTTAAAAGAAACCGTTGCGGTGAAATACTCTCTACGATTAGTAATTTTCCTCAGCGTCGTGGCGCAGCGGTAAGCGCTCGGGTTTGTAATCCGAAGGTCGCCGGATCGAATCTCGCACCATTCAACTTTTTTTTTAGTATTTGTTTTTTGTAATTCAATATATATATATATATATATATATATATATATATATATATATATATATATATATATATATGGCGGAAATCAGTGCGGACGGGAGAGCTTTGGTACACCCTGTTAAAAAAACGGAAAAATGGAGGCGGTACAATTGGAGAGTGATCCGCCTTCACCAACATACATAAGCAATTCATTAATAGTTTATATATATATATATAATTTGAATTACAAAAAACTAATAATAAAAAAATTGCATGGCGCGAGATTCGATCCGGCGACCTTCGGATTACGAACCTGAGCGCTTACCGCTGCGCCACGACGCTGTGGAAAATTATTAATCGTAGAGAGTATTTCACCGCAACGGTTTCTTTTAACTGTCGATTTTCTCGACAACGGCTGAGAAGTGCATCTTGGTGCTTTGCCACATTGCACCTCTGGCCATGAGCTTTTATTATGCGCAGTATGAATCGAATCTGAATTTCGCAATTGGCGGCCTCCCCTTGTCAGTGACACAAATTTACGTGTGCAACGACAGACATGTGGTGGAAATGCATTCAGTGACAATTCTGAAGCGCTCAATTATGCAAGTTTATGTATGCAATGATGTGAATGCGGCGAAAACTACAAACGTTGTCTGCTGAACGAAAATTATGAAAACAAGTACTCCAAACCGACATTTCACGTGAGTCACATCCCAGTGCAAATCTGTAACTCAAGCATCTTTTTGGCGTTCTTATAATTATGTATTTATATTTTAGGATATCTAATCAGTAAAAACTGCAGCACGTGTTGTAATGAAAGCATGAAAGCCGTCTGACGATGAATCTTAATGATTCGAAACCGGTAACGGTACCCTTTGAATAAAGGAACTTAAAATAAATTTGTGGCTGGTTGCTGTCTCAACACCGTCAACACTCTACAGTTTCAAAGAAAAGCGTTCCAAAACAAATTTACTAAATTTCAGCTCCGTTTTATTTAGATTTATTTCTCTCAAATATTGGTCGATTTTTGCACATCACCTGCCACTGTTGCTGCAGAAAGTCGTTCATTTTCCGCAAGCAGTGTTGCCAGTTCAATCCTGAAAAGTTAACTTCTAATAATGGAAGTTTTAAAAAAGGAAAAACGAACTTGGTGAAATTCTGTCAGAGACGTGGCCTAAGAAGAAGCCAAAAGTATGAATAAATAATTATTACACTACTTTTCTGCACTCATTATTTCAAACTAAACGAATGTTTTAAGCGAAACAATAACTGTCGCATCAAGACGTTAAAAAGCCTTTTTATCCTGATAGTGGTGAAAGACGTGAACACATCAACGATCGGAGGACGCTACAATTTGAAGAACTCCATTACGGAAAGATGGTAAAACCCGTATCGAGTGAGTAAATTAATCTTGAGTCCGGACAATAGCTGAGGATCATGAATTGTATCCCAGACATTGTCGACGTTATAAGGTAGCTCCACCACTTCCTTGTTATGAAACAAAGCAGTTTACCAAAGCACGTCTCGCAGGTATTGATCATTAAAGACTTCGTAGCGCTTGAAATATTAATTTCCAACTATTCGTTCTTTATCTCAGGCTCACTATAGGATCCTGTACTGTATGCATAATTTTAACAGTACTGATTTGAGACAGCTTATGTATGACATAAGCGTTGTTGTCGAAATAAACCGTGGTCGCCGGCCGAGGTGGCCTAGCGGTTCTAGGCGCTACAGTCTGGAACCGCGCGACCGCTACGGTCGCAGGTTCGAATCCTGCCTCGGGCTTGGATGAGTGTGATGTCCTTAGGTTAGTGAGGTTTAAGTAATCCTAAGTTCTAGGAGACTGGTGACCTAAGAAGTTAAGTCTCATAGTGCTCAGAGCCATATGAACCATCAAAACCGTGGTCGCCTACGCCAAACAAGACTTCGTTGATCGTCAGTTTAACTATAGTGTAATCAAGCAACCGCACAGCACGGTCAGAGATTGGTGTCGGGCACAGTACACCTAAACAAGATCTTTATACTTTAGTATAAAATATTTCGTTGCTCCGCAAGGGCAAATGGTGAAACTGCACACTAAATCATTCAAGGAATTCGCTGTGTTTTACCACCAGTTGCTGCGTTAAATGTTTCTCACTCAGTTCTTGTTACAAAGCTTCGCTGGACAGTCACTTCCTCTATAGCCCGTCACGCTCACGTGGTCCCTATCATAAGGGCTGTGAAAATGCGTAAAGTTGCTTAATACTCGGCAAACATAAGCGCGGAGAAACCGTTAAAAAGAATCGAAAAAAAGGAAAAAATAAACCGCTAGTGACAAAGCTGATTTCAGATATCCGCCCAATACTTCCGCAAAATATGGCCCATCTAAGCGCAGTTATATGCTACATGGCACGCTTTATTTTCCGCCGGGAGGAGACTGCAATGAGATGAAAACAAACACATGATTTCGTACCGCAACGTTTTCCATCGTGTTAAACTTACGACGAACACAGTATATTTATGGTACCGTCATTGGTACGGCCATTCCACACTGAGAGATTCAAGTTCATTACATATTGCATACTCGTGTATACACTACTGGGCATTAAAATTGCTACACCACGAAGATGACGTGCTACAGACGCGAAATTTAACCGACAGGAAGAAGATGCTGTGATATGCAAATTATAAGCTTTTCAGAGCATTCACACAAGGTTGGCGCCGGTGACGACACCTACAAAGTGCTGACATGAGGAAAGTTTCCAACCGATTTCTCATATACAAACAGCAGTTGACCAGCGTTTCTTGGTGAAACGTTGTTGTGATACCTCGTGTAAGGAGGAGGAATGCGTACCATCACGTTTCCGACTTAGATAAAGGTCGGATTGTGGCCTATCGAGATTACGGTTTATCGTATCGCGACATTGCTGCTCGCGTTGGTCGAGATCCAATGACTGTTAGCAGAATATGGAATCGGTGGGTTCAGGAGGGTAATACGGAACGCCGTGCTGGATCCCAACGGTCTCTTATCACTAGCAGTCGAGATGACAGGCATCTTATCAGCATGGCTGTAACGGATCGTGCAGCCACGTCTCGATCCCTCAGTCAACAGATAGGGACGTTTGCAAGACAACAACCGTATGCACGAACAGTTCGACGACGTTTGCAGCAGCATGGACTATCAGTTCGGAGCCCATGGCTGCGATTACCCTTGACGCTGGATCACAGGCAGGAGCGCCTGCGATGGTATACTCAACTGCGAACCTGGGTGCACGAATGGCAAAACGTTATTTTTTCGGATGAATCCAGGTTCTGTTTACAGCATCATGATGGTCGCATCCGTGTTTGGCGACATCGCGGTGAACGCACATTGCAAGCGTCTATTCGTCATCGCCATACTGGCGTATCACCCAGCGTGATTGTATGGGGTGCCATTGGTTACACGTCTCGGTCACCTCTTGTTCGCATTGACGGCACTTTGAACAGTGGACGTCGCATTTCAGATGTGTTACGACCCGTGGCTCTACCCTTAATTGGATCACTGCGAAACCCTACATTTCAGAAGGAAAATGCACGACCGCATGTTGCAGGTCCTGTACGGGCCTTTCTGGATACAGAAAATGTTCGACTGCTGCCCAGGCCAGCACATTCTCCAGATCTCTCACCAACTGGAAACGTCTGGTCAATCGTGGCCGAGCAACTGGCTCGTCACAATACGCCAGTCACTACTCTTGATGAACTGTGGTATTGTGTTGAAGCTGCATGGGCAGCTCTATCTGTACACGCCATCCAAGCTCTGTTTGACTCAATGCCCAGGCATATCAAGGCCGTTATTACGGCCAGATGTGGTTGTTCTGGGTACTGATTTCTCAGGATCTATGCTCCCAAATTGCGTGAAAATGTAATCACATGTCAGTTGTAGTATAATATATTTGTCCTATGAATACCCGTTTATCATCTGCATTTGTTCTTGGTGTAGCAATTTTAATGGCCAGTAGTGTAGATTTAAGAAATCTCTCTACAGTGGCGCGAGTGCGGCAGGCGGCTTCCGGAGACGCAGGTGTTTGACGTCTCTCTGTTGGCGGCGATTCGTGGCGAGAGCCGATGGACGTGCAGCGCTTTGCGGCGGTACTGCACCGTGCCGGTTAGGAGAAGGCCGGACGAACGCCTAGCTTTACGATCACGCTTTCAGAGGAAACAGTATCGAACGATGCTCTTGGCTATGTCAAACACGTTGTCGCCCCGCGGTAAAGTCAATACTGTTCTGATAAACATGCAGGTCCGTGAGGGCGAGAGGCTGCCTGTGTGTGTGTGTGTGTGTGTGTGTGTGTGTGTGTGTGTGTGTGTGTGAGAGGGAGAGAGAGAGAGAGAGAGAGAGAGAGAGAGACGCGATAAACGGTGACGGACCGAAGCACTTTCAGTGTTTATCGGAACCCGGAACGAACCGTTTTCTACAGTTACTTGGTCGCAGAAACACTTTGACGAGGAGAACACGGCAAGTGTCACAACGCGATTTCCCAGAAACTCTGTGCAACAGGGCTAAAAAAATAAGCGAACACATGTCTCGGCTTATCCGTTGATACTCTATAGTTTCTGAAATGTTTTTGACGTACTTTCCAAGTACTTTTGTGCTTTTTACCGCGTGATATCATCAGACGAAATGGTGCCTATGTGGTTATTCCTCGCCTTCTGAATCTTGCGCCGCGTGTTCTAAGCCTGACTGCTACTTTTATTTTTGATTTTCATTTATACACAGTGATTGAAAAGCAACTCTACAAATTTCGTGTGTGTAGTGTATGCATCGAAATAGCGGAAAAATGTTAAATAAAGTTTCGTCTTAAATTTCTTTAAAAAATGGTTCAAATGGCTCTGAGCACTATGGGACTTAACTTCTGAGGTCATCAGTCCCCTAGAACTTAGAACTACTTAAACCTAACTAACCTAAGGACATCACACACATCCATGCCCGAGGCAGGATTCGCACTTGCGACCGTAGCGGTCGCGCGGTGCCAGACTGAAGCGCCTAGAACCGCTCGGCGATAAATTACTTAATTTCATAGTTATGCGGCAGAGTAGGGATCACAAGTGCGACACAAACAACACAAAATTAATTCTGCTCAGAAAGCAGCGACACTGAGGATCCGGAAATTCAACACAGCTACGTACCGTCCAGTTACCCCAGAACATGTTTAAAATGTCGATGTCGGCGACGACAGTGACGTGCTAGACATCTTACGCACTCGGAACGTTGCAGGCTCCGTTTATCTTATTCTGTACAGTTGCACAGCCATTTCCATTTGCTGCTCTAGTTCTGCTACATTCTCAATTGCAACACTATACACGAGCTCTTTGACACTGCTCCAAAGGTCGACATCCAGGGGTTAAGATCCAGAGATGTGACGGTCCAAGCAACTGATCCCCACGACCTATTCACTTACCGGGATAAGCAACAAGGAAAAACCGTCTTGCTTCCCGACTGTGGGAGCACAGTCGTGCATAAACCATAAGTTGGTTCGTATAACGAGTGGGACGTCACGAAGCAGACCATCCAATTCATGTTCAAAAAACTGTCGATACACTGTGCCAGTCACGAGCTGTGGAATAACATGCGGTCCGAGTAACTGATAGTCCACGATACCATACCAAATGTTCACTGAAAACGATGTTGATATTACACTCCTGGAAATTGAAATAAGAACACCGTGAATTCATTGTCCCAGGAAGGGGAAACTTTATTGACACATTCCTGGGGTCAGATACATCACATGATCACACTGACAGAACCACAGGCACATAGACACAGGCAACAGAGCATGCACAATGTCGGCACTAGTATAGTGTATATCCACCTTTCGCAGCAATGCAGGCTGCTATTCTCCCATGGAGACGATCGTAAAGATGCTGGATGTAGTCCTGTGGAACGTGCACCTTCCGCCGACCACTGGCGACAACATCGATGTACTGTGGAGACCTCACGCCCCACGTGTTGAGCAATTCGGCGGTACGTCCACCCGGCCTCCCGCATGCCCACTATACGCCCTCGCTCAAAGTCCGTCAACTGCACATACGGTTCACGTCCACGCTGCCGCGGCATGCTACCTGATGTGTTGGTGAATGTGCCAACACCTTGTAGATAGAGGAGGCCGAAATGCACGCTATCTAACGCAGACGGGCGTGAATTCTGGAACAGGATAAGTAGTGAATTCTAATAAGAAAAGTACATAGCTTCTGCACTACTTAACTTTTTATCCATCCTTTGTATACATCGTTCTTGATGAGACATCTGGAGATTGTGGCGATACAAGTGCGACTCTTTACATACAAGCTATCTAAGGCTAATGGCGCCTTGCTAGGTCGTAGACTTGAACTTAGCTGAAGGCTATTCTGTCTCTCGGCAAATGAGAGCAAAGGCTTCGTCCGTATAGAAGCTAGCAAAGTCGTCGTACAACTGGGGCGAGTTCTCGTACGTCTCTCGAGACCTGCCGTGTGGTGGCGCTCGGTCTGCGATCACACAGTGGCGACACGCTGGTCCGACATGTACTAATGGACCGCGGCCGATTTAAGCTACCACCTAGCAAGTGTGGTGTCTGGCAGTGACACCACACTGTGTTAAAGACTGCGATGGAGCTCCGTATGCCACGGCAAACTGGCTGACACTGACGGCGGCGGTGCACAAATGCTGCGCAGCTAGCGCCATTCGACGGCCAACACCGCGGTTCCTGGTGTGTCCGCTGTGCCGTGCGTGTGATCATTGCTTGTACAGCCCTCTCGCAGTGTCCGGAGCAAGTATGGTGGGTCTGACACACCGGTGTCAATGTGTTCTTTTTTCCATTTCCAGGAGTGTACAAACAATCCTGTTGGCAGAACATCCGCAACTGAGCATTATAGCAGGGAGTTCTGCCTGTTCTGCGCTCATAGGCAGCACACCGCGCCTGGTACACGCGGCGCTCGGGGACCACAGCACAGCTACGACACCTGAAGATGGGCTTATAACAGTCCGAAACCGGTCGTGTGAAAATAAATCCGCTTATTCACCGTTTGAGTACGCCATCGTACAGTACACAACAACTGCAATCTGCGAACTACCGACAGAATGAATGTACCTTGTGCGTCTCGTGCCGCTGCACTACAACAGAGCCTTTAAGTGCACCAGACCACATCGAAGTCAAGTAAATAAAGGCACTCTGTGCCAGAATCAAACGAGCAGTGTAGAGGGGACCACAAAGTAACATCAGTCGATATGCAAGCGAACACGACACGCCATGATGCAATGGCTACCACAAATGACATTTGAAGGGCTTATTTCATTACCTCCACTTTTCTGCCTATAATGCTTCTGAAATTATGAGCCAAACAATCAGAAATAAAGGTTCATCTCTAGCAAGAAGCCATATACTTGAATATTTCTGGTATCTCAACTGCAGCTTTTTCAGCACTCATTTAACTTTAGGACTCTGTATCTCAATATGAACAAAAATTGACTTGTACCACTATTGAAATAAGCCCTTCATTTAAGCACCATAACTCGGAGATAAAGGAGTTTCTGTCAAAGCTTTATTTAAAAGTTTACCTTTATTTTGATGTATACATTACAGCTATGAAGTGAGTACAGTTGCTTCTGAGTGACCCTGTATACCCATGTCTGTAGAAGATTACTACACGAATAATTTCCAGTGTATGTTGATGTAATATTGTCCTTATTCGTCTCCTAACAGTACGTGAGATGAATGAATTAAAAAAAAAAGAAAAAAAATGAAAAAACATTTGCACCTGTTTTCAGTAAAATTCTTGTAGTGTATCTTGATTCATAATCAATTGCGAGCACCAGTTTTCGGAAAAGTGATACGTTATGCAGGGTTTACCGCGTACTTGCTGCTAACGCGCGACATCTTCACGAAACTTAACGATGGTTCTTTTGCGAGTGAGATTCGTAAGAATAAATTTCACTGTGGCAAACATGCCTACGCGCGATAGTAGCGATGTTCGAAATACCTGTTTTTCGAACGTTTCTACGATAGGTATCATCCAAGGCAGTGCATCAAATCTTCCTGGAGAATAAAGATATGATTAAATAGAAAAATTAATATAGAAATTGTAATGAGAATGCCGGCCGAGGTGGCCGTGCGGTTCTAGGCGCTACAGTCTGGAACCGCGTGACCGCTACGGTCGCAGGTTCGAATCCTGCCTCGGGCATGGATGTGTGTGATGTCCTTAGGTTAGTTAGGTTTAAGTAGTTCTACGTTCTAGGGGACTGATGACCTCAGATGTTAAGTCCCATAGTGCTCAGAGCCATTTGAACCATTTTTTTTGTAATGAGAATGAAATAACAGTATGATAATTTAGAAAGATAGTAATCTCTCAACATACCATATGCACATATGAAATAAATGTGAGACATCAGTGTGAAATACAGTGCTAATTTTACGATTAATATAATGTCCCTGTATTCCCTAGTTTGATAAGAAACATTCGTGTAGTAACGTTCTACTGATATGGGTAGATAAATGAAAACAATAAAAATAAAATAAATAAAAACCATAATCAGGCTTCGAACACGAAGCGCAAAAATAATAAGCTGCGACCCTAATCACTGCGCCACTATTTCGTCTGTGGATATCACCAGATAAAAGACACCTATACTACCTGGAAACTAACTCTAAAACTTTGTCCGTATCTACGGTTAAGCCGAGACACGTTTTCGCTCATTTCGACCCTTGCCCCACTGAGCGAAGTTCCTGGGAAATCGGGTGATGGCATTTGTTGTGTTCTAATTAGATTAGGTCATATGCAATTTTCGTTCCAATTCATCCATGGTGAGAAGATCCCCTGGCATGTGGAACATGTCAGAAAACAAAAGTACGCAATAAATATTTACAGAGTAAGAACAGATATACTAACGTACAGATCTCAAATGAAACTGCTCATGTGCATGTGGAATCGGTCAAAAACCTTGTCACCAAATATCAAATGTTCAGTACACTTAGCTGCATACTGTTACGATGACGATGAACGAGTCGCCACCAATGTTAACTGGTGGCCAACGCTAAATAGAAACACATAAATCACAGCCGGTTTGTCAGTAACTCCGATAAGGTGCTGGCTGCATGGTCTGGATCTGCAACGACTGAAATACCTAGAAGTCGTTGGTAAAAAATAATATACAGGGTGAGCACAAAGTCATGCCCTGATTATAATAATTTTTTACACTATAAGCGTTTGACATAGTAATTTACATTTGATGCCGTTACATATGTTGGTGGTTTTTTTTTTTAAAGAACACCAACGTGTGCTCCCTTGGTAGATCTGAGAATGTCGAGGCGGTATTCCAGTTCCCGCCTGGTGTTTCGTAACATGTGTTCTGTCACAGTACCCACAGCAGCTTGTATCCTAGCCTTCAGTTCATCGACGTCAGTAACTGGTGTGACGAAGACTCTGTCCCTGATATAGGCCCAGAAAAAAAAGTAAAGGGGCGTAATGTCTGGAGAGCGGGATGGCCAGGGTGTTGGACCGTTCTTTCCAAACCACCGATCCGGAAATGTTAAATCCAGGAAATCACGCACTATCAATGCCCAGTGGTGGGGTGCTCCACCTTGCTGGAAAATTATACATGGTTGATATTCTAACTGTGGGGCTTTGATAGTGCGTGATTTCCTGGATGAAACATTTCCGGATCGGTGGACTGGAAGTAACGGTCCAACATCCTGGCCACCCCACTCTCCAGACATTACGCCCCTATCTTTTTTTCTGGGGCTGTATCAAGGACAGAGTCTTTGTCACACCAGTTGCTACGTCGACGAACTGAAGGCTAAATTACAAGCTATTGTGCGTACTGTGACAGAACGCACGTTACGAAACACCTGGCGGGAACTGGAATACCGCCTCGACATTCTCCGATCTACCAAGGGAGCACACGTTGAGGTTTACTAACATAAGTGTTCTAAAAAAAGAAAAAAACTAATTACATTAACCTATGCAACGGCAACAAATGTAAATTACTATGTCAGGCGAAATTCCCTCAGACTTCAAGAAGAATATAATAATTCCAATCCCAAAGAAAGGAGGTGTTGACAGATGTGAAAATTACCGAACTATCAGTTTAATAAGTCACAGCTGCAAAATACTAACGCGAATTCTTTACAGACAAATCGAAAAACTGGTAGAAGCCGACCTCGGGGAAGATCAGTTTGGATTCCGTAGAAATGTTGGAACACGTGAGGCAATACTGACCCTACGGCTTATCTTAGAAAATAGATTAAGGAATGGCAAACCTACGTTTCTGGCATTTGTAGAATTAGAGAAAGCTTTCGACAATGTTGACTGGAATACTCTTTCAAATTCTGAAGGCGGCAGGGGTTAAATACAGGGAGCGAAAGGCTATTTACAATTTGTTCAGAAACCAGATGGCAGTTATAAGAGTTGAGGGGCACCAAAGGGAAGCAGTGGTTGGGAAGGGAGTGAGACAGGGTTGTAGCTTATCCCCGATGTTATTCAATCTGTATATTGAGCAAGCGGTAAAGGAAACAAAAGAAAATTTTGGAGTAGGTATTAAAATTCATGGAGAAGAAATAAAAACTTTGAGGTTCGCCGTTGACATTGTAATTCTGTCTGAGACAGCAAAGGACTTGGAAGAGCAGTTGAACGGAATGGACAGTGTCTTGAAAGGAGGGTATAAGATGAACAACAAAAGCAAAACGAGAATAATGGAACGTAGTCGAACTAAGTCGGGTGATGCTGCGGGAATTAGATTAGGAAATGAGACACTTAAAGTAGTAAAGGAGTTTTGCTATTTGGGGAGCAAAATAACTGATGTTGGTCGAAGTAGAGAGGATATAAAATGTGGACTGGCAATGGCAAGGAAAGCGTTTCTAAAGAAGAGAACTTTGTTAACATCGAGTATAGACTTAAATGTCAGGAAGTCGTTTCTGAAAGTATTTGTATGGAGTGTAGCCATGTATGGAAGTGAAACGTGGAAGATAAATAGCTTAGACAAGAAGAGAATAGAAGCTTTCGAAATGTGGTGCTACAGAAGAATGCTGAAGATTAGATTGGTATATCGCATAACTAATGAGGAGGTATTGAATAGAATTGGGGAGGAGTTTGTGGCACAACTAGAAGAAGGGATCGGTTGGTAGCACATGTTCTGAGGCATCAAGGGATCACGAATTTAGTACTGGAGGGCAGCATGGAGGGTAAAAACAGTAGAGGGAGACCAAGAGATGAATACACTAAGCAGATTCAGAAGGATGTAGGTTGCAGTAGGTACTGGGAGATGAAGAGGCTTGCACAGGATAGAGTAGCACGGAGAGCTGCATCAAACCAGTCTCAGGACTGAAGACCACGACAACATATGTCAAACATTTATTATGTAATAAATTATTATAATCAGGGCAAGACTTTGTGCTCACCCTGTATATTGTACTCAACTGGTTGTACAGGATTCTTCTTGGCTGCATACATATGATTATAAACAGATAGCTATTGAGGCCTCGCTTAAGCGCCTTGTTAGAGGTTGCTTCCTATCAGCTGAAGGCTATGCTACTTTACTACTGGACGTCCCGAGCAAGAGTGGACGAGAGCTCGCTAGAAACTTGACACAAGTCGCGGAGCGGCGCTAGCGGCGCTGGTCGAGACTCGCGGGTCCAACGATACTAATACGGACCGCGGTCGATAACTGCAATCCCTAACAAGTGTGGTATCGAACGTTGATACCAAACGTACGATAATTCTTAGACTATTGTAGCCACGCATCATTAAATAAAAATAAAATAAAAATACTTTACAGCACTTATTTACAATGATTGCATTACTAAACGAAGTTAGTACAGAAGTCAGAGTGTGCGTAATTTTCATATTATGTGATGGTATTAATAAATACATACATCAATCGGTTCTGCTAAGAAATTCATCAATGGAGTAGAAGGAGTTGGTCACCAATAAATTCTTTACACTCCTCTCAAACTGAACTCCATCATCGGTTAAACTTTTTGTGGCTGCTGACATGTTAATGAAAAAGTGTCCTGCTGAAGACTGGACACCTTTCTGAAGTAAATTAAGTGACTGTCGGAATGCAGCATTCTCCGTACAAAATTGTTAAGGCTTTCGTGGCCATTTGTTGACAAACTGCCTATTGGCTTCTGTCTCGGGTTCTTCGGCCGACGTTCATCTAATGATTTTACTGACGTTTCGCCAGTACAAGTGGCCGGCATTGTCAAAGCTTCACCCTCCATTGCCCGTGGTGAACCGTACACCTCAGATAGTTCACGTATGGTCTCACATCTTTGGCGACTTGAAGAAAGACAAGCGTGGACGTCGGTTTCAGTCGGACGAGAAAGTGCAAGAGTGGGGGCGGTTGTGGATCCGTCAGCGGCCCACCGTGCTCTACGAAACAGGAATTGATCATCTCGTCTCACAATAGGATACATGTCTTAACGCCGATGGTGATTACTTCTGACTGGAACCATTCCATGGTCCCGTTGTGGCAGGTGTTCGTGTTTCATTTGACTGCCACTCTTATTTCGCCTGTCGCCTATATCTTGCATAGCAAGTGGAAGAGCTCAAGTATGGTGGGCAAACGCTGTGGAAAACAATTCACAAAATAATACTGAAAATCTGGCAAGACGAGAGCATGCCAAAGCAGTGGAAAACAGCTATAATGTGCCCATACATAAAAAAGGAGATAAATTAAACTGCCAGAACTATCGAGGAATCTCCCTACTAAATACTGCACATAAAGTTTTCTCCAAGATTGTAACCAGCAGGCTTACTCCATGTGTGGAAGAGAGAGTTGGAGACTATCAGAGTGGCTTTAGAAGAAATAGGTCAACAACTGACCAGATATTCACATTGCGCATACTACTTGAAAAATGTTACGAACATCAAATTAACATACACCAGCTTTATATCGACTTTAAACAAGCCTATGATAGCATCTCAAGAGTGGCATTGAAGAATGTAATAAGCCTATGATAGCATCTCAAGAGTAGCATTGAAGAATGTAATGGAAAAGGCTGGAATACCTAAGAAGCAGATTGTTAAACGGCGATCTTGTAGAACAAGTTTACCGATTTTTTCAATGTTTGCATCAGTTTTTGCTGACAATGGTCTGCCAGTGCGAGTGTCATCACTGGTGTCTTCGCGGCCATCTTTAAATCGTTTAAACCACTCAAACACTTGTGTTCGCGATAAACAATCATCGCCGTACACTTGTTGTAACATTACAAACGTTTCACTTGCAGATTTTCCTAGTTTGAAACAAAATTTGATGTTAACACGCTGTTCTTTCTGTATACTCAACAGTTTCCGACGCACAGACAAAACGTCAACTACTTAAAACAGACGCCACGGGCAGACTGAGTGCAGGAGGCAGATGAAACTCGAGCAGTAGGCGGAGCGAGAGTCACGTGACAGGCCACGCGACTTTCAGCCTTATTGCATTCGTTTTATTGTTTCACCAGTACTAGTCCGGTTTTTTTCTAGCCACACCTCGTATGATGCCGAAACGTGGACCACGACTGTAAATGAGGAAAGAATCCTTAGCATATGGGAGAGAAAGGTGCTACGTAAAATATATGGCCCAGTTTATGAGCAAGAAGGTTGGCGCATTTGTACGAATGCGGAACAACAACACCTTTTTGAAGAACCTGACATTGTTACTACCATTAAAATAAGAAGACTGCGGTGGGCAGGGCACGAGGTCAGAATGGAAGAAGACAGAGCACGTAAGAGGATTTTTGATGGCAAGGCTGGAGGCAGACGGCGGAGGGGACGCCCCAGAAAGAGATGGGTGGATGGAGTTGAAGAAGACATGAAAAAGCTGGGTGTCAGAGGATGGAGACGGGAAGCCGTGGATCAGGTAGAATGGCAGGATATTGTGATGCAGGCCAAGGCCCTTCAAGGGCTGTAGAGCCGAGGAGTAAGTAAGTAAGTGGAAGAGCTTTGGTTTGATATATTCTCTCAAAGTCTTAATAATGCCGAGAGACTGTCGCCTACTCCAGGTGTCTTCTTTCAAGTTGTGTGTCAATTATGTCTCTAGCGAAGAAAGACAGGACACGTCGTACTGGAGCTTTACGTATTAAGCTGGCCACGAGGTAAACGGGGACCCGCCAACAGTAATACATAACGTGTAATAGGAAGCGGTTCCTTTAGGCTCTCGTGTTTCTTCCTCCCCGCTGTGGCTGGGGAAGGGCCGTGGTCCCTGTCTTATCCCGGAATGCGCGCCTTTGATGTGGGGGGCGGGCGTCTACCTGCGGCTTTGTTGGCGCACGGTGTGCCGCTCGCAGCCTCTCGGAAGCCAGTCAGCCCTAATAATCACCTTCAAAGGGCCTCCGGCCGCCCTTCAACACGTCGCACTACTTCCCAGCAAGTGATAAAAGGAGCTTCGCCTCTGACTCAGAAAGGTCGCAACTTCCGATTGAAATTGCGCCTCCGGCTCCGGCAGTTTTCAGCAGGAGACTTTATCGGAGGTTAAAGTTGAAAGTTTGAACTTCGAAGTTCACGTATGAAAGCGTCAAACAGTAGCAACAACGCAATTAAAAGTGCGTTCAGACCTGTGCGCCTAGTCTCCGTACGCCCGTGTTTGCGTCTTTCTCGACACGTATGCATGCGCGTCTTCATTCGCACCTAGACAGAACCACGCACGCACTTCCAGGGATCAAGATGTCCGATTTGCCAGTAGGGACTTTCGTCGCAGTCTGTATATTATGAGACAAAGACGAAATCACAGGAAGAAGATAAAGTACTGGGATAATTAATATCTTTTGCGCAATGCATGTATTGTCATGGCTGTAAATATTTAATAAAAGGGTCAAATGTTACTGATAATCGAAGTATCATGGACGCTATAAAGAGAATAGAATCTTTATTAAGGGGAGATTCCGGGGTCTTAAAATGGTGAAGTATAGAATTATTTTTTTCATACAAGGATTGTTTTTATTAAATTAGGGTTTTAACTATCTGTATTACACATACAGTTGTGTATGAAAGTCCACCTCCTTAGCCGAATGGTCAGTGCGTCTGACTGCCAGGCAGAGGGTCCAGGTTCGATTACCGCCCGGGGACTGGATGTTGTACTGTCCTCATCTTAATTTCATCATCATCAACACGCAACGCGCTCAACGTGGGGACAACTGAAAAGACTTGCAACTCGACGGCTGAAATTTTCCGGGTTGGGACTCCCTGCCGTCAATGCTATGCGATCTCATTTCATTTCATGTGTATGAAAAAAGTTTTTTACCTCATAGCACATTAAAAATGGCGGCTGCAACCTCGTGTCACATCCTGGGTTGCGCACTGCGTTCAGACTTGTGGCTACTTCTGAAACCCACAATAATAGAAAATACCTAAAACTGGAATGAATTTCGGTAGGTATGGGGGTAGGTAGAGAGAGCGGGGGATCAGGAAGGGATTCTGAAAAACACCTCAAAAATGGCAACTATTTGAAAAATATGCCATGATTTTCTAATTTCAAATGTTTAAAACAAATATTTGAAATTCAAATACAAAAAAAGTCTCTCGCTAAGACCCCCTAAATCTTTCATTTAAAAGCTTCGAGCGCTGAAAAATATTGTTTCGAGAATATCGCGTTTGAAGTTTGGAGTAAGAAGAAAAAAGACATTTCAAAATTTACGGTTAATCTGCGATCCCAGGACCATAGAGGCATCCTTTCTCTTCCTCAAACACGCTCTGGTTCTGAATTTGGAGCCCTCTCGACTCTTTTAAACTGAGACATTCTTTACCCCTTGCTCCGCAGTAGCAACACGTTTCCTGTCAGATAATTGCTGTTCGTCTCTCCGACGATTCCTGATATGTTCATGGCCTTCAGAATAGATGGATACCTTTATTTGAATACACCTGCAGCTATAAATGCTGCTCTTTCAACAGTTTTCACCCCGCTATGAAGATGTTGTCGGCACCAGTTCCCAAATGCACACGTAGAAACTCTTGCAGTCATTTTACGTATTGACGCTGGTGCACTTTTTAAGCAGATCTTCCTTGGACAGAAATTAGTAAACTGGTCGAATCTTTTCTTGGATTAAGTCCCCGTATTTCGGTCGAAGCACGGTTCCATTCAACACACTGTAACTTCTAAAATACTTTCATAATCAAAATATTCCTTCGCAGGCATAATTTGTGTACTTGTGGGATGTAAATTATGTAAAAAAAATAATTTTTTTCATCGGTCTCGACTAGAACCTCCCCTCAAGTGGTAAGGCACAGGCATGAGAGACAGGCGGCATACGGCCAGCCGGAAGTAGGGCAAGCGAGCGCAACTCCTAGCACACCCCAAGCGAAAGTAGTACGCTCTTCACTCTTGGTCAATACCGGGGTGACAACACGCTATAAGCAATAGAAGCAGCCACAGACAGCTGGCCGAGGCAAAATCAAGGTGTTACTGGCACAGGTGGGACGTTTCTACTCTGTTTAAGGACTTTTGAGGAACTTAGAGAAACATTTTGGTCAATAAAAGAGCCTCCATTGGAAGCAGGAGAAAGCAACACTGCCAGAGAAACTCTTCCAAGACCATGAAAAAGCAGTATATAAACGGCAGTCGAAGATAGTCTTTTCAGCAACAAATGAGCTAAGTACTGAGAGAATTAGCGAATGAGTCGCACAGTCGGAGCCGCAGTCATCACCAGGGAGCACCTGAGTCATCGCTGAAGTGAGAGTTAGATGATGCTGCACCAAACCACTGAGTTTCCAATAAGTAACCAGCCACACATCTTAGACTGAGTTTTCTAACCGTCAGAGTAGAGCAAGCTTTGTACGGCTTGTCTCTAGATGTAGAAAAGAGCAATAATGTTGATGGTGTTGGGACAGCAACTAGCCACAAATTTATTCTAAGTTCCTTTATTCAGAAGGTACCATTACCGGTTTCGAATCATTACGATTCATCATCAGACGGCTTTCATGCTTTCATTACAACATGTGCTGCGTCTTTTACTGACTAGTTATCCTAAAATATAAATAATACATAACTATAAGCACCCCAAAAAGACGGTTGAGTTGCACACATAAACTTGCATAATTGGGCGCTTCAGATTTTTCACTGAATGTGACGTGCTTTTAATTATTTATTATTTATATTTTAGGATAACTAATCAGTAAAAAACGCAGCACATGTTGTAATGAAAGCATGAAAGCCGTCTGATGATGAATCGTAATGATTCGAAATCGGTAACGGTACCTTTTGAATAAAGAAACTTAAAATAAATTTGTGGTGTGGCTGGTTGCTGTCCCAACACCATCAACATTTGTCTTCAAATAACAGCCACGGTCTCCAACCATGTCATCATATGACAAAATCGCAAAGAGTAATAATGTTTTTGTGTGTCAGAATATACAGAGGAACAAGCGGTTCCTTACGCTTGTCTCCTGGTGTGTAGTTATATGAGTCACAACGAGGAATAGCTGGTAATTTTCCGTGTGCAGGAAGGAACTAGCGCTATCTTGCATTCGTTTCTTATCTTGGTTCGAGCTTTTGATGGTATCATCAGAATGAGTCGTTAGCAAAGCGCTCGTCTCTGATAGTAAAAAGTAATAGGGGAAGGTGGGATAAAGTGGCCAGGGCGGCAAAAGCGGCAGTTGCATATTTCTTGCCCTGAATAGTGGTGCTGCCTAAGGACTAGTTCTACAGTTCACCATCTCTGTTGTCAGTGAGTTTGACAAAGGAAGTTGTTCCGTTATATTTTTCTGATTTTCAGTCATGTGACAATGTAATGTAAGCAAGTTAGACCAGTCCTGTTACCTTACTTATATTTAGAGTAATACTTTTTTACCATATCAATGTTTCGACAAAGTCTTTTGGACTAAAAATGTCGCTCCTTGTTGTTAGTTTCTGTTTCGTAGTTTCATCTGTGAATAGGGGGACACTGCAGGAGCCTCCACGAAGATTGCGTTCATCACTCGAACAACAAGCAATCGGGCGTCCCCTGGAAACGACCTAGTCGGCCAATCCTGCAAACACCGGAGCACCAAAACCAAAGATGACAAAACAACTCTCCGAAGAGACTCAAAAAAGGCCTTTATCAAGACCATCACTAGTGACAACTTCCTGCAATATTGAAGGCTTATCTGTAAATAAAGAAATTTTATTATCTGACATGTGCAAACGAAACAACTGTGATGTTTTAGTGTTACAAGAAACACACAGAGCACCAACCAGCCATAGACCAAAAATACAGGGCATGAAATTATTTTTCGAGAGACCACACGAAAGGTACGGAAGTGCTATATTTGTGAAACCGAACTTAGACGTATGCTCCTGTGCTCTGACCTGCGAAAAAAAATATAGAAATTTTAACTATTGAGCTACCTTCATGTACTGTAACATCCGTGTACAAACCACCCAGTGCGAGGTTCAAATTTACGGAGCCTGGAAATTTCCATTCAAAAAACATTAAAGTTGTACTAGGAGATTTTAATTGTCACGGTCTCGCATGGGGTTATAAAGAGACAAATGACGATGGCGAAATGCTGGAGACCTGGGCAGACCAGGCTAAACTGAAATTGATACATGACCCAAAGTTGCCTGCATCATTTAACAGCGGAAGATGGAAACGAGGATATAATCCAGATAACATCTTTGTCTCCGAAAAGGTATCCCTGCAAACTGTAAAGCAAATCGAGGACCCAATTCCAAGATCGCAACACAGAGCAATAACTTGCTGCATTACTGCAGTAATCAAATCAGATGTAATGCCCTTTAAGAGACGCTTCAATTTCAAAAAAGCTCATTGGGAACTTTTTACAGAGGACCTTGATAAGGAGATCTTGGAAATTAAACCAGAGATACAATCATATGAAACTTTTATAGACCTCGTCAAGAAAATCTCTCGACGGCGCATACCTAGAGCGTGCCGCACTCAGTATATTGCTGGACTCAAAGGTAGCAGCAAGGAAGCTCTGAAAAAGTGTGAAGAACTTTACAATAAGGACCCCTTCTCAGAGGAAACGGTCCAGGCAGGTGAGGTACTGATGTCTGGTATCTCCGAAGCGAGAAAGGGAAAGTGGTGCAACCTCCTACAAGAGACGGACATGAAGCACAGCAGTAGGAAGGCATGGAAACTGGTCAAAAGTCTCAACAACGACCCAGCAGAACCACAACCAAATTACAGTGAAGTTACACCCGATCAGATAGCTCACCAACTACTCATGAACGGAAAAACTAAAAGGAAGATCAGGAATGGCAAAATTAAAAGAAAATTGAACGAGGAGATTATCTTCCTAGCTCGCCCGTTCTTCATTCAGGAGCTACAAGATGCCATCAATGATTTGAAAAACAATAAGGCCGCTGGCCTCGACGATCTGAGATCTGAGCAAATTAAACATTTTGGACCGGGAGTACAAGCATGGATCCTAGAGCTAATGAATAACTGTATTACAACAATGCAAATTCCTAAACTGTGGAGGAAAGCTCGGGTTATTGCGTTACTAAAACCAGGGAAAGACCCAGCTGAAGCTAAAAATTTCCGGCCTGTATCACTGCTTTGTCATTTATTTAAAGTGCTGGAGCGAATGGTCCTCAAACGCATAGCTGATTATGTGGACAAATCCCTCATTAACGAACAAGCTGGATTCCGACCAGGAAAATAATGCTGCGGCCAAATTCTTAATCTCATACAGTACATCGAAGACGGCTATCAGAGAGGAGAAGTAACTGGGATCGCATTCCTGGATCTCAGTGCTGCATATGACACAGTTAACCATAAGTTGCTTACCCAGAAAGTGTATAATGTCACTAAGGACTACACCCTTCCTATGTTCGTGCAATGTCTGCTACAAAACAGACGCTACTATGTAACCTTACAATCTAAAAACAGCCGTTGGAGGACACAGAAAAATGGACTTGCACAGGGTAGTGTCTTGGCTCCAATATTATTTAACATCTATACCAATGATCTTCCCATCAGCCGCCAGACACGAATGTTCATATATGCTGATGATGCAGCAGTGGCCACACAGGATAAAACCTTTGAACAAGTGGAGGAGAATCTCACAGGAGCCTTAACAGAACTTGCTACCTATTACGACGGTAATAATCTCAAACCAAACCCTAGTAAATCTCAAGTATCCGCCTTCCATCTTAGGAACAAACAAGCCAAACGGAAACTCCGAGTCATGTGGCAAGGGGAAGAGCTGAAACATACAAACAGCCCAAAATACCTGGGAGTAACATTGGACAGAGCACTTACTTTTAAGCAGCACTGTCACAACACTAAAAAAAAGGTCTGTGCCAGCAACAACATACTGCGGAAGCTAACAGGTTCATCGTGGGGAGCTCAACCACATGTTTTGCGCACCACGGGTCTGGTGCTGAGCATCTCAGCAGCGGAATATGCGGCGCCAGTTTGGAGGAACTCTGCTCACACTAAGCAAGTTGACGTCGCCGTAAACGAAACTGTACGTATTACCACAGGATGCCTCAAACCAACTCCCACAGACATCATTTACCCCATCATAGGCATAGCACCACCCACTATCCGCAGACAAGTAGCCGCCGAGATCGAAAGATCAAAACAAAAGAATGATCCTCGACACCCGATGCATATGCACCGAAAACAACGTGTCCGGCTGAAATCCCGCAGGAGTTGCATTGAAACTACTGAAGAGCTCGCCACCAAGCCCGCCGCAAGGCGGCTATCTCTTTGGGAAGAAATGGTGCCACACTCCACAATGGAACTACTTGAGGAGGGATCTGCAGGATTTCAACTACCTTTTACAACTTGGAGGTCATTAAACCGGTTGCGCACTGGAGTAACTGGGTGCAAATCAAACCTATTTAAATGGGGTTACAGTGATGGCGACAGGTGTGAATGCGGAGCAATACAGGACTTGGACCACCTACTGATCTGCCCAGATATGTCTATGACATGCACTAAAGATGATATTTTGAAAGTCAATGACAAAGCAATCTACGATGCTAATTTCTGGGAAGGGAAGATATAATTGGTGCATCCGGACACGGAAGAAGAAGAAATCTGTGAATACACCGGCATGGTGCCCGATCGGGAAAAGTGGCAAAGTTGTTTACCCTGGTAAGGGTTAATTACTTCCATACATAACGCATAATACTTGTAGGTCAGATTTACTTCCAATCCCTTTTATATGAAAAGCTATCGCCTGTCATTCTATCGCCTGAATTCATGTATAATATTTTAAACCGTCTCCGTTCTGTTACATGCGGCCTAATACAAAAATACAACAGAAAACGATCTGGTCAAGGCGCTTGGTATTGTTTCACATACCAGGACATCAAGTATGTCCAAAAATCAGAACAACAAACATGGGATCCTACTGCGATGCAACTGACCACACTACACTCCTAGGTAGGGAAAAGTGGCCATTTCATAACCTTTCGATATAGCTTCTGTATATTATTTTCGTTTTCACCTTCAAATGTTTAGTGCAATACCTTGTAATACGTACATTCAAAAAGCATAGGGGTAAGTTTCAGTTGATAATCATAGTTTGGTGAAAATTCAATTTACCCCACACTCCCCTATTCCGGAACTTGGGGTTGCTAGAGTGGAAGAGTGTAATTACTGTTGGGTAAAAAGCCACTTTAAGACATCTCTCTGAGTGGTAAGGGCGAATTATTGAAAAATAAAATATTCCTAAATTGTATTTGGAAGTGTTTGCAGCTTTATTCACTTAGTACCATCTTCTCCTTCCCGCTCCCACATCGCTTCTGCTTAAGGTCTTTGGAGACGTTCTCATCTCACTCCATTAAAAGGAAATTATCATATCTCAGCCCACAGTGTCACCCTCTTGGCTGCGACACGCCGGCCACATCTCCATACCTGGCTGGTGGGACAGAACAGAGAAAAAGATAGCAAAGAGAAATGTGTTTAGTTACCGTACTCGCGATTTCGAAGTAACCATTAAACCCAGAGTCTTAAAAAAATCGAACACCCGTTTATAAAACAACTTCAAATGAGCCTACTTTACAAATGAGTTAATGTGTTAAATAATTGACTTTAAGCATGTAGGAGAGAAACATTTTAGGAAACGTTTGAAATTATGCTTATGGTTTTTTGGAAGTCGCTAAGTGCTCTCATTCTCAAGTACTGGATGAAAACTGTCTGGGTGTCTGAAAAACGTCTTTATGCTGCCTCGAGACAAACATACATTTTCTGACTGTAATAACATCTTATTGCGTTAAACTTTTACCATTCGATTATACCTTTTAATGAGTGTATTGACAGCAGTTTAAAACTTTTAATACGGACAATAATTACGCGAAATATTGGAAATCGAATTTATGTTAGCCTGGAATACCTTAAGTAGCCACCTTCAACTGGTACCCGGTTCCCGGTAGCGGTTTAGAACTTATCAGTTTTCTGTTCCTCACCCTTCGGCCAGTATCGTCTTGTAAGTGTAGATCTGCCAGTTCCTTTATATATATAGTCCTGTGACTGGGATCCCTCTTGGGGCCAAGTATTTTCTTTAATATTTTTCTTTCGAAGACGCCGTTTCTGTTCGTCTGCCCTTCTTAACGTAAGTGTCACAGACTTGTATAGAGTTACGGGCAGAATTACGTTCTGCTATAGCTTGGTTTTAAAACTTCTCGAAACGACTCTACTAAACAGCATCCTTGCCTTAACCTCAATTTTCATTCTAGTCTGTTCGCTAAAGGTGATTTCAAATATTTAAATGTGCCTACTCTTTTAAAAGTGAATTCATCAACTGGCAATGGGGTACAGCATTCACTTTCATTTTTTTTGTGTGTTCCCTGTCTATCTTATCTCAAATTATATTAAAAATATTGAAAATAATGCGTCTCCTAGTCGAAGTCCAGTCCTGACTTCAAAATGCTCTGACATTCCTGTACTGAACTTTACTCCGCAATAGGTTACCTGCAAACCCTGATGAAGAAGAAATACAGGGTGATTCAAAAAGAATACCACAACTTTAAAAATGTGTATTTAATTAAAGAAACATAATATAACCTTCTGTTATACATCATTACAAAGAGTATTTAAAAAGGTTTTTTTCACTCAAAAACAAGTTCAGAGATGCTCAATATGGCCCCCTCCAGACACACGAGCAATATCAACCCGATACTCCAACTCGTTCCACACTCTCTGTAGCATATCAGGCGTAACAGTTTGGATAGCTGCTGTTATTTCTCGTTTCAAATCATCAATGGTGGCTGGGAGAGGTGGCCGAAACACCATATCCTTAACATACCCCCATAAGAAAAAATCGCAGGGGGTAAGATCAGGGCTTCTTGGAGGCCAGTGATGAAGTGCTCTGTCACGGGCTGCCTGGCGGCCGATCCATCGCCTCGGGTAGTTGACGTTCAGGTAGTTACGGACAGATAAGGTTTCATAACTAACCTTTTTCGTAGGACTCTCCATACAGTTGATTGTGGAATTTGCAGCTCTCTGCTAGCTCTGCGAGTCGATTTTCCTGGGCTGCGAACAAATGCTTGCTGGATGCGTGCTACATTTTCATCACTCGTTCTCGGCCGTCCAGAACTTTTCCCTTTGCACAAACACCCATTCTCTGTAAACTGTTTATACCAACGTTTAATACACCACCTATCAGGAGGTTTAACACCATACTTCGTTCGAAATGCACGCTGAACAACTGTCGTCGATTCACTTCTGCCGTACTCAATAACACAAAAAGCTTTCTGTTGAGCGGTCGCCATCTTAGCATCAACTGACGCTGACGCCTAGTCAACAGCGCCTCAAGCGAACAAATGTACAACTAAATGAAACTTTATAGCTCCCTTAATTCGCCGACAGATAGTGCTTAGCTCTGCCTTTTGTCGTTGCAGAGTTTTAAATTCCTAAAGTTGTGGTATTCTTTTTGAATCACCCTGTACAAAACAGGAAAAGGGATAAGTGATACCGGTACACAAGGTACCTTCCGCCACACATCCTAAGGTAGATGTATGTGTAGTGGAGGTACTGAATCGAACTGGAGAGAAAATAAATGTATGGTACATCTTGAGTGTGTGTAGAGGGGGGGGGGGGGGAGTGGGTAAAAGTTAAAGAGGAAGCTCAACCCTTGAATGCAGCAACCACATTCATATAGATGCAGCATGCAGTAATTATGCAGAGATGGTGAGTGCTGCACGGGATAGTGTAACGTGGAAAGATGCATTAAGTCAAGTCTTCGGATGGAAGACCACAACAACAAGAGAAAGGAATGTCTTACGGTATTGTTCTCTGGGACATGTTCCTTATAGGTGTGGTATTCTTCATTTGCGTACATTGGCACATCTGTTCGTGAAGTACGAGTACTGCCTCTTGTTGAATAGAACGGTGACAGTTCTGGAATATGTCACGTAATTCAACAGGGGGGGATTGAAGCCTCGTGGAGATTTGAGTAGAAACATGGTGTAAAAAAGATCTGAGGATGGTCATTACGGACTGAAACTGGTCATAGTTTAAAGAATTGATAATGTGATCAAAGACTGGAACAAAAAACATTTGAGTAGAAACTATCGCTAAAAACTGAACTCCGTCCGAACAGGCCTTGGAAGGCCCAACGGTACCGACCGGCCGCCGTGTCATCCTCAGTCCACAGGCGTCACTGCATGCGGATACGGAGGGGCATGTGGTCAGCACACAGCTCTCCTGTCAGTTTACGAGACTGGAGCCGCTAGTTCTCAGTCAAGTAGCTCCTCAAGCGAACAAATGTACAACTAAATGAAACTTTATAGCTCCCTTAATTCGCCGACAGATAGTGCTTAGCTCTGCCTTTTGTCGTTGCAGAGTTTTAAATTCCTAAAGTTGTTCTATTCTTTTTGAATCACCCTGTATAGTACATACAGGGACACTACATCAATGGCGGCAGAAGGATGTAGGCTGCAGCAGGTACTGGGAGATGAAGAAGCTTGCACAGGATAGCGTGGAGAGCTGCATCAAACCAGTCTCTGGACTGAAGACCACAACAACAAACAACATCGCCGTTTATCGTTTCCCATATCTTTTACAAGGTCCAGTCCCATTAATGTGACCACCGTCTATTTTCAGCGTCAACGTGCAGTAACCCCACCGGACAGCAAGTAGCGGCACTAGCATTGGAGGGTATATGACTCGTGTCGGGGATACGCGGAAAAAAAACAGTGCAATCGCTGTCGCAATGCAGAAACGGAGCGTTTTATCTGGCGTCCGAAAGGGCATCATCATTGGCTTTCGGGCCAAGGGTGGATGCATTTCCGAAACGGCAAAGTTTGTAAACTGTTCGCTTGCTATCGTGGTTAAAGTACACCGCGCGTGGAAAAATGTAACTCTCCAAGAAACGGGCGCCGAGGCAACTGTATTGGACCACGGGCCACAGATGACGACTGCTGAGATGTGTACGAGCGGATAGACGAGCAACTGTTTAGAAAGTATGTAATTCTGCAGGCTTTATACCGCTAATAAGAATGACGACGAACCGCCTTCTCACTCCGTCAGGTTACCTTTCGTTTCTGGGGTCACTGACCGCATAAGCAGAATTTTAAGGAAAAGATGGTATGCAGACATCTTTGTTTAGTCAAAACAAAATAAAAGACTTTTTCCGACAGAAAACGGATGCACCTGATTACCTGCACAATGCAGGCGTCTATCAAGTGTCATATGTCTGCGGCAAAGTGTATATAGGCGAAACAGGAAGCTCTGTTAAAGAACGCATTAAGGAACACGAACGGCACATGCGGCTAAATCAAAGTGCAAAATCGGCAGTAGCGGAACATCACGAGAACTGTAGCTCTGATATCGATGTTAATAACGTACGTGTACTGGCTAAAGAAACAAACATTTATAGAAGAAAGGTCCAAGAAGCGGTTGAAATTTCTAAGAATTCATCTAATTTCAATAGAAAGGACGGCTATAGATTTCCGGCATCGTGGCTCCCCGCCATCAAGGAAGTAAATACGCGGCCGCGGTGTGTGAGCAGCATAAACAACGCGCTGCAAGTCACCTCGGCGGACAATAATATTTTGAGTAAACATTCCCCCTCTCTTGCTCTGTCCGTTTCGAATCTAGCCACTGATGACGACCAACCAATAGCGGTAGCAGGCATTTGAACCAATAACCCTTCTCCAGCATAAGTGTGGAACAGTGCCTTTCTATCCAATGACGATGACCGCCAATGGTATCCACAGGATATGAGCTACCAACGCCCCTTCTTCTGTATTAGCCTATGACTATGGCCCACCAATGGTAGCCACATGAATTTTAACCAATACTATCACTTCTCCAGCATGAACGCCAGAAAATTCCCCCTTTATAAGTGGACGCGACACTCGTCTCTGACAGTGTTCTAGCAGTAGTGGACACCAAAAGATCCTGAGGAAGCAGGAGGGGTCGAAACGTCTAACATTTTAGAAGAAACATGACGCGGCCTAATTACACAGAAGATTTTAACTTCACTGTTTAGAAAGTGACCACTCAGGTGAATCAAGGAGCTACCAACAGTGCAGTACAACTGTTCATCAAACGTCGCTGTGTACTGAATGTTTGCTTTCAGACGTTTCACGCCATACATGCCAACGGCCATCTGTCCGATGAAGAAAAAACATGGTTCGCTTCAAAAGGTCTCCTGTCACCATTCAGTGGACGCCCAGTTGCATTAGTGGTGTGCAAATTCCAGCCTTCGTCGCTGATCAACAGCAGTCAGCACGGCTGAGTGAAGTAAGCGCCTGCTGCAGAGGTAGATTCGCAGCAAAGTTTGCTGAACGCTCATTGATGAGGCAGTGCTGTTACCCCTTGGTTCACCTGGGCGGTCAGTTGTTCAACAGTTGCACCTCTGTTCGCTCGTACACATCTCTGCAGCCGCCGTTCACCCCTGTAATCCATGGCTCACAGTGAGCCACAGTTGCCTGGCGTCCGTATTGGATAGCGCCAGTTCGCCAAACACAGCGGCACTCAAACAATTTACAAACTTAGCCTTTTCGGAAATGCTTCCACCCTTGGTCCGCAAGCCAACGATCTCGCCATTTTGGAGGTCAGTTGAATCGCTTCATTTCCGAAATACAGGGTGACAATAAAATCCCTTTACAACATCAAAATTATATTACACAGTTATTGAAATATTTTAAGGGGGGTAGGACGCCAAACGGGCCGACTTGGAGCAGGAGAGGCACGACGGGACATTTTAATTTCCATTGTCTATACTTCTACAAATAAGTTCAAAAAAATGGTTCAAATGGCTCTGAGCACTATGGGACTCAACTGCTGTGGTTATCAGTCCCCTAGAACTTAGAACTACTTAAACCTAACTAACCTAAGGACATCACACACATCCATGCCCGAGGCAGGATTCGAACCTGCGACCGTAGCAGTCCCACGGTTCCGGGCTGCGCGCCTAGAACCGCGAGACCACCGCGGCCGGCTACAAATAAGTTCCTAAAACTTTATCAGCATGACCAAGAAGGATTCAGGATTCACACTCATAGCAGTGGAAGTTCAAAAACATAACAAAGTAAATTTTTTACTTGTGAAATTTCATCATTTTTTCACTTAATTTTGGCTGCATTTGTTGCTATAGGTACACGTTTCTTCAAAAGTAAGACAGATGCTGCGATGAATTTCGCACAGCAAACAAACCATACTTACAGGTGTATGAAACTCTAGAATTTTCCAAATATATTAAAAACTGTGGTAAAAATTTAGGTAATAAACTATAAAATTGGAGTTTTTTCTAAATATGAAGTATAAAATGTAACAGCTCATTCATTTTTTCATAAATTAAATAAGTTCTAGAGTTTCATACACCTGTAAGTGTGGTTCGTATGCTGTGGAAAATTCATCGAAGAATCTCTCTTACTTATGAAGAAAAGTGTACCTATAGCAACAAATGCTGCCAATAGTAGGCAAAAAATGATGAAATTTCACGTGTAAAAAAAATTATTTTGTTATGTTTTTGAACTTCCACTGCTATGAGTGTGAATCCTGAATCCTTCCTGCTCATGCTAACAAAGTTTTGTGAATTTATTTCTAAAATTATAGACACTGGAAATTGAAAAGTCTTGTGGTGGCTCTCCTGCTCCAACTCAGCACGTTTGACCTCCTACCACCCTTAGCAAAGTTTATTTTATTGTAATAACTGTTTACTAAATTTTTATACATACTAGAATTTTGGCTTTCAGGTACTCTGTTGGTGGAAGGAACCGAACCTCTATACAAAGGCAACTCATAAAGAGAAGGCACAATGTGTGTCCTGGTTTTTTTGAGGCAAAATCGGATGTTCAGACTCAACAAAAGTTCAGAACGAAGTATGGAAGAGATCCACCATCGCATCCTTCAATACTTGCATGGCACAAAACATTTAAGGAGACAGGGACGGTGTTGCACGAATGGAGGAGCGGGCGACCAAGAACATCCGAGGAAAACATCGATCACGTTTTAAAAGTCTTCACTCGTTCACCTACGAAGTCCATCCGCACTGCTGCCAGACAGTTGCAACTACCACGTTCAGCTGTGCATAAGGTCCTCCACAAGATCTTACGGTTGTACACTTACAAAGTGCAACTATTACAGACACTTGAGCCAAATGACAAACCAAAACGGACAGGCTTTGCACTCAACATGCTGGAACGCCTTTCGGAGGATGAAGCATTCCTCAAGCGAGTTTGTTTCAGTGACGAGACAACTTTTCATGTTTCTGGGACGTTAAACAGAAACAAGGTGTGAATCTGGGGATCTGAACACCCCCTGTGACTAGGGAGCTTCACCGGGATAGTCGAAAAGTGAATGAGTGGTGCGGAATCATGTGCAACCGAATAATTGGTCCATCTTTCTTCAACGTGTCAACAATTACTGCAGATGTTTACCTCGACCTTCTGACCGAATATGTAGCACCACAATTGACTGACTTCCAACCAACTATCATCTTCCAGCAAAGGTGCTCCACCACATTGGGGACTGCATGTTCGTCGGTTCCTCAATGAAACATTTCCAGGCAGATGGATTGGGAGGGATGGGCCAATTCCTTGGCCACCGCGTTCGCCAGATATCACTCCCTTAGACTTTTTTTTATGGAGGTATGTTAAAAATATCGTGTATCAAACACAGATACGGGACACTGCAGACCTGAAGCAAAGGATTCGTAATGTCATTGCCACCACTGATGACGCTATGCTACAGCGAACATGGCAAGAAATCGAGTACCGTCTTGATGTGCTTCGTGCAACTAAAGGCGCCCATATAGAGGTCTATTAAACACTGTAAAAAAATCTTTTATAAACACTAATTACAATAAAAGAAATGTTGTTAAAATATTTCAACAACTGCCATTGTAATAAAATTTTGAAGTTGTAAAGGGACTTTATGGACACCCTGTACTACAACGGATGTACTATTTTTCCGCGTCCCCAGACATGCTGTACATATCCTTCACTGCTAGTGCTGCCACCTGCTGCCTGTTAGTGGTTATTGCATCTTGACGTCGAACATAGGCAGTGGTCACATTAATGTGCCTGGAACTTGTATTTAAGTAAGAAGCAAAGTGTTGGAGAATTTTGCCACTGTTGGCAGCATTTTTTTTATATGTTCTTTAATCTTGCTGCGTACGCAGCCATACACGGTACACAGGGATGCCAACAGCCCAGCACACCCCTCACCAGGCACGAAGCAGTTCCGATCTGTCGCCACAGAGATCCCACTCATAAACAGGAACCTCTTTATGGTTCGACCACAATACCTGCAAAGACTCCGCTCCATCCGCCAACTGTTTTATGTCAGCTGTCACAGTGGGGCGCTGAAACCAGGAGCTACTTTCTGCATCCACCAATCGAGTCTACAGATGCACATCCTTCCGCCATTCGCGGATAAATGCGGACACGCAGCCACACTCGGCTTCTGTCGCGGTTCGTCGCCAGCACCAGTTCATGTCTGCAATTAAATCGCCAGACGACGCCTATCAACAGCTGATGCCTTTACAGCCAACTGCTATAAGCGGGTGATCGTCGGGCAGTACACGTTAAGTGTCGAAGTGTTAATCAGCTGGGAGCTTGAGCTAAATAGCTGCTGGTTACAACAGTCTACACTGAACTTCTATACATTAGATAGATCTGCTTCACTGTGTTAGGTTATATTAATGTGTAGGACTGCATCTACAAAGCTACGCATCATACATGGCTCAAAGCTGAGTATTTCATTGTAAATAGTAACAATAATCGCTATTTATTATCGCATTATAATAAATACCGCCTTGTGACACTTTCAGTTGCTCCCGGGTAAAGCAGCCTCAGTACAGCGACGATTTTTCTGTGGTAGGGGGTTCCCTGCCTTGTATATTAGGCACGAGACCTGTCCTGGTAAATAAAATCTCACTTGTGTTTCTAACACGCCATCCTGTTTGCATAAATGCACACAATGGCCGGCCGCTGAGGCTGAGCGGTTCTAGGCGCTTCAGTCTGGAACCGCGATACCGCTACGATCGCAGGTTCGAATCCTGCCTCGGGCATGGATGTGTGTGATGTCCTTAGGTTAGTTAGGTTTAAGTAGTTCTAAGTCTAGGGGACTGATGACCTCAGATGTTAAGTCCCATAGTGCTTAGAGCCATTTGAACCATTTGCACACAATGACTTTAAGGAATGTAAACAAGGCAGAAAACATCTGTAGACACTGATGATTATGTTTACATTTATTTTTCTGTTCATCTGTGCAATCAAAGACCTCTAGAAGTCTTTGAGACTTCTTCCAAAATAGTGTTTTGCCTTTGCCACTGTTGGCAACATTATTATTTTATATGTTATTTGCACTTAGTAGATTCTAGACGCCATCTTTGCTCACTTCAGTGTTTACAAAGCGCATGTGGTGATGTATGTGATGTAAAACGACAGAAAAACGAACCTGTGCCCAGCGGAGGTGTTTTTACTTTTGCATCTATACTTCAATTCATTTTTTCAAGGAGGTCCACAAAACTGCGAGCCATTTTCTAAGATAGTGTTTTGTTTCGACATCTTCCTCAATACGGAGCCGTAAGTTAAATCAAAGTTGTAGTGGACTGACAAGGCAGCCAGTCCACAGAGACGGGTAGCCGAAAGGGCACACGTACACACACGCCGACTGGCGCGAAGTCTGGAACAGGATTCGTAATGAATGTGATAAAGAAAAGAACGTAGCTACTAGAACACTTAACTTTTATATCGTCCTTTGGTATACAGCAATCTTGATGAGACAAGTGAGACTATCTTGAGATACATGCAATGGTACAAATGGCGCCTTGCTAGGTCGTAGCCATTAACTTAGCTGAAGGCTATTCTAACTGTCTCTCGGCAAATGAGAGAAAGGCTTCGTACGTGTAGTCGCTAGCAATGTCGTCCGTACAACTGGGGCGAGTGCTCGTACGTCTCTCTAGACCTGCCGTGTGGTGGCGCTCGGTCTGCGATCACACAGTAGCGACACGCGGGTCCGACATGTACTAATGGACCGCGGCCGATTTAAAGCTACCACCTAGCAAGTGTGGTGTCTAGCGGTGACACCACAAAAGTCGTAAACGCAATACTTACAAATTGTATTAATTGACATAAATCCACCTCATTATGGAGGTTGAAACCTCTGAAACGCGTAGAGCAAATAAATTAGCTACTACTGAAGATGGATATGCTAATGAACGTATTAATGTCGAAAAGTGTTCTGGCAAAAAAAAAGTTGAGATCTTTGCTTGAAATGAGTGTTACCTTCCTGAACGATTTTTGCCCTGTAAACAAAAACATCCTATGTGAAGCAGATATTTGAGGCTGTAACTGACATAAGGAATATTATGAAGTGTATAGTGCCACAACGGTCTGTTTGGAATATGTGTGTTTTTTACAATGCAACACGTTGTGCATCGTCCCGATATGGCGTAAGAAGCAAATCAACACGAAATGCCGTTCACCGGAACACGTGTCAGTGTATATTAACTATTTCACTTTATATCTTACCAAACTGTTTTTCCTACATCACAACTCTCACGCGCGGTTCACACTGAGACGATAGGATACGCGATACGATGCAGAAGTAGTCTTCATCGGAGGAGTGCAGAAGAACGTAAAGGGAGCGACTTAACTGGTTCACACTGGGACGACACCGGTACTCGGCTCTATCGTATCTCCCGGTGCAACACCGAGCGCCGGTCGCTGCACGCAGCTCGTTTCGTACGATAGGTACGGAATGAAATTTCAAATCATTCCATTTGCATTAAAAAATGTTTTACGAAGAGGAAGCAAAGTTACATGCGTCTCTGTAGTTATTTGCTCACTAAAGCTTTTACTTTCCGCGTAAAAAAATAAAAATTCCTGTTATGAAATTCGCACGTGTTCGCCGTTACGCAGTGTTTTTCATTCAATATTGAGGCAATTATTCGGTTAAAAAAAGAAAGCAAAACGCCCGCTCATGACAGTTTGACAATGAAGTGGCTTGCTTTTTGTTATTGCCACTAGCTGTTGTGATACTTCAAAGTACAACACCGGGCATATTTTGAAAAGTATGAGTGAAAAATGTAGTTCTGGCCTTCTCACTTTTGGTGCATTTTACGGTATATATTGCTGCGTAAGAAATGTACTAGGTCTACAACTTTGCTTCCACCGTTTTTTCTCGAAGTTCGGGGCTTTATTGTGAAAAACTTACAAAAAAAAATGATTCATAGTATTGTCCATCGCTGGCCACTACATTCTTCCATCTTTCAGATACCATACGAATCCCGTGGCGGAAGAACTGAGGGTCTTTTGCGGGGATCCATGAATCGATTCAATTTTTCACTTATTCATATGATCGGAAGTACTGGTCAGCCAGACTGTATGCCCCTGATCGAAAAAGGTGGTAGGCAGAGAGAGCAACGTATGGAGAATACGGCGGGAGGGATAGGACTTCTCATTTCAACGATTCCATGTACATTTTGGGGGGTTTTGTGACATGGGGTCGAGCACTGACCTGCTGCAAAATTACCTTTACATGTCTATAGCTGTATTGTGGCCGTTTGTGTTTCAGTGCTGGGCTCGAACGCATCAATTGCTTTCGATAATGATGTCCCGTGACTGTCTTCGTCTGTTTGAGTAGCTACGAAAACGTTCTGTCTTCCAGCGCCATGCCGGTCTTCGACATCAAAATCACCGTTCTTTAGCCATTGAAAACATTCTATGCACGTTCTTCCACTAAGAGTTCCCTCACCATTGGTCTTGCCAAGCATTTTAAGAGCCACAGCCGCAGATTTCTTCATGTTAAAGCAGAAAATTTAAACTCCCAGCAAATGCCGAGAAATGAGTACGTAATTTGACGTACCTAATCGAGAATAACCCAAACACAAATCGACTAATATTTTTATGGCGTTATGTTTACAGATGCCTAAGCTTATTGTATTACACCTATGACCAACCACCTGAACCCCACTTGCCACTACTGCCGTCTATTGCAAAACGGCGGACGCCAAGTTGTAGACCTAATAGCTAACACGTGTCAATTGTTTTTAACGCTAGAAGGAAGGCCGCACCACTTTCCAGCCTCGAGTAAACACGTGTTACGTGTTGCCGTTTGGCCGCGACGACATGCGACACGCCACACTCGACGCCATCCGGGAGCGTCGAGGTGTGTGGAGCTGCCTCGTGTTGCTGACGATGCAAGCCGGAGTCGCTCGCACGTGTTCTTTCAAGCTGGAAAGGCGTCTTGACCTGTGCACTTCTTTCTGTGCTGCGTATAGTCACCATGTCGTCCACACAAGAGGACTGTCCGAAGATGATACGTTTCGCCCAGCTTGTTGAAAAAAGCCCTTGTCTGTGGGATTACACTACGAAATCGTATTCGAGCACAGATGTGACTAGCTCGGCGCACAGAATGATAGCAACGGAAATGAAACAAACAGGTAATAATTTACTGTTTAAAATGTACCATCCTTTTTAACTCATTGCTGTTCCTTTATTCAGATAACAAACCTACCGCTTTGGTCAGTGATGGTAAAATGTTAATCGTATTCTAAAAATTACTTCATTCGAAACTGAAATGGAGGAGCCCCTATATAAGGCTCTGGAAATATTAATTGCAGGTATATAAACTGAGCAAGCTTCAGTTTCAGTACATTCAAGCATACAGCTTCGAACAAGAATTATCTACAGCTACTTGGACGAACAGATGAGGCTACAGTTCCAAGTTATCACTTTGGCTGCCATGACGGCGTATAAATTACAATAAACTTTTATAGTATAACCCAACAGAAAACGACTCACAGGAGGTACTGCCTACACCGGACAATCGTGAATTATTTAAATGGTTTTACTTTTTTTGCTCTTTTATTCCAGTGGAAGAACCTCGTCAGTGTAAGAACAAAAAGATGCAATGTAATGGAGAAATACAGAAACTCACTTCCGTATTTTTTTTTAAATGTATTTTAACTCGGTAGTACGATATCACATAAGTGAGACTGGACTGCTGCCTTTTGTTTGTCATAACGTAGGTTGCATCGGGTATCGTATCGTCGCAGTAGCAAGGCGAGTGTCGACCCTACCTGTATACAAGCTTCGCGTAATGCGGTCTTTATTACATTGAACTGTATGGAATATCGTATCGCCTAAGTGTGAACAGCGCCACAAAATGGCGCTAAAACGCAAATATTGTTGTGCAGTACAGGAGCTGACGGCATGCTGCTGACGAAAACTTTAGTGTAATTGGAATAATTAGCCATATGAATATAGGCCTGAAGCCCCGCAACAAGTCATGACAAAAATGAAGCTTTTAAAAGCATTTGTTGCTGATTGCCTATTTCATCAACGATAAAAACATTTCAACTTAAATTTATCATGTTATCTGGACGTTATTTGAGGGTGCGACTGTACTGTAAGATTGTTATGAAATAATATACACTGCAACAGTCACTTGTTATTAACATTCTATTAACACGGCACCTTTCGGCATCATGCTGCCAATGTCAGGCGGATTTATAGTCAGTTTTGCATTGTAATTAATATAAAGTGAGGATAGTTTCCTGTGTCGTGTGTGTCACTGAGGTTATGTGTCGTAAAAGACGTCTGTTCAGAAAAATAAATATGTTATAGTACGTACATTATGTGATACGTGTGATTAGTTATTTTGTTAGTGCATTTGCTTCCAGTTTTATTGTTAATTTCGTCGTCTGAGACGCAGAGCTCAATAAGTACTTCACAAGTAAACACTTTCACAATCATTGTTAATGGTAAATATTTGGGTAGTAGTTGTTAAAGACTTTTTTTTACCATTGTTAGTGCAATAGGTATAATAAATCAGCAGTGGCCACTAACATAAGAAACACCGGCCACACATTCCATAATATTGTGCATGATCTTCATACATTACATAAAATGGGCAGGGAACACCAAACGGACTTCCACGATGAATTTGAAATATTCATTCATGGCATAGTGTATGGAGGCATGCTGCTAAATGATAAACTTCTGTAAAAACTTCTTCGATGTTGAATGCCTATTTAATAAAGAAAATGTCCTTACCCACTATTCACCTGATATTTGCAATTATGTAAATACACCTAGATATACCGGCGGGAGTGGCAGAGCGGTTCTAGGCGCTACAGTCTGGAACCGCGCGACCGCTACGGTCGCAGGTTCGAATCCTGCCTCGGGCGTGGATGTCTGTGATGTCCTTAGGTTAGCTACGTTTAAGTAGTTCTCAGTTCTAGGTGACTGATGACCTCAGAAGTTAAGTCCCATAGTGCTCTGAGCCATTTGAAGCATTTGAACACCTAGATATAAAAGTTTCACCATCATTCTACTCCACTGTTGTAGCAATAGAAACTAATCTTAGCAAAAGACTCTCTGCATTGATGTACTACAAACGATTGTCAAAGTGTTAAGTTGTGATGTACTTGTTACTGTGCTCTGTGTGCCAGATAACGAAATTACCAAGAACAATGGAAGTAAATAAATGGCTCTGAGCAATATGGGACTGGACATCACACACATCCATGCCCGAGGCAGGATTCGAACGTGCGACCGTAGCGGTCGCGCGGTTCCGGACTGAAGCGCCTAGAACCGCTCGGCCACATCGCCCAGCTGGAAGTAAATAGACTAAGAAAGTGCCAAATCATGATTACCACATAATGACACACTATAACGTACGTATTTATTTCCCTGAATGGGCGTCTTTTTCGACATGTAACCTGTCACACACAGCACTGGAAACTACCTCACTTCATATTAACGACAATGTAAAAGTAAGTATAAATGCACCTGGTTATGGAAGCATGCATGTCGTTGTTGTTGTTGTGGTCTTCAGTCCTGAGACTGGTTTGATGCAGCTCTCCATGCTACTCTATCCTGTGCAAGCTTCTTCATCTCCCAGTACCTACTGCAACCTACATCCTTCTGAATCTGCTTAGTGTATTCATCTCTTGGTCTCCCTCTACGATTTTTACCCTCCACGCTGCCCTCCAATGCTAAATTTGTGATCCCTTGATGCCTCAGGACATGTCCTACCAACCGATCCCTTCTTCTAGTCAAGTTGTGCCACAAACTTCTCTTCTCCCCAATCCTATTCAGTACCTCCTCATTAGTTACGTGATCTACCCACCTTATCTTCAGCATTCTTCTGTAGCACCACATTTCGAAGGCTTCTATTCTCTTCTTGTCCAAACTAGTTATCGTCCATGTTTCACTTCCATACATGGCTACACTCCATACAAATACTTTCAGAAACGACTTCCTGACACTTAAATCTATATTCGATGTTAACAAATTTCTCTTCTTCAGAAACGATTTCCTTGCCATTGCCAGTCTACATTTTATATCCTCTCTACTTCGACCATCATCAGTTATTTTGCTCCCCAAATAGCAAAACTCCTTTACTACTTTAAGTGTCTCATTTCCTAATCTAATTCCCTCAGCATCACCAGATTTAATTTGACTACATTCCATTATCCTCGTTTTGCTTTTGTTGATGTTCATCTTATATCCTCCTTTCAAGACACTGTCCATTCCGTTCAACTGCTCTTCCAAGTCCATTGCTGTCTCTGATAGAATTACAATGTCATCGGCAAACCTCAAAGTTTTTACTTCTTCTCCATGAATTTTAATACCTACTCCGAATTTTTCTTTTGTTTCCTTTACTGCTTGCTCAATATACAGATTGAATAACATCGTCGTACTAATTAAATATTAGTAAGAAGTGACTGTTGCTGTATATATTATTTCATAAAAATAAAAATGTTCAAATCTGTGTGAATTTTCCTAAGGGACCAAACTGCTGAGGTCATCGGTCCCTAGACTTACACACTACTTAAACTAACTTAACGCTAAAGGACAACACTCACACCTATGCCCGAGGGAGGACTCGAACCTCCGGCGGGAGAGGCGGCACGATTAGCAACATGGCGCCTCTAACCGCGCGGCATAAAAATAAAACTATTAGTTGCTGATATAATAAGTGGCACCGAATTCCCGTAATACAAATGGTACTAATTTCATTAGTTCACGATCACAGTTCTCGACAGGGCATTGCGTTGAGAAGCCGTTGGTCGCGGAGCTCGGTATGTTCCACGTTGGCGTACCTCTCTGAAAGGGCCGATAGATACCGGGAGGAGGGCGAGGGCAGCAGGTTTGATTCGGCGTTGCCAGTGCGGCCCCGACCCACACAAAGGAGGCACCCGAGACCGCAGCACACCTGCGTTCCCAAGACGCGGGCTGAGTCGCCCAAAGCTGCCTGCCCATCCGAACACTCCGGCGGGAGGGGGGGGGGGGGGGGGCAACACAGCGTCGCTGCCGTAACTAACACACAATCGCGCGTAGTTTACTATATGAGGTAGAGATGCAGATGCAGGCGAGTATCTTCAGGTTTTACGAGGTGTGGCTAGAGAAAAACCGGACTAGTACTGGTGAAACATTAAACCAATGCAATAAGGCTGAAAGTCGCGTGGCCTGTCACGGGACTCTCGCTCCGCCTACTGCTCGAGTTTCATCTGCCTCCTGCACTCAGTCTGCCCGTGGCGTCTGTTTTAAGTAGTTGACGTTTCGTCTGTGCGTCGGAAAATGTTGAGTGTACAGAAAGAACAGCGTGTTAACATCATAGGAAAATCTGCAAGTGAAACGTTTGTAACGTTACAACAAGTGTACGGCGATGATTGTTTATCGCGAACACAAGTGTTTGAGTGGTTTAAACGATTTAAAGATGGCGGCGAAGACACCAGTGATGCCACTCGCACTGGCAGACCATTGTCATCAAAAACTGATGCAAACATTGAAAAAATCGGTAAACTTGTTCGACAAGATCGCCGTTTAACAATCAGAGCAGTGTCTGAGTTAACAGGAGTTGACAAGGAAAGTGTTAGGCAGATTCTTCATGAAAGTTTCAACATGAACAAAGTGTGTTCAAAAATGGTTCCAAAGTGTCTCACAATTGAACAGAAGGAACGCCGAAGAATGATTTGTTCTGACATCCTGGAAAACATTGAAAGTGATCCCACCTTCTTACAAAATGTTATTACTTGCGATGAATCGTGGTTTTTTACTTACGATCCCGAAACTAAACGCCAATCGATGCATTGGAAGCCGGCCGCGGTGGCCTTGCGGTTCTGGCGCTGCAGTCCGGAACCGCGGGACTGCTACGGTCGCAGGTTCGAATCCTGCCTCGGGCATGGGTGTGTGTGATGTCCTTAGGTTCGTTAGGTTTAAGTAGTTCTAAGTTCTAGGGGACTTATGACCTAAGATGTTGAGTCCCATAGTGCTCAGAGCCATTTGATGCATTGGAAAACTCCTGGTTCTCCACGACAAAAAAAAGCACGAATGTCAAAATCGAAATTCAAGGCAATGATGACTGTTTTTTTTTTTTGACATCAAAGGGATTGTGCACATTGATTGGGTACCAGAGGGACAAACAGTGAATCAGCATTACTACATTAGCGTCCTGGCTACCCTACGTGAGCGAGTACGGAGAAAACGGAACGATTTGTGGAGAAAAAAGTCATGGATCCTTCACCAAGACAATGCCCCAGCTCACAGTGCGTTGTCAGTGAAGACGTTTTTGGCAAAACACAACATTCCCATCTTAGATCATCCACCCTACTCACCTGATTTGGCCCCCTGTGACTTTTTTCTTTTCCCTAAAGTCAAGTCAGCTTTGAAACGAACTAGATTTGAGACTGTTGAAGCAGTAAAAGAAAAAGCGACGGAAGTAATGTATGGACTTACCGAAAATGATCTGCAGCATTGTTATGAACAGTGGAAAATTCGTATGGAGCGGTGTAAAGACCGAGGAGGAGAGTACATTGAAGGAGATAACATGAAATTGTAAATAATTGTAAATAAATGTTTTTTCCAGCATCAGTCCGGTTTTTTTCTAGCCACACCTCGTATATTAGCTAGCAAAAGCGTTGAAGTGCAGAAAACATTAAAATATTTTCATGTGCAAATATGAAGTTTAAGGACGCTTAAAACTCAGATGTTAAAATGCCGATTACACACATTTCCTGCAGTACTAAAGCGGTCCCTAGACTAATATTGGGAAATAGTAGTGTTCAGTATATTTGCGGTTGGCTCCAGACAGGGAAGCCGTATTGGCTCAAATTGTGAGTGAAATCACAGACGTGCAAACACGACGGAAACGGACGGCGACTGTTATTTGACTCTTGGGCTGGCTTTGTGCTCGTGTAACGAAAAGAGGGAGCATAGACGGATGCAGGGGTAGTACTGACGCATGAAGATAGTGACTAAAAGATAAGTGAGCCAAATGATCATCGGAATTTTCTGAGTTTGGACGCTCGCTCATTTGATGTAATTTTGCTGACGGCCAGGGTCGTGAGCATAGCACCTAGCTTCGTCACCTGTGATGATTTTTGAAAGAAATTTTGGCTCGTTTCGGGAGTCGTCTTTCGAAGCACAGCATGCTTCCAAGCGAGCTTGTCTTTGTTCAGCAGCCTGCAGTTGCGGCACGAGTTTTGTAGCCACAGTTTTCATTCCGAAATGTTCTTTCACAATTCGATGCACTGAACTCCAGGTCACTCCCGATTGCTCTGCAATTTCTTCAGTGGTCCGTCGTCGATCTTCGCAAATAACTGCGTCCAACATTTTCAAGTGTTCGGGTCGTCGAAGGACGACCGGAAATAGGTTTGTCATCAGATGACGTTTCACCTGTTTTGAAGCGGGAAAACCACTCAGACACGTGAGGTTTCACCATAGCGTCGGCCTTGTACGCTCTTTTTAACATTTCAAGAGTTTCTATTCCACTCTCTGCGAGTAAAAATGAGAATTTCACCGCCGCACGCTGCACACGAAACTTGCCTTTGCAAAAACGGCAATCACACAAAAAGTTGTCATCATAAACTCTGCCGAAACTGAAACTTACTGGCAGCTTGAAACTGTGTGCAGGACCGAGACTCGAACTCGAAGCTGTGAGGGCAGGTCGTGAGCCGTGCATGGGTAGCTCAGTTGGTGGAGCACTTGCCCGCGAAAGGCATTGGTCCCGAGTTCGAGTCTCGGTCCGGCACACAGTTTTAATCTACAAGAAGTATCATATCGGCACACACTCCGCTGCAGAGAGAAAATTCCTTTATGCCGAAATTAGTCGTAGCCTTCCTCAGTGGCGGTGTTCGGCTTACTGACGCTGCAATGCTCGCTCTACGCGATACTGGCGGCCAAATGCCGTTCACCAAAAAATTGATTCAGCTTCTTTCGTATACCCCCTCGTATTTCAGTTGCATTAATAAATTTTTTGACCTTGCAAATAGGGCAGATATCAAAGAACCACAGTTTTGCGTACAGTAGCTCTTTAGCGTCAACCTCCCTTTTCGATACACTGTTAATCTTTTCAGATCTTTTCTATAATATGTCCGCAGTAAATTTAATTTCTTTACTAATTGAAACTTCAGTGCGTTGGGGTATATTTTCACACATCTCAAATGGTTCGAATGGCTCTGAGCACTATAGGACTTAACTTCTGAGTTCATCAGTCCCCTAGAACTTAGAACTACTTAATCCTAACCAACCTAAGGACATCACACACATCCATGCCCGAGGCAGGATTCGAACCTGCGATCGTAGTGGTCGCGCGGTTCCAGACTGCAGCGCCTAGAACCACTTGGCCACTCGGGCCGGCATTCCAACATCTCGACAACTGAAAGTATTGTTCTGTTTTCTTTAGGCGTTTACTATACTCATTTCATGTAAGACACAATTATGCTGGCAAAACCTTATACACTTCCAATAATTCTAAAATGAACTTGCGTTCCGCTGAGTTCGAAGCCGCCGGGCAAAATACAGAGTTTAGCATACGAGACTGTGCTGACAAACATATATGGCCTACAGCACAATATTAGCCAGACAATATACAGTCGAAGCAGTTTGCACAGCAAAAATCTAGTTTCAGTATATGTATCAATCTTATCTATAGAAGGTCAGTAATATTGCACACAGTCTAAGGGCCGCTTTACACGCGATGGCTGAAAAAGCAATACTGTCGAATCGCTAGTTCGAATATCAGTGAATCAAATTTTTCGATTAAATCGAACTAGTTTTCCGGTATATTGAAAGAACCTCCATAAATCGAAGAAGCCCTGCGCGTTTTAGTAAACTAGTAAAACCTAAACGATCATGACACACTGCTTCGCAAACACTCTTTATATCTCGAAGTGAGCTGCTGTCTAACACTCGGTAATTCGAACTGTTTGGTCAGTTGTTTCGGTATCTGTTTCGTCACTCAGCTCTTCGCGACAATCTTTTTTTGCTTACTCAACAATGCATAGTATACTACAGTACACAGATAACTTGAATGTCCGCCTCCATAGCGTAGCGCTGCCGGCACGGTAGCTCAGCGTGTTCGGTCAGACGGCTGCGCGCTCTCTGTAATAAAAAAGACTGAGTCAAGGAATCAACGATCAACTTGAACGGATGTCTTGTGACGTCCGCCAAGACCGAACGCAACGAACTATATCGAAAAAAGAAAAGAAAAATAAAGCGGTAGCGTTACCGCCTACCACGCAAGGGGGCCCGGGTTCGATTCCCGGCACGGGACTAGGTGTTGTGTATCCTTCATTATTTTCATCATCACTGACACGCAAGTAGCGTGTAGTTGGCTTGCAATACGGCGGCCGAACCCCGAAGGGGATATCCCGGCCAATAAATGCCATACGATATTTTCCCATTTTATCAGTTGAAAAACAAAGAAGTGGAAGTGTTTGCATCTCTTAGGAAAGAAGTAGGTTCTTGAAGTAGGTGGATTAAAAAATGACAGCCATATCTTGGTATTCTGCGAGGTGGCATAGCTGGCGAGGATTATGTTACTATTTTGGCTGGTCAAGTCCATCCCACGGTACACAATTTGTTGCCCAATGATAACGCTGGGATCTAAAACGACATGCCCCAGTTCACAAAACTTGCATCGTCCAGGACTGGTTTTGTGAGCACGAGGATGAATTGTCGCATCTACCTTGGTCATCAGAGTAGCTAGATCTCAAAATTTGTGAGGCTGTGTGGTCTACTTTGGAGGGAAGGGTGCGTGGTCGGTATCGACCTCCATCATCGTTACCAGAAGTTGCCACTATTTTGCACAAAGAATGTTGTAAGATTCCCTTGAGAACTATACAGGACCTGTATTTATCCACTGAGAGATGACTGGAAGCTGTTTTGAATGCAAACAGTTTACATTAACGCATTTGACATGGTAGTGTGTTGTATTTGTTGTGAAACTTCCTGGCAGATTAAAATTGTGTGCCAGACAGAGACTCGAACTCGCGACCTTTGCCTTCCGCGGATAATCGCTCTTTTCGGCCCTTGTAAGTTATTGTAATTAATGTAAATAAGTAATTAAATAAGTAAATTTCACGTTGCATCTTCGCTCCTGAAACTCACACATTACTACGACCGCCACGAACCTTGAACCATCTTGCACCGCAATAACAATGGCTAGGAATTCTGAAGATTTATCATCAAAATGAAACCAAATGGTTACCCGGTAGGTTGTGATGAACAGCTACCAACGACATATGAATAATGTCTTTTTTTTTAAAAAAAAAAGCACATATATTTTTTTGAACAGATTTCGTAAATGTAGATGTTAGCCTTTCGTCGCCACACATGTGAAGTGCGGTCAGACACAATGTAAGTAGGCTGCTTAGGTTTTTATGTTGGTAACGCCATATAGCGCTCTATATGAAAATCACTGACTGTGCTGTGTGAAGGCTGTGGCTGGTTTGCATTGTTAGAATTTTCTGTTGTAGTGTTGGGCAGTTGGCTGTTAACAGGGCGTAGCGTTGCGCAGTTGGAGGTGAGCCGCCAACAGTGGTGGATGTGGGGAGAGAGATGGCGGAGTTTTGAGAGCGGATGATCTGGACGTGTGTCCATCAGAGACAGTAAATTTGTAAGACTGGATGTCACGAGCTGGTATATATATTATGACTTTTGAACACTATTAAGGTAAATACATTGTTTGTTCTTTATCAAAATCTTTCATTTGCTAACTATGCCTATCAGTAGTTAGTGACTTCAGTAGTTAGAATCTTTTATTTTAGCTGGCAGTATTGGCGCTCGCTGTATTGCAGTAGTTCGAGTAATGAAGATTTTTCTGAGGTAAGTGATTCACGAAAGGTATAGGTTATTGTTAGTCAGGGCCATTCTTTTGTAGGAATTATTGAAAGTCAGATTGGGTTGCGCTAAAAATATTGTGTGTCAGTTTAGTGATGATCAGAATAAGTAAAGAGAGAAATGTCTGACTACGTTCAGTTTTGCTCAGCTGTTTGAAAATCAAATAACGTAGGGGGTTTATCAGCACAAACATTCATAAATTTTTCTAAGGGGATGTTTCAACAAATAACGCCGAGTGAAGTGATCGACGCAATTAAGGAGAACTCGAGAGGCTGCCGACACTCCCATTCATGGATCTGCCCATGATACATCCTTAAGTCACAGCTATTCTGGATCAGCCGAGAAGATACTGCCGCGACTTTGTTCAGTCCTTTTTTTCATTTTCCCATCTCCTTAGCGTATCGGCTGCTCTATTAACACATTAAAGTTTCTCCGCTCGAAAGCTTTATCTTCGTTGTGTGACCCTTTGACCCAGACTAGGCCGCGTTGCGCACAAAAGCGACAGAACAGAACAAAATAAAGTCTTTCTTTTCCTTTTCTGGAGTCGAATTCATTCGGAAGAGCAGTAAGCTAACAGTACAAACATAATTATTCGTAATCATATGGTGCAGTACATGATGCTGATTAAGTTAACTGAAAATGTTCTTGACTTGACTGGTCAGTATTTATCAAATGATTTGTTTTGTTCCGCTAGCAAGAGACCTTATTTATTTCTTAATTTAATACGTTGCTACTGATTTCGAGCCTATTCAGCCATCTTCGGGCTATATTATGGTAATGTACGAGAAAAGAATAACTACTGAAACAACATAAAATTAACTGTTTGATAATTTACAAACTATGTCTAAGAACCGCGCTAATTGTACATATAGCACTTTTGTGGATTCTTCCGTCGCTCCTTGGTAAAAGAATTTCATATTTGAGGTTGAAAAACAAAATGCGTTTCATACAACTTGCATAGTTTAATTATGAGTGATTTTATTATGTAATGTGTTTGAAATTATTCGTTTTATAAATTACTAGATAATGCTGTAAATAAATATGTGAGGTGTATAAAACGAGTGTTGCACATTCGATATGACATTTATCACCTAATGTGATAACCAAAGACTCTATTGTGTTGTAAGTCTTTGTTACTGATATTTGGTTTCCTAAACACTAGAGTCGTTTGTGAAATCTACTTAGTTGTCTTCTGACAATGACAAAACAAGCTGCTAGAACAAAAACTCAAGTCTGTTTGTTTCCGATCTTAAGGGTCCTACACACGAACCACTTCATCGGCCGACCGACCGACCGACCAATTTCGTGGCAGTCTTAGCGCTGCATGACCCATTTGCGTTCAGCGCTTCTTTCGCCGCCTGTTCCTATCGCAAGTTGGCAATTGTTTATCTTGCGGTTACTGAGGTTATGTTCTACGAGATGGCGCTCATTATTAAATAAGCGATTTGCCTTGGCTGTTTTGGTGCCAACAAGGGCACAAGAAAGCTAAGAGAAAGCAGTGGGCAAACAAATGGCTAATGCACCTACGCTCTGTTACTTATGGAAGTGGGGGGGGGGGGGGGGGGGGGAGGATATCCGTAATTATTTAAGAATGGATGAAACATGCTCTCGGAGCTGCTGATGGCCATCAAACGTTATTTGGCGAAATAGAATACAATCATCAGAGCAGCTGTAAACGGCGAGGAGAGGCTGTTAGCTACATTACAGTTTATAGCCAAAGGCAGGAGTTACAAGGTCTTCAAATACGGTGCACTTTTTTCCCAAGAAGAAAATGATTCCTGAAACATGCGATACGTTTTGACGTAAAGCAAACAAATGAAACAAATTAAGTTGATGTAAAGTTCATGAATTTTTATGAATGTAGTACAGAAACTGCAAGTTAAGAAACTAATTTCAAATTAAAAGAAGAAATACAACAAACGATGGTGGCGCACATCGTGTAATAAATACAGCAACAGATGCATAAGAAAGGTTGTACGTAGCAACTCTTCATAGCAGAAGGTGTGGAGGCTGGATTTTGTTGACAATTGTAACAAAGAGGTAACTATATTTTATGAACACAAGACCGTCAATTGTCTTTCAAATGGTTCAAATGGCTCTGAGCACTATGGGACTCAACTGCTGTGGTCATAAGTCCCCTAGAACTTAGAACTACTTAAACCTAACTAACCTTAGGACAGCACACAACACCCAGCCATCACGAGGCAGAGAAAATCCCTGACCCCGCCGGGAATCGAACCCGGGAACCCGGGCGTGGGAAGCGAGAACACTACCGCACGACCACGAGATGCAGGCTCAATTGTCTTTATTTCGATCTATAGGTTTTATTTCTATATGTATCGGAAACGAAATCTAAAATCTAGGGTCTGTATTTCACTTTTTAGATTTCATTTTCGATAGGTAACGGAAGTAAAACCTAAATATGTATAGCTGAAGGACTTTCTTCCATAAAAGTATATATGTCGTACTGCATCTGTGTGCCACATGAAACCACAAGGATACGTTACAACTGAGACAAATGAGCCGGCCGGTGTGGCCGTGCGGTTCTAGGCGCTTCAGTCTGGAACCGCGTGACCGCTACGGTCGCAGGTTCGAATCCTGCCTCGGGCATGGATGTGTGTGATGTCCTTAGGTTAGTTAGGTTTAAGTAGTTCTAAGTGACTGATGACCTCAGAAGTTAAGTCGCATAGTGCTCAGAGCCATTTTGAGACAAGTGATTCATTTCTTGCATCTCTCTTGCTATACTCCTCGCACGACGTGTCCCACAAACGCCTAGTCTTTAAACTTATCCAGAAACTGTCATCAAAAGTATTTGCAACCTCGCAACCTATGTTAGCCATATTTGAACAACGTTTAGTCCCACGCAAACGAATCAGAACACGAACTTTCGTTACGCGGTAGGCACGACAGCGCTACATCGGGCACAGTTTGTTGGGCAAAGTTGGGCCCGGCTGTCGGGTAGCCATATCCAATCGACCACCCGACAGATAAGAAAAATCTGTCTGCCGGTCGGTCTGTCGGCCAACAATCCCACACAAATACAACTTGCCGGTCTGTAGGCTGATAAATTGGTACTTAATTATGGCTCTTTAAGCGTAGCTAAAAAATCTGACATACAGAGAGAATATTAATAATTCGTGTAAAATATTGATGCCAAAATGACCAGCATGCCTCCAACGAAGACATTTCTAAGATCAAAAAGATGTGGCTCAGCCTGGGAACAACAACCACCTAACAGTTTACGTCACTTTCTCGACTAGATACTATGTAACTTATTCAAATGGCCTGATGCTGACATGGTAATAAGCCTTAACTGGTAATGATACAAATTTTACTTGCCTGCATAGCCGCGAGTGTTAGCATGCCGCTCCCAGGATTCGGGAGGCACGCCGACTGTGGATCAAGTTCAAATGGTTCAAATGGCTCTGAGCACTATGGGAGTTAACTTCTGAGGTCATCAGTCCCCTAGAACTTAGAACGACTTAAACCTAACTAACCTAAGGACATCACACACATACATACCCGAGGCAGGATTCGAACCTGCGACCGTAGTGGTCGCGCGGTTCCAGACTGTAGCGCCTAGAACCGCTCGGCCACCTCGGCCAGCGTGGATCAAGTCCGTCTGGCAGATTAACAACGAGGGCCTGTGTGGGCAGGCACGGAAGTAGGTTTTAGGCGGTTTCCCAAAATCGTTCGAGTGAATACCGGGCTGATACCCACGTTCCACATCAGTTAGACGATTCGTAGACATTAGAAATCTTTCGCACAATTTCACATGGATAAAACTACACGCTGACAGTTGGAGAACACGAATTCCTTCCAAGGGGGGATGGGGGGGAAGGGGGGAGGGGTGGAGTGGAGGGGTCAGAAAGGGCCACAGGCCACCCTTAACATTAACAATGCTAATCCGATAATAACCATGCCTACCCCGTGTGGGTGCGGGATAAAAGCAAAAGAAGATAATGATACTGCTTTTGGGACCTGAGGCTGAAATACGCAGGGTGTAAACGATAATTGTTTACAACGAACCACAGTGTGTAGAGGAGGTCTAGACGAACACTCTGATGCAGGACACTTACGGTCTGCCTAATAGGAAACCACCATAAACTGGCCGACAGAAAACCACCTAAGCAACAGCGCATGCGCGGGATGCAAGATTTTCGATATTCTGTCGCTATTTGCGCATTAACTACAGGCCATAGACAATAAATGAGAAGAACCTTTTTTTGTAGGAAATGTAGTGTAATTTTGCTCTGGGATACGTTTCCGCTAGACGCCGCGGATTTAGAGTTATTCAAGAAAACTGTACAAAAGTGGCCTTCAAACGCACCCCAGCCCTACATTCACTCCCCACTGGTCAGAATTTTAGTACGTTGTTTATGGCACTCTCGTCCACCACTCAACAAAATATTGCGAGTAGACGAATTATATCCCATATGGACCCTTTTTGGTCTTCAGTTTTTAGACTAATGTTCACTGACTTACTCGTGCACCTACAAACTGTAAAATTGACGTCTGTGTAAATTTTATCTAACAGCGTCAAAGTAACATTAAATTAATGAACAGCTGCTCCAGTTTCTTTTTTTTTTCAGAACTTTATTAAGTTCACATGACAAGTTTCGGACTTTATGTTAGGCCAATATCAACTGTGTCTGAAAGTGACGCTGTTGATGTTGCTTGTCTACATCATAACTTCCAGGTATACTTGATAATGGCCTGTTGTAAAGGCCGAACTTAACTGCAGCCACTTTTCACTAAGCGAACTACAGTTGTGGACTCAGCGTCAACCAGACGTAAGGAACTAGTTTTGTTTGTCCTTCTTACTGTGCTTGTAGCAACTAAGTTGATATCGAATTTTAAGTGTGATTAGTTTATGCATAACGTTTATAAAAGTCATTTTTCTTTCAATAAGGGGAACTTTAAATCAATAACGTTAACGAGGTAGTCGAGTATGCCAGTGGTGTAATGGCCCAGTCAATGAGGGCCAAGAGAGGTATAATATGGGAAACAATATTGTATGTGTAATACAAAATCTTTCTACAGCGGGCCGGCCAGGGTGGCCGAGCAGTTCTAGGCGCTACAGCCTGGAACCGCGCGACCGCTACGGTTACAGGTTCGAATCCTGCCTCGGGCATGGATGTGTGTGATGTCCTTAGGTTAGTTAGGTTTAAGTAGTTCTAAAAAGTTCTAGGGGACTGATGACCTTAGAAGTTAAGTCCCATAGTGCTCAGAGCCTTTGAACCATTTTTTCTACAGCGGTAGGAGCGGGTGGCTTAAATAACATACTGGACTAAAAATCCTGACCTGTGGTTGGAGGGGGTAAGTGTTGGGTTGGGGATGGAGGTGCGTTTAAAGGCCTCTTCTTAAATAACATGGAAACTGCTGCCTCTATCAGAAACGCTTTTTATCTCTCTAGGGCCAAATGATTGCACGCAAGGGCTGAATGTCGAATATCTCGCGCACGCGCATGCGCTGTAGCTTGCGTGGTTTTTGTAGTCGAATTTGTGGTAGTTTTCCGACTTGATGGACGATAAGTGTTTTATTTGCCCGGCTCCTCAACTGAGTAGTCAACGCGTCTGACTGCCATGCAGCAGGCCCGAGTTCGATTACCAGATGGATCAGACACTATCTCCACTCAGAGACTGGGAGTTGTGTTGTCATCATTTCATTATTATCGATACGCAAGTCGCCCAATATGGCACACACTGAAAAGGCATCTCGGCGGCCGAACTTCCCAAGATGGGGAATCTCGGTCATCAATGCCATACGATCATCATCATCATCATCATCATCATCATCATCATCATCATCATCATCATCAGTGTGTTACATCAAATTGTTTGTCTGGAATTCTTATACACCTGTGTGATGAATAATAAACAATTTTCGTTTGCATCCAAATAATTAAAAAAACCTCACGGGCGATCACTGTCCCTAAAGCCGTCGGCACACGGACCGTGCATCCGAAAGTTGAGCGTTGAGGGTGCCGAGTTTCTGATGTCATAGCGTGGAACAGAACGTTTCGGGAGTCTTTCCGAACGTGCACAGCAATATCTAGCATGTCAGATGTTCTGAGCGTGCGTCTGAGCGTTGACCAATCAGATGGCACAACGCCACCTACGTCACACGCGCGCCATCTCCCTTCAGCACAGAGCTGCGAGGCGGCATATTGGCATTCAGTTCAAGCCTACACGTATATATGCCGTTTCTGAGCCCCAGAAAATTGAGAATCACTCGAAAACCCCCTTGATTAACTGTGTGATTCGTTGCAATAAAATAATGAGAAACGTCATATTCGTGGCAAAAGAATTATTGTAACTTGCGTATTACGAGAGTATGTCATTTGAAGGTAGCGACACACTGAGGATCCACAAAAAAAAAAAAAAAAATCCATTGTTTTTGGTACAATTTGTTATAAATAAATTTCTGGTAGTAACATGGCTACGATTAAAGCATTTAGCATATCAGAATTGTCCATAGATGAATTGATGTCACTTTAGCGTAGTGAGTAGAGTCAACGATCCCTGACCAAATTGGTGGTAGGACGATGGCTCGTGTCTCGCGAAGCTTAAAGATGTTTGTTCCTAACATTTGCGTATTTAATAGGTTTTGATGCTTTATTATTAGTTTAATGTAAGTATATACTACATATTTGATGTTACGTAAATATAAGTTCACCTTCTTTTGAGGACTGAGTTTGTTCGATTGGCTTAACCTACAGGACAGCTTGCACTGCTTGTATAAAGATAGTTTGTTCCTTTTGAGTTTCGTAATTCGCGTCTTTTAAAGATTCTGCTAATGGGTAGGGACAGAGATCAAGTAAGAATGGCCTAAGGGTTTTACCAAAATGTGGGTAAGACAAAATAACGTTTATATTATGTGGAGAACTATTTCAAATTTGATTGATTGTACATGGTACTTTCCTTTTTGTCTTAAAACATGTACAACGATGTTGAAGTTTTTGTGTATATTACATATAGAACAACGTGACTAGGATATGGACAATAGAGGAAACGTGCGTTTTAGTAGAGCTAACGTGGGAATTTCACGCGCTCCCGTTCAATAAACAAAGTGATATACGAATAGAAACATCCCACAACTGCCGCTGGAGTGCGTCACGATCGCGTATACCATGTTGGGACCCACGCACCGTATGCACAAATCGCATCGTTCCTGAGCGTTCAGCAGCACGTTCAACTCGGCACGCTCAACGTTGACGTTCGACAGCACGGTCCGTGTGACGACGGCTTAAGGCAGTATGTCTAAGAATGTGTAATTTAAACGAGACTCATAGTTGTTTTCTACGTGATCAGTTTCTGGAAAAATGAGATTCGTGGGCTACTTTCGAAAGTAAGACGCCGCGGGCGCAACGCTTTTCGCAGCAAATGGAAGTAATCTTTCTGCTGCGCAATGGCGGCTATCCGGCCTGCAGAGCCGTGGAGCCCGGCGTCAGGGGAAATGAAAAACGCAGGGGCCAGCGCGGCGTGCGGGCGCTATGTCCGCCATTTGTCGGCGGCCAGGGGTGCCCCTGCGCCTGGGGTGGCACCCTCCCCTAACGGCGACCTAGCCTCTCCCCACGGCTTCACCCCCTGCGTGACAAAACTTTCCATCGTCTCTCGACAACAGGCTTTTCACAAAGCGTTCGCCTCCCTGTATCAATCTGCTACTGTAGAGGAAACGCCCGTAAGATTCTTCTAAATATCATTCATGAACGCCTGAGAGCCTACTTAAAAAAATATCACCAAAGCAAGCTGGGTTTGTACCTAAGAAAGGAACGCGAGAGAAAATTCTCAACGTCACTCAGCTAATTGAGAAATGCGGAGAATTCAGTACCCTCTTAGTTCTTTGATTATATAAGGGACGATCAAAAAAATTCCGTTTGAGGGCTTTGCTTCAGCTACTATGCAATGTAGTGCGTCTCTGATGCGGGTGTACACGACATACACGAGGTGTGACAATAAAGTAATGATACTGATTTTCTTTGCAAGATGTGGCAACCCTGCAGGCATGCATAGACACAATATCTTTGACCTGGGTTTATAAGCTGCTTCTAGTCCAAGCAGCACATCGATGCAATTGCTGTCATGAATTGTGCTGCAATAAGTTAACACATGTTTGTGTCTCTCGTCACGGAAATGGAACCGCATAGTATTGCGCAAAGGTATGCCAATTCTTTTTGCTTTTATTGGATGAAAACGCGACGACAACTTACGGTAAGCTTCAGAAGGCTTTTGGAGAGGAGGTTATGTCAAGACCTCAAGTTTTCCGTTGGCATAAAATGTTTAGTGAAGGCAGAACGAATGTTGAAGATGAAGACTGCAAAGGACGACCATCAACCTCACAGACAGCTGTCAACTTGGCCAGGGTGCGTGAACTCGTACGATCTGATCGAAGGTTATCCGTGAAAATGATTGCAGAAGAACTGAACATCAATCGAGAAACGGTTCGTCTAATAATAACTGAAGATTTTGGTATGAGAAAGATTTGTGCAAAGATGGTCCCCAAAAATCTCACACCACAACAGCGAGAAACACGGAAAAATGTGGCAGCCGATCTGTTAGAGCAAACGGAAATCAATCCAGAATTGTTGAGCCGTGTTACCCCTGGTGATGAAAGTTGGTTTTTTCCGTACGATCCAGAGACAAAATGCCAAAGTTCGCAATGGTACTCAAAGGGATCACCCAAACCAGAAAAAGCTCGCACGTCAAAGTCAAAAGTGAAATGCATGCTTGTGTGCTTCTTTGATTCCAAGGGAATTGTTCATAAAGAGATGATGCCTCCTGGACAAACAGTTAACCAATATTACTACAAAGAAATTTTAGAAAGACTTCGTAAAAGAGTTCTTCGTGCCCGTGCCAACATTGCTGATAATTGGATTCTGCATCACGATAATGCGCCATCCCATACTGCTCTGTCAGTACAACAATTTTTTACCTCAAAAGTAATTTCAGTACTACCACAGCCACCTTATTCACCAGATATCGATCCGTGCGGCTTTTTTCTATTTCCAGAGTCAAAACGGCGGTCAAGGGACACCATTTTCAAACAACACAAGATGTCCAAAAAGCTGTGACGAGGGTCTTGGAGGATATTACTGAAGATGAGTTCCAGAAATGTTACCATCAGTGGCGGAAGCGCCAGAAAAAGTGTGCGCAATCAGAAGGGAACTACTTTGAAGGAGACAACACTAAACTTGACTAAAACGGTAATCAACATTTTTTTTTCACATCAGTCTCATTATTTTATTGACGCACCTCGTAGGAAACGATTTAGTGTGGCTCTCGTGTCTTACCGGCGTGCGTGTGGTAAATGCGGAAACTTGACCTGAGGATGCATTTGGTAATAACGTCGCCAAACACGATCAACAAGCGTTCATTCTTTTCTCGGCTGCCGAAGAACAAACATCGGTAGACAAATGGTTCAAATGGCTCTGAGCACTATAGGCCTTAACATCTGAGGTCATCAGTTCGCTAGAACTCAGAACTACTTAAACCTAATTAACCTAACGACATCACACACATCCATGAGCGAGGCAGGATTCGAACTTGCTACCGTAGCAGCAGCGCGGTTTCGGACTGAAGCTCCTAGAACCGCTCGGCCACAGCGGCCGGCTACCAGTAGACATCCGTCGGAGAAAGAACAACCTCTATGTGGCAGCACGTCTGTCAAAAACCACCTCTGTGGAAAATTGCGACAAGGGCGCTGCTGCTGCGTGATAACGCAAGTTTCCATATCGCAAATGTAATGCACAAGTTACGCCAACTGAAGTGGGAGACACGCGAGCACCCGCCCTGCAGTCCTTGAAGGGACGACGACTTCTGTCGGACGAGGATATGCACCAGGCGGTTATGGACTTCTTCACACGAAGTCTTACCAAACGGATATCTTTAACCTGGCAGGTCCGCTTGATCGGCATATCGATTTTGGACCGTGCGCCCTTCGAACGGATACTTTTTGATCGCTTGTATAGCAAGGTTTTCGACAGTGTTCTATGGAAAGAACTGTGGAGCGTGGTAGTACAAATGGGTATTTCTGATGACCTCATTACACTTATCAGAAAGCTCTACTCTCATAGCAAGGCAGTAATCAGACTTGATAATTTCAAGTTCTTTTGAACCATGTAAAGGAACTATATAGGGGCGCACTCTATCATCAGTTTTTTGTAACATGTGTGGAGTATATTTTATGAGAAAAAGTCTTCATTGCTGGACTGGTGCGATCCGAATTGGAGGAGGAAGAATCAGTAATTTAGCCGGCCGCGGTGGTCTCGCGGTTCTAGTCGCGCAGTCCGGAACCGTGCGACTGCTACGGTCGCAGGTTCGAATCCTGCCTCGGGCATGGATGTGTGTGATGTCCTTAAGTTAGTTAGGTTTAAGTAGTTCTAAGTTCTAGGGGACTGATGACCACAGCAGTTGAGTCCCATAGTGCTCAGAGCCATTTGAACCATTTTTTTTTAGGAATCAGTAATTTAAAATTCGCTGGTGATTTCATAACCACACAGAACCACAAGTGGAAAAACGAACTACTGAACAGAGAAAGTGGGAAATTTGGGTTTATAGTAAATAAGGGAAAGACTACGATGCTGATAATTGAAAGAGGAAAGAGGTGAGCCACTACTAGCTACTAATATACTATGAGAATATGAAGAACTGATCTCTTTGTCTACCTGGGCTCAGGTTCAGAAAGGCGGTTCGAACAATTGTGGCGTTTGCAGGAGTGACACTTGCACGGTGCCTGGATTGTAGCCAAGGTAACCCTTATTTTCACAGGTACAGGCACACTAAGAAGTCTAGCAGTTCAGCACAGCTGCTCGTGCAAGCTGCACACAACACCAGTTAGCAACCATGTATCGCTTCAATGTGGCTCATTAACGCGTCTCGTGGCCAATTTATTTATAAGACTGTTATATGAGGGGCGTTTGAGAAGTCCGTGCTAAGTCCGAGAGATTGCACCAGCCGGCCGGTTCGAATCCTGCCTCGGGCATGGATGTGTGTGATGTCCTTAGGTTAGTTAGGTTTAAGTAGTTCTAATTTCTAGTGGGACTGATGACCACAGATGTTAAGTCCCATAGTGCTCAGAGCCATTTGAACCATTTAGATGGCACCACCGGTACATATCGAGGTCATGTTTTGTTAGTAGCACCTTTGGAAAGAACGCACACCAAGTTTCAGCCATCTTGGTCTATTTCTTTGTGTTTGGCATTCGTGTGAATCAAGGAAGTCGAGTGATTGTCAAAAAATTGACGAAAAAAATTTCGTTTGGTGATTAAACATTACTTTGTGAAAGGCAAAACGCCTCATGAGACTAAGGAGAAGCGTGACAAACGTTACGGTGACTCTGCACCTTCGATTAGAACAGTTTGTAAGTGGTTTAAAAATTTTCGGAGTGGTCATATGGGCACAAGTGATGATGAATGTTCTGGACGCCCTGTGGGGGTTACGACTCCAGAAATCATTGATAAAATCCATGATATGGTGATGGATGACAGAAGAGTTAAGGTACGTGAGATTGCTAGTGCTGTGGGCGTCTCGAATGAACGAGTACATAATGTTTTGCATAAACATTTGGACCTGAGAAAGCTATCCGCAAGATGGGTTCCGCGATTGCTCACGCTTGACCAAAAACGGAATCGTGTGAAGTGTTGCAAGGATAGTTTGCAGCTGCTCAGGAAGAATCCGCAGGACTTTAAGCGTCGTTTCGGCACCGTGAGTGAAACATGGATACATCACTATACTCCTGAGACCAAACAACAATTTAAACAATGGGTTACGAAGAAAGAATCGGCACCAAAAAAGGCGAAGACCATTCCTTCGGCCGGAAAGGTTATGGCGACTGTCTTTCGGGATTCGCAAGGGATAATCCTCATCTACTACTTAGAACATGGTAAAACTATTACACGTGAATATTATTTATCGTTTCTGGACCGTTTGAAAACCGAGCTGCAAGAAAAACGCCGGCGATTGGACCGCAAAAAAGTCCTTTTCCATCACGACAATGCACCAGCACACACCTCAGCAGTTGTGGTCGCAAAATTAATGGAAATAGGATTCTAACTCGTTTCACACACCCCTGTTTTCCAGACTTCGCTCCCTTGGACTACTACTTGTTCCCCAATTTGAAGAAATGGCTGGCGGGACAAAGATTTTTTTCGAAAGAGGTGGTGATTGTAGCAACTAATAGCCAGTTTGCAGACTTGGACAATTCCTGTTATTCGGAAGGGATCAACAAATTAGAACAGCGTGGGACGAAGTGTGTAAGTCTAAAAGGAGACTATATCGAAAAATAAAAAAGGTTTACCCCAAACACGTAAGTAGTTTTTATTTTTGCACGGACTTTTTAAATGCCCCTCGTATTAATGAGAACTTAAAGATTCAACAGAATGAGGACTAACAATCAAATTGAATATCTCTTTTAATATTTTGATGTTGGCCAGGGCAGCTAAGTAGGAAACATGGTATTTCTTATGACCGTTGCAGCCTTATGTTGACTGCCCTTTTAGGACGAAATTTAAATTCACAGACATATATTTCGTTATTATTTTATTTAAACGTTAAATATAAAAACGCAGAATGTCAATGAATATTACTTGTCCTTTGCACTAAAGTATCACACGATACCAATTCTCGATTAATGCTCAGTCGAAGACAAGCTCTTAAGTTGAAGTCTGCTAGTAAGCTTCTGTGGGTGGATTTGGTTCTCTTCGTTGCGAAAAAAAGCAGCATGTACATGTAAACCTCAACATCGATTTAATGGCAGCTGCAGACGTGTAAGTCGTCAAAATGTAGACTGAGTAAACAGAAGTCTCCGAGATTAATTTTGCTGTGAGACTAATTACGCAAACAACCCACAGTAGGTGAATAAGTTCTTGACTGTAGCTGAGTTTCCCCACTGTCAACATTGCTTGGAAATCAGTGATACTGTGTAACCCTTTGGAAGCTGAAATGCAGTGTGTTAGCTTGAGCTAACTGCATATTCATTCTTGAGTGTTCCTCCTGAAAACTAAAGTGTATTTTCATAGCGGAAATATTGGGAAAATTATTGAGACGTTGATTTCTCTGCTCCCTTATGATGATAACTCTCTTCAGCGACATCGCTTAAAAAAAATTTTTTTTTCCTTTTTTACTTTTCCACGTCGAGTTCTCGCTGTTCATCTTCCAAGTGACCATAATCTTTTGCATGGAATCTATTGTGAAGTTGTTGTAAGCTGAATTTTTTCGTTGTGTTCAAAGTTTTGAAGCAGATTAATAGAACACTAAACGTATCAAGATACCATCAGACACAATAAACTTATAGACTAGGTATTCTGCACTGATACGTTGACGTTGATGTGTCTGGCCGCTTTGAAGTTCTAACTCGGCCATCATGTTACTTTTCATACCTTTCAAAACAGCTACTCTCCGTTTTAGGGGGAGACGCAACCCTAAAACTTTAGTTAAAAAAATTATGGCTATTTCACATCTTTAGAGTGTTTACTCTCAGATCCCAAAACGATTTGGCGGATCCGAATTACAAGTACTTCTAAGGAATGTTTGAAATATGGATTGCGTAAGGCGATGTGGCACAACGAAAGATGCCACAGATAATTTTTGGTTTCTGTCATCTCAAAAAGAACCATCATTACTCCGAATCTGCATAAACTCAAACTGGGAAAATCAAGTTGCAAGATTTCCAAGAAAACTGAAGCGAAACAATTGGCAGCCAGTCGCTGCAAATAAATTGTTTTGTCTGCTGACTGTGTAAAAATAAATTAGGGAATGCACTGAAATCCTGTTCAGTACAATCAACAAGCTCCAAGAAAACAGCCATTGGCTTGCAATCTGATATCAACTACCACTGCATCTCTTCAAGATGACTGAAAGTAGATTTTTATCTAGAAAATTCAAGAAAAAGGTTATCCTGATATTGAAATTACAAGAAGCAGCGTCATATAAACAGGAAGGGAAAGCGTTTGGAAGCCGGTGAATTTTAATGGGTATGTTTCTTGTAGTAACATTCATTTTTTGATAAAATGTTAAACTTTCCCATAAGATTGTTTTTCTAAGCACAGTGCCAACTTTTTTATCATAAATATTAACCAGTATGAGTTTCTTGCAAGAAGTAGTCTTGAAGTGTTTGCATAAATCTATCCATTAATATGATCTAAAATGTAATTCGTTTATTTTATTATCGCATTAAAGAAAATTTACGGTTTAAATTGTAAAGAAACGCTGAAAACAAATTATTAATATTTCTCATAAAATGAATATACGGAGCCCTTGAACTATGTCTTGTGAATGTACCTACAAAATGTGGTACGTGAAAATTATGGTGTGAGTACAAAAAGTTGGTTTTCGAGAATACTATTAAAATCATATTAAAAATCCAAAACTCGAAAAACAGTGACGTTATGGTTTTCAAAACTTGTGTATTTTTGAAATTTAGTTGCTATCCGCAAAAGTAGAATATAGTTAATTTTTTGGGTGGAGTCTCCCCTTAAGCACTGCGCCTGTATGGTCATTCCTATGAAGGCAGAACATTGTTTGTACTTCCGTCCATTTCACAGAGGGCGCCCACACAACCAAGGCGGCGGACGAGCTTGAGCGCTCTTGCTGTCCTAGTCGCATCCTCAACAGTTTTTACAGATGTTGAAAAGTTGCAAAACTGTGTCCAGTCACCTATTTATGATAATTTATTTTGTCTTTACCAGTTTCATGCTGGTTTGCACGTCTTCTAATGGATGTATAAAGTATGGATTTTATCGCATGTCATTTGCCTGCGTTTCCGCTGCAAAGATTTTGTATTCGGTGTCCGCCACACAATTCTGGTTCCAAAAACCCCTCAAGTAAATGCTGCGAATATTTCCTACAAAGGCTTGGCCTTTGAGATAATCTTGTTGTCTTCATTAGGGGATATTTGACAAATTGTAAGTGACATTTAGTCGACTTTGTGTCGTTTCCAGGGAACACCACGAAGAGGTAGTCTCTTTTTGCCACTCATTAATTTTACTTACAATATTTACGTGACTGCCAATGATTGCATTAAACTACATTTCAAAATTTACAAATTTTTCAATGAATCTGACATTTTCTTCGTCATTGTAACTGCCATGCATAGGCCACACAACTCAAAAATAGTTCTAAGTTTACCTCAGTACGGATTTTCTCTAAAGCCTTTGAAACCGTATCGTCAGTCTTCATTACTGACTCTTTTTTTTTTCCTTCTCTCTCTTCCCACCAAACATTAAAATCAGTCGGTCAAACTTGTAGCCATGATATCTTCTCGAAGATTTTTCACTAACGAGAAAACATCTGGATGAAATTTTGATATTAATGTGTTTATTCTTCGGTTCCATCCTTCAAGGACGTTATTAGTGCGATGGCGCCTTCCACTGCAGTTTCACATCTCTCTTACCATATGTTCTTTATCGAGCCATTGTTCCAAGAAAGTCATAAAAGTCCTGAACGTTTCGGTTTTCAGGTATGCTGTCTTGAATACACAGCCAACCATCGTCTCACCATTTCCAGCGAACATGTGCTAGAACAGGACACATTCTTATCTGACAGCGTATTTCCTCGTTTTCCTTCTAGGCTGAAACGAGGCCGCAACACTGAACTTGTTTCCACAAACATGATTGCAACTAGTAATCTCTGTTCCAGGAAACAAACTATTAGCTGCTTGGGCAATGACAATTTCGAAGCTCTCATTGAAGATACAAGGTTCCATCCAGACACGTTAGTTTTCACAGGTTTAAAAATGCTCATAGGTTTTTCGTTTTTTATTTGGCAAAACTCGAAATATGTTTGTTTCCTCTAAAGAACTATTAGTCAAATTGGTTCAAACGGCTCTGAGCACTATGGGACTTAACTGCTGAGGTCATCAGTCCCCTACAACTTAGAAATACTTAAACCTAACTAACCTAAGGACATCACACACATCCATACCCGAGGCAGGATTCGAACCTGCGACCGTAGCGGTCGCGCAGTTCCAGACTGAGGCGCTTAGAAACGCTCGGCCACACTGGCTGGCAACTATTAGTCGGCGAGGAGTACAATCAACTATCCAAATTACTTGCTCGTAACTCTTCCATCCAGAAAGAATGTTTCACAGTTTGATAAACACGCTTTTCATTTTTCGCTGGCAAACACCAGTATTCTGTCACACGGTCCCCTGTTATCATCTGCAAGCAAAGAATTGCTACCATCATTCATCGGTAAATTATTCTCGGACGTATATTCCTCCAGAATCGGTGAGTTGGCTGGTTGATTTGGGGGAGGGGACCACGCAACGAGCCGGCCGCGGTGGTCTAGTGGTTCTAGGCGCTCATTCCGGAACCGCCTGACTGCTACGGTCGCAGGTTCGAATCCTGCCTCGGGCGTGGATGTGTGTGATGTCCTTAGGTTAGTTAGGTTTTAGTAGTTCTAAGTTCTAGGGGACTGATGACCACAGATGTTAAGTCCCATAGTGCTCAGAGCCATTTGAACCATTTTTGAACCACGCAACGAGGTCATCGGTCCCATCGGATTAGGGAAGGAAGTAGGCAGTGCCGTTTCAAAGGACCCATCCCGGCATTTGCTCCAAAACGATTTCGAGAAATCATGGAAAACCTAAATGATAACTGCCGGACGCGGGTTGGAACCGTTGTCCTCCCGAATGCGGGTCCAGTACGCTAAACACTGCGCCACCCCGTTCGGTGGATCGGTGGGATCTTGTATAGATCATATATACTTTCGCCTAATGCAATGTAACGATTATTTCGCCCTTCTGTGTGACAGTAACGATGTTACTAAGTCGTAACTTCAATTGAAGAACTGCCCTACTTCTTCAACGTAAACTGATGGAACTGTAGTGCCTGTTTCTTTTGCCCCTTTCTTTGCGCTGACAAAATGTTTACGCACTTCATTTGCTGCTTCTCTGGAATACAAACGTGGCTACCTTCCTTCAGTACTATCTTATTTTTTGTGGATAGTTTCCCTTTCAGTCGCAGGTTCGAATCCTGCCTCGGGCATGGATGTGTGTGATGTCCTTAGGATAGTTACGTTTAAGTAGTTCTAAGTTCTAGGGGACTGATGACCTCAGAAGTTAAGTCCCATAGTGCTCAGAGCCAAGTTTCTCTTTGCGTTTATTCTTTCTACAGTTTACACAATGCCGTTATGTCACTTCTTGTTTGTTTGTACAGTCCGCTATGTACTGACGACCGTTGTAAATCGTAAACGCTTCCCTTTGGTGGTCTCGGTTATCTCTGAACTAAATCACAGAACATTACTTGCCAGTCAGAGGTCAACTGAAGTACTGAACTCTGGAAGAAAGCCACGTACACTACGAACACATGGAACTCTGTCACAACATGGGCTTTGGCCTTCTCCAGAATACGTCATAGGTGCATCCTGCAGTATCCTGGACTCCGTGCAAATGTCAACACATTCCATCTCCCTACAACCGTCATTCTGTGCAAGTGTCACAAACTCTTCAAAAAGAGTGTGACCCTTTACAGCGTAGAACTGCTCTGGATGGGGGCGCAGCATCGAAACTGACAGTAATTTGGAAAGACCGAACCCTAACCAGACTTACTAAATTTAGAGTGCCGAAACGCGTGGTGTTTCCGCTTTTCCCATATGGGGCTGAAAATACTGAAGGAAGAATTGATGCCATTGAAATGTGGGCATATAGGCGGTTGCTGAGAATATTATGGATCAACAACCGAACCAACAAATCAATTTTTAAGAACTCACAGTGAAGAAGAGTTGTCCAGTAACTTCTTAATAGTCGACATTCCGTGTTCTTAAGTATCTCACTCCGTCCACCGACACCAGCTTATGGCCTGAAGATGGTCTAAATTATAGACCGAAATCGACTGCCAACCATAACACATTAAGTTTTTATATGTCTATCCTTGTGGTTGATGGCCTGCGGGACTTCAGCCATTCACTTGCGTAATAAAATGAAACACCTACAGTCGTCGTTTTGATGTTAGTTGATCATACTGCAACCATCTTTAGGTCTTAGTTGACGATGAGGGCGTGGACTCCAATCGTAAACACGATTCCATCAGAGGCCTACATCTATGAACTGGCTACGGTAGAATACTGTAAAAGCGATGATGTGTCTGGAATCATCTACTACCAACTTAGCACTGTGGCGACTACACCCGTTACGAAATACATGAAATACACTCCTGGAAATTGAAATAAGAACACCGTGAATTCATTGTCCCAGGAAGGGGAAACTTTATTGACACATTCCTGGGGTCAGATACATCACATGATCACACTGACAGAACCACAGGCACATAGACACAGGCAACAGAGCATGCACAATGTCGGCACTAGTACAGTGTATATCCACCTTTCGCAGCAATACAGGCTGCTATTCTCCCATGGAGACGATCGTAGAGATGCTGGATGTAGTCCTGTGGAACGGCTTGCCATGCCATTTCCACCTGGCGCCTCAGTTGGACCAGCGTTCGTGCTGGACGTGCAGACCGCGTGAGACGACGCTTCATCCAGTCCCAAACATGCTCAATGGGGGACAGATCCGGAGATCTTGCTGGCCAGGGTAGTTGACTTACACCTTCTAGAGCACGTTGGGTGGCACGGGATACATGCGGACGTGCATTGTCCTGTTGGAACAGCAAGTTCCCTTGCCGGTCTAGGAATGGTAGAACGATGGGTTCGATGACGGTTTGGATGTACCGTGCACTATTCAGTGTCCCCTCGACGATCACCAGTGGTGTACGGCCAGTGTAGGAGATCGCTCCCCACACCATGATGCCGGGTGTTGGCCCTGTGTACCTCGGTCGTATGCAGTCCTGATTGTGGCGCTCACCTGCACGGCGCCAAACACGCATACGACCATCATTGGCACCAAGGCAGAAGCGACTCTCATCGCTGAAGACGACACGTCTCCATTCGTCCCTCCATTCACGCCTGTCGCGACACCACTGTAGGCGGGCTGCACGATGTTGGGGCGTGAGCGGAAGACGGCCTAACGGTGTGCGGGACCGTAGCCCAGCTTCATGGAGACGGTTGCGAATGGTCCTCGCCGATACCCCAGGAGCAACAGTGTCCCTAATTTGCTGGGACGTGGCGGTGCGGTCCCCTACGGCACTGCGTAGGATCCTACGGTCTTGGCGTGCATCCGTGCGTCGCTGCGGTCCGGTCCCAGGTCGACGGGCACGTGCACCTTCCGCCGACCACTGGCGACAACATCGATGTACTGTGGAGACGTCACGCCCCACGTGTTGAGCAATTCGGCGGTACGTCCACCCGGCCTCCCGCATGCCCACTATACGCCCTCGCTCAAAGTCCGTCAACTGCACATACGGTTCACGTCCACGCTGTCGCGGCATGCTACCAGTGTTAAAGACTGCGATGGAGCTCCGTATGCCACGGCAAACTGGCTGACACTGACGGTGGCGGTGCACAAATGCTGCGCAGCTAGCGCCATTCGACGGCCAACACCGCGGTTCCTGGTGTGTCCGCTGTGCCGTGCGTGTGATCATTGCTTGTACAGCCCTCTCGCAGTGTCCGGAGCAAGTATGGTGGGTCTGACACACCGGTGTCAATGTGTTCTTTTTTCCATTTCCAGGAGTGTATATTCGCAGTTGCGAAATGGACAACCATCAGCTGTATAACAGAACGAGGACAATGAAAATTTTTGCCGGACCGGGGCTCGAACGCGGAATTCCTCCTTATCGCGAGCGATCGTATTATCCTTAGGCCCTCACGATCACAACGAGACTTCCATTTGCCGTTAACCATGTGTCTACAACCAGTACTCGTTCATCCATTATGTGTATTCCTGTACATAGGAAACCATTTTACCTGAAAGTCGCTTGCCAGGTGTCCGCGGATAAATACGATATTGCAGTACCTGTGTTATTCCGAATTACGATGATAGGAACATTGCGTTGTTCTTCTTAACAACACAGACATTGTAGTGTCATGTTTATACGCAGACACCGGGCAAGCGACTTTCAAGTAAAATGTCATTCCTGTGCGGGAATGTACATAATGGAAATGAGAGGACAGGCTGTAGACACATTGTTGACAACATGTGAAAGTTTGGGTCTGGCGTTGAGTGCTCAGATAATCTGATGCTAGCGGCACGGTAGGTCAGCGTGTTCGGTCTGAGGGCTAACTGTTCTCTGTAATAAAAAGAACTGAGAAAACTTATTAACGATGAACATGGACAGGGGTCATGGGACATCCGCCTGAAACAAATGCAACAAACAGTAACGAAAAAAAAAAGAAACGAGCTAAGGCGACCGCTCGCGATAAGAGGGAAATCCGGGATTGAGTCCCGGTGCGGCACAAATTTTCTTGTCGTCATTCCATTATACAGCTGATGGTTATCGGTATTCTCAACTGCAAATACATTTCATGTAGATCAGAATCAAGCGTATTGCCTTTGTAGTACTAATATTTTGTACTTACTGTAAGTGGCGAAGAAACATGCGCAAGCCGCGAATACTCACCTGAAACAATAAGAAAAATTACTTATAGTAACAACTTTGCTACTTAGTGACTGCGTCTTGCATGCAAGATTCGGCTTAGTGACTAGGTTATGCATTCAAAATTAGTGTACGCGTATTTTCCTACTATTCCAGAGACCTGGGCGATATCGACATCGTTTGGTACACGTACTGGCAGGTGAGACTCAGCATAAACAAATGTAACGTATTACTGCATTAACAGGCAAGAGCACCCATTATTGTATAACTATACGATTGCCGAACAACCACTCGAAGCGGTCACGTTCATAAAATATTTGGAAGTACGCGTACAGAGTGATTTAAAGTGGAACAACCACATAAAAGGAATCGCAGGTACGACAGATGACAGACTGAGATTCAGTGGAAGAATAAACAGGAAGTGTAAAGGAGATAGCTTACAAAAGCCTATTTCGAGCAATACTGGGTAAACTATCCGACTGCTGCACACAGTGCAATGTTACGCAACAGACATGGGGACCGGAATATTTTATGAGCGTACACGTGGATCTCATGTACCCTCTTCCTCTCGGCGTTTATTTTTTGTACCTCCAACCACCAACTAACGTCTAATCATGTAACTGTTCAATGTGTACAGGTTTGGGGCGCGTGCACACAATAAGAACCACAGATAGCCGGTAAAAATCCAAATATATTCTAGCAGGAAAACACGATTATGTGGGCTGGAATGTTGATAACTGGCTTGGTCACACAATAGATGTAAATTATAATTAATACTCTAACATGTGAACTAGCTGTAGTACACTGCAACCTACTGTACTCCTGGTTAACCATCCTGTCCGACTGATAGTATTGCGCATACACAAAATCACTGTTGAGATACTTTTGATAGTCGACACAGTATGGCAATTAACGTTAGTTCATCCTAACGAAGCTACCAATGATTTTTACGACAGCACATGCAACCGTTTCGCGGTGCGGCTGGCTGTTGAACTTTTGACACGATATGAAACGAAAGTATCTCCACTCGTAACTTAACCGCTCGTCTGTTTCTCTCTATCTGAGTGAATCTTCCTAAAACTGTCTAACAAAACTTTTCAAAAATGAATACCAAACAAACTAATTCTTAACTTAAACTGATGTTCTGTGCAAAACTCTGAGTGAACTGAATTATACAAAGACTTAATATGATTTGTTCAACAATGTCTGCAAATTGTAGCTAACTGTTTCTATAAAAAATGCAATGCAGCCCTGAATGTAACCTGACGAAAGAAATGCGCTACTGAACATAAAGAAATTTCTGGCCCTAAACTATATTTTCACTTACCTCATGTCTTGACAAACAGTTTTGCAGATTTCTCGAAAGCAGCGCAAGCATACAACAGCAAGGTAACACTTAAAACTATGACGGATAATTCCGCACCACAAAGTACAATGCGTGTACGTGCATAAACTGAAGGAGGGTGGGAATTTAAACTGATGAGAAATGACCTCTGACAAAATTCGAATAAAACTTTATATTCAAAAGTAAAGCTTCAAATATCAACTGAGTATGCACGACATTAACATGACTTTAAGTGATAACTTTAGCAACGGAATGACCGATGACCTCAGCAGTTTGGTCCCTTAGGAATTCACACGCATTTTAGCAAGGAGAATCTCATCTTCCTATCAGAATATTGCATACTGCAACAATCCTACTATCTGAGCTCCGTTACTACGTCAGTTACAAAAGCAATGCCTCGCGCTTGCCTGCTTGTCTCAGTCTCTCAACAATCAAGAAAAACTCACAAATTAGCTACTTAGGTTCTCACCCCACAACTGCAACAAAATATTCATGCTCGAATTCCATCAGTCTCACATCGCACTTATACATAAAATTTTCTGACCACTGTTCGAAATATGACTGCTACTCAACACAGCTCAACTTAGAGTGTGCCTAACTGTGTTAGCGATCTAAGGCAGAAGTAGTGTCGCAAAGCAAAGGTATTGTAGCAGTGTCATGAGATATGCATATCGATATTTACGTAAGAAACACAATTTGCAGAGTCCCCAAAATATGCATACCTGACAGTTCGAAGGATTACGTGTATCTTAGCATTATAGTCACACTAAATTAGGATCAACTCCACGTTTGTTGGTTCCATAACAGTCGTAACATGGGTGGTTGTTACCTCCATGACACGACATACTTATGCGCAAATTACTCTTTTCGAAAAAATCACATGTACTGATACTGTTGAAACTGTTATATAACACAACTGTGGCGGAGCGGACATCGATATTAAAGTATATTTACAAGTGGAATACATTTCGCCAGATTGGTATCTATACCAGTAGGATTGATAGAGGAAACAGGGAATATCTCAAGATGAGCAACTCGTTTCGTGACAGTTTCATTTAGTGAGGGCGAAAGCGTCCCGGACATCCTTACCAAACTCCGATGACAGACAGTGGCTGTGGGTCCGAGGGGAAGGGGGAGGGTGAGGGGGGGAGGGTAGTCATGGCCCACAAAAAAGCAAAACCACAGAGGTAAACAAATTATTATGGTTGTACCAAAACATTTTACACATTGATGTGTAAATCTTCGCTTTACGTGTCACTAGCGGGTAACATAGCTCGATGAAGCTTAGGACCATACACAGAAAGAAAAGCGACAGTGTAGTACAGAAAGTAACTGAAAGAAATATGCAAGAAGACGAAAACGAATACCGCTTTTATTCAAAGATAATAATTACGCTGAGCGCGCGGGATTAGCCGAGCGGTCTCAGGCGCTGCAGTCATGGACTGTGCGGCTGGTCCCGGCGGAGGTTCGAGTCCTCCCTCGGGCATGGGTGTGTGTGTTTGTCCTTAGGATAATTTAGGTTAAGTAGTGTGTAAGTTAGGGACTGATGACCCTAGCAGTTATGTCCCATAATATTTCACACGCACACATAATTACGCTGAACTCACCGCTATTGAAGATAGTTCTCTGGACATCACAAAAGGTGAGACATGGTTCTTGATAGGGTCACTACGGACGGCAATGCTTGCTCTGCAACGTGTTCCCATGCTGGCCAAAGGTTTGGCAAGGTGTTCTTGAGGCGAGGCGTTCCATTCCTTCACAAGTGCGATTGACAACTGCGGGGTGGTCGTTTGTATATATGGACGTGCTACAGTAACTCTCTCCAATGCATCCCAGACGTACGCGATTTAAGTGGGCGAGGCGGAACGGACAGACCAGTCCATTCGCCGAATATCCTATCGCTCCAACAGCTTCCCCACCTGCGCTGATCCATGCTGTCGCGCACTGTCAACCATAAAAATGAAGTCAGAGTTGAGTGCACTCGTGAGAAAACGCACATGGGGAACACAGACAGCCCGCATCTCGTGGTCTTGCGGTAGCGTTCTCGCTTCCCACGCCCGGGTTCGATTCCCGGCGGGGTCAGGGATTTTCTCTGCCTCGTGATGGCTGGGTGTTGTGTGCTGTCCTTAGGTTAGTTAGGTTTAAGTAGTTCTAAGTTCTAGGGGACTTATGACCACAGCAGTTGAGTCCCATAGTGCTCAGAGCCATTTGGAACACAGACAGTGTCACAAACGTTGACTGCTGAGTGTACCGTGTTCAAAGATTTGAAGGTCGGTACGTCCATGTAACATTATGCCTCACCACACAATGTTATCTGGACCACCGAAACAGCCGTGTTCGGTAATGCTGGACGTACTTTCATATGGCGAAAGGTGGGAACGCGTACTGCATCCAGGAACTTTGTAGAACACGATCGTTTTAATGGTCCAGATGTTATTGTGTGCCGGCCGTGGTGGCCGAGCGGTTCTAGGCGCTACAGTTTGCAACCGCGCGACCGCTACGGTCGCAGGTTCGAATCCTGCATCGGGCATGGATGTATGTGATGTTCTTAGGTTAGTTAGGTTTAAGTAGTTCTAAGTTCTAGGGGACTGATGACCTCAGAAGTTAAGTCCCATAGTGCTCAGAGCCATTTTTGTTATTGTGTGTGGCGGCATAACGTTGCATGGGCTTACTGACCTTGACCACGGCACACTCACACGTCAACGACGTTGTGACACTGTGTGCCTTTCCCATGTGCGTCTTCTCAGGGGTTCGTTCGATCCTGAGTTCATTTTCATGAACGATAATGCGCGACCGGGATTCAGAGAGCATGCAGAAGGCTACTGACGCTGATAACAACAAGCAAACGATCTGGCAAAGTGCCTTATAACTGTTCGGTGTTCCTCAACTTACTTTAAGGAGAAGAGTGCAAGGCAAGATTAAGCAAACTGTAAGAGCTAATAAAGCAAACGTTTCCAACAGGGCTAGAAGTTGAGCTATTACAGTACATTAAAGACCTTGAAACCAGGCTATGTGTACTTGTATTTAATGATGTACGGAAACTGACATTTGAGTTAGCCAAGAGAAATCAAACTGGCAATCGATTCAGCAAGCAGACTAGATGGCAGGTAAATACTTATTTAATTTAATCAAACAAAAATAAACATTTAATATCCTACCAATAATTCGATAAAGCGCAGTTCTGTTATGTTTAAAGGTGACGTTTGCAAATAGAAGTGAATACCTTGTAATCTCCCCACGGAAAATTACCCTCTACCACGCAATAATTAATAATGGTCAATCAAATCATCCACAATTATTCACTTTTGAAAAGTATCAGATCGGATTTTCTAGTAATATATGCGCCGACAGCTCGTTGACGCCAAGGTATTTTTCTAGTACGTTTATTCTTTGTAATAACAGAGATACAGAGATGTATTCTCCATGGTTATTATAGAGGGGGAAGGGAGAAGGGAACAGCTTCGGAAGTATCGGTTGGAAGATTGTCGGATTGCTAAAAGAGACATATTTACTCTTCTCCTCGCTAAAACGAGCTATTAACGTTTGTGCCACTAGCGTGATAGGTAAAGAGAAAGACAAAACTGTAAAAGCAAATTACATAAAACTTGGAATCAACAGAAAACGGAGCATGTAATGGAGATGGACTGAATATACAATTTTCCTCAGAAATAAGGTTTGTGACCATTTTATTCTAGAGTGAATGACGAATGAGTTCTCTGTCTGAATCATTGATGATTGTCTTGGCCCTGTAATTAGTGGGGAAGTTTCAGCTGTGACGAAGAGAGCCTGCAATATCCGAGTTTTTACAAATCGTCCAGAAAGGCTTCGTCCACATCTGAAATTCTAGATCTGTCGTGAACTGAACGAATTGTTCAAACGATCGATTTTCCCAACTGAATGCAGCGCTTAATAATAATAACAAATGTAAAGATCTTTTCCAGCAAGCCAGCCGCTGAATATTAAGACAAAGGGCTCCACCAGAGATTCTACTAGGCTGATTTCACGTAAATAATATATTTAAACTGTACACAGATAAAGGACAGAGAAAGAGAGAGAGAGAGAGAGCGAATGAAATTCGAGAAAATACTCAGAATCCTCCATTAGCATAATTGTTTGTCTGTCTTATCACGGATCAGCCTAAACATAAAATACGAAGCCCTAACTTTATTGTACCGATTTATGTGTGAGAGTGAAGGAGTAACAAAGGCGACAGATACACCTCTGTACAGACAAAACATTACACCAAGTTAGCGGCAAGCTGCATTCATACACTTTCATCATTTACAGTAGTAGAGAATTCATTATAACCTGTAGAAGAGTGCCCAACGGCACTCATGACATGACACTGTGTAAGCTTTCTAATAATACATTGTAATAATTATATGAGGTGCAATATACTTTTCTTTCACGAATCGCTGTGTGGTTAATAGTTTTTAATGTTAACTTACAAAAAAATAAACCTTATAATTCAAAACATGTACCCACAGTAGGGTTTTTCCCTTGTGGTATATGATTTTAGGAACATTTCCACATGTACGTGCATATTTAGGATTGAGTAACATGTACACTGTTTTGTTGTTGTGATTTTTGTTTGTTTCTAATCAGTTTTAGTCTTATTGCACCATCTTCAGGAAACGACTGACTAGCAGCTGAGAGGGACCCAAGTTCTTAAGTAACCAAACATTACAAGCAAACTCTCCACTCGCATGGAGTGATGTGCATCAGACTTGTTTCTTAACGTTGAAATTACACTTTACACAATGGATACTGTTAAGCATAATCAATAGCTACACAGGGAAAAAAGCTAAGCCTGTTACAATCATTTGAGGTAGACAGATTTCTAGATCAAAATTCGCAGCTGGTTCTAAGTGACCAATTACAGCTGAGCGCATCTCCACTTTTAAGCCTCATATGATGCAATCCACCAGCCACATACCCACAAACCGCCACAACGACACACACTGCAACACAAAATTAAGACACAACAGAATTTCCTATTCCTTACTTTGCTTATCCTACAAACTTCAGTAATTTAATACTGTGTATTTTTAACCATGTACTGTGTTTAATACTGCCCTTTTCAAAAAAATTGTAATCTACAATGTAAAACACGTTTGTCGCACACCATAAGTTACTAGTGCTCAGACAGTTCTCAGCCAATGTCACGACCTCACAAACTATGGCGTCGTAATCAGATAACCTGTAATACTGCACAATTGTGCATTTTAATTATTTTGTCCAATACTGACCATTGTCTAAGTTTAGTTCACAATGTTAAACATGTTCGTTGCACAACATAAATGACGAGTGCTCATAAAAATGGTTCAAATGGCTCTGAGCACTATGGGACTCAACTGCTGAGGTCATTAGTCCCCTAGAACTTAGAACTACTTAAACCTAACTAACCTAAGGACATCACAAACATCCATGCCCGAGGCAGGATTCGAACCTGCGACCGTAGCGGTCTTGCGGTTCCAGACTTCAACGCCTTTAACCGCACGGCCACTTCGGCCGGCGACGAGTGCTCAATTCAACAGTTTCTCAGCCAATGTCAGGACCGTACAAACTTCACCTTTATAACCATTTAATCTGTAATACTGTGTGTTGTGTGCTGTCCTTAGGTTAGTTAGGTTTAAGTAGTTCTAAGTTCTAGGGGACTGATGATCATAGATGTTAAGTCCCATAGTGCTCAGAGCCATTTTTTCTTTTTTTTGTAATACTGTGTACTTTAATTATTTATTATGCCTAACAGTGTCCATTGTGTAAAGTGTAATTTCGACGTTGAAAAACTAGTCTGGTGCAAAACAGTCTATGCATGTGGATTGTATCCTTTGTAAGTAGGCTGTTTAGATTTTTATGTTGGTAACGCCACGTAGCGCTCTGTATGAAAATCACTGACTGTGCTGTGTGCAGTCTGTGGCTGGTTTGCATTGTTGGAATATTTGCTATTGTAGTGTTGGGCAGTCGGATATGAACAGCGCGTAGCGTTGCGCAGTTCGTGAGCCGCCAGCAGTGGTGGATGTGGGAAGAGATATGGCAGAATTTTGAGAGCGGACGATCTGGACATGTGTCCATCAAAAAAATGGGTCAAATGGCTCTGAGCACTATGGGACTCAACTGCTGAGGTCATTAGTCCCCTAGAACTTAGAACTAGTTAAACCTAACTAACCTAAGGACATCACAAACATCCATGCCCGAGGCAGGATTCGAACCTGCGACCGTAGCGGTCTTGCGGTTCCAGACTGCAGCGCCTTTAACCGCACGGCCACTTCGGCCGGCTGTGTCCATCAGAAAGAGTAAATTTGTAAGACTGGATGTCACGAACTGATGTATATATATTATAACATTTGAACACTATTAAGGTAAATACATTGTTTGTTCTCCATCAAAATCTTTCATTTGCTAAGTATGCCTATCAGTAGTTAGTGCCTTCAGTAGTTAGAATCTTTTATTTAGCTGGCAGTATTGGCGCTCGCTGTATTGCAGTAGTTCGAGTAACGAAGATTTTTGTGAGGTAAGTGATTCATGAAAGGTATAGGTTATTGTTAGTCAGGGCCAGTTCTTTTGTAGGGATTATTGAAACTCAGATTGCCCTGCGCTAAAAAAATATTGTGTGTCAGTTTAGTGATGATGAGAATAAGTAAAGAGAGAAATGTCTGAGTACGTTCAGTTTTGCTCAGCTGTTTGAAAATCAAATAACGTAGAGGTTTTTCTAGCATTGTCATTTATAAAATGTTTCTAAGGGGATGTTTCACCTTGTTTATTATGTTTGGTTACCTAATAACTACTCTCCCTTTCAGACGTTAGTCAGTTGTTTCGTGAAGACGACGCAATAAGCCGAAAAATAGTTTGAAATAAGCAAAAATCAGTAGAACAAAAACAGTCTACTTGTTATTCAACCTTAAAAGTGAAATTGTTCTACCAAGGAGTAACGGAAGAATCCATAAATAACATCACGTGTATAATTATGTGAATCAAATGGTTCAAATGGCTCTGAGCACTATGGGACTTAACATCTGAGGTCATCAGTCCCCTAGAACTTAGAACTACTTAAACCTAGCTAACCTAAGGACATCACACACATCCATGCCCGAGGCAGGATTCGAACCTGCGACCGTAGTATGTGAATCCTGCGAAGAATTACTCACAGCTATACTTCAATAGAAAACCGCAGCGCAACACAGCGTAACAATCACACACAACGATTTGTCTGCGTGTGCGCTGTCTGTACAGGTAAGTCTGCCAATTTCCCAGCGAGTACAGGGCCCTCAAATGTAACGACGGAGCCCATGCAAAATGGCATGGTCGCTGACCTGGCTGTCGCGCCCGCGCTATGCGAGGCGGCGCCTCTTTTTCTCTCTCTCTCTCTCTCTCTCTCTCTCTCTCTCTCTCTCCCTCCCTCCCTCTCCCTCCCCCCGCCCACCCACAAGTCGGGCTATGAATGGCAGCGCCAGACGGCCGCCTCCTAAGCGGGTCGCCCTTTCAGAGGGTCACGCCGCTCCTCGTCGCCAGATAAGAAACGTCAGCCATGAACCGTGCACGTACTCTGCTTAATGGCGCGCTCACAATTCTGCTTAGTGCGATGACGCGGCTCCGCAGTCATTAATACAACGTTTTTTTTTAAATACAAGTTCCACTGCTCTACTTTATTACGAAGGAAGAGCAGAAAGTAGCGCACAATAATTTTATTACCAAAAAAATTTAGAACCTAACAAAACAACACAATCACAAATGAACTTACATCTTTTACCTACTTTTCTACACAGTCACCAACGTTCTCAACAAATTTCTCTACTCGCGGTAATAGTTTCAATATGCACTGATCGAAAAAGTCCGTTTTGTTGGAATATAGCCATATGCGGATTGATGATTTCACTTCCGCATCTGTCGCAATGTTGGCCGGCGGCCAGTAATTTCTTACAAGGGAACCTCCCCATCGCACCCCCCTCAGTTTTAGTTATAAGTTGGCACAGTGGATACGCCTTGAAAAACTGAACACAGATCAGTCGAGAAAACAGGAAGAAGTTGTGTGAAACTATGAAAAAAATAAGCAAAATATACAAACTGAGTAGTCCATGCGCAAGATAGGCAACATCAAGGAGAGTGTGGGTCAGTAGCGCCGTGGTCCCGTGGTTAGCGTGAGCAGCTGCGGAATGAGAAGTCCTTGGTTCAAATCTTCCCTGAAGTGAAAAGTTTAATTTTTTATTTTCAGACAATTATCAAAGTTCAGGTACTCACACATAATCAACTTCGCTCTCCAAAATTCCAGGACATGTTCAGATTTGCTTGAACATATGCAGGATTTGACAGTCTACACACGGAAAAATTTGAAAACGTTAAAAACATATGCTTTGACAGAGCACAGGGAAAACTGTGCGACTGTGAAACTGTTGCAGTCATTTGTTGCCGTTTATGTGACAAACTCTTATGTTTTCATCACTTTTTTGGGAGTGATTATGACATACACAAGAAAACCTAAATCGGGCAAGGTAGAAGAATCTTTTCACCCATTCGCCAAGTGTACAAGTTAGGTGGGTCGACAACATATTCCAGTCATGTGACGCACATGCCGTCACCAGTGTCGTATAGAGTATACCAGACGTGTTTTCCTGTGGAGGAATCGGTTGACCTATGACCTTGCGACCAAATGTTTTCGGTTCCCATTGGAGAGGCACGTCCTTTCGTCCACTAATCCCACGGTTTTGCGGTGCGGTCGCAAAACACGGACACTAAACTTATTACAGTGAACAGAGACGTCAATGAACGAACGGACCGATCATTACTTTGCGAAAATAAAGAAAGTAAAAATTTTCACTCGAGGGAAGGCGTGAACCAAGGACCTTTCGTTCCGCATCTGCTCACGCTAACCACGGGACCACGGCGCTACTGAGCCCACACTATCCTTGATGTTGCTTATCTTGCGCATGGACTACTTAGTTTGTATATTTTGCTTTTTTTTTCACAGTTCCACACAACTTCTTCCAGTTTTCTCGATTGACCTGTGTTCAGTTTTTCAAGGACTATCCACTGTGCCAACTTATAAGTAAATCTGAGGGGGGTGCGATGGGGAGGTTCCCTTGTTAGTGGGACCAAACAGATGAAGTCCGATGGTGCAAGGACAGAACTGTATGATGGATGCTGGAGCACCTCCCACCCAAATTTGCCGATTTTCACACAACAACAACAATGGAAAACTGTACTGAAATGCAGAAGGTCTGCAACGAATTGACGCATGGTGCAGGGAATGGCAATTGAATCTCAATGTAGACAAATGTAATGTGTTGCGAATCCATAGAAAGGAAGATCCCTTATCATTTAGCTACAATATAGCAGGTCAGCAACTGGAAGCATTTAATACCATAAATTATCTGGGAGTAGGCATTAGGAGTGATTTCAAATGGAATGACCATGTAAAATTAATCGTCGGAAAAACAGATGCCAGACTGTGATTCATTGGAAGAACCTAAGGAAATGCAGTCCGAAAACAAAGGAAGTGGGTTACAGTACAATGTTCGCCCACTGCTTGAATACTGCTCACCGGTGTAGGATCCGTAGCAGATAGGGTTGATAGAAGAGATAGAGAATATCCAACGGAGAGCAGCGCGCTTCGTTACAGGAGCATTTAGTAATTGCGAAAGCGTTACGGAGATGATAAACTCCAGTGGAAGACTCTGTAAGAGAGACGCTCAGTAGCGCGGTACGGGCTTTTGTTGAAGTTTCGAGAATACCCTCCTACGTATATCTCGCTAAGAGACCATGAGGATAAAATCAGAGAGATGAAAGCCCACACAGAGGCATACCGACAATCTTTCTTTCCACGAACAATACGAGACTGGAATAGAAGGGAGAACCGATAGAGGTACTCATGGTACCCTCCGCCACACACCGTCAGGTGGCTTGCGGAGTATGGATGTAGATGCAGAATAGGAGCAACAACATGAGGACAATCATTCTCATCACGAAGCTTGACACCGTCAGCATTAATGTTGTGGCGTTTGCCACAAAGGGAGCGATGCAACTTAATCGAACTTTTAAAGTAGGCTGCAGTATTCACACTGATCCCATGTTCAGCAAAGTCCACCAATAACACGCCATGCATATCCCACAACACTGTCACAAGTACCTTCCTAGCAGACTGAGTCACTTTGAATGTTTTTCGCAACTGACCAGCATGTTTCCAATCCATAGAGGCCTGCTTGGTTTCAGGCGTGTAGTCGTACGCCCACGACTCATCACCAGTGACGATTCCTTCCACCCATTTGAGGCGTAACGTGTTACGTGAGCCAAGTTTGCCATTATTTGCTGGCCATTTCGGTTGTCTGTCACATTCTTAGACACCCAGCGAGCACTAACTTCCCAACTTCCAACGTGTCACAACAATATCGTACACCACACCATCGGAAAATTTGAACTGTTGCGATACTGTTCGCAGCTGCAGACGCCGGTCGTTCAAAATTGCTGCCTCAATGGCTCCAACATTCTGCTGGGTTGTTATCGGCTGTCCGGAGCGTGGCGAATCACTGTCGCCGGCCGCTGGTGGCCGAGCGGTTCTGGCGCTACAGTCTGGAACCGCGCGACCGCTACGGTCGCAGGTTTGAATCCTGCCTCGGGCATGGATGTGTGTGTTGTCCTTATTTAGGTTTAAGTAGTTCTAAGTTCTAGGGGACTTATGACCTCAGCAGTTGAGTCCTATAGTGCTCAGAGCCATTTTTTTGAATCACGGTCCTCTTGGCAGAATGCGTACCATCTGGAGACATTTCTACGGTCGATACAGTCGTCCCAATACATGCCACGCATGTCCCTGCTAATTTCATTTGGTTTATGCCTTTTGGACCGCAAAATCGAACTACACTTCACTACTCTACACAAGTAGACGACAGTGACATGAGTGCCATTTCAGTTTTGCAGTTCAGGCTTCTCTCGCTAGAGCTGCACATGAAAACAAAATACCCTATGTAGAGCACACTTCAAACTATATTGTCGTGAAATTTCAGCATTCCAGTACCAGGGGAGAAAAAATTGTTACTTTCCGATCCTCTCTCGTGCTTTTATTTACAGGCTGTATCACTATTCCTATTGCAAGCTTCTATGGGTTATACAGGATGCCACAGGAGGAATGATAAGTATTGAGGGATGTGACAGGTGCGCTCATCTGAAAAAAAAAAAAACCTTGAACTGTGGGGAAATGCCCTATTCCGAATCGTTTTTGAGATAGAACATATTTAATTTATATTTGTTTCTGAGCTAGTTGCGGGCACGTGTGTGTCGTCCGCCCAACCCCTTTGACGCTTTATTCTAGCCCACCCTATCTCGTTGCATTCAGCCTCTTTGCTCGGGGATATCTTACTGTCATTAAACGAGATCGTTGAATGCGCAGTTGTTCGTGGTGTGCTGTGAGTGAACCAGTTCCAGCGATTTAGAGTTTATCACAGAAGCACCCATTAATGTGTTTGTACACGCGTTGGCTAGCATGCATACATCTATGCGAAAGAAGAATATGCAGATACGGTGTATGCAACAACTTGGTACCCAAAATTCTAAAATACAAATAAGGGAAAATCGAGAGATTTTTTCACATCAAATATTTAGGCGAAGCCGTATAGGGAACTGGCTTTGTACAGTATTGTTACGAAATTCGTTGTGACAAATTGGAAACAACCTTCAGACTTACAAGAGACATCTATAACAAAATATGCGTCTCAAAATACACCAGACGTGGTTACTATAACACATTTATTAAACCAGAGGGTCTTTATTGGGGTGAGGCACTCGTTTTATACAGAAAGAGAGAGAATAAAAAAACCAAAAGAGAGAACAAAAGTAATCCGGAAATGATTTATACTGCAAGCACTGTCGAGGCATCATGTACCAATCTATTTCATGTGCCTCGAAGATAGTGATCGAAGAGCGCGATGAAATTAATAAAACGTTTATGGTCCAGGCAAATCAGTTATGTAAGTGAAACTATAATCAATGCATCTCATGTTGCATTCACGCCGTATATTTACAATCAATGTTTCATATATTTTTAGAATGGAAAGCCCAGTCATCAAGGCGAATTATCGACGCCACCAGACTGGCGATAACAAAAATCCAATACTTATATCACTGAGGAAGAAACTGTAACCAGCCACACTTTATTTTCACCGTGACTAGTTTCGTGCCTAGAGTCGTTATCAGACAGCAGCGAGATTTCCAGTACTAATCACATATTTCTGTCTTGAGGAAAGTCTTTGCTATACACTTTTATAAGTCGAGCCCATGGTTCAGCATGTCGCATACCAATCAAGCAGACTTCTGTTGTGTGACGCTTGTAGCAAAACTTTGCGTTATCAACTGGATTTAGGTCTGGTGCAGTAGGAAGCCAATGGAGAAGAGGAAGCTCATTCTGTTCTGAAAACCACTCTCGCACCATCCCTGATATGTGTATAGGAGACTGGTCCTGCTGGAAACAGATTACTCCCTCAGGATATAGTTGCCACCATGATGAGGCCATAATATTTTTCACAATATGAGTATACTGGGTAGCATCAAGTCGACCATCTATCTTGTGAGGCATTACAAGTCCACGGGAACATAACCAGCCGCAAAGTGACACAAATATAGGACTACTGCAAGATGACTCATCGATGTACGGATACCTTGGTGCCTGTATGCTTGTACTGGACTATCATTCGTCGAAAACAATACCGATTCTCCTAAAAATATCACGTTCCGCCATTCACTATTGGCATTGTACTTCTCTGGGAAATTATCTGCAGATCACTGAAATGTGTTTCATATAATACAACGGAGGGCTTCAGAGAGAAAAAAATTGCTGAAACGGAAGAATGTGTCTATTATGGCAAAAAAATAATCTCATGGATTCGAACAAGGGACACTATTCTCGTTCATATTAAGCCTGTACGTTGTATATTCAGCTGCATTGACTATTTAAGAACAAATATGTATTTAGTAACAGGCACAGAATCTATTGATAATACCAGTATATTCTAGTTGCAGAAAAGATTTTTGTGCCTCCTGGAACAGCTCTGCAATACTGACAAGATCAGTTTCCGGTAATTTTCGAAACAATATTTTCTCGTCAGAATATGGCCAAGGTAAACAGAAAAATACGGCATGTTGCATTTGTTTCACGTCAGTACTGGACCGGATTTTAGCTCTGGCTATCCCCGCCGGGCAAATTTTGTGCCGTCAAATGTACACTGAGTAACTGAGATTGTAGAAATGCAGCGTACACTGGAGCTCCCGTGCGTCCCTCTTTTACCTGGTCCAGTTAAAGGCCTGTTGAAGGAACACAGCGAAGAGCGCGCGCACTGCTTGTAGGATCAGCTCCGGCGACGGAACGCGCCAGCGTAGAACTCAGATACACCAGTTCTTGTAGGCCAATAACAAAGGGCATGTGCAATATCTGTGCATAAGGACAACCGCGTGGAGCTGTAGTTGAGCACCACACAAAAAGTAGGAAACGAGTTTCGTAATGCAATTAAGTCTGCAGAATTTTCACCGTGATATCCGTGGAAACCTGGCAGCAAAGTAAACTGAGCTACGCCGGTTAAAGTATAGTTTATACCTGGGACCATATGTAATTTACTACTGTTTACCGTGATACTTGAATGATTTTTTGGGAAAATACATAGGCAATGAAGCCATCTTGTTCACGTTTTAACCAGAAATCAGTGCGAAGGACAAGGAGGAGGCTACTAATGACTATGTCACAACGTTACATGTTTTTCCTACTCCTCCGGTTGATGAAGCGTGGAGGATAACTGTTTTAATGTCTCCCAATACTGTATTTTCCTGAATCCTACGTGAGTAATGTGTTAGGGAGAAGTAGATAATGCCAACATTCTTCAATGAAGACATATTCCTGAAATATGCAAATTCAGGCTGATAAACTGGCGGCGTTAGAAAACTAAGTTCAATTTCTGTGAAAACGAAACGTAAATAATAATAATAATAATAATAATAATAATAAGTTATATTAATTGTTACAACATGCATAATACCTTAGCAGTACATAACAGTTATTATTACTATTATTATTATTATTATTATCATAATACTTCAAGTACTTAGATGGCCAACGGCCTTGCCGCAGTGGCAACACCGGTTCCCGTCAGATCACCGAAGTTAAGCGCTGTCGGCCTGGGCTAGCACTTGGATGGGTGACCATCCGGTCTGCCGAGCGCTGTTGGAACGCGGGGTGCACTCAGCCCTTGTGAGGCAAATTGAGGAGCTAGTTGACTGAGAAGTAGCGGCTCCGGTCTCGTAAACTGACATACGACCGTGAGAGCGGTGTGCTGACCACATGCCCCTCCATATCCGCATCCAGTGACACCTATGGGCTGAGGATGAAAAGGCGGCCGGTCAGTACCGATGGGTCTTCTTGGCCTGTTCGGGAGGAGTTTAGCTTTTTAGGTACCTAGATGAGGTCCTTGAACTTACTTTGGGAGAAAAATACCATAAGGATTTCGCGTACAGGAACTCAAGAGGTCCCATGGGAGAAGTCAAGACATCTGCAACTAAAAATGTCTGTACACACATACAGAAATAAGGTACTGCAACACAGTTGTCAGACCAGAAGCCCTGCACTCCTGCGAAACTCTCACACTTCGGAAAAACTACGACATGGAAAACATCATGAAGACAGAAATAGAAAATGATGATGACGATGATCAGCCCAAGCGGGGTGGATGGCGAGAGACGAAAGTCTGACAAAACAAGGCAAAAACTATCCCACCTCGCGGCAGATACATGAAAAAGAACAAAGTTTTGTGGACGCGTCCAGAGGACTACGAATGTAGTGGTGTGGACATGTTCGGAATGTGGATCTCACGGGGAGCGTGCAAGGGATAAGTCCCTGCAGACACACTATCCTCTGTGCCCACGGTGGCTCAGATGGATAGAGCGTCTGCCATGTAAGCAGGAGATCCCGGGTTCGAGTCCCGGTCGGGGCACACATTTTCAACATGTCCCCAATGAAGTACATCAACGCCTGTTTGCAGCCAGGGTGTCCATTTAATTATCATTTCAAAGACATTTATGTTTAAATTTTTAACATGTTTGGGAGGACGAAAAACTATACCCTGGGCTCGACAAGTCAAAAAAAGATTTAGAAACGGGACAGATAAATTTCTCAGAAGTTCTAGACAGGAACTCGTACAAATGGGAAGCGCACCCAGAGAACGAAACAGCGAAGAAAACCGGAACTAAATGGACTAAGGAGAGAGATTTCACGAGGTAAAAATGAGAACTCTATGGAAAGTCGGAAAAATGAAACGTAAAGTGTTGCGTGATCCCATTCCAATCGCACATAACAGTAATAATGATGTAGTAATGGTAATAATAAGACTAGTAATTAATGTTTGGTATTCAAGTAATTGTGCTGAGTTACTCATTACGTTCTTGTCGGACGTGAGTAGTGAACTCTAACAGAAATGTGGAGAAGCTGGCCGGCCGGGGTGGCCGAGCGGTTCTAGGCGCTACAGTCTCGAACCGCGCAACTGCGACGGTCGCAGGTTCGAATCCTGCCTCGGGCATGGATGTGTGTGATGTCCTTAGGTTAGTTAGGTTTAAGTAGTTCTAAGTTCTAGGGGACTGATGACCTCAGACGTTAAGTCCCATAGTGCTCAGAGCCATTTCAACCATTTTTTGGAGAAGCTGACTCGTCGGGGAAACAGCGAGATATAACAGGATAAGATCAAGAGATGAAGTTGAGTGAATAAAGAAGCGATAGTCAGGCGTGAATAAAATGTAGATAGTGTCGACAGAGATACTGGTACAAAACTGGACACAATGAAAACAGCTAGGATACGCCGATAGAGAGGTTTCCGAAGTTGCACCTATCAGTTTTTATGAGTCACCAAGTTCAAAATGGTTGAAATGGCTATAAGGACTATGGAACTTAACATCTGAGGCAGGGCTGGAAACAGCGACCGTAGCGGTCGTGCGGTTCCAGACTGAAGAGCCTAGAACCGGAGAGTCTACAACTGGAGAACAGCATTGTATGGAATTGAATCATGGGCAACGGAAGACTGGAAAGCGTGTGCGATGTTGTGTTACGGAAGGTTTTGTTGGTGTGACACTGAACGTCTGTTTTCTAAGTTTCGATGTAATGATGGCAGTAGCCGACACAGCGTTATAAATAAAGTAGAGAGAGAGAGAGAGAGAGAGAGAGAGAGAGAGAGAGAGAGAGAGAACTTGTTAGAGGTTTTGTAGGGCGAAAACCCGACTGCAACAAAAATACATATCCGAGAACTTCCGCAGTTCCTGTAGCATGCATTAGTATGAAATATTTCTACGAAGCGGACGTATGTCAAGAACAGATAGGGCAGTGATTAATCTGCAAAACTATCAATAGTGGTCTTCTAATACTTAGCCGCAACCCTTCCGATGAGCATATTTTCTTTCGTAGGCCTTCTGAACGTCTGGAACAAGTATCCTCAATTACCCTGACACGAAACTTTGACGCCTCCGAAACACCCAGATTATGTGGCACTGAAAGGCAAATCTCCTGATATCGTCGCCGGGTATTGATTACTATTTCTCACTTTAAGCTCTCTGGTTTCTGCTGCCTGTTAGTGAATCACCTTCAGGGCCGACGTCTACGTAAAATCCTGTTTACATCTTGGGTGGCGCGTGAGAAAGCGGAAGAGTGACTCTCTTAACAAACACAAAGTACGCTGCCAACGACATAACATCGAGAGTGGAAGGTTGAAAATATTTATACTGCTCCTGTTTACTACCGTTTCTCCACTCTTGTGCCTGTCTAGTGTGGCACTAATGTACTGCTGACGGGCTAAATAATTTGATCCTGTCTTATGGAAAACAGCGTCTCCCGTGTACTTTTTAAAATTTTGTATAACAAACACTCGGAGGCCGTACACTCCCGATCGGTATGCCAAGCAGGCCATAAGCATTCAGGCAATCGTCTCACCGACGCGAGAAGTTGATCCTCGTTTGATAAAACAGGTCCAGCTGCGTGAAGAACTTCATAATTGCCTGCTGCGCATCCTAGACCGACAAGAATCGTCGACCTCTGAAGGCCTTTTTTAAGAGAAAGAAGGCGTGATAATCGCTTAGTGAGAGATCTGGACTATAGGGCGGATTCTCTAGTGTCTCCCACTTGAGTTAGCGTAACTTGGGCGTTACGACTATTGCGATATAAGGTCATACGTTATAATAAAGTAGCAGAATCCTTTGTCGCAGTTTTCAACAGACATGCTGGTCAATACACATTCTTCATTCTCCGATGGATGTCTACCGATGTCCTTCGGCGGCCAAGAAAAGTGTGGTGTCACCGCCAGACACCACACTTGCTAGGTGGTAGCCTTTAAATCGGCCGCGGTCCGTTAGTATACGTCGGACCCGCGTGTCGCCACTATCAGTGATTGCAGACCGAGCGCCGCCACACGGCAGGTCTAGTCTAGAGAGACTCCCTAGCACTCGCCTCAGTTGTACAGCCGACTTTGCTAGCGATGGTTCACTGACTACATACGCTCTCATTTGCAGAGACGACAGTTTAGCATAGCCTTCAGCTACGTCATTTGCTACGACCTAGCAAGGCGCCGTATTCTTCACGAATGTATTCTGAACTGATAATATTGTGAATCATGTACCGTCAAGAGCGACGTTCATCATTAATGGATTAAAGTTAAGTATCAAACTAGCTACATCCGCTTTCTGAATTCTAATTCCTTGTCATGTTCCAGACCTCACGTCAGTATAGTTCTTCCCTCCTCACGCCAGCCTGCGTGAGCTAAAACGCGTGCCTTTCGGCCTCCTCTAGTAACACGGTGTTGGCTCTTCTGCCAACACAACAAAAAGAATAACAGCACGTTTGCCCTGATTGAACGCATTTAGTAATAACGTCGCCATAGTTCATGTTCAAATGGCTCTAAGCACTATGGGACTTAACATCTGAGGTCATCAGTCCCCTAGACTTAGAACTACTTAAACCTAACTAACCTAAGGCCGGCCGGAGTGGCCGAGCGATTCTAGGCGCTACAGTCTGGAACCGCTCGACCGCTACGGTCGCAGGTTCGAATCCTGCCTCGGGCATGGATGTGTGTGATGTCCTTAGGTTAGTTAGATGTAAGTAGTTCTAAGTTCTAGTGGACTGATGACCACAGCAGTTAAGTCGCATAGTGCTCAGAGCCATTTGAACCATAACTAACCTAAGGACATCACACACATCCATGCCCGAGGCAGGATTCGAACCTGCGACCATAGTCGCAGCGCGGTTCCGGACTGAAGCGCCTAGCCGCGCGGGATTAGCCGAGCGGTCTAGGGTGCTGAAGTCATGGACTGTGCGGCTGGTCCCGGCGGAGGTTCGAGTCCTCCCTCGGGCACGGGTGTGTATGTTTGTCCTTAGGATAATTTAGGTAAAGTAAAGCTTAGGGACTGATGACCTTAGCAGTCAAGTCCCATAAGATTTCACACACATTTGAACATTTGAACTGAAGCGCCTAGAACCGCTCGGTCATAGCAGCCGGCATAGTTCAGGCTCCCGCATTTACCGACGCACGTCGAAAGACACGAATGACTTTGCCCACATGTCGGTTGTTATATACCCGCATCTGAGTAGGGCTACGTTATATATAAGCTGCAGCAATGCCCTCAAACAGAAAATGTTTGGTCGCTGCTTATGTTAAAATAAAATCCGTTGGAGGATGAACGTCTCTATCATGTACAGACTGCAACAGCCAGATACAGTACTAACGTCAACCACAGTATACGCTCTGGTCAATTGCTGTATGTGTTGGGGTCACCCTTAATAATAATTTCAGCGATGGTTTCATAAGGATCCTCCAATGCGTTTAACTAACCGTCTACTGAATGAGAAATTCGTGCGCACTGGATCTGTAGCCAATTACTGTATGAGGTTTCAGTTTAATGTTAGAGTGTGTGCACAGCTGTATCAGCAAATGCTACTGACACAGAATTAAGTGCTAGATGCGAGAACCATTTCCTCGAACTTCCCTCGAAAGCCGCCCCTTACGCGTCTAGTTCGGCTTAAGCCGTTACGCCACCTGCCGGAGTCCGGACAACCGGTCGGAGTGTGTGAGGTGATCAGAGCCTCCCTTCACCGGTACTGATTCTCGCAGAGCGCCAGATACACCGCCTGCGTAATAGGCAAAAAACAGTATGTATGTACAACAGTAGTAACAAACCTCGGTACATCCAACTTTCGGCAGATCATGGGATGACAGCTGTTACTGAATAGCGTTCTCCAAAGCGGTGTTACCACTCATGTGGTACAACCCTATTTTCAAATTCTTTTGTTCCAGACTATAGAAAGCCATCCGACTTACTTTGGAATAGGAAAGGGAGGTAGCAGCTTAGATGGAAGTGTTTGGGTCACTTTCCGCGATGGTTTCATAAGGAGCCTCCAATGCGTTTAATTAACCGTCTACTGAATGAGAAATTCGTGCGCACTGGGTCTGTAGCCAATGACTGTAAAGGTAACAGTGGACGTCCAAGGAGTATTCGAATGAAAGATAACATCAAGTATTTTCAGGGCACAATTATTAGGAGCCCAGGTAGCTCAAGTAAGTCATTAGAATTGGAAACGGGAATCGGGCGGACAAGTGTTTAACAATTCTCCACCTCGATCTGGAATGAAGCCTTACCACATTTAACTGACACAGGACATATCTGATGCTGATAAAATTGCTAGTGCACGTACTGTAGAACTGTTACTAGAAATGACTTACATAGATTCTAATGTTGTTTCTTCATATCGGATGAAGCCACATTTCATACCACCGGCACCACGAATAAGCACGTTAACGTTTAGTGCGATGTTTCGAAGAATGGAGTCCTTGTCCATATTTTTTTATGGTCAGTTGTAACAGGACGTGCTTACCCAGATGTATTGTAGAATTTTGTTGTTTATATTCTTCCCATAACGTAGGGTTACTTCCAGCAAGATGGTGCACCATAACATTACTCCTTAAAGATTCGACATTACTCGGATGCAACATTTTGTAGACACTGGTTTAGAAGAGGTGGACTTTTGGTGTGGTCACCACTGTCGCCCGATTGGACTCCACGTGTTTTCTGGATGTGGAGAATGGTGAAAGAACGCGTGTATGCTACAAGATCTACTCACATTAATGATCTTAAGGAACGCATAACGTAAGATGTCCACTCTGTACTGCCGCGTGGTCTGAGGCACATTGCCACGGTTCGCGTGGTTCCCCCCCCCCCCCCCCACCACCACCCCCCTCGGAGGTTAGAGTCCTCCCTCGGGCATGGGTTGCGTCTTGTCCTTAGCGTGAATTAGTATAACTTTGATTAAGTAGTCTCTAAGCCTAGGGACCGATGACCTCAGCAGTTTGGTCCCACAGGAACTTACCACAAAATTCCAAATTTTTCCAATATGTACCTTCTAAATTGTGTGAACGAGCTGTGCACATACCCGGAGAACCAAGCAATACGTCAAAGAAACGTACTAGCTTTATTTAGACTTGGGTACACAGTGTGTGTTTTTTACACGAAAACAAACATAAAATAAGTGGTAACATGTTTTTGAACAACGCTGTTCTTTACGTAGTCAGGATGACACTTATAGCGGTATTTCTCTTTCTTAGGTCTTCAATCATTAGGCTGGTTAGCAGCAGCCCTTCATGCATTCCCGTCTTCGGCCTTCCTTTTGAGAGTGGTACAGATGGTGCAGCTGGTATCCTCCATAATCTGGTTGCTACATTTTGGACTCTGCCTGCCTCTCGTGTTCTCCGCTCTACCGTCCTTTCACTGATAATTTTGATGACACAGTCATGTCACGGCCCATATCCCCCTTCTATGTTGGGTGAGCACTGCTCAGGCAATCTTTTAACATTCTGCAGTAGCGCCACATCTCGAAGGTTATTATTGTCTGTTTTTATGCTTATCCAGGTACCTATGTTTCAGCTCCGTACAAAAGCACACTCCACACAAACATCTTTGAGATCTTTCCTGAGATGTCTGTCTATGCATGCTTTCTCTTCTAGTTAAATGTAGCCCCTGCTTGGTAGATTTGGCTTGCAGTACCCTTCTTTGATCTTCCATCGGATGTAATTTTCCTCGTTAGGAAGACGAAGGATTCGATAGTCTCGAGTCTCTCGTTGTGAAGAGAGCATTGCGCAAGTGTTTTGTCTACTCAACACTAAAATTTTTGTTTTAGCTTTATTTATTTTAATATTGTCAGGTGAGCTGTAGGTAGCTTCCATCTCAGACAGGATCGCTTCTAATTGTAGCGTACCTTCTATCACATAACTTAATCATCACCGAACCTCAACATCTCTATTTTCTTACCATGGACTTTAATTCCTCCATAGCTCCTCGTTTCTCTATGAACTCATCTATTGCTCTCTGAATGTCTCCTCGGCACTACTCTTTCGTCCTCATACTTTATGGGACCAATGACCTCAGCAGTTTGCTCCCGTAGGAACTTATCACCAATTTCGAAAAAAATTTGCTCATACTTAATACCACTCTCTCTTATCATCTGAAAACGCTGTCAGCAGTCTACCCTGTCAGTTTTCTTTTCTACGTCGACAACGACAAAATATATATCCTGAGCCTTCTTCAGCCTCTCATCAAGCTGTTGATATAGGTCTTATTTTAATTGGAACGGATTTCGGTGTTACATTACATGATCTTCAGTCCCCACCCCTGGATACAATGAACATGTATAGGAGCTGGTCAAAAATATGGAAATACTGAGAAATGCATGGCTGAACATAAAAGCAGCTGCTAGCATAGCTTGCAGGTTGTTTATCTGGCCACGAACGGCATCTGTACAATGTCCTCAATATCTTTTAATTGTCAGTCGTAGTCAGAACACTGTTCTGTGTAACGAAGTGCATTATGTCGGAGATAAGTTATTTCGAACAATGGGAAATTGTTGGTGCTTGTTTGGTGTGTGCTTCCGTAACCGAGGTAGTCAAAGTGTTTTGTGAGCAAGGAGCACTGTACCAAAAATTTATACCGCATACAGGGAAAGCGGAAAAACATCGTCCGCTAAGTCAGAACGCGGGCGAAAGCATGTGTTGAGTGATGCTAGCAGATGTTCATGGAAGAGGATTTTGACGAAAAATACGAGGAGAACAGCTACAAAAGTTCCTGCAGAACTGAATGTCGCACTCGCGAACGCAGTCCCCAGCGTAACGCACGGAGAGAGCTCCATAAGCTGTGGATTGCAGGGAGAGTTGGAATTCCAAAATCATTCATCAGTGATGCAAATGCCCATAACAGGAAAACGTGGTGCTGGAGCCATGAAACCTGGACTATGGAGCAGTGGAAAAAAGTAATTTGGGAGGATGAGTCTTGTTTCACATCGTTTCCAAATTCTGGCCGAGTTTACGTCCCAAAAGTGAAACATGGCGGGGGTTCGGTGATTTGGGCAGCCATATTTTGGTATCCCATAAGTCCCAAAGTTACTTTGCAAGGTCACATTACTGCTCGTCATTATGTGACCAATTTGGCTAATCAGTTTCATCCAGTGGTGCAATGTTTATTCCCAGTAGTGATGCCGTGTTCCAAGACGACTGGGCCCCTTGCTTCGTCCAGGACTGGTTTTGTGAACATGACGGTGAATTTCCGGATTTCCCCTGGTCACCACTATCACAAGATCTCAATATTATTGAGGCTTTGTGGCCTACCTTGGAGAGAAGGATGTTTGATCGCTGTCCACCTCCATCAAACTCACCTGAGCCTCACTTGAACTTGCTATTATTTTTCAGGAAAAATGGTATAATATTTGAAAAGCATAAAGGACCATTCCGAGACGAATGGAAGCTGTTCTGAATGCTAATGGTTTTTCTACATAGAAGAAGAAATCCATTGCTGTGCAACTTCACACACACTGAAGAGCCAAAGAAACTGGTACACCTGCCTAATATCATGTAGTGGCTCCGCGAGCACGCAGAAGTGGCCTGGACTCGACTAATGTCTGAAGTAGTGGTGGAGGGAATTGACACTATGAGTCCTACAGGGCTGTCCATAAATCCATAAGAGTACGAGATGGTGGAGATTTCCTCCGAACAACACATTGCTAGGCATCCCAGATATGCTCAATAGTGTTAATGTCTGGAGAGTTTAATGATCAGCAGAAGTGATTTAAACTCAGAAGAGTATCTCTGGAATTATTCTGTAGCAGTTCTGGACGTGTAGAGTGTCACATTGTCCTGCTGTAATTGCCCAAGACCGTCGCAATGCACAATGGACACGAATGGATGCAGGTGACCATACAGGATGCTTACGTACGTGTCACCTGTCAGAGTCGTATCTAGACGTATCAGGGGTCCCATATCACTCCAGCTGCATACGCCCCACACCATTATAGAGCCCCCATCAGCTTGAACAATCCCCTGCTGACATACAGGGTCCATATACCCGTACAAGTCCATCTGCTCGGTACAATTTGAAACGAGACTCGTCCGACTGGGCTACACGTTTTCAGTCTTCAACAGTCCATGTCGGTGTTGACGGGCCAAGGCGAGACGTAAAGCTCTGTGTTGTGCAGTCATCAAGGGTACACGAATGGGCCTTCGGCTCCGAAAGCCCATATCGGTGATGTTTCGTCGAATGATTCGCACGCTGACACTTGTTGATGGCCCAGTACTGAAATCTGCAGCAACTTGCGGATGGGTTGCATTTCTGTCACGTTGAACGATTCTCTTCAGTCGTCGTTGGTACCGTTGTTGCAGGATCTTTTTCTGGTCGCAGAGATGTCGGATATTTCATGTTTTACCGGCTTCCTGATATTCAAGGTACACTCGTGAAATGGTCGTGTGGGAAAATCCCCAATTTATCGCTACCTCGGAGATACTATATCCCATCACTCGTGCGCCTACTATAACACCATGTTCAAACTCACTTAAATCTTGATATGGTGCCGTTGTAGCAGCAGTAACTGATCTGACAACTGCGTCGACACTTGCTGTCTCAAACAGGCGTCGCAGACTGCGGCGCCGTATTCTGCCTACTTACAGCGCTCTCTCTGTATTTGAATACGCATGCCTATAACAGTTTCTTTGGCGCTCCAGTATATATATATATCGTTTATATGGCGCCAGAGCGTTACATAAATTTTCACAAATTCCAACGGCAGGACCACAAGAGAGGCGTTGTGCACCACAGATTGCTTTACTATTGAAATTCCGAGAGAGTACGTTCCGGGAAGAATCGGATAACATATTACTTTCTCTCATATACGTCTTGCGAAATGACCACAAAAGGGAAAATCCGCCGCGCGGTTTTAGGCGCCATGACACGGATTGTGCGGCCCCTCCCACCGGAGGTTCGAGTCCTTCCTCGGGCATGGGTGTGTGTGTGTGTTGTTCTTAGCATAAGTTAGTTTAAGTAGTGTGTAAGTCTAGAGACCGATGACCTCAGCAGTTTGGTCCCTTAGGAATTCACACACATTTGAACATTTGAGAAAATTCGAGAAATTATAGTTAATGCATTGTTCCCACCCGCCATTCGCGAATGGAACACGGAAGAGGGGGATAAGATAGTGATACCAAAAGTACACTCCGCGCACACACCTTCAGATGGCTTGCGAAATATAGAATCAGATATGTCGCAGGCTATCCCTCTAGTGCAATATCACCCACATCTTTTCGTGCGAGCTGTATTGTCTCATTTTATTACAATGGTCATTTCTCCTTATGTAAGTATAAGTCAATAAAATATTTTCACATTCGAAGAGGAAGCCGGTGATTGAAATATCATGAAAATATCTCGTCGCAATAGGAAAACGCCTTTTTTGAATTACTGCCACTCTGAAAAAAATTTGTAAATTTGTGGTACGATCTTATGGGACCAAACTGCTTAGGTCATCGGTCCCTAAGCTTACACACTACTTCATATAACTTAAGCTAATTTGACGGACTTTTTCCTATTAATTTCCATAGGTTTCACTGTTTACCATCAGTTGTCACTTTTCACAACATAGAGTTATCTTAGCTAACTATTTTGATCCTCTGATGACTCTGCTGGACGGTAAACGATAGCATTATGAACATACATTCTAAGAGGGCTGCTCAGATTGCACCCTAAATCGTTTATGGATATGCATAACAGCATAGGCCTCAAATACTTCCTTGTGCAACCTCAGAAATCACTGCTTTTTCACTACATGACACCCCGTCATTACTATGGACTGTGACCGAGCGGCAGAAAAGCACCAGTCCATTCGCGAAATTGAGACGATACTCCACAGACACGAAATTTGATTAGACGTCGCTTACGAAGAACAGTGTCAAAATGCTTCTGGAAATTTAGATATATGGAATCAACTTGAGATCCCTTGACAGTAGCACTCATTCCTCCACGTAAATAAATAATCATTTGCATTTTAAAATGACGATATTTTTTGAATTCGTTAAATAGGAACCAATTTTTATTACGCGAAAATGTTTGTCAGGATGATTACTGAGCCTTAACCGAAAGTGTCTGCCATGCCACGTTCGAAACAACTTTTACTGCGCGCAAATTTGGGAAGAACAATGGGCCTTCCTCCTAAAGCAACCGATTAAGGTATAGTTCGAGCGCTTATGGTCCAGCTTTGATTTACGAAAAGAGGGGAGACTTAAGCAGAATTATATCTCAAGACTTAGGCTGCGATTACAGCGGCAGCACCATCGGTGGATCCCGCCGACGTCCAACATCGGCCGATGTTTTCGTATCCAGTACGCCACTACGTCCGTGGGCACAGTTCAGCCGACTTCATAGCCTGAAAGTGTAGGCTTTGGAGGGCAGTCGGTGACATCAAATCAATTTGTTTTCTTCGATCAAACTGGCCGACGTTCTCACACGTGGATTATGCAATGTGAGAAATTGATTAGTTTTGTCCGAGGAAGCAGTATGTGGCATTCTGAGGATAAATTTCATAATCGGGAATCTATGGACTGAAATTTCAGCTTTATCGGTAACTAGAAATAGCCAAAATCCGTATCGGAAATTTTAGGCGTAAATTATAACCTAAAAAAAAAAAAAAAAAAAAAAAAAAAAAAAAAAAAAAAAAAAGCTGCATATCATGTGCTTAAAGTCATCGCAGTGGATCCGGTTTAGGTTGTGGTAGGTGGGAAATAACTGTTTACAAATTATTATTAGTTCTGATGTATTTATGCCATAGGGTGGTAATTCTGTTATATGAAGCGGTTTGCAAATGTGGTGCATGTTTTTCCACTTTTTAGTACTTTTTGTGTTAGGTGTATCGTATTCTAAAATTTATGTTTGCCTTTCACATCTATAGCGAATGACAGTCATTGAAGGTTAACTTCCTTCTGTTTTTTTGGTTGAATTTATTAGATGTTGTGCAGAGTGCTTATAATTTTGCTTTCTAATGTCAGCAGAATCATCTCGTTTATCTCATGTATTCCTAAAGCCTCTCCGGTTAGTCCACTAACTAAGGAAACCTTGTTTCTACTCATATCCCCGCTGAGTACCTAAACATCGGGCGACATAGGCGATGTGGATGAATATTGTAATTCCACGGTTTAAATTATATAAGGTTATCATTACACTTTTAATGATGATCTGTTTATGTATAGCATTGTCTGCCAATCCACTACGATGTAAAATTCGAAACGTAACTACGGACATTCAGATGCACAGAGTTCACCAGAAAAGACATCCTGCCTGAAGAATCTCATCTTAAAATTTTTCCTCTATATTTAGCACATTCGCGAGCCTAACTGTTGTTTCCCAACGTATGTCATAACTGTTTTATCCTACAAAATTATCAAAGGTATATACATTAATTATACCTAAAATTCCTTCTGATTTGGATTATATAATAATGTAAATAAAAATGAAATCTGTAGTAATCTTTATGGTAGCGTGGTGTACACATGCAACGTGAAGTGACTTGCAACACTGATGGATACCACGTTGTAAAAAATCCAAAGCATAAGGTATGTTATACATAATTTCATAGGTTACGTAAGTTATGGAGTGGTAATATCAGTGTTTTCCTATCAATTGTTATTCTTTCCTCTTGCAGATCCGATAATGACAGTACAGTCGTGCTCGAAACCGATCATTCAATAAAATGCTTTTTAGTGACTTGTTAAGTTTTCTTAAGTTATCAAACTAAGAAAAGAACGTGCAGCACCTTCCACTTTCTTTTTGAGACAGATAGACGAGGGCTGTTCAATAAAAATTATAATAATTTTTATGGTAATAATGTCTCGCGCTAAAATTTAATCTTATGATATTCTGGTAGCTTAATGGGCAACAAACACGCCGTAGTAGTTTCATTGTTCTGGTTCCCGCCTGAGAGAGGCAGGCAAGGTCAGACTTGTTCAGCAACGCCTCCCGCTGCAATTGTGGTAACACGCGAGGAACAATACGCGGCTTTGAAATTCTGCTTTCGCCTCAACAAGTCTTCAGCTGAGTCCTATACAATGTTACAAGGTGTCTATGGAGAGTCGGTTCTTCCCTATAGTACAGCCCGAAGGTGGTTTAATATGTTTAAAGACGGGAGACAATCAATTTTAAAAGAAGATTGACCCGGTGCTCCAGTTACTGCTCTACGGAAGAAAACATCAACACTGCTTCTGTCATTGTGAGACAGGATTGACGATTTACTTTAAGATCACTTTCTGAAATACTGAACCATTTCATTTGTTTGTGCGCGAGGGGTTCCACAGCTGCTGATTCCCGAAAAAAAAAAAGGGACATTCGTGTGCAGATGTGCATGCAGTTAAAGTTGATGTTAGAGGAAGATCCGAAGTTTCTTTCAAATGTAATCACTGCTGACGAAACTTTGTTACATCATTTCGATCCTGAGAGCAAACAGCAAAGCTCTGTGTGGAAATCTCCTTCATCACCAACCCCTCAAAAAGCAAAACTGGATCTTATGCTGGCAAAGTTATGGTCATTTCATTCTTTGGTATTCATGGAATGGTTTCTCAGCATGTTGTACCGGCACACACATCAGTAACTGGACAATACTACAGGGATGTCCTGAAAATATATCAAGTCCAAAAAAAATAAATAAATAAATAAAATAAAATAAAATAAAATAAAAAATGGCTCTGAGCACTATGGTTCTTAACTTCTGAGGTCATCAGTCCCCTAGAACTCTAACCTAAGGACATCACACACATCCATGCCCGAGGCAGGATTCAATCCTGCGACCGTAGCGCTGTCGCGGTTCCAGACTGTAGGCCTAGAACCGATCGGCCACTCAGGCCGGTGCGAGTCCACATCAGGCGCAAAAGACATTTCCGTAAAGCAGGCTGGATGCTTCAACACGATAATGCGCGGCCGCATATTGCCAACGTTGTTGCTGAATATCTTGCAAAAATCAACGTGAAGTGCATCCTTCACCATCCCTATAATCCGGAATGACCCCATGTGACTTTTTTTTATTCCCTGACATGAAGAAAAGCCTTCTTGGGAGGCATTATCAATCATCAGAAGTAGTGATGAAGGCTGCGGATGAGATTATGAAGGACCTTTAAAACATGGTTTCCGGTGTGTATTTTAAGACTGGCAGAAACGCTGGGACAAATGCATTGCATTCGTGGGAGACTAGTTTGAGAAGGAGCATCAAAATTATGAGGAAGAGTAAAGGTATGTTAAAAAAAATTTTTTTATTGAACAGCCCTGGTAGCTCATTCACATGCATTCAGCATCTTTTTAATAGCAAAATCCGCAATGCAGCACTCACCTCCAAGCACAGACGCGTCATGAAATCCGTCATGCCCACGGTTACTAGAACAGATTATAATAAACTAACCCACCTCCTTGATTCCGCTAAAAACTGGCGGAGTAGTAGCTCGAACGCACTGTGACAAAGATGTCGGCCGGTCATATCAGATGACATCAAGTGACGGCGTCTGACGTTCGTTGCCAGTGCTACTACGAACGTAGCCTAAGGCTTGATGCTCACGAGCGATCTATTATCACGAGCTCGCAGCGTAATTTTCCCGCGCGCTTCAGCAGTGCACGTAAAACAATGGAGCCACGCACACTATGGCTGTGACTCAGCGAAAGAATTGTGCTCGCCAATCAGCGCCGCATCGCAGCGATATCGCCGATGACCGCGGAGCAGCAGTCGTCGTTGGTGAATGTAGTGTACACAGGTTCGCAGCTCCAGCAACAGCTGCTGTCAGTCGCCTTGGATGCACGTGAAACTGTTTACGGAAGAGGTGAAGAAATACCCTGCAATAAGGTTGGTTGGTTGGTTTTGAGGAAGGAGACCAGACAGCGTGGTCATCGGTCTCATCGGATTAGGGGAGGATGGGGAAGGAAGTCGGCCGTGCCCTTTTAGAGGAACCATCCCGGCATTTGCCTGGAGTGATTTAGGGAAATCACGGAAAACCTAAATCAGGATGGCCGGACGCGGGATTGAACCGTCGTCCTCCCGAATGCGAGTCCAGTGTCTAACCACTGCGCCACCTCGCTCGGTTCCCGCAATAAGGGATATATCTCATAAGGAGTAATCATGATAGGATTTAGAACAGAGCCACATCGTTTCAGGTGTGAGAAAAGTTTTGTGAAGGCTCTGCGAAACCCGATCATGAGAGAATGATATAGGTATCACTGATAAATTCTGTCAGTGTTAAAGAATTTCATGTTTGTGTTCTAGTGGTGACGTTTTTGCTCGAATGTGGCCACTCAAAACTGGAAATTGCTTGCTGGCGACAGCCCTTTCAGCTAAATGAACAACTCTTCAATTTAAAGCAAATTCTGTTCAAAACTTCAAATAATCCATGATATTGTGCTATTGCTGCCACAAAGTACATAACTGTACATATTTATATAATCAAATTCTTTCGCATCCGGCAACAAACTGGTTAATTTTTGAGTACGACTGTTACAGACCAGATTTACACACGTTTTGCGATTGAAACGTCCCCTTTGAAAAATTAAACAAGACTGAGCTTAAACTGACACACAATATTTTTTTAGCGCAACGCAATCTGACTTTCAGTAATCCCTACAAGAGAATGGCCCTGACTAAATTAACCTATACGTTTCACAAATCACTTACCTCACAAAAATCTTCGTTACTCGAACTACTGCAATACAGCGAGCGCCACTACTGCCAGCTAAACAAAAGATTCAAACTACGGAAGGCACCAACTACTGATAGGCATAGTTAGCAAATGAAAGATTTTAATAGAGAACAAATAATGTATTTACCTTAATAGTGTTGAAAAATCATAATATACATAGCAGTTCATGACATCCAGTCTTACAAATTTCAAAACTCCGCCCTCTCTCTCCCCACATCCACCACTGCTGGCGGCTCACCTCCAACTGCGCTACGTTACGCGCTGTTAACAGCCAACTGCCCAACACTACAATGGCAGACAACAATGCAAACTAGCCACAGATTGCACACAGCACAGCTAGTGATTTTCATACAGGGCGCTGCGTGGCGTTACCAATAAGAAAACAAACAGCCTACTTACACGATAATACTTTGCCAGCACTGTCTGTAAAATAATCTGCGAAAACATTACTTCTACTGTTAAGCGAACTTCCTCCTCGAGTTGACGGGAATTCGTTGTCCAGATTACATAGCGTGTGTAGTTAGGATGTGTTCCACGTTACAATCATCTCTGGAAATGCAGTAGTTGTGAAGGAGACAGCAACATTTGGTAATGCTAACGGTAAAGTTCAACTTCACATTGACAAATCTGAAAGATTCTCCATTTATTGGTTAGAATTCTAAATGCGCACTACAAATGTCTTGGAGCACGATTTATACGGTAGTTACAGATCCTTTTCCTGTAGGAGAGGAAAATTCCGGTGTACAGACACATGGAAAAATTAGGCAGATTAGGATTAGGCGGTAGTGAAAGCCTGACCGCATAGCCCTCGCTTTTGAAGGATGATTGCAGTTTTACTGCTAATTCTTCAAACTATTGTACTCTCATTCGAAAATAAATAATTTACTTTCATCTTCTCTCAAATCTATAGGAAGCGAAACGAAAGCTCCTTTCACCAGCTGTGAACTAACCAGCGCCTGAGCTGCGTTTCTTAATAATCGAAACGAGGAAACACTGCTTGCTTTCTTCTGCCTGTGTCCACAGTGGTTGGCTTCCAATCCAGTACTCCTCCGTGGTTATCATGCGTCGCCGCCGTGTATGCGCCTGAACGACTTCTGATGCCGCGCTCTCGCTGCGGGCACGCGCGGCTGTTACTCGCCCGCGTGCATCGCGCCTAAAGCCTAGTTTACACGACGACATTGGGTTGCGCCACTTGCTGCGTGGAATGAGTTGCACGCAGATGGTTTCATACTTGACTGTAGACATGGTGAAACCAGTATACACTTCAGCTTCGTCGTTTTGTGGGTTCCTGAGTGGTGTCTGAAATGAAAGTTTTGGCAGCTGCACGTCGCACGAGTTGTGATGGAGTCAAAGCATGTTGCTTGGAACCGCTGCATAAGGGGAAAAAAAACGCGTTTCGATTCCTGATTGGATGAAGAAAAGACGCCAGCTCGGTTGCTCAGCATTCCTGCTGAAATAATTTATAATGGAAGACCCAAGAAGTTCTTTTAATTACCTAAGAATGTCACCAGAACTGTTCACGTTTCTTCTAAATAGAGTTAATTATGCGATATGGAATAAAGATAATGTAATGCATGAACCACTGCCGCCAGAACTAAAATTACATATCGCATTGCGTGCATTACAATCGAGAACACTTGGCATGCTATAAGATGCGGTTTTAGTTGCTGATGTTGCTGTTTCATAGTTTCAAATAGATAAATATTGAATAAAGAATGCAGCTTCTTGATTTCTGTAGCCTTCCCTCCTGTCAACAATATCCCTTAAAAAGGTCGGCCAACTCGAACAATGGGTTCAAAAATTCAAATGGCTCCGAGCACTATGGCACTTAACTTCTGAGGTCATCAGTCCCCTAGAACTTAGAACTACTTAAACCTAACAAACCTAAGGACATCACACACATCCATGCCCGAGGCAGGATTCGAACCTGCGACCGTAGCGGTCGCACGGTTCCAGACTGCTGCGCCTAGAACCGCTCGGCCACCTCGGCCGGCTCGAACAATGGGATTTTAGTCTTGTAGACGAGAGAATTTCCATATCTTGAATTTGCTTATATTTTTCTTAACTGAGTTGTATATGTGCTCCTAATTCAATAAATTTTGCCTCTGTGTTCTGATCGCACGTGATGGTCTCAGGGGCAGCAATATGTTGCTTATTTTTGTAATCAGCATCACTGAAATCCCACAAAACACCTATGCAAAGCATAGACTTCCAAAAAGCGGACATTATTCTCCGTTCCCCACTTCATGTTTCAGTTCGTCTACAGTCTGCGAACACACATAGCCTCAAAACTCATGCAACTAGTTCAAATGGCTCTGAACACTGACTTAACTTCTAAGGTCATCAGTCCTCTAGAACTTAGAACGACTTAAACGTAACTAACCTAAGGACATCACACACATCCATGCCCGAGGAAGGATTCGAACCTGCGACCGTAGCGGTCGTGCGGTTCCAGACTGTAGCGTCTAGAACCGCTCGGCCATCCCGGTCAGCCTGAAACTAGTTTCGCCAAAGTTGGAACACACCGAAAATGTTTAGTTTCACCGATGATTTGCGCAAGCGCGCGGAGCGCATGCGCAATGGCCAGTAGCGCAGTTGCCTGCAACATAGTGTCGTCGTGAAAACTAGGCGTAAGAGTTGCGACAATTCTCTAAAACACGACGGATAGCGTACGTTACTTCATCCACAGCGACAGGAGCTAATGTTGGAAGATATGTTGGCAGTTCTGTGAAAAGGGAGGTGAACGCTTTACAGAAAAGGAAGCAGGCCGGAGCTGAGAGGCATTTCGACGCGGCGAAACAGCTGTCTATCCGGTGGTCTGCCGCTGCGCACAGAATTCCAGTCCCCGCAGGATGGATGACCTCAGCTCCGCCTGCGGGCGGCTGAAACCCACGCAGTATGCCAATGGCTTTTGCGGCCTACACGGCACGAGCTTTTCTGCTGCCCGCAACACGCGTCAATTAGATAAACACCGTCTACTGGCCTGCTGGCACTGCAGTAACAAGCGCCAAACAGCCCTCACTTCATCGGCTCCACAGCTCAATGCAATTGAGCCAGTGCTTTCTGCACACTCGCAGAAGGGTTTTGCTGTTGAGGCAGTCCTCCTGGGCCTACTGCGACGCTTTGTACAAGGTGACGCAATGAAAGTGGGCTATTTTTGTTGAAGACGAGTAAGCACTTGGCCTACATCTGCATCTACATGGATACTCCGCAAATCACATTTAAGTGCCTGGCAGAGGGTTCATCGAACCACGTTCACAATTTTCTATTATTTCAATCTCGTATAGCGCGCGGAAAGAATGAATACCTATGTCTTTCCGTACGAGCTCTGATTTCCCTTACTCTATCTTGGTGATCGTTCCTCCCTATGTAAGTCGGTGTCAACAAAATATTTTCGCACTCGGAGGAGAAATTGATAATTGGAATTTCGTGAGAAGATTCCGTCACATCGAAAAACGCCTCTCTTTTAATGATGTCCAGCCCAAATCCTGTATCATTTCTGTGACACTCTCTCCCATATTTCACGATAATACAAAACGTGCTACCTTTCTTTGAACTTTTTCGCTGAACTCTGTCAGTGCTATCTGGTAAGGAACCCACACCGCGCAGCAGTATTCTAAAAGAGGACGGACAAGAGTAGTGTAGGCAGACTCCTTAGTAGGTCTGTTGCATTTTCTGTGTCATGCCAATAAAACGCAGTCTTTGGTTGGCCTTCCCCACAACATTTTCTATGTGTTCCTTCCAATTTAAGTTGTTCGTAATTGTAATACCTATGTATTTAGTTGAATTTACGGCTTTTAGATTAGACTGATTTATCGTGTAACCGAAGTATAACGGATTCCTTTTAGCAGTCATGTGGATGATCTCACACTTTTCGTTATTTAGGGTCAACTGCCACTTTTCGCACCATTCAGATATCTTTTCTAAATCGTTTTGCAGTTTGCTTTGATCTTCTGATGACTTTATTAGTCGATAAACGACAGCGTCATCTGCAACCAACCGAAGACGGCTGCTCAGATTGTCTCCCAAATCGTTTATATACATAAGGAACAGCAAAGGGCCTCTAACACTACATTGGGGAACGCCAGAAGTCACTTCTGTTTTCCTCGATGACTTTCCGTCAATTAGTACGAACTGTGGCCTCTCTGACAGGAAATCACAGATCCAGTCACATAACTGAGACGATATTCCATAAGCACTCAATTTCACTACGAGCCGCTTGTGTGGTACTGTGTCAACTTACAACGGGACCCTACGAATTTCCCTTCACCAATTTGGTTCGTATCGGCAGGATGTGGAGGCAGGACTCGGGCTTCGACATATGTAACCAGGAAGACTCAACTCTCAACTGTTCTCGAGAAGATCGGTTTGAAAATTTTGGCGTGCTTATATACATTAAGTGATAAAAATAATGGGACAACGATATGCACATACAAGGATGGCAGTGCTATCGCGTACACAAGGTACGATTATAAAAGGACAGCGCATTGGCGGAGCTGTCATTTGTTCTCACGTGATTCATTTGAAAAAATCACCGACGTGATTATAGCCGCACGTCGGGAATTAACAGGCTTCGAACGCGATATGGTAGTTGGAGCTAGACGCATGGGGCATTACATTTCGGAATTCAGCATTCCGAGATACACTGTGTCAAGAGTGTGCTGAGAATAACAACTTTCAGCCACTACCTCTCACCACGGACAACGCAGTGGCCGACGGCCTTCACTTAACGACCGAGAGCAGCACCGTTTCCGTACAGTTGTCAGTGCTAACAGACAAGCAACATTTCGTGGCATCGGCGTCGGACGTGCGACGAACGTATCCATTGGGACAGCGCGTCGAAATTTGGCGATAACAGGCTACAGCAGCAGACGGCCGACGCGAGTGCCTTTGCTAACAGCACGATATCGCCTGCAGAGCCTCTTCTGGCCTTGCGGCAACATTGTTTGGTCCATAGACATTTAGAAAACTGTGACCCGGGCAGATGCGTCCCGATTTCAGTCGGTAAGAGCTGGACCCAAGTTGTCAAGAAGCCACTGTGCAAGCTACTGGTGGTTCCAGAATGGTATGGGACATGTTTACATGGGATGGTCTGGGTCCTTTGGTTCAACTGAACCGGTCATTGACTGGAAATGGTTAAGTTCGGTTACTTGGAGACCATCTGCAGCGATGTCATGTCACTGGGCCACAATTGTTCGTGAATGGTTTGAAGAATATTCTGGGTAATTTGAGGAATGATTTGTTCACCCAGATCGCCCGACATGAATCCCTGGGGATAATCGAGAAGTCAGTTCGTGTACAACGTCCTGCGCCGACAACACTTTCGCAATTATGAGCGGCTATAAAAGCAGAATGGCTCAACATTTCTGCAGGGGACCTTCAACGACTTGTTGAGTCCATGCCACATCGAGTTCCTGCTCTAGGACGGGCAAAAGGAGACCCTACACCATATCAGGAGGCATCCCACGACATTTGACACCCCAGTGTGCTCTATATGGTCGCAAGTGTGCAAGCAGTTCCAGCCGAGTGAGTAAGCGCGTAGTTTCAAAGAGTGAGGTTTCTGGGCCGAATATTGCTGCTGGTACATTTTTCATTCCCACGTAATTCCATCAACATACTCACTGTGACTGTAGTACAAATTATCAATATTTAACGACTCATTTATTACTTACACAATATTTATCCTGAAAAAAGAGACAAAACATTTTTTCGTGAGAATATTGGAACTCAATAGGGGTACATGACAACTTTCATTTACATTATTGTCCGTATATAAGTGACAAGTATAATGAGTAACCTGTAGAGCACTGCTTGAATGGGGCTGGTCCCGGCGGAGGTTCGAGTCCTCCCTCGGGCATGGGTGTGTGTGTTTGTCCTTAGGATAATTTAGGTTAAGTAGTGTGTAAGCTTAGGGACTGATGACCTTAGCAGTCAAGTCCCATAAGATTTCACACACATTTGAACATTTTTTTGAACTGCTTGAATCAGGATGATACTGATAATACACATGAAAAACAATTAGTGAGAGGTACAGCACGCGTGAAGAACGCCGAATTTCTCAATGTGTCTATTGCAAAACAAACATAGTTCACATTCATAAAAGGTTCTTCATCATCACACAAATGGCTCTGAGCACTATGGGACTCAACATCTTAGGTCATAGGTCCCCTAGAACTTAGAACTACTTAAACCTAACTAACCTAAGGACATCACACACACCCATGCCCGAGGCAGGATTCGAACCTGCGACCGTAGCAGTCCCGCGGTTCCGGACTGCAGCGCCAGAACCGCTAGACCACCGCGGATCATCACACAATTTAGCGGTGTGCCACGCATATCGAAGCATATTGGTGCAGACGACTGATGGTATACGTGTGATTTAATTTTTATGCAGTCTTCTCTAGAATCTACCTCTCTATGCTTTCCGATGATGTACGCGCAATTCTATAGTCGTTTTAAAAGGTTCCTCGCCTGCATCTAAATATAAACGTCGAAGGCTGCACCGGCGGAATAGATTTGGGAGGGATTATTTTAATACTGCAAGTTGTCAGAGTAACGTGGGAATGAAGGAAACCCGCGCTTGCGGAACTAACTCCTTTCTCGCTCGGCTATGAACTCCTTGAATGCTACAGACCGTTCAAAGTATAAAAGCAGGCCTAAAGTTTTCAAGCTCGATTTTCTCCAAAATTATTGACAGTTGCGTCTTCCTGTTTACATATGTTGAAGTCTTAGTTGAACACTACACACCCTGCCAATATGGATAAAATAACAAAACTTGAAGTCATCCACATGAGTGCTAAAAGGAATACGTAAAACTTCGGTTACACGATAAATCAGTCAAATCTAAAGGCCATAAATTCAACTAAATGCCTAGGAACGACAGTTACGAAAAACTTAAATTGAAAGGAACACACAGAAAATGTTGTGGGGAAGGCAAACCGAAGACTGCGTTTTACTGGCAGGACACTTCGAAACTGTAACAGATCTACCAAAAGAGACTGCCTACACTACACTTGTCCGTCCTCTTTTAGAATACTGCTGCGTGGTGTGGGATCCTTACCAGATAGGACTGACGGAGTACATGGAAAAAGTTGAGCAGTACGAAATAGGGAAGAGAGTGTCACTGAAATGATACAGGATTTGGGGTGGTCATCATTGAAACAAATGCGTTTTTCGTTGCGGCGGAATCTTCTCACGAAATTTCAGACACCAACTGTCTCAAATGGGTTCAAATGGCTTTGAGCACTATGGGACTTAACTTCTGAGGTCATCGGTCCCCTAGAACTTAGAACTACTTAAACCTAATGACATCACACACATCCATGCCCGATGCAGGATTCGAACCTGCGACCGTAGCGGTCGCACGGTTCCAGACTGAAGCGCCTAGAACCGCTCGGCCACTCCGGCCGGCCCAACTGTCTCCTCCGAATGCGAAAATATTTTGTTGACGCCGACGATCACCATAATAAAATAAGGGAAATCAGAGCACGCACGCTATGCGAGATTGAAATAATAGAGAACCCTCTGCCAGGCACTTAAATGTGATTTGCAGAGTATCCATGTAGATGTAAAGTTCGTACGGTCTCCTTGTTAGTCCTTTAAATCTTTCAGCTTTCTGTGGCTCAAAGTGTCCACTTACCTGATATTTCCTACATCATCTATATCAATCTTATCCGCAATAATAACAAAACCTCTTGCAGTACTATGTTTGTCATGTTGTTGGCGCCTACTTCGATAGATATGTTCCGTTTTTGTCCATCAAGTTTTTATTTCTAGCTATGCCGCTATCAAAGCTAGCAGACACTTAGATATGAGAGAAATTTTCTGAATATAAATCCCTTGTTTCAATTTTGTAATAAAATGTAAAAGAAGCTTTCAACACTGCTACCCTTAACTGCAAGTGTATACCTCAGACGTTAAGAGTGTGTTTATATTGCGAACATCAAATTTTACCGCTGTGATATGTTATATATCGTCTATCAAAAGACTGGCGTAGAAACGACGTCCGCAGAGTAACTACGCTGGCAGCTTAAACCAAGAAATGTAAACAAAAGATGTACATTCCACCAGCCAGTTGTGAGCAGGCAGTGTTGAGTAGTGCAAGGACTCAATGGAGAAACGAAGTGAGCGTCTCGAAATCAAGTATTCCAATTCATTCTCCAGACCATTGGGACGATTTTAGGGAGTATAGAGGTGGGGAAGTAATATTACCATGCTCAAACTTGGTTTTGTATCCCACCTTCTCTGTTAGCTTAATCTGTAATTTCCAAATATATTATTTGTCCCCGTTCAGGTACCAGCGGGTTCAGAGCTTAACAGCATTGTTAATACTATGCCCTGCGAATGAAACAATTCAAATGGTTCAAATGGCTCTGAGCACTTTAGGACTGAGGTCATCAGTCCCCTAGAACTTAGAACTACGTAAACCTAACTAACCTAAAGACATCACACGCATCCATGCCCGAGACAGGATTCGAACCAGCGACTGTAGCGGTCGCGCAGTTCCAGGCTGAAGCGCCTGGAACCGCTCGGCCACTGCGGCCGCCAGTGAAACAATTCCAGCAGCCCATCTGCCTCGGTTTATTGACTTATTCCAGAACGAAGTAGATTACGAACGACGAGAAAACGTGCAATTTGTCGGCTTCGCCGAATAATGTGTTGGTCTCTCACGTGAAAAATTCAGTCTGTAGAAGCCCCGAGTTGGCAGCGGACGCCGGTGCCCGTTCGTTTCTCGCACGGGCTAGCCGCTAACGGCTTTGCAATTTTCTGCCTCGGAATCCAAAAATCCCCGCTCCATGAAACTCGAGGAGAAAAAGAGCGCTTAACGGCTGGGTGCTGCTGGGAGCGGAAATTTCAAGCCGAGACGCGGAGGTCTCGAGAGAAATCGATCGTGGACTTTTCTCATTAAACAGTCCTATTATTGTCCTCGCTGGCCACTCCATCCTCTGCAGACTGCGACTTCTCGTGCTTGCTTCTGACGGGCATTGCCGAACGAGAACAAGGCAGTATTCGCTTCTAAGCCGGCCCTTATAGTCACCGGATTTACTTAATCTGAACGTCACACTCTGTTTCCTGCTAAACTCAAATTTATGTGCACTTTATTACTTTTTAAGATAATCCAACTGTTGAAAGCTCTCTAACAGGTTTGAAATCAAGTACGCCACTGAGTTTAAACGCTTCGAACTGAAAATTAATGCCGTTATTGTGGGATTATTTAAGGTGTGCTGCTTTAACAAAAAATCTTTGTCTCTGCGTAACTCTGAATTCGCAGCAGGATGAAGGAGCTCTTCACATGCCATTACAAGAGTTTATTCGTGCCCGTTACACATCATATTGATGTTCGTTATGACCATAATGACGGACATGAATTACAAATCAAATGGCTCTGAGCACTATGGGACTTAACATCTATGGTCATCAGTCTCCTAGAACTTAGAACTACTTAAACCTAACTAACCTAAGGACATCACACAACACCCAGTCATCACGAGGCAGAGAAAGAATTACAAATCGAATTAAAGTTTAATGATTTAATATCCATTATGTAATGAACATCTGAAACTTAGGTAGCTATTTGACTGGCGCTTGATAACATTATACACTGCCGGGAAAAAAAATTAGTACACCTGGAAAGACGACGTCGATTTTGATCAGATGGCGACCTATGCCACCTGGGGGATAGTAAACTACTGGTCATTAAAATTGGTACACCACGAAGATGACGTGCTACAGACGCGAAATTTAACCGACAGGAAGAACATGCTGTGATATGCAAATGATTAGCTTTTCAAAGCATTCACACAAAGTTGGCGCCGGTGGCGACACCTACAACGTGCTGACATGAGGAAAGTCTCCAACCGATTTCTGCTACGCAAACAGCAGTTGACCGGCGTTGCCTGTGAAACTTCACAGAAGCTCTCCTGCGAAACTTGCAGAACTCCTGGAAGAAAGGATATGGCTTAGCCACAGCCATGTCTCCGCAATATCCTTTCTTCCAGAAGTGCTACTTCTGCAAGGTTCGCAGGAGACCTTCTGTGAAGTTTGGAAAGTAGGAGACGAGGTACTGGCGGAAGTAAAGCTGTGAGGACGGGGCGTGAGTCGTGGTTGGGTGGCTCAGAAGGTAGAGCACTTGCCCGCGAAAGGCAAAGGCCCCGAGTTCGAGTCTCGGTCCGCCACACAGTTTTAATCTGCCAGGAAGTTTCATATCAGCGCATACTCCGCTGCAGAGTGAAAATCTCATTCTCGTCATATCAGGTCATGCTGACAGTTTTCTTTGACTCTGAGGGATTAGTTCATCATGAAGTCGTGCCACCAGCTTGCACAATGCCGCGTTGACAACTTGGGTCCATGGTTTCGTGTGGTCTGCACCATACTCGAAGCCTATCATCAGCTCTTACCAACTGCAGTCGGGACTAATCTGACTAACAAGGGGAGGCCGCCAATTGTGAAATTCAGATTCGATTCATACTGCGCATAATAAAAGCTCATGGCCAGAGGTGTAATGTGGCAAAGCACCAAGATGCACTTCTCAGCCGTTGTCGAGAAAATCGACAGTTAAAAGAAACCGTTGCGGTGAAATACTCTCTACGATTAATGGTTTTCTACAGCGTCGTGGCGCAGCGGTAAGCGCTCGGGTTCGTAATCCGAAGGTCGCCGGATCGAATCTCGCGCCATGCAATTTTTTTTATTATTAGTTTTTTGTAATTCAAATATATATATATAAGCTATTAATGAATTGCTTATGCATGTTGGTGAAGGCGGATGGCTCTCCAATTGTACCGCCTCCATTTTTCCGTTTGTTTAACAGGGTGTACCAAAGCTCTCCCGTCCGCACTGATTTTCGACGATGTTATAAGTTGCGCTAGGGACCGCATCTACCTTCTTTCGACGTTAGCAGGCAACTACGCTAGTTATGCGGCGGCTCGTTTCGTCCCATTCAACGTCTGTTCTTCAAGTGTAACGAGCGAGTAACGGAGTTTATATTTCATACCTGCCACAGCAAATTTGTGTTCGTGGGGTCTCTATTCTAATTCGAACGTTTGACTTACGCTATAGGTATTCGTTTCGGAATATCGTTTCTACGTCTTCCGTTAACTATACGTGGTTAACATTATGAAGACAATTAATAACATTTGTGAAATACAACTTTGTGTACGGAAAACATAACGATGTTCGAAGTCGCCAGTTTTTCCACGACAAACGACTTTCAACAACTTATTATATGCATAATTGTTGCAGCTGATTGCCGGGAATTTGTAATTCAAATATATATATACATTTGAATTACAAAAAACAAATATTAAAAAAAAGGTTGCATGACGCGAGATTCGATACGGCGACCTTCGGATTACGAACCCGAGCGCTTACCGCTGCGCCACGACGCTGTAGAAAGTTATTAATCATAGAGAGTATTTTACCGCAACGGTTTCTTTTAACTGTAGATTTTCTCGACAACGGCTGAGAAGTGCATCTTGGTGCTTTGCCACATTACACCTCTGGCCATGAGATTTTATTATGCGCAGTATGAATCGAATCTGAATTTCACAATTGGCGGCCTCCCCTTGTAAGCCACGCACTGCCGTTGGCCATCTGCTATCACGGTCCATTAACGCCAAATCTCGCCGCACTGACCTAGCGGATACGTTCGCCATCCGTCCCAAATTGATTTCTGTGGTTACTTCATTCAGTATGCTTGTGTGCTAGCACGCAAACGCCGCTGCTGTCGGTCGTTAGGTGAAGGCTGTCGGCCACTGCTTTGTCTATGTTAAGAGGTAATGCCTGAAATCCGGTGTACTCGGCACACTCTCTACGCTGTGGATGTCGGAATACTGAATTCCATAACGATTTCCGAAACGGAATGTCCCATGCGCCTAGCTCCTACTACTATCCCGCGCTCAAAGTCTATTATTCACGTCGTGCGGCCATAATCTCGTCGGAAACCTTGTCGCATGAATCACCTGATCACAAATGACAGCTCCGCCGATGCATTGACCTTTCGTGCCTTGTGTGTGCGATTCTACTGCTATCTGTATATGTACATATCGGTAGCCCATCACTTCCGTCACCTCAGTGTACGTATTAGCGGTGGGCAGGATTGCGTATCTGTTGGAAATCACAATGATTGAGAAGTCACAGATATCACAATAACAACTTTACAGAATCTAACTGCAATTTCAGTCACAATTCAACGCCGTGTGCCATCTGTTGGCCGAATTTCGTACTGCTTTATGTAAACCTGGTGTCATACTATGGAATAAGTTGCGATTACAGTGACAAGTCGCGACTGAAAGTCGCAAGTAGCAACTAAAAAGCGCAATTAACAGTGCCATCTGTAGGCCAAAATTCGTACTACGCTCTATCACTGTGACACGCTATGCAGTCCAACTGCGATTTCTGTGACAAATCACAACTAGAAGCCGCAAGTAGTAACTAAAAAGCGCAGTTAACATTCTTTGCCTAGTGCCATCTGTTGATCGACGTTCGTACTTAGTTATAAGAAGCTTGTGCCTCACGAGATCGAGGTACTGTGTTTGCATGTGATATGACGACGTGCACATTCACCACCATTTATGGTTGGCCAAACACAGCTGTGAATGTATTATATCAATAAGGAGCAACATTGTCTTTTTCTCCTGAAAATATCATTTACAGCCAATTAACCTAAAAAATGTGTTTGATTCTGCTTCCAATATGACAGCTGTGGTTAATACTCCACATGCCTACAGGACTTTGCAATGTTAACACAGCAGAACTCAGACATCTGTATAAGTGTAGTGAAATGAAAACAATATTATTGAGTCATATGAACGCCTCATTTTTGTTCCGACACAGTTCAAGACTCTGGAGAAAAATTTTACACCTGGTGTTCTACATGAACACAAGAACTTTTTGCCTACACTACAATCACCTACACAAGTAAGCTTTTCCTGTGTTACATTCAAGTACTGCACTTAAACTATTCCTGAAATAACTGGAAGATCCTACTTCCCACTTTCATATCAACAGTTTCAAAACGCATTACGGGGAAAGGGGTGCGGGGCATGTCGCTCTCCAACAAGTCTTTACCAATAATTAAATGGCGGAAAATTTGCGGGTATAGGACGGCTTAAAATCGGGAAAATGAGATTTTCATTATTCACTCACTGTATTTAACATTCATTTATCATTCCTTTAAAATCGCATAATAACTTCCATTAAACACAGTTCAATCACTCATTCTGCACACTTATGTCATAATTATGGCACTTTTAAACTGCAAATTCTCTAACAGTTGTCTTGAATCTTCACGATTCTCTCTCTCAAGAGCCTTGATGTGGATAGATACGTACAGCAACAAATAATCAGAGTCGGAACTGCATCTGCAAAATCACAAAGATTATTAAACATTTTTGCTGTCACTAATTACAAGCAATGTAACTGGCAGAGTAGTGTAGCTAATATTTCCAGTAATGAACGCCACTCAATGGGGGATGTTTCACATTTGCAAGAACGACCTCACTAAAGAATTAGGTTCATCGGAACTCTTTAAGAAACTAATCTCTCGTCTGACGAAAACAGACAAAAGATGCAGTGGCGATTTCTCCAGATCTGTTGACAACGATATTTTGAATTATCGCTGTACTGGGTGACTGAAATGCAGCTCAGGTACCTGTGAACAAAACAATACGTTAGAATTCGTTTTCTAAACATGAACTATTTCGGTACTGCATGGCTTCTTACATATTAATTACACTATTGATATTTTCAAAATTGTTTCTTTAATACAAAATTAAAGCCGACGAAGGAACAAATGTAAAACATACTTACTAATGACACTTCTGTTGAGATGCAATTTTCTGTGTGGACAAGTGTAAGTTTTTCGTGCGATGATAAATCGCAAGAGTCGCAGAAGTCGCAGGAGTCGTAGAAGTAGCAGACATCGCATAAATAGCAGTGGTAGATGGCGGAGGGATACAAGACCTGGATTTGTTAACCGCGATTCTTAACTGCTACAAATCACAGTTAAGAATAACAGATACTGAAAAGTAGCATTCACAGAAATCACCGCTATCGGAAAATCGCAGTTTAGCCCATCACTAGTACGTATAGTACTCGGCAAGTGCCGGGAGGAGGGAGCAGACAGTCAGTCGCTCGCCTAATCTCGGAGTGGCAGCACGGACTAGCGTGATGCACAAAGGCGCGCGCGCGCCCGCGGCCAGAGGGAGATGAGTCACGCGCGTGCATTACGGCTGATGCTTGATATCCGCAGTCGGCCATCCAGCTGCAGATTGAGCCCCGGCGGCCGGCGTGCGCTGGCCAAGAGGGAAGTGCCCACTTTATCGCATTGTCAGCAATCTGCGCGGGGGGAGCGCCTTCCCCAACCCTGCCATTGGGCTGGAGAGCAATCGCACTCGCAGCGCAGACGCGCTCCCACGAGCGCTGCCGCTGCCTTTGTTCTCTCTTCACGGCCGCCGTCGTCTCCCCCGTGCCGCTCCTGCTGCTGATAGGGTCAGTCGGTGAGGGACCAGCAGCAAAATCATTAAAATTAGAAGGAAGGTCAGCATTCGCCGTATTTTTGATGATTTATTAACAGCAAAATCGATTTTCGTTCACATAATGATCATCTTCAGTGCTGGAAGTTAAACATTTCATTTTTTTTCCTTTATTGAATTTCAATTCCCCCCGAAGGGGGCGGGCTGGCAGCAGCTTAGTATGTCACTCTTCAGCCTACAGACTCTGTTTAAAAAAGGTGAAGATAATACATAATAAAAAACAGGCGATAAAATCGAAGACTTAAAGGGTAACATGGCGAAAAAATCGTGGAACTTAAAACATAGAACAAAGGGATGATGATGCTAATAAAATACATATGAAGCAGACAGGTAAAATAATACAGACAATTAAAAAACACAGCGACAGTCTCGTTTCTGTTCGCAAAAGACATAAAATTCACACCCAGCGAAGGCACGGTTTCTGTTCGCAACACGGGAAAAGACGAAACAACACTGAACAGTCACTGGAACACTGCTCTAAAATATGACATACCACAGCTGAGAGCAGGTGGGGGGAAACTGGACAGATGATGGGAAAATAAAAAAGGGGGGAAGGTGAGGAAAAGCGAAGGGGGAGGGGGGAAAGGAGCCAATGGAGGATGAGGACCCATAAGAGGGGTAGGGGGTGCTGGGCAGGTGTGACAAGGAGTGGGGAAGGCAGAGGACGGGAATACAAAAGGACTCGGGGGGGGGGGGGGTGGGAGAGCAGGGAGGTAGGGAGAGGTTAGGTGGGGAGAAACACAGGATGGAAGGAGGGAAGAGGGAGGAAAGGAGGGGGGGGGGTGAGGATCAGAGTTGATAGGAGGGATAAATGGAGGGAGAGACGGCATCATCTGGGATGGGGAGTTGATGGAAGCCACCTTGGGAAAGGAGATGAAGGGTGTAGAGATGGAGGGTAGGGGCGATACAACAGTGAAGGCGTGGCAGGGGGCGGGGACGGGAGAGGAGAGGAGCAACCAGGGGGTGAGGGGGATCAAGGCGGCGGGAGATATGGGACAGATTAAGGATTTGTAGGTGTGCAGGATGGTAGAGGGGTTCAACCCCCATGTCCGGCCAGAGAGGAGTTTGAGGAGTCGGAGGCAGTTGTGGGCTTTGGATTGGATGGAGCGGAGATGAGGGATCCAGGTGAGGTGACGGTCAATGGTGAGGCCAAGGTAGGTGAGGGTGGGGGTGAGGGTGAGGTGGACAGGACGGGTGCAGACAGTAATGGAGCAATCCAGGAGCCGGAAGAACCGAGTGGTATGACCTACGATGATTGCCTGGGTCTTGGAAGGATTGATTTTCATGAGCCACTTGTTACACCATGCGGCAAAAAGGTCAAGGTGATTCTGGAGAAGGCGTTGGGACTGTTGGAGGGTAGGAGCGAGGGTGAGGAATGCGGTGTCATCGGCATATTGCAAGAGGTGTACTGGAAGGGGGGGGGGGGGAGTGGGGCCATATCTGTCGTGTGCAGGAGGTAGAGAGGGGAGAGGACAGAGCCCTGGGGCAACACATTTCACACAGCGATCAGTGAATAAGAAACAAAAGACCACAAATGCACCTGAGTATAAACCAACTGTTGCTAAGAACATACCTTTAGCATACAAATTAAAGCTCGTAGGCACTGGTGTCTTAGTTACTGGCAGTAACAGAAGCTATGAAACGATCACCATAACTGAAACCGCTGTTTACATTCACGTATACAGCAGACCTCATTGTGACAGGGGCTTCGAACGCCCTCTATGTGACATGTCACGTGAAGACTTAACATTACTTTATTTGGCAAGAGATTACCAAAAAATACCAAATGTGCACTTTCAAATCATTAATTAAATATTTCAAATTTAAAATTGTACATTAAAAACGCATAGCGAAAAGAAAGGGAGAAATGCACATCTTGCCAACATACACTGGAGTGTTATTTTCAAAACAATTTAAAAAAGAAACCTGCAAGAATAAAAATCAACAGGTAAATTATAAGGTGTCAGATAATAGGACTACCCTCTTCTGAGTGCTCTCCCTTCGTCGTTCCCCCCCCCCCCCCCCCCGCCATTCGTTTTTTCCTCACCTCCCCCCTTTTTCTTGCCCCTCCTCTGTCCAGTTCCCCCCTCCCATCCGCCCTTGCCTGTGGAGTGTCATCTTCGTGCCGACCTTATAGTGCAGTGTTCCTAGTGATTGTTAAGTGTTGTCCGTTTTTTCCGAAGTGTTGCGAACGGAAATCATGCTGTCGCACGGTGTGATTTTTTTATATCTCTTGCGAACAGAATCCAGACTGTCGCCGTGTTTTTTTTTAATTGTCTGTCTACTTTTTCCCTGTCTGCTTGCTGTGTATTTTATTATCATTGCCCATATTAGTTTTATGTTTTAACTTTCCACAATTTTCCGCCGTTTTACATTTTACGTCACCGTTTTATCGTTTGTTTTTATTGTTTATCTTCTTATGTTTTAAAAATTCATAGGTTGAAGAGCGGCGTACTAAGCTGCTGCAAGCCCCAAAGGGGAATCGAAAGCCAATAAAGGAAAAAATAATAATAGGACTAGTAAAAAAAATTAAAATGACATCAAATATAACAGAATTTGTTATAACACAGTAACCGCCATCTGGCGTGGGAAGTCAGAGGTGCAAAGTTCTTAATTTACATAAAATATTACGTGGAAACCAAGAAGTCAAATACATAAATAGTGGTGATTGTACAATTATGCCACGATTTAACAGGTCAAAATGTCATGAAACGCAATATCCTTTACAAAAAAAAAAAAAATTTAGGATGCAGACTAACCATTTTTTATCTTATTTAACGACACGATGATACATCTCATTCGTCCCGTTTGGACATGTTAACACATTATAATTATGAAAAGCAGAATGATATAAAAGCACATTGTGGATGCAGAGATCGTTTAGCGCACTCAATGCTGACCTTCCTTCTGATTTTATTTATCATATGGTCGTTGTGCACACACAGCACTCTATGGAGACACCAATCAACAAAATCTCTGGTCAGTGTGTGCGTTTAAACAAATTGAAACTTCCTGGTAGTTTAAAACTCTGTGCCGGAGCGGGACCCGAATCTGGGAATCCTGTCCTTCGAGGGCAATTGCTCTACCGAATGATTTAGCCGAACACGGCTCAAGGTCCACCCTCAATGCTTTTCTTCATGGAAGTTCTCTTGCACACCTTGCGGGACTAGCATTACTGGAAGAAAGGGACTGAGCTGTTGTTGCTTAGCTCGTCGGTAGAGCACTTGTCCGAAGAAAGGCTATGCTTGGAAGTTTCATATGAGAACACACTCCACTGCAAAACGAAAATTCATTCTTTTCATTAAAAATCAAACTCCTCCAGCTGTACTTAGGATTTTATATTTATTTGGCTACTAGTATCGACATTGCGTCAACGCCATCTTCAGGCCCGTACACTTTGGCGAAATCAATTGTGTGTGATTGAGTACTAGAAGTCCGCGGTGAGTCCAATATGTGCTTTGTGGAGCACGTATTGGTCTCGTCGCGGACTTCTGGTACCCAGCCACACACAATTGATTTCGTCAAAGTGTACGGGCCTGAAGATGGCGTTGATGCAACGTCGAAACTAGTAGCCAAATAAATATAAAATCTTAAGTACAGCTGGAGGCGTCTCATTTTTAATAAAAATTATACCAGCATTGTCCCATAATCATCCACCTTAAATATGGATGTACGAAGAGAAAATTCATTCTGGTTGTAACGAGTTGTTGCCGGGAAAATGAGACCGTAATGGCTTTCTTACTACCTTTAAAAAGATACAGCGTGTCCAGCGAAGGGTTCACTGATTGAAAATCAAATATCTCGAAAACTAAGATCGACAATCGATTGCAATGAAAGATATGTTTATTGTGGAAGCTGTAAGAATTTTATACTTTAGTTATACAAAAGTTTCGAAATAGTTCGAAAAGTTGTTTAGGTGACGCTTACACTGTAGGGTTCGTGCAGGATCAGCACGTATAATTAAACTTTGCAACCACAGCATAGTCTTTTCGAAGCGTCCACCAGCCGCTGTACGAAAGTGGCGCAAACAACAATTAAATTTGCCGTCACATTCGGTCGTGTCTCCACGGAAATGGATTCGTATGCCACACAGGTCACTGATTCAAGCTCGTTAAGCGTACGGGATGTTTCCGGTAGGCAATGTCTTCCAAGGTTCCCCACAAAAAGCAGGCACAATGAGTCAGATCGGGCGAGTATGGAGGCCAATCCATCCCTGCGCCAGCGAATTTATTATAATCCAGTGTAATGGCTCTACTCCCAAAGTATTAATCAAGAAAGTAAAACCCATGTTTGGTGCGATGTGGACCGACCCCATCTTTCCCAGTGCCTGATCGATTCTCTGCAAATTCGTTCTGCACTGCAGAACGAGATATTCACCAGTTTCAGAATGGGACATTAGTAACATACCTGTTCCTGGCCACGCCCGTCTGTCTGCGATAAACTGTTCCAAAATTGCAACGTAACGTTAAAAAGTGATCGTTTCTCGCTCGAAAAAAGATCCAGAGGATTCGGTGGTTTCGCTTACACAAATGGGGATTTTTCGAACCCGAAAATCGCCAGTTTTGTTTATTCACGACCCCATTCAGTTGGGAGCGTGCTTCTTATGTGAACCAGATACAGACTACATCAAATCCTTGATTATCAATCACTGCGACACAGTGAACTCTGTCGCATTGTTCGTACAGATATGGCTTGGTGGTTTTAGATTTTGAATGGGAATATGTATAGGCTCTGTCTCAGTATATTGTGAGTGCTGGAACGCTTCAAACCAATCTCTGCTGCAGTGTGATTTATTTCCATTTTTCTGAATAAATCCGTGGCGACATTTTCGCAAATGCCTACAACTTGCATGACGTCAAAATCGGCCGCTAGATCATCAGCCACGCTGCCTGTCCGATGTAATTTGGTGAAGACCTTGCGAGTGGTTTCCGCATCGGGTCCTTTGGGAACATTAAATCGTGTTCGAAAACAGCGGCTTATCGCCGTATTCCAGTACCAGAAAAAGACGTTGCTCAATGGAGTACACGATTTCAACCTCTTTCTTCGGTATGCGAACCTCCGCCCACGTTTCAACGGTGGAACTGGTTGCTATGAGCTGCGGCTCACTGTTCATGTTGTTGTTGTTGTTGTTGTTGTTGTTGTGGTCTTCAGTCCTGAGACTGGTTTGATGCAGCTCTCCATGCTACTCTATCCTGTGCCAGCTTCTTCATCTCCCAGTACCTACTGCAACCTACATCCTTCTGAATCTGCTTAGTGTATTCATCTCTTGGTCTCCCTCTACGATTTTTACCCTCCACGCTGCCCTCCAATACTAAATTGGTGATCCCTTGATGCCTCAGAACATGTCCTACCAACCGATCCCTTCTTCTGGTCAAATTGTGCCACAAACTTCTCTTCTCCCCAATTCTATTCAGTACCTCCTCATTAGTTATGTGATCTACCCATCTAATCTTCAGCATTCTTCTGTAGCACCACGTTTCGAAAGCTTCTATTCTCTTCTTGTCCAAACTATTTATCATCCATGTTTCACTTCCATACATGGCTACACTCCATACAAATACTTTCAGAAACGACTTCCTGACACTTAAATCAATACTCAATGTTAACAAATTTCTCTTCTTCAGAAACGCTTTCCTTGCCATTGCCATATGCATTACGTATTGTGATTACAAGCGCCATCTGCCATCTGCTAGCAGCTTTTCGGACTATTTGGAAAGTTGTGTACAGCTTCTGTATAAAATTGTACTGTTTGTTCTACTCGTCTATAGATAGCCTATTAGTTTTAGAGTTGAAATCGGGGACTCTTTGCTGGACACACTGCATTGCGAGTATTAGGTGCAAGCTTCATCCAACAGGTGTTACTACGTTAGGTGGTGTGGGTCTTGGACGTCGCCACACTAGTACAGGACATCTGCTTCATTGGGAGAAGAATACGCCCCACTTCTGCAAGTAAGTCTTGCATTGCTGAACGAGGTGCTTACCAGACTCAGAATGGGATATTTGTAACATATCAGATCCTGGCCACGCCTGTCGGGTACTGGTGGTCGCTATAGTGAACGCAAGTCACGGACTGTTCCCCAGCCTGGAGGAAATAGGTCGGCCTGTGCATATCCAGCTCAAGGTACATACATAGTTTCTAAGTTTAATACTTCACTTCTTGTGTTCAACGTTTGCCGGCCGCGGTGGTCTCGCGGTTCTAGGCGCGCAGTCCGGAACCGTGGGACTGCTACGGTCGCAGGTTCGAATCCTGCCTCGGGCATGGATGTGTGTGATGTCCTTAGGTTGGTTAGGTTTATGTAGTTCTAAGTTCTAGGGGACTGATAACCACAGCAGTTGAGTCCCATAGTGCTCAGAGCCATTTGAACCATTTTTTTTGTTCAACGTTTAACGTAAGTAATCATTTTGAGGTTAAAGGTCTTCTGTCCGTTTTTTGTTACAAATAGATCTGTTTTTGGAGAGTTTCCACCCCGAGGAAACCATAATGTTTATTTCCACGTATTAGTTAATGGCAGGTGTAACCATAATACGCCAGGTCGTAAATTTTCGCCGCAAATAACTGTCCTGCAGTAAATTCTGTATGGCTGCAGATGACAAACTGTGAAACAAAACAACTGCATTAAATTATAGGAAATCTAGAGCACGTGGTAACAAGGTATATATACAAAATTTTGTCCGTTCTTCAAATATGTAAATACTATATTTAAAACTAAAATGTATATGTGTGCAAGCAGTAAAAAGCATTTTTACTGTTTTGTAGAAGACAATAAAAAAGCCACAGAAGATGCTAAAATTTCAGTGGAATATTTCTGAGAAATAAAAAAAAAATATTTTTCTCAAGGCGGACCCTCTCCAAAAACAAATATTTAACTTAAGGTTATAACTCTTAATGAGTAGATTATGACAGCATTTTAAATGTTTAAATTAGACCAGTATTTATACGAAATACTAAAAATTAAATTTTTCTTGTCCCTGGAAGCCTTTAGACAGGTAAATTGCAACCGTTTATCAATACCAGTGGAAAAACGCTCCGGTCGGAGCACAAACAAAGCGAATATCTTCTTCTTCGAACTTTAAAAGACTGATAGAAACGTGCGGAACGGAACCATTTGCCTCAATCCTCACCTAAAATTTTGGCATGTGAACTTATTGGCGTTTTTTAAAGACAAAACATTCTAAATACTTTCACTCAGTACCTCTCCGTAGTTATGCCTTCGTTCTCAGCAACTTCCTCTCACTGCCAGTGTCTATATATCTCTCTCCTGCTGCCTCCTTTTTCTCCCATTGATTCACAGTATATTCCAATGTCACTATCGCCTCCTGTCTCTTTTTACCACTGCTACTGTCTCCACCACACCTCAGCAGCACAAAAATTCTAAGCGGTCCAATTTATTATTGCTCCTCTGCCAGCGTGTTTAAAGTTTCGGTCCAAAATGCGCCCTCGCCTTCGACTCATCGTCTCTTTCTCACTGCCAATGTCTACATGTTTCTCTCCCGCTGTCCTGCGTGTTAAACATCGCCGGTCTGGGAGAGTCCAGACCCCCCCAGCTTGTGTATGCTCTTCACTCATCTGTATTTTTCATTTCCAGTGCCTCCTCTCCTATGCTCCCACTACTACTATCTCCGCCCATCTCTAGATTCCTTTTATTGCCATTGTCTCTCACTGACCACGTTTGCCTCTTCTTTGTTTGGCTCTCACTGGTATATTCATTCATATTTCTTTCTCTTTCACTGCCACTTTTCTCTCCCACCATCAGCCTCCTTTCTCTGCCAATGTCACTGCCTCTAAGCTATTCTCTTTCAGCACAAGAAAGCCTAAATACGTTCGCATATACATTACGTTGACAAAAAATCGTTTCATTTACATTTTTACTCAATATTTTACTCTTCGACCACAATTAATCGAAAACGCCCAGCTTATGATTTGCATCCTGAAAGAGTAAAAATTATATTAGAAATATTTTACCGATTTTGCAGTCTCTCGAGTTGTACACAATTTTTGGCGATCATTTTGAGTTCTTTTCAGTCAAGTTAAGACTTTTTAGCCCATTTTTTGTCACTGCACTACCACTTTGGGCATGTATGTGTAGTCGTGAAGTGCCCATTACAATGAAACAACCCGTCAAAGTTCTTTGGTGAAAAAAAAATGCTGACTAAAAACAATTTGGCGACCTCAGAATCCTTGTTATGAGTTCACTACGTCAGTTAACACTGTATTTACGCCCCAGACCGGATATTACGTTCATATTTTATGTGCGTAAGTACGGTAACTTTGAAGCTCTGGATCTCGGTAACCGATAATGATATTTACAAAACTTTCGAAGTTGCCCGAGATATCATATTACAAGCATTGTAAAAATTTCGATTTTCCACGAATACAAATTATAGAAGTGGCCATCTCCACATCTGGTAGTTTTCGTATCCAAAAGTCATGGTCTTTCGAGGTTTTCTTGGGAACTTCCCCTGAACAAATGGTGCTTCTATAAGCCCGCAAAGCTCCACTGAAAAGCACATCTAATGCATAAGAACCAACAGATTTGCCCAATTTTCCTGGGTTGGAGGAAATGCGTAATATTTAAATACTGACACTGTGCTATAGAATATCGACAGTAGGACCGTTCTTCCGATAGGCAGACAGGTCGACACGGCAAGGGCTACCCAAAATACCTGAACTCTCATCTCTGTGATCAATAAAACCCGAGCTATGACCCCGTGAAAAATCGTACTTTCCCGCGCGGCATTCTTGGCCGACTGAAGTTCCTAAATTTTGCTCCAGAGGCTAACTGGCCGAAAGGTCACCATCTCCTGGAATGGGTTTGGGAGCTCGGAGAAATCGGAATCAGCTGGAGGTAGTATGGTTGTCGTACTGAAGTTTTAAAAGTGTTGCGTGAAGTCGGGAACGAATAATCCTCGGTGGTCAGTGCAGTGTTTACCGATTTTTCTCAGAACTGGCAGATCGAAATCACCAACTGCTTAGTTTTTCCTGTTACACTAGTCAGCAATGCAAACTCTACAAGGCCATCGTCAAACTGGGGATTTCCCAGCCACAAGTGTCACGAACCCTACCCGACAGCTAAAAGAGCTATGTACACATCGCAAGATATTTCAACAGACGGACATTCATCTTTAAATTCCAAGACGTGACGACACGGACTCTCATTTTTAAATTCCACGACGTGAAGACACCGAGCCATACCAACCGCAATACTTCATTGACTCCACAAGTGCACACGAAATAGCTGATCGCAGAAAAAGAAACCGCCTGCGGTCATTTTATAATTGGTTATATGTGTACAATGTTAATCACTCGTGCGATTAATCGTGTGTCTCTGTGTGTTGTGGCCTTCAGTTCGAAGACTGGTTTGATGCAGCTCTCCATGCTACTCTATCATGTGCAAGCCTGTTAATCTCCGAATACCTGCTGCAACCTACATCCTTCTGAATCGCTTACTGTATTCATCTCTTGGTCTCTTTTTACAATTTTTACGCCCTTACTTCCTCCAATACTAAATAGGTGATATCTTGTTCTCTCAGATTGTGTCCTATTAACCTTCTGGTCAAATTATGCCAAAATTCTATTATTCCCAATTCTATTTAGTACCGCCCCATTAGTTACGCGTTCTACCCATCAAATCTTCAGCACTCTTCTGCAGCAACACATTTCAAAAGATTTTATTCTCTTTTGTCCAAACTGTTTATCATCCATGTTTCACTTCCATATATGGCTACACTGCAGAAAAAAACCTACAGAAAAGACTTGCTAACACTTAACTCTATATTCGATTTTAACAAATTCCTCTTACTGGGAAAGGCATTTATTGCCATAACCAGTTAACATTTTACATCCTCCACTTCGGCTGTCATCAGCTATTTTGCTGCTCACATAACACAAATCATCTAGTACTTTTAGTGTCGAATTTCCGCGGTACCATTAGTGTTGATTGCACTACCTTTCATTATCTTTGTTTTGCTTTTATTGATATTCATCTTTTATCCTCCTTCTCTGTTCAATTGCTCTTCCAAGTGCTTTACTGTCTTTGACAGAATTACAATGTCATCGGCACACCTCAAACTTTGTTTCTTCTCGCTGAACATTAATTCCTACTCCAAATTTTTCTTTCGTTTCTTTTACTGCTCGCTCAATGTACAGACTGAAAAACGTTAGGGACAGCTACAGCCATGTCTCACTCCCTTCTCAATCGCTGCTTCCCTTTCATGCCCCTCGAATCTTGTAAATGCCATCTGGTTTCTGTACAGGTTGTAAATACTCTTTCGCTCCATGTATTTTACCCTGCCACCTTCAGATTTCAAAGAGAGTACCGGTATCCCAATCAACACTGTCAAAAGCTTTCCACGATTAATTATGTATTTCCAATGATGAACCCCAAAACTTACTCTAGTGGAAAATGACTGTCAGTTATTAACATCACCATAAGAATAAGAAATTTTGGAGCGATAACATGTAATTAATGAATAATGAGATATATCTAAAATTCACTCTTAACACAACAAATGAGTGTATAATTGCAATTGTAAATATATTAAATAATAATGCGACTGGCCACCAGCTGGGCAGCTGGAGGCCAAATAAATACAAAAAGTGTATGTTGACATACGCACATCATTATCACCAACATCATCCCCCCCTCCTCCTCCTCCTCCTCCTCCTCCTCCTCCTCCTCCTCATCATCATCATCATCATCATCATCATCAAATCGAGGATTCCATGAGGCTATGAACGGTTGCGTTCTTGAAGTTCTGTTCGTCTTACCGGTTATCCTTTTCGCAAGTTTCTAATTTAGCGGACACGGGCCATAGCGAAGTTCCTGACTGGAATCCCTCTCCAAGACTGGGGAACGTCGTTTGTCGGCCGACCGAACACAATACACAAGAACAATCGAACGTGGAGAGATGTGGCGTGCCCTGTATGTAGATACAAAGGCACCTGCCACGACCGCCCACACAATGGCGACCTCGGATGCGGTCTGATTTAATACGTTCCGCGGCCGACTAGCAACACATACAAACAGCCTAGGCAACCTAGTCCCCCCGCCATAAAGTAAGCATTAGCGGCAACTAACATAGCTCTCTACGGGTATTCAATTTTATTACTGCAAGGGCACTGTGAATTAAGGGTGTAGCTTATTCTCCCATTTTAACTCCAATACATCAAAAAGGTTCCTTGTCGACGTTTTCGATATGTTGAAGTCGAGGTACACTCAAGATAAGAAAGCATCTCTTACAAGTGATTACAGTTTCAACCTCAAGAAAATTGCCTGAAGACGCTTTTGGGAATATGCGAATAAGGAGAAGAAATCGTCTCCTCCCATTCAACAAGGATTTATTAAACTCACTTTTTGGACTTTTCAGAGACGTGAAAAACGCCGGGCAATCTACATCTTGGCTGCCAGACTGAATCAAGATTGTCTTGAAAATTTCTTTTCTTGAATTCGTGGTCTTGGTGCTTTTTATAATAACCCCATACCCTTCGAGGGTAAAAACAGAATTCACGTACTAATACAAACTATCAGTACGATAAATATACTTTTGTCCCTTGGCGCTTTCAATGCAGACGACACAGATCAAAATTCTACTAAAAGAAACGGAAGGCGTTTTCGAGAATTTTATTTCTAGTGAATTGTGGAATAAGTAGCTGACATGTCACGACATGATACTTCAGATGAAGATTATTTGCCTCCAGATTGCGATCTTAGTGATTCAGCAAGCTCCAATGAAGACGTTACTAACGATGCCTTAAAATACTTGGCAGGCTACATCACATTCACGAGCAAAAACATCGATAGTTCATTAGGAAGTACAACAGTTGCGCTAGGATTCTCCTTTGAGGATCCATGGCGCGAACACCGCGTTCTATGTACTCCCACAGATTCTCAACTGGGTGTAAATGCGGCGAGTTTGGTGGTCAGCGGAGTACGGTAAACTCGTGCTGGTGCTCTTCGAACCACGCATGCACACTACGAACTACACTCATGCTCATAAATTAAGGATAATGCTGATACATGGTGAAACAGCGCACTGGTGGGCAGTTTGCGGGTTTAAATCGCCTCGGGGTATGACCATTGCGGTGCATTTGACCTGCGGTCGTCGCACGGTGGCGCTGGCAGCAATGCACATACGCAGAGGTGTGTTGGTGCAAGTCAGAGTACGGTGCAGTGTACTAAGGCGACTGGAGGCTGGTCCAACACAACAGGTCTTAGCGCGGGCCCTCCGTGTGCCACAAAGTGTGATCTCAAGATTATGGCAACGATTCCAGCAGATACGAAACGTGTCCAGGCGCTACAGTACGGGACGGCCACAGTGAAAACACCACAAGAAGACCGATATCTTACTATCAGTGCCCGCAGACGGCCACGGAGTACTGAAGGTAGCCTTGCTCGGGACCTCACTGTAGCCACTGGAACAGTTGTCTCCAGACACACAGTCAACAGACGACTGAACAGACACGATTTATTCGCCTGGAGACCTGCAAGCTGCAGTGCACTGACCCCTGGTCACAGGAGAGCCAGTCCGGAACCGCGAGACTGCTACGGTCGCAGGTTCGAATCCTGCCTCGGGAATGGATGTGTGTGATGTCCTTAGGTTAGTTAGGTTTAAGTAGTTCTAAGTTCTAGGGGACTGATGACCACAGATGTTAAGTCCCATAGTGCTCAGAGCCATTTGAACCATTTGAACAGGAGAGCCCGTAAAGCCTGGTGTCAAGAACACAGTACATGGTTATTGGAACAATGGTCCCAGGTTATGTTCACGGACGAGTCCAGGTATAGTCTGAACAGTGATTCTCGCAGGGTTTTCAACTAGCGTGAACTAGGAACCAGATACCAAGCACTTAATGTCCTTGAAAGGGACCTGTATGGAGTCGTGGTTTGATGGTGTGGGGTGGGATTATGGTTGGTGCACGTACATCCTGCATGTCTTTGACAGTTCAGATGTATCGGGACGTCATTTTGCACCAGTATTTCCGCCTTTTCAAGGGTGCAGAGGGTCCTACCCTCCTCCTGATGGATGATAACGCACGGCCCCACCGAGCTGCCATCGTGGAGGAGTACCTTGAAACAGAAGATATCAGGCGAATGGAGTGCCTGCCTGTTCTCCAGACCTAAACTCCATCGAGCACGTCTGGGACGCTCTCGGTCGACGTACCGCTGCACGTCTTCAAACCCCTACGACACTTCAGGACCTCCGACAAGCAGTGGTGCAAGAATGGGAGGATATACCACAACAGCTGCTCGACCATCTGATACAGAGTATGCCAACCCGTTGTGCTGCCTGTGTAGGTGTGCATGGTGATCATATCCCATAATGATTTCGGGGGACATGCGCAGGAAACAGTGGCATTTTGTAGCACATGTGTTTCGGTACGGTTTTCTCAACTTATCACCAATACCGTGGACTTACAGATCTGTGTCGTGTGCGTTCCCTATATGCCTATGCTATTAGCTCCAGGTTTGTGTAGTGCCACGTTGTGTGGCAATTATTCTTAATTTACGAGACGTGTTTTTTTTTAAGTAAGCACCGTTTTGAAATTTAAAAAAGACGTGCTAAGATATCTGAAGAATTTTATTTTTACATGAAAGCCAGTGCCTTAATGTACGCACTGACGCCATTACAGTCTGATTATTCCTTGTTTACGTTGTGCACTGAGTGTTTAACATGCCTCCGATAATCGTGACTCCTGCCGACTGTGAAGTACGGGCTGTTATAAGATTTCTTAGTGCTAAAGGCCTAAAAGCGATCGATATTCATCGTGAGATCTGTACAGTTTACGGAGAAAACATTATGAGTGATGGAATGGTAAGAAAGTGGGTGAGAGCATTTAAAGATGGCCGCACGAATGTGCATGATGAACAACGGAGTGGGCGTCCTTCGGTCGTTAATGAAAGTTTGGTGGAGGAAGTGGACGATAAGGTGAAAGAAAACAGACGCTTTACGATTTTCTCTTTGCGGGATGACTTTCCTAATGTTTCTCGTAGTGTTTTGTATGGCATTGTGACCGAGCACTTGAATTACCGAAAATTGTGCGCACGTTGGGTACCGAAAATGTCGACGGATGTGCACAAAACCAAACGTTTAGACAGTGCATTGACTTTCCTTGAGCGGTACCGCAAAGACGGTGATGATTTCTTAAGCCAAATTGTTACGGGCGATGAAACATGGGTGGCCTACTTCACATCAGAATCAAAGCAACTGTCCATGGAAGTTGAGCAAGGGCATCGTTTTGCTGCGAGACAATGCCCGTCCGCATGTGGCGAATCAGACCAAAGATCTCATCACATCTTTTCGACTGGAAACTCTTGATCATCCTCCGTACAACCCGGATCTTGCGCCCAGTGACTACCATCTATCCCTGCACTTGAAGAAACACCTGGGCGGTCAGCGTCTTCAAGACGATGACGAAGTCAAAACAGTGGCGATGCAGTGGTTAACAAGTCAGGCGGCAGACTTCTGTGAGGAGGGTATTCAAAAACTGGTACAACGCTATGACAAGTGCATCAATATTGAGGGAAATTATGTAGAAAAGCAGATTAAAGTACAGGCTTTCATGTAAAAATAAAATTATTGAGATATCGTAGCACGTCTTTTTTTAATTCCAAAGCGGTACTTACATAAAAAACACGCCTCGTATGTGCATGAGTGTATGTGACACGTTGCGTTATCCTGCATGTAGATGTCATCGCGCCCAAGATAAATAAACTGCATGTAGGGGTGGACTTGGTCTCCAAGGATAGAGGCATAATCGTGTTGATCCTTTGTGCCTTCCAGAATGATGATATTACCCAAGAAATGTCACGAAAACTTTTGTGTTAGCAGAAGAGCCAACACCGTCTTACGATTGGAGGCCGAAATGCACGCGTTTTAGCTCACGCAGGCTGGCGTGAGGAGGGAAGAACTATACTGACGTGAGGTCTGGAACATGACAAGGAATGAGAATTCAGAAAGCGGACGTAATTAGTTTGATACTTAACTTTAACCCATTAATGATGAACGTCGCTCTTGGCGGTACATGATTCACAATATTATCTGTTCAGAATACATTCTTGAAGTAATTATAGTAACTGAATATGGCGCCTTGCTAGGTAGTAGCAAATGACGTAGCTGAAGGCTATGCTAAACTGTCGTCTCTGCAAATGAGGGCGTATGTAGGCAGTGAACCAGCGCTAGGAAAGTCGGCTGTACAACTGTGGCGAGTGCTAGGGAGTCTCTCCAGACCTGCCGTGTGGCGGCGCTCACCAACTATGGCCACTCGGTGGACGTCCAAACGCGGTACTGGCGTACAAATTCCATTCTTCGCTGGCGATGAACAGCAGTCGGCATGGATGCATGAACCAGGCACCTGCTGCAGAGGTTCATACGGAGCTACGTGCTGAACGATCGTTGATGAAACACTGTTGGTAGCCCATCAGTTCATCTGGGTAGTCAGTTGCTCAGGAGTTGCTGGTCTATTTTCCCGCACACATCTCCGCATCCATGGCCCGTGGTGCACTACAGCTGTCTCTGTGCCGGTTTCGGATAGCATCATTTCGCCATGCACGGTATACGTTAACAAAGGCGGCAAGGGAACCGTTCACAGACTTAGGGGTTTCAGAATGCTTTCTCCGTTGGCCCGAAAGCCAGTGATGATGCCATTCTCGACGTCAGATAAATCTCTCCAATTCCGCATTAAAAACAACAACTCCATTTAATTTTACCCATATTTTGCAGCTTAAAACGTGACTGTATTCAAAACATTGGAGGTATGAATTAAACAACACCTTCAGTCACAACTTTTTCGTGTTTTATTAACTAAACGACTCATTTCGCACCCTGTGGGTCCATCGTCAATTATACTTAGTCTTAATACACGTTATATTTCTTCTCTTGAATGAGGTGAAATGCATATTCTTGTCACGAAAAGATTTAATGTTAGGTTATGAATTTCGTAAGTCGAACGCGGAAAATATCTGCAAAATAGTGGAAAATGAATAGTGTAAAGTTGAACCGCGAGACCACTACGGTCGCAGGTTCGAATCCTGCCTCGGGCATGGATGTGTGTGATGTTCTTAGGTTAGTTAGGTTTAAGTAGGTCTAAGTCTAGGGCACTGATGACCTCAGATGTTAAGTCCCATAGTATTTAGAGCCATTTGAACCATTTTTGACAATATCCAGTGTCTTATTTTACCCCTGTAACACTCCCTTGGGTGCGCCCGATGGCGACTAGTTCATGTGAACGTTTCTCTCCGTTAAGAATGACGTGCTGTGCTCTGCCTGCTGGCACTTCATCAATCCGCTCACAAAGCTGGTCTGATATTTCATTCATTCGTACTTTGTCAATTAATATTCATCATTTTGATTTGCAGCTTCCTGTGTTGGCCGCGTTTGCAGTTAAAACACCCAACAATTTTAACTGCAAACGCGGCCAACACAGGAAGCTGCAAATCAAAATGATGAATATTAATTGACAAAGTACGAATGAATGAAATATCAGACCAGCTTTGTGAGCGGATTGATGAAGTGCCAGCAGGCAGAGCACAGCACGTCATTCTTAACGGAGAGAAACGTTCACATGAACTAGTCGCCATCGGGCGCACCCAAGGGAGTGTTACAGGGGTAAAATAAGACACTGGATATTGTCAAAAATGGTTCAAATGGCTCTAAATACTATGGGACTTAACATCTGAGGTCATCAGTCCCCTAGACTTAGACCTACTTAAACCTAACTAACCTAAGAACATCACACACATCCATGCCCGAGGCAGGATTCGAACCTGCGACCGTAGCAGCAGCGCGGTTCCCGACTGAAGGGTCTAGAACCGCTCGGCCACAACGGCCGGCCACTGGATATTGTCGGATGCTCCATTAGGCTGTTCGCGTATGATGTTGTTGCATACAGACTAGTCGCAAAACGAAAAAATAGATACGTAAATTTTACGCATAAATATGCAGAAAGTCCCTTTACTGACTGTTGAACAATCGCTGGAAGAAATCTCATCCATTAAATATCTTTAAGTATATGTGTGGAGCAACTTCAAGTGGAACGACCTCACAAAACTATCGTAGAAAACGGAGATACCAGAGCGACATTCACGGGAAGAATCCTCAGGAATTTTAGTCCACCCACGAAGTAGCTTGCAAAACCCTCGTTCGGCCGATCATTAAATATTGCTCGTCAGCTAGGGATATGCACCAGTTAGGACCGATAGAGAAAGGGCAGCACGTTTCGTAACAGGTTAGTTTGGTAAGCGGAAAAGCGTCACGGAGGTGCTCGGCCAACTCTAGACGTTCCTAGAAAAGACAATTAGCATATCACTTGTTTCTCCTGTATACAGGGTGGTCCACTGATCGTGACCGGGCCAAATATCTCTCGAAATAAGCGTCAAACGGAAAAACTACAAAGAACGAAGCTTGTCTAGCTTGAAGGGGGAACCCAGATGGCGCTACGGTTGGACCCCTATATGGCGCTGCCATAGGTCAAACGAATATCAACTGCGTTTGTTAAATAGGAACCCCCATTTTTTTATTACATATTCGTGTAGTACGTGCAGAAATATGAATGTTTTAGTTGGACCACTTTTTTCGCTTTGTGATAGATGGCGCTGTAATAGTCACAAACATATGGCTTACAATTTTAGACGAACAGTTGGTAACAGGTAGGTTTTTTAAATTAAAGTACAGAACGCAGGTATGTTTGAACATTTTATATCAGTTGTTCCAGTGTGATACATGTACCTTTGTGAACTTATCATTTCTGAGAACGCGTGCTGTTACAGCGTGATCACCTGTAAATACCACATTAATGCAATAAATGCTCAAAATGATGTCCGTCAACCTCAATGCATTTGGCAATACACGTAACGACATTCCTGTCAACAGCGAGTAGTTCGCCTTCCGTCATGTTCGCACATGCATTGACAATGCGCTGAGGCATGTTGTCAGGCGTTGTCGGTGGATCACGATAGCAAATATCCAACTTTCCCCACAGAAAGAAATCCGGGGTCGTCAGATCCGGTGAACGTGCGGGCCATGGTATGGTGCTTCGACGACCAATCCACCTGTCATGAAATATGCTATTCAATATCGCTTCAACCGCACGCGAGCTACGTGCCGGACATCCATCGTGTTGAAAGTACATCGACATTCTATCATGCAGTGAAACATCTTGTAGTAACCTCGGTAGAACATCCCGTAGGAAATCAGTATACATTGCACCATTTAGATTGTCATCGATAAAATGGCGGCCAATTATCCTTCCTACCATGATTCCGCACCATACATTAACCTGCAAACGTCGCTGATGTTCCACTTGTCGCAGCCATCGTGGATTTTCCGTTGCCCAATAGTGCATGTTATGCCGGTTTACGTTACCGCTGTTGGTGAATGACGATTCGTCGCTAAATAGAACGCATGCAAAAAATCTGTCATCGTCCCGTAATTTCTCTTGTGCCCAGTGGCAGAACTGTAAACGACGTTCAAAGTCGTCGCCATGCAATTCCTGGTGCATAGAAATATGGTACGGGTGCAACACGACGTTTTTGAGATTCCCGATTCTCGCGCAGTTTGTCTGCTGCTGATGTGCGGATTAGCCGCGACAGCAGCTAAAACACCTATTTGGGCATCATCATCTGTTGCAGGTCGTGGTTGACGTTTCACGTGTGGCTGAACACTTCCTGTTTCCTTAAATAACGTAACTATCCGGCGAACGGTCCGCACACTTGGATGATGTCGTCCAGGATACCGAACAGCATACATAGCACACGCCCGTTGGGCATTTTGATCACAATAGCCATACATTAACACGATATCGACCTTTTCCGCAATTGGTAAACGGTCCATTTTAGCACGGGTAGTGTATCACGAAGCAAATACCGTCTACACTGGCAGAATGTTACGTGATACCACGTACTTATATGTTTATGACTATTACAGCGCCATCTATCACAAAGCGAAAAAAGTGGTCCAACTAAAACATTCATATTTATTTACGTACTACACGAAAATGTAATAAAAAATGGGTGTTCCTATTTTAAAAAACGCAGTTGATATCCGTTTGACCTATGGCAGCGCCATCTAGCGGGCCAACCATAGCGCCATCTGGTTTCCCCCTTCAAGCTAGACGAGTTTCATTCTTTGTAGTTTTTTCGTTTGTTGTTTATTTCGTGAGATATTTGGCCCGGCCACTATCAGAGGACCATCCTGTATATCTCACGAAAAGACCATGAAAGTAAAATTAGAAATATTCGAGCTCTCACGAAGACTTACCAACAATGGTTCTTCACTCGCACCAACCAAGGTACGGGAAAAGCTGTAGGTGGGGAGGGGGGTGGGGGGGGTGGGGAGGGAGCGACCATACGCTCTGCCGCAAACCATATGGTCTCTTGCATAGTATGGCTGTAGATGTACGTTGCTTTGCACTGGAATTTGTTCTACGTCAGAAATTGCATGTGGAGCTCACAAACACGTAAGGTTGCACGTGTATAATACAGTCGTCTACTGCAGAAATAACGTCTTCTGGATACAAAGCTAGCGGAACAGTACATGCAGTACTACAAGTAACAGCAGCAGTGAATGCGGGCACCTGTAAAACAGGCTAAACAGGTCATAGGGGCGGAAGCCATGCAGTGACGTCTAATGCGTTAACAGTTGAAGCGGTTGGCAAAGAATGGATTTCTGTGGCACGGACTTCTGCACAGAGATGGAGATACACGCAAATGTGTTTACCCGTCGAGCAATCAGACATAGTGTGTGGAAGGTCAGGAGATCATACACAACTCTCAAAAGTATTTTCTCCACTTGCTATCATCAGGCTTCAAGGCAACCCTTTTCAGTCGACAGCTGGCAAGTTTAGCACACTCAATAAGTACCATGTTTGTGCTGCAATAGATTGCTTCACAGTACCCAATATGCTCAAAACCAATACACGAGTCCCTTTTGAGGGTCATTTATTGCAACACAGTTATTCATTTTGCCAATGTTCTGTTAGAAACGAAAACAAAAAATGACGTGGTTTGCACTGAAGCATCAAAAAACATTATTTACCATGTTTTCGTCGAAAAACCTTTGAAATTATGATACAGTCGTACAAAGAAATAGGCATAATGTACAAATGTGCAAGTACAGTATTTTATTTGCTAAAAACCTTTGAAATTAGGAAGCTGTCGTACAAAGAAATATGCATACTGTGCAAATGTACAGTATGCAAATCGAGAAACACAATCCCAGCCAGTTTCTGTACGCTCGGCGCAGCTGCTTCGCATGTACACTACGCGACTTCGTGAATGTCTCTATGGCAACGCCTGTTCATAGCTCTATAGACGGCTATCGTTTTCGCCTACATCTACATGGATACTCTGCAAATCACATTTAAGTGCCTGGCAGAGGGTTCATCGAACCACCTTCACAAATCTCCATTATTCCAATCTCGTATAGTGCGCGAAAAGAATGAACACCTATATCTTTCTGTACGAGCTCTGATTTCCCTTACTCTTGGTGATCGTTCCTCCCTATGTAGGTGGGTGTCAAAAAAATATTTTCGCACTCGGAGGAGAAAGTTGATAATTGGAATTGCGTGAGAAGATTCCGTCGCAATGAAAAACGCCTTTCTTTTAATGATGTCCAGCCCAAATCCTGTATCATTTCTGTGACACTCACTCCCATATTTCGCGATAATACAAAACGTGCTGCCTTTCTTTGAACTTTTTCGACGTATTCCGTCAGTCCTGTCTGGTAAGTCCAGTATTCTAAAAAGAGGACGGACAAGCGTAGTGTAGGGAGACTCCTTAGTAGGTCTGTTACATTTTCGAAATGTCCTGCAGATGTTTGCGCTTCGCAGATGAAAGCTGTCAAAAGTGGTGCAAGATATGATGAATTTCTGTAAGTTGACTCGGCTGCAGGAGTGCCTCAGTAGCGAGGACTAAATTTACTAGGACTTCAAATGTCTGATGCGACATTTTTTTCACTCATCTCACTATTTATGACGTCATATTTGGCTGGCCGGTGTGGCCGAGAGGTTCTAGGCGCTACAGTCTGGTACTGCGAGACCGCTACGGTCGCAGGTTCGAATCCTGCCTCAGGCATGGATGTGTGTGATGTCCTTAGGTTAGTTAGGTATAAGTTGTTCTAAGTTCTGGGGGACTGATGACCTGAGCAGTGAAGTCCCATAGTGCTCAGAGCCATTTGAACCATTTTGACGTCATATTTCCTGATCTATGTTGGCACAATGATATACATTTGTAGGTGCTTTTAGCGGCATAGGTGAATACTGCCTGCGAAATTTATTGCAAATACAGTTGATGCGTTCACCTATCTTCAATTAGCGTTATACGTATTCGAGTCTTCAGTCAGTACATAGTTTTACAACAACGATAGTAGATTGGATACTGCAGCTGGTGTACGCAAAATAACAATTTTGTTTGCTACTACACTTCGCGAGTTGTATATTTACTATATATTGCTTTTTAGGTGTACTTACTTTCTACTCTGTTTGTCATTATTGCGATTTTCGCCTTTATGGTTGCGGCACAAACACATTTTTATTTCAGTTTTTCACAAAAAGAGCCCGGCATTCGCTATGTTGCCGATACATCTTTGTTTGCATCCGTAAAATGCATCTGTGTTCAAAAATATCTGCCTGCAGCTTCTGCTGTGGTCAAACTTATATTTTGCTTACAGATTCTGTGTAAATAAAAACAAAATGTGCTGAGTACCCGATAGAGTTATTAAATATGAGCGTTAGTGACTGTTTAGTTAGATTACATGGAATATTATCAAATAAAAATAATATATGTAGTACATTTTCTATAGATGAATGTACAGCTGTTGTTCTGTCTTTGTTGTTTATAAATCACATGCCAACTGTGAGAGAAAATGTAATATTAATTCTTCTATATAAAATGTACTGTATTATTTTTATTTTATAGTATTCCATATAAGCTAATTAAACAGTCACTAATGCGCTAATTAAGTACCCATAAAGAGAACTCTGCATCTTCATAATTAAGTTTGTCCTTTTAGCAAAATATAATCTTTGACCACAGATGTATTTTTCGGATGTAAACAAGGATGTTAGTCGGCAATATGGCGAATGATGGGCTATTTTTGTACAAAACAGTAGTAGGCCTAATGGAATTCTGTGTGCCACACCCATAAAGGCAAAAATCGGAATAACAGTAAGCAGAGTAGGAAATAAGTACACCTAATATATTGTAAATATACAACTCGCGAAGTTTAGTAGCTAACACAATCGTCATTTTGCACAAGCCAAAGGCAGCATCCAATCTGTCGATGTTGTCGCTATTACGGAATGAAGACTCAAATATATATTACGGTAACTAAGGATGGATGCAAGCACGTAACGCGTCTCAGCTTAAATAAAAATACGAGGTTCTTTTTTTTAAGTAAGTAACGTTTTGAAATTTAAAAAAGACGTGCTAAGATATCTCAATAATTTATGTTTACATGAAAGCCTGTACCTTAATCTACTTTTCTACATGTTTGAATACCCTCATAGAAGTCTGCCGCCTGACTTGTTAACCACTGTTTTGACTTCGTCATCGTCTTGAAGACGCTGGCCGCCCAGGTGTTCAAGTGCAGGAACAGATGGTAGTCACTGGGCGCAAGATCGGGGCTGTACGGAAAAATGATCAGGAGTTTTCCATCCAAAAGATGTGATGAGATCTTTGGTCTGATTCCTCCCATACGGACGGGCATTGTCTTGCAGCAAAACGATGCCCTTGCTCAACTTCCATGGACAGTTGCTTTGACTCTAGTGTGACGTAGGCCACCCATGTTTCATCGTTCGTAACAATTTGGCTTAAGAAATCATCATCGTCGTTGTTGTACCGCTCAAGGAAAGTCAATGCACTGTGTAAACGTTTGGTTTTGTGCACATCCGCCAACATTTTCGGTATCCAACGTGCGCACAATTTTCGGTAATTCAAGTGCTCGGTCACAATGCCATACAAAACACTACGAGAAACATTAGGAAAGTCATCCCGCAAGGAGGAAATCGTAAAGCGTCTGTTTTCTCTCACCTTATTGTCCACTTCCTGCACCAAACTTTCATTAACGACCGAAGGACGCCCACTCCGTTGTTCATCATTCACATTTGTGCGGCCATCTTTAAATGCTCTCACCCACTTTCTTACCATTCCATCACTCATAATGTTTTCTCCGTAAACTGCACAGATCTCACGACGAATATCGATCGCTTTTAGGCCTTTAGCACTAAGAAATCTTATAACAGCCCGTACTTCACAGTCGGCGGGACTCAGGATTATCGGAGGCATCTTAAACACTCAGTACACAACGTAAACAAGGAAGAGTCAGACCGTAATAGCGTCAGTGCGTCAAATTAACGTACAGGCTTTCATGTAATAATAAAATTATTGAAATATCTTAGCACGTCTTTTTTTAATTTCAAAACGGTACTTAAAAACGCGCCTCGTACATAGCAAAGAGGCTGGTCACTGTATTTATTAAAATAATTCTACCACTATATACTGATACGCCGAGTATCCCCTTTTGCTCTTTCGCAGAATCTGTAAGGTACCCTTCGCTTATCCTAGTACACGACGAAATCGTGGGGAGGCGGCAGGAATGCAGGCGTCGTCGTTCCCAAGGCAACAGGTAGGGGCGGGCGGCAGTGTTTGCGCGAGCTATCAGCAGCAGCGGCAGGAGGCGACGCGCCCTGGCGCGCGTTATCTGGAGCATCTCATCCGGCGGTGCGCAGCGAGCCAGCGAGTGCGACTGCACCGCGTTTTAGGAGCCGAGGTCCTGGGCCTGGCCAGCCCGGCTGCTGCGTTGCCACCCCGCAGCCAGCAGCTGCAGCCCACCTACCCTGTGCGGTGCTGTGCTCTGCCCTCCTGCTACACTGCCGTAGCGGGTCGGCTTGCCTGGGTACCTGTTGCCGCTTTCTGCCCTGGCCTGCGCGCGCTCACACACACACACACACACACACACACACACACACACACAGCCTTTGTTCCACACGACAGGCTCCCAACACGTCCAACTACAGTCACACAGCTTACCGTGTCGTTACAACCACACACACACACACACACACACACACACACACACACACACACACGGAGAGAGAGAGAGAGAGAGAGAGAGAGAGAGAGAAGATTTCTGTTACTGCAATTGAACCCACAGGCGTTTCGTTTCGTTTTATTGTTATATAGGCGGCCGGAGTGGTCGTGGGGTTCTAGGCGTTACAGTCTGGAACCGCGGGACCGCTACGGTCGCAGGTTCGAATCCTGTGAAATACGACGCAGTACGGAGACCTGCCTGTAAACAATGGCAAAGCCGTCGGCACACTGACAGAGCATTCGAACGAGAACGTCCATCGTGCCGAGTTTCTGACGCCCAGTGTAGAAAAGGCACGGCGGGGAATCCGAAAGCGCAAAAAAATGGCTCTGAGCACTATGGGACTTAACAGCTGAGGTCATCAGTCCCCTAGAACTTAGAACTACTTAAACCTAACTAACGTAAGGACATCACATACATCCATGCCCGAGGCAGGATTCGAACCTGCGACCGTAGCAGTCGCGCAGTTCCAGACTGTAGCGCCTAAAACCGCTCGGCCACTCCGGCCGCCTCCGAAAGCGCATTGCAATACGTAGCATGTCAGATTTTCTGATCGCGCGTTTGAACGCAGAGATATGAGGTGGAAGAACGCCACCTACGCACAGACACCGTATTGGATTTCAATTGAAGCCCATATGTAGTGGATTTTATATGAATATATGTCTTTGCAAAGCACCAGCAATTTGAGGATTTCTCGAAAACACACCGTTTTTGCTCTATTTGTTCTAATAAAATGACGGGAAACGTCGCACTGGTGATAAAAGAAGTACTGTAATTTCAGTATTATGAAAGGACGCCGTTTCAAGGCAACGGCACATCCAGGATGCATCAAAAACGCATTGCCCTTATACAATTTGTTATAACGAAATGTCAGTGTATAATATATCTATGATCAGATTTTCAGGAAATGGTGAGCTGCCAAATTAGGCCATACATTATTTATGGTTGCTGTAACGTAATAACTAGAGATGCAGAATTGGAAGGTCAAGGTGTCCTATGTTACTGGTTCGCATCCTACTACATCCAATTCTTTTTTTACTTATCTTCCAGTTTTCTAATAGAGTCCCATACTTTTTTTTTGTTAATGTAATACGACCATTAAGTGCGCTTTCTCTGAGCACCGAGTTAATTCGATTCGCTTTTTCTACAAGACAGCTTGCAGCACTTGCAATAAGATATTTTTCACTTTCTTGATTCAAGTATTGTATTTCACATGTACAGATCCTGCTACTGAATAGGAACAGTGATCAACCAGGAACGACCTTAGAGTTTTACTAAAAAATGAAAACGGCGAGATAATTTTTACCTTATGTGGGGAACTACTGTAAATTTGTATTGCATTATTTGTAATGAAACTTTTATAAGCCGATATCCTTATTGATTGCAGATGGTTCTTTCCTTTTTGCCGTATAACATTTTCATGGATTCTGCAGGTGTTATTGATACAAGCTGCAGAGAGAACAAGATGACTACAATATGGACGAAAGACGAAATGTGCGTATTAATAAAGCCGACGCAGGAATTTTACGCCTGTCCATTTCAGAAACAAACAGTGTGATTAGCGAGCAAGATACAGTCGACAACTGCCGCTGGAACGCGCTGAGATCGCGTGTATCACGTTGAAGCACGCGCGCAGTAGGGACGAATCGCTTCGCCTCATTGTCAGCAACAAGTTAAACTCGGCACGCTCGGCGAACACTGACTTTCGAATGTACGGTGCCTGTGCCAAAGGCTTGGGACATTCGATGAAAAACATGGTTATTGCGTGTAACAGTGTGTTTTATACAAATTAGCTGATGGCTCCACTGTAAGCCGAGAAACATCAGCTCCAAATGTTCAAATGTGTGTGAAGTACTGTTGTTGTTGTTGTGGTCTTCAGTCCTGAGACTGGTTTGATGCAGCTCTCCATGCTACTCTATCCTGTGCAAGCTTCTTCATCTCCCAGTACCTACTGCAACCTACATCCTTCTGAATCTGCTTAGTGTATTCATCTCTTGGTCCCCCTCTACGATTTTTACCCTCCACGCCGCCCTCCAATGCTAAATTTGTGATCCCTTGATGCCTCCGAACATGTCCTACCAACCGATCCCTTCTTCTAGTCAAGTTGTGCCACAAACTTCTCTTCTCCCCAAACCTAATCAATACCTCCTCATTAGTTTCGTGATCTACCCACCTTATCTTCAGCATTCTCCTGTAGCACCACATTTCGAAATCTTCTATTCTCTTCTTGTCCAAACTAGTTATCGTCCATGTTTCACTTCCATACATGGCTACACTCCATACAAATACTTTCAGAAACGACTTCCTGACACTTAAATCTATACTCGATGTTAACAAATTTCTCTTCTTCAGAAACGATTTCCTTGCCATTGCCAGTCTACATTTTATATCCTCTCTACTTCGACCATCATCAGTTATTTTACTCCCTAAATAGCAAAACTCCTTTACTACTTTAAGTGTCTCATTTCCTAATCTAATTCCCTCAGCATCACCCGATTTAATTTGACTACATTCCATTATCCTTGTTTTGCTTTTGTTGATGTTCATCTTATATCCTCCTTTCAAGACACTGTTCATTCCGTTCAACTGCTTTTCCAAGTTCTTTGCTGTCTCTGACAGAATTACAATGTCATCGGCGAACCTCAAAGTTTTTACTTCTTCTCCATGAATTTTAATACCTACTCCAAATTTTTCTTTTGTTTCCTTTACTGCTTGCTCAATATACAGATTGAATAACATCGGGGACAGGCTACAACCCTGTCTCACTCGTTTCCCACCCACTGCTTCCCTTTCATGCCCCTCGACTCTTATAACTGCCATCTGGTTTCTGTACAAATTGTAAATAGCCTTTCACTCCCTGTATTTTACCCCTGCCACCTTCAGAATTTGAAAGAGAGTATTCCAGTTAACATTGTCAAAAGCTTTCTCTAAGTCTACAAATGCTAGAAACGTAGGTTTGCCTTTTCTTAATCTTTCTTCTAAGACAAGTCGTAAGGTTAGTATTGCCTCACGTGTTCCAACATTTCTACGGAATCCAAACTGATCTTCCCCGAGGTACGCTTCTACCAGTTTTTCCATTCGTCTGTAAAGAATTCGCGTTAGTATTTTGCAGCTGTGACTTATTAAACTGATAGTTCGGTAATTTTCACATCTGTCAACACCTGCTTTCTTTGGGATTGGAATTATTATATTCTTCTTGAAGTCTGAGGGTATTTCGCCTGTCTCATACATCTTGCTCACCAGATGGTAGAGTTTTGTCAGGACTGGCTCTCCCAAGGCCATCAGTAGTTCTAATGGAATGTTGTCTATTCCCGGGGCCTTGTTTCGACTCAGGTCTTTCAGTGCTCTGTCAAACTATTCACGCAGTATCTTATCTCCCGTTTCGTCTTCATCTACATCCTCTTCCATTTCCATAATATTGTCCTCAAGTACATCGCCCTTGTATAGACCCTCTATATACTCCTTCCACCTTTCTGCCTTTCCTTCTTTGCTTAGAACTGGGTTTCCATCTGAGCTCTTGATATTCATACAAGTGGTTCTCTTCTCTCCAAAGGTCTCTTTAATTTCCCTGTAGGCAGTATCTATCTTACCCCTAGTGAGACAAGCCTCTACATCCTTACATTTGTCCTCTAGCCATCCCTGCTTAGCCATTTTGCACTTCCTGTCGCTCTCATTTTTGAGACGTTTGTATTCCTTTTTGCCTGCTTCATTTACTGCATTTTTATATTTTCTCCTTTCATCAATTAAATTCAATATTTCTTCTGTTACCCAAGGATTTCTATTAGCCCTTGTCTTTTTACCTACTTGATCGTCTGCTGCCTTCACTACTTCATCCCTCAGAGCTACCCATTCTTCTTCTACTGTATTTCTTTCCCCCATTCCTGTCAATTTTTCCCTTATGCTCTCCCTCAAACTCTCTACAACCTCTGGTTCTTTCGGTTTATCCAGGTCCCATCTCCTTAAATTCCCACCTTTTTGCAGTTTCTTCAGTTTCAATCTGCAGTTCATAACCAATAGATTGTGGTCAGAATCCACATCTGCCCCTGGAAATGTCTTACAATTTAAAACCGGGTTCCTAAATCTCTGTCTTACCATTATATAATCTATCTGATACCTTTTAGTATCTCCAGGATTCTTCCAGGTATACAACCTTCTTTTATGATTCTTGAACCAAGTGTTAGCTATGGTTAAGTTATGCTCTGGGCAAAATTCTACAACGCGGCTTCCTCTTTCATTTCTTCCCCCCCAATCCATATTCACCTACTATGTTTCCTTCTCTCCCTTTTCCTACTGACGAATTCCAGTCACCCATGACTATTAAATTTTCGTCTCCCTTCACTACCTGAATAATTTCTTTTATCTCATCATACATTTAATCAATTTCTTAATGATCTGCAGAGGTAGTTGGCATATAAACTTGTACTACTGTAGTAGGCATGGGCTTTGTGTCTATCTTGGCAACAATAATGCGTTCACTATGCTGTTTGTAGTAGCTTACCCGCACTCCTATTTTTTTATTCATTATTAAACCTACTCCTGCATTACCCCTATTTGATTTTGTATTTATAACCCTGTAATCACCTGACCAAAAGTCTTGTTCCTCCTGCCACCGAACTTCACTAATTCCCACTACATCTAACTTTAACCTATCCATTTCCCTTTTTAAATTTTCTAACCTACCTGCCCGATTAAGGGATCTGACATTTCACGCTCCGATCCGTAGAACGCCAGTTTTCTTTCTCCTGATAACGACGTCCTCTTGAGTAGTCCCCGCCCGGAGATCCGAATGGGGGATTATTTTACCTCCGGAATATTTTACCCAAGAGGACGCCATCATCATTTAATCATACAGTAAAGCTGCATGCCCTCGGGAAAAATTACGGCTGTAGTTTCCCCTTGCTTTCAGCCTTCGCAGTACCAGCACAGCAAGGCCGTTTTGGTTAATGTTACAAGGCCAGATCAGTCAATCATCCAGACTGTTGCCCCTGCAACTACTGAAAAGGCTGCTGCCCCTCTTCAGGAACCACACGTTTGTCTGGCCTCTCAACAGATACCCCTCCTTTGTGGATGCACCTACGGTACGGCAATGTGTATCGCTGAGGCATGCAAGCCTCACCACCAACGGCAAGGTCCATGGTTCATGGGGGGTGTGAAGTCCTAAGAGACAAAATTGCTCATCCCGAGGGAGGACTCTAACCTCCGGCGGGAGGAGCCGCGCAATTCGTGACATGCCGCATCTAACCGCGCGGCCACTCCGGGCAGTGCAACAGCTCTGCCTCTAATTTTTGATGCCCACAAATGGCAACTTTATCATGTAAACAGTGGAAGTGTCAGACATATGGCTGCCAGCAGCAGTACCGCTTGCAGTGTTCGTGCCAGAACATATTTTTCAGGGAGGATTACTACAAATCCGAAGACGATGAAGGTAGCTACGAAACGACGAGGGAGGATGTGGACGAGGGTCTCATGAAGACCTTTACTGAAGAGTGGAAACGGTGTTTTGACGGCGTCATTAGCCAGGATGAAACATGGTTGTTTTTGTCCGAACCTGAGAGCAAAACACAATCCATGGAGTGGCGTCATCCGGGTTCCCCTCGGAAGAACAAACCAAGATTTTCACGAACAGCAGGCCGAAAGGTGATGGCCTCCTTCTTCTGCGATCAGTGTGGTGTCATTTTCATTGGCTTTTTGGAATCTGGCTCCACAATTAACCGGGACCGTTACTGTTTGTCATTGGACAAGTTGCGACGTGTCATCAAGACCCACAGACCACAGGTTCAGTGTCAGCTCATCACACTACACCATGACAATGCCAAAAACCATGCAGCCCTTATGATTCAGGAAAAAAATCAGGAAAATGGGTTGGAAAATTGTTCCTCATCCTCCCTACAGCACGGACTTGGCTCCGTCTGATTTTTACCTGTTTCTTCGTCAGAAGGCCCGCCTGCGCGATAAAACATTTGATAGTGAGAAAGATCTTATGTCCTGTGTCAAGCGATGGTGTAAAAGTCAATCCCCAGAATTTTACCAATGTGCATTTACATCATGGAAAGAACGTTAGACCAGATGCGTCGCAGCTGATAGAGGCTACATTGAGCAGGCTCAATGTGTAGCTAAATGTTCCAGGTACGTTCACAAAAATTTCATTCTTCTCTTGCAAAAAATAGAAAAATTAGATACACCTCTGCAAAACTTTTTGAACACCCTTTGTAGTTAAGTGACTGACACTGCAAGATCACAGGTTCATGTAAGCACGAGATAAGCCATTGCAACTGTGAAATGCTAGAACATTAGTAAGCATCAAACCAATCTGTAAACTAGTGATTAAAAATAAAAATTAAAGAAAACTTTCTGCACTACTCCTCTCAAGTGACGTCACAGAGGCCACCGAGCTTAACGTGCCCATCCCACAGACAGGCAGGCCTTCATGTGTTGTCACACATGCGTTTAGTGAAAAGAGTGTCCAAATTCAGTCCAGTACACTGGCGCAAAATCGGGCGATCAGAAACTTCACGCCATCACCTATTCTTCTCTTGTCGTCAGATATTGGAGGTGAAAATTTCTTCTAGCACCAAGATTCGCGTTGTATGTTAATGACCTGACGAACAGTATTAATAATAACCTCTGACTTTTTGTATTTATCTGTAAAAAAAGTAAAACTTGAAAAGAGCTGCACAAATATTCAGTCTGACGTCGATAGAATTCAATGTGGTGCAAAGAGTGGCAACTTGCCTCAAATTTGAACCTGTGAGGTAAAAAGACAAAATCTGTATCCTCATAAAAATACCTGAGGGTAAGAATTTGCGGGGATATGAAACGGAATGTTCACAGGTGTAGGGCGCAAATCAATTGGCAGTTGGATATGCTTGCGTATCGAAAATTTATTCTCATTTCCAGGAACATTTGTTTACATAAATATTTTTGATGATGAAACTTACTGGCAGATTAAAACTGTGTACCGGACCGAGACACGAACTGGGGACCTTTGCCTTTCGCAGGCAAGTGCTCTACCACTGAGCTACCCAAGCACGACTCACGCCCGGTACTCACAGCTTTAATTCCGCCAGTACCTCGCCTCCTACCTTCCAAACTTCACAGAAGCTCTCCTGCGAACCTTGCAGAACTAGCACTCCTGGAAGAAAGGATATTGCGGAGACATGGCTTAGCCACAGCCTGGGGGATGTTTCTAGAATGAATTTTTGATGATGTTTGCGTGTGTGATATTCTCTGTCTCTTGCGCTCTAGTTATCTTTTTGGAATTATAACCCTCAAAAGAGAATTACAGCTCAAGAGAGGCAGAAAATCACACATGCAAACATCACAAAAAAATATTTATGGAAGCAAATTCTCTTGAAAATAAGACATTCCCGAAACCGATTGTGAAAAGCAAGAAAAACTACGTAACAGGCGCAGTTTTTCACTATTTAAATAAAAAAGTTTCAAGACCTAGTATGTAATGAGGAATCTAGGAGTATAGTACAGCAATCTTCGTATCGCTCCCATTGGAATCTCGAAGACTAGACTAGTTACAACTCGCAAAGAGCCTACCACTTTTCCTGTGCTCCATACGTTTTTGGCACGGTAAGAAACAATACGTCCTCTGTCTCTTACTTCGTAGTTCAAAAAAATGGTTCAAATGGCTCTGAGCACTATGGGACTCAACTGCTGAGGTCATTAGTCCCCTAGAACTTAGAACTAGTTAAACCTAACTAACCTAAGGACATCACAAACATCCATGCCCGAGGCAGGATCCGAACCTGCGACCGTAGCGGTCCTGCGGTTCCAGACTGCAGCGCCTTTAACCGCACGGCCACTTCGGCCGGCTTTACTTCGTAGTTGTTTGCTAAGTATGGACACAGCTGCGTATTCGAAACGGCCGCACTTGCTTGCCTTAAAAACTCCGCTGCGGAAGTAAGTAGTTTCATGTTAACGAACGGATCCCATTTTGCGTGCCGGCCGGTGTGGCCGTGCGGTTAAAACCGCTTCAGTCTGGAACCGCGTGACCGCTACGGTCGCAGGTTCGAATCCTGCCTCGGACATGGATGTGTGTGATGTCCTTAGGTTAGTTAGGTTTAATTAGTTCTAAGTTCTAGGCGACTGATGACCTCAGAAGTTAAGTCGCATAGTGCTCAGAGCCATTTTTTTTAACCATTTTGCGTGGTTGGGATTCTACGAAAGTCATTGCAGACGCATAATGTTGGAAATCCTGTCTCGACTGGGCAACCAGAGCGCTTCACACGCCTGCTATCGACGGGATGCACTCAACCCTTCAGGAGGAAGGGAAAAAATAGGTTTGGTGGTAAGAGATAGGATCCGTAACGCCTAATGCACGATACCGTGTCAGCTTGCTCGCTGTGGTTAGCAGCGTAATAAGCGAGGGCACAGCGCAACAAAGTACAAAATTACATCCGCATTTAGCCATGATCTGAGGACAGCCCGCCGCTCCCACACGCCGCGTTGTACAGCTATTTAGTAGGCAGCGCTGCAACACGCCATCTCTCCATGAGACAGCAGTATCTTCCTAACAGGGCTCTCGGGCGCTAACGGGGTCCTTAATAGGACTGTTGCATATCGTACGTACCCGTTACGGAGTAACGACTATCCCACGAGCCTGGAAGTATCGTTTCGTTAAGCCGTCGCCACGCGGAACGTGCTCTCGAACGTGGTCCGATCCAACGCACTGCTGAATCCTCAGCGACGAAGTGACTTTTGTATATGGTTCATGTGGTGTCACCGCCAGACACCACACTTGCTAGGTGGTAGCCTTTAAATCGGCCGCGGTCCGTTAGTATACGTCGGACCCGCGTGTCGCCACTGTCAGTGATAGCAGACCGAGCGCCACAACACGGCAGGTCTAGAGAGACGTCCTGGCACTCGCCCCAGTTGTACAGCCGACGTTCATAGCAATGGTTCACTGGCAAATACGCTCTCATTTGCCGAGACGATAGTTCGCACAGCCTTCAGCTACATTTGCTACGACCTAGCAAGGCGCCGTATTCAATTGATATTGAGATTCTATTAATGTATCATCAAGAGCGATGTTCTACAAATGTGGATTCAAGTTAAGTATTCCAGAAGCTACGTACTTTTCTTTATAGCATTCATTACCTCACGCCAGCCTGCGTGAGTTTAAGCGCGTGCCTTTCGGCTTCCTCTCATTGTGTCTAGGCTGTCTTGTCTAGACACAACAGTGCATGTGCCTCAAAGTGGTATATGTGTTCGAGAGGGGCTGGGTTCGATTTCCGGCCGAGTCGGACATTTTCTCCGCCTCTCGGGGACGTGTTTCCCTCACGTTCGTATCATCATAATTGATACTTTGCTATTGAGATGGCTGTAGGGGCACGTCCTGGTAAAAACCGTAGTATGAGGTGTGGCTAGAAAAAAACCGGACTAGTACTGGTGAAACAATAAAACGAATGCAATAAGGCTGAAAGTCGCGTGGCCTGTCACGTGACTCTCGCTCCGCCTACTGCTCGAGTTTCATCTTCCTCCTGCACTCAGTCTGCCCGTGGCGTCTGTTTTAAGTAGTTGACGTTTTGTCTGTACGTCGGAAAATGTTGAGTGTACAGAAAGAACAGCGTGTTAACATCAAATTTTGTTTCAAACTAGGAAAATCTGCAAGTGAAACGTTTGTAATGTTACAACAAGTGTACGGCGATGATTGTTTACCGCGAACACAAGTGTTTGAGTGGTTTAAACGATTTAAAGATGGCCGCGAAGACACCAGTGATGACACTCGCACTGGCAGACCATTGTCAGCAAAAACTGATGCAAACATTGAAAAAATCGGTAAACTTGTTCGACAAGATCGCCGTTTAACAATCAGAGCAGTGTCTGAGTTAACAGGAGTTGACAAGGAAAGTGTCGAACAAGTTTACCGATTTTTTCAATGTTTGCATCAGTTTTTGCTGACAATGGTCTGCCAGTGCGAGTGTCATCACTGGTGTCTTCGCGGCCATCTTTAAATCGTTTAAACCACTCAAACACTTGTGTTCGCGATAAACAATCATCGCCGTACACTTGTTGTAACATTACAAACGTTTCACTTGCAGATTTTCCTAGTTTGAAACAAAATTTGATGTTAACACTCTGTTCTTTCTGTATACTCAACATTTTCCGACGCACAGACAAAACGTCAACTACTTAAAACAGACGCCACGGGCAGACTGAGTGCAGGAGGCAGATGAAACTCGAGCAGTAGGCGGAGCGAGAGTCACGTGACAGGCCACGCGACTTTCAGCCTTATTGCATTCGTTTTATTGTTTCACCAGTACTAGTCCGGTTTTTTTCCAGCCACACCTCGTATACGCGCTCCAGCGGCAATTATTATTAGCTGTATCTGGGTCGCAGATCGTATACGAAATGGACGGGAGTAAAATTCTTACGTTGTTCTGTCTGTAGTAAAGATAAATAAACTTCAATATTCACAAACATCTTATAAGGCAAAAAGAAAAGTACCATGTCCAATCAATAAGGGCTCAATAAATGGTTCAAGTGGCTCTAAGCACTATGAGACTTAACAACTGATGTTATCAGTCCCCTAGACTTAGAACTACTTGAACCTAACTAACCTAAGGACATCAAACACATCCATGCGCGAGGCAGGATTCGAAACTGCGACCGTAACAGCAGCGCGATTCCGGACTGAAGCGCCTAGAACCGCTCGGTCACAGCGGCCGGCTCAATAAGGGTGTCTGTTTTTAAAAGATCGATTGCAAACAGTGCGAAACAAATTTACAATAGTTCTCCACATAAACTCCGTCCGAACAGGCCTTAGAAGGTCCAACGGTACCTACCGGCCGCTGTGTCATCCTCAGACCACAGGAATCACTGAATGTGGATGTGGAGGGGGATGTGGTCAGCACACCGCTCTCACGGCCGTATGTCAGTTTCCGAGACCGGAGCAGCTACTTCTCAATTAAGTAGTTTCAAGTTGCCTCAAAAATGGTACAAATGGCTCTGAGCACTATGGGACTGAACATCTGAGGTCATCAGTCCCCTAGAACGTAGAACTACTTAAACCTAACTAACCTAAGGACATCACACACATCCATGCTCGAGGCAAGATTCGAACCTGCGACCGTAGCGGTCGCGCCATTCCAGACTGTAGCGCCTAGAACCGCTCGGTCACTCCGGCTGGCTCACTTTGCCTCACAGGGGCTGAGTGCACCCCGCTTGCCAACAGCGCTCGGCAGACCGGTCACCCATCCAAGCACTAGCCCAGTCTGAAAGCGCTTAACTTCGGTTATCTGACGGGAACCGGTGTTACCATTACGGCAAGGCCGTTGGCTCTCCACATGAGGTAAAAATTATTTCAACATTCTTTTTTTTTTTAAGTAAAAGCCCTAAGATCATTCTTACTTTATCACTGTTCCTGTTCGGTAGCAGAATCTTCACATGTGAAATACAAAACTTGAAACAAGAAAGTGCAAAATATCTTACAGCACGTAGTGCAAGCTGTCTTGTAGATAACGCCAATCGAACAAACTCACTTCTCAGAAAGAGCGTCCTTACATTTACATAACATTTCATATTATACACTCCTGGAAATGGAAAAAAGAACACATTGACACCGGTGTGTCAGACCCACCATACTTGCTCCGGACACTGCGAGAGGGCTGTACAAGCAATGGTCACACGCACGGCACAGCGGACACACCAGGAACCGCGGTGTTGGCCGTCGAATGGCGCTAGCTGCGCAGCATTTGTGCACCGCCGCCGTCAGTGTCAGCCAGTTTGCCGTGGCATACGGAGCTCCATCGCAGTCTTTAACACTGGTAGCATGCCGCGACAGCGTGGACGTGAACCGTATGTGCAGTTGACGGACTTTGGGCGAGGGCGTATAGTGGGCATGCGGGAGGCCGGGTGGACGTACCGCCGAATTGCTCAACACGTGGGGCGTGAGGTCTCCACAGTACATCGATGTTGTCGCCAGTGGTCGGCGGAAGGTGCACGTGCCCGTCGACCTGGCACCGGACCGCAGCGACGCACGGATGCACGCCAAGACCGTAGGATCCTACGCAGTGCCGTAGGGGACCGCACCGCCACTTCCCAGCAAATTAGGGACACTGTTGCTCCTGGGGTATCGGCGAGGACCATTCGCAACCGTCTCCATGAAGCTGAGCTACGGTCCCGCACACCGTTAGGCCGTCTTCCGCTCACGCCCCAACATCGTGCAGCCCGCCTCCAGTGGTGTCGCGACAGGCGTGAATGGAGGGACGAATGGAGACGTGTCGTCTTCAGCGATGAGAGTCGCTTCTGCCTTGGTGCCAATGATGGTCGTATGCGTGTTTGGCGCCGTGCAGGTGAGCGCCACAATCAGGACTGCATACGACCGAGGCACACAGGGCCAACACCCGGCATCATGGTGTGGGGAGCGATCTCCTACACTGGCCGTACACCACTGGTGATCGTCGAGGGGACACTGAATAGTGCACGGTACATCCAAACCGTCATCGAACCCATCGTTCTACCATTCCTAGACCGGCAAGGGAACTTGCTGTTCCAACAGGACAATGCACGTCCGCATGTATCCCGTGCCACCCAACGTGCTCTAGAAGGTGTAAGTCAACTACCCTGGCCAGCAAGATCTCCGGATCTGTCCCCCATTGAGCATGTTTGGGACTGGATGAAGCGTCGTCTCACGCGGTCTGCACGTCCAGCACGAACGCTGGTCCAACTGAGGCGCCAGGTGGAAATGGCATGGCAAGCCGTTCCACAGGACTACATCCAGCATCTCTACGATCGTCTCCATGGGAGAATAGCAACCTGCATTGCTGCGAAAGGTGGATATACACTGTACTAGTGCCGACATTGTGCATGCTCTGTTGCCTGTGTCTATGTGCCTGTGGTTCTGTCAGTGTGATCATGTGATGTATCTGACCCCAGGAATGTGTCAATAAAGTTTCCCCTTCCTGCGACAATGAATTCACGGTGTTCTTATTTCAATTTCCAGGAGTGTAGAATACGAGATGCGTGAGAAAAGTAAGAAAACTGACAACACTGTGAGCCATCTGGCAACGCTGTGTTGTTCTAATTGTGTGGACCGGTGTGTTCATCCCTTCCAGATGCTCAGCCCGAGTTGCAGTTCCATACAACCATTTGAACGTGATTTTTGAGAGCGCCATCAATAAAGTTATGTTTTTGTTGTGTGTTACGAAAATGGAACAATGGAATTCAAAGCAACGTTATGCTGTCAAGTTTTGCATTGAACTTGAGGAAACCACGAGTGTGATCTTTGAAAGGTTGAAACAGGCCTATTGGGAACACTAGTTATCAAGACCATACGTTTTTCGCTGGCACAAATCGTTTCTGGAAGGCTGAGAACACGTTAAAGCTCGAAAGGGAAATAAAAGATCAAAGCAATGCCTATTTGCTTTTTCGACAGTAGGGATACCGTACATAAAAAATTTGTTCTTCCAGGATAAACTGTCAACCAAACGTTTTACAAAGATGTCCTTGAAAGGCTCAGGAAAAGGAGAATCGAGTGAGATCGAACATCACGGACAAGTAGATTTTGTCTCACGGCCACTTCCACCACGGTATTTTTGGGCTCGAAAGGTATTCCTCTTGTTTCACAGCTCCCCTGAGTCCCTGTGGCTTTTTTCTGTTCCGAAACTGAAAACTGTATTAAAAAGACGTGATTTGGGACTCTGGAGAACATCCAAAAGAATGTGAACGACATGTTAAACGCCCTATCAGTTGCAGCCTTTCAGTGCTGCTATCAAGGCTGGGAACAATGACAGCCGGTGTATAGCTACCGAAGGGAACTACGTGGAAGGGAAAAATAGTTTTAAAAAATCTTTTGGTAGATAAAAAAAGTCAATCACTAGTTTTCTCAGATCCCCTGTATACTTCTGTTACACTAATAAGAAAATATGAGAAAACGCGAACGCCAGTAAAAAAAAAAAAAAAAAGTTTGGATCCAGTGAGACGCAAACCAGCTACGCATAAGCTGTTACACGGGAATTATGCGTTTCTGTTCATTAAGCTACACCGATCATGAATGATTTACGACCATACTTTGCACATTACCGTTTCCTGAAAGCTTTAATCGGAGACGTGTTATTAACTGACATTTAACTTTATCATATTGTACCAAGAACAATGCGTCTTTTGATGGATCCTCAGTGTACCTCCGCCTAGCAACGATACACTTTCATAATACGCATTTTTGTCCCCAAATGTGTCGTTTCCCGTTATTTTATTACGACAAATCGTAGTGTGAATGCAAGAGAGATGTACAGAAATGTTTCCATTTGTTATGAATTAGGTCAAACAAGTGAGAAAGGTTTAATATTGATTTTATTATTAACCATTGCTTATCCAATTTGTTCAGTATGAACACCGGAGACGTCGACGAGGTAACGTACAGCACCAGATTTGCACTTGGTGGACAAAATTGGAACTAATTTTTTCGAGCGTAAATCGATTCCACATTAAAGCACTAGCATATCTACAAAGTTCCGCTGCCATAAGATAATTAGAGCCCACAGCGGACCTCCGTGAGTTGCACCACTTTAATTACAACCACCAGGTACAAGTAAGGCGCTATGACGTCAGAAGATCGACACAGCTCAAAGCTCAACGCTCGAATGCACGGCTTGTGCGCAGACGGTTTTACCGCCTGAATCGTTTCGTTACTTGCATGTTTTCTTCGCGATTCTCGGGACACTTCGCTGTAGCAACTGCCTGTATGCACCTGAACACCATTATGCACTCCCCGAACAATTGCCACTACATCAACTTCATTACATACCATGTGCTGGGGACCTGCAGTTACCATTAACTTTGATCCACCAGTTGACTAAGTTTCTCCCCGAAGAGCTAATTTCTAGGTAGACTTTTTATTGGAAAGACTGGTAGTTCACATTTGTTAGACGAGGCTGCGACCATTCGAACTCCTCTGCTTTTGTAAACGTTCAGCGTCCTCCATTAAGCCACCGTAATACAATGAGGAATGAAGCTGCAGAGGCGGAGAGCGAGGTGCGTTGGAGGAGAAAGAGAGAGAGAGAGAGAGGAGGGAGGGAGAGGGGCAGAGAGAGGATGGGTATTACCGACACAGTGGCGCGACGCGCGTACCCGCGGCCCATTCAACCTCCGGGGCGGCGCGTTGCCATGGCAACCTAGCGTACGCCGCCGCTGCCGTGCCGCGCTCGCAGGATCGCATCGATCCGCCACCGGGAGCCCGATGTGCACACAGGGCGCCGCGTTCGCCGCGACAATCTCCTGATGCTGATGGCACCTTGCTAGAAGATCGGATCGCCTTTGTGACAGCATTCCTACGTACATTGACAGTGAACTGCCAGGAAACAATGAGGGTTTCAAAACCATCGTGCATTTCGGACGCACAGAAACACGTATTTGGGAAGACCGTGACAGGAAGTCCCCAAGAATCTGTTGAAATCCGAAGCGATCAGCTACATACCTCATTTGTATGTCCATTGTCCGTAGTATCTTTACAATCGAGGGGACCGGTGGAAGAAAGTGTTGACTCGCAGTTTGAAAAGATTAGTTTCATCACATATCTATTGTGTTTTCGAATGCACGACGTACTGGTGACAAGTAGTTCTTGTACCGTTAGAAAACACTATCTACTACAATATCTGATCCAAAGTACCCTGGCACCCTTGACCAATAGACGCCACGACTAGTGAACCTGACAGTATGAAAGGAAGCAGATGAGTATTTTGCTGTTCGTACAGTGTAAGTAACAGCAGAATGGGTCGGTAAGAAGAGCTTCGAACGTGGGCTAGTCATTGGACGTGAGCTAGATAACAAATACATCAGGGACATTTCAACCATTCTAAAATCCCCCGAGTCGAATGTTGGTGATGTGATTTTGAAGTGGAAACGCGAACGAACAACCACAGCAAAACGAAAACAAAGCAGACTTCATATACTGATGCACAGAGGCTGTCGAGCGTTGCGAGAGTGTTTGTAAAATGTCGTATGAAATCAAAGGAAGGAATAACCCGTGAGTTCCAAAGTGCTCCCAGAACTCCAACTAGCACGATGTCCGTACGCATGGAGTTACAAAGAATCGGGTACAATGGTCGGGCAGCTCCCCATAAGCCAGACACTTCTGTAATCTATTTAAGCGACGCTTGTGGTGGTGTAAACAGAGACGCCACTGGACAGTGTATGACTGGAAACGAGTGATTTGGATTCATGGATCAAGCTATAGCCTCTGCCATACCGATGGAAGCGTTTGGGTTTGCCGAATGGCTGGAGAACGTTACCTGCCATCATGTGGTGTTGTTGTTGTGGTCTTCAGTCCTGAGACAGGTTTAATGCAGCTCTCTATGCTACTATATCCTGTGCATGGTTCTTCATCTCCCAGTACCTACTGCAGCCTACATCCTTCTGAATCTTAGTGTATTCATCTCTTGCTCTCCCTCTACGATTTTTACCTTCCACGCCGGCCTTGGTGGTCTAGCGGTTCTAGGCGCTCAGTCCGGAACCGCGCGAGTGCTACGGTCGCAGGTTCGAATCCTGCCTCGGGCATGGATGTGTGTGATGTCCTTAGGTTAGTTAGGTTTAAGTAGTTCTAAGTTATAGGGGACTGATGACCACAGATGTTAAGTCCCATAGTGCTCAGAGCCATTTGAACCATTTTTACCCTCCACGCTGCCCTCCAGTACTAAATTGGTGATCCCTTGATGCCTCAGAACATGTCCTACCAACCGATCCCTTCTTCTAGTCAAGTTGTGCCACAAACTCCTCCCCAATTCTATTCAATACCTCCTCATTAGTTATGTGATCTACCCATCTAATCTTCAGCATTCTTCTGTAGCACCACATTTCGAAAGCTTCTATTCTCTTCTTGTCTAAACTATTTATCGTCCATGTTTCACCTCCATACATGGCTACACGCCATACAAATACGTTCAGAAATGACTTCCTGACACTTAAATCTATACTCGATGTTAACAAATTTCTCTACTTCAGAAACGATTTCCTTGCCATTGCCAGTCTACATTTTATGTCCTCTCTACTTCGACCATCATCAGTTATTTTGCTCCCTAAATAGCAAAACTCATTTACTACTTTCAGTGTCTCATTTCCTAATCTAATTCCCTCAGCATCACCCGACTTAATTCGACTACATTCCATTATCCTCGTTTTGCTTTTGTTGATGTTCATCTTATACCCTCCTTTCAAGACAATGTCCATTCCGTTCAACTGCTCTTCCAAGTCCTTTGCTGTCTCTGACAGAATTACAATGTCATCGGCGAACCTCAAAGTTTTTATTTCTTCTCCATGGATTTTAATACCTACTCCAAATTTTTCTTTTGTTTCCTTTACTGCTTGCTCAATATACAGATTGAATAGCATCGGCGAGAGGCTACAACCCTGTCTCACTCCCTTCCCAACCACTGCTTCCCTTTCATGTCCCTCGACTCTTATAACTGCCATCTGGTTTTTGTACAAATTGTAAGTAGCCTTTCGCTCCCTGTATTTTACTCCTGCCACCTTCAGAATTTGAAAGAGAGTGTTCCAGTCAACATTGTCAAAAGCTTTCTCTAAGTCTAGAAATGCTAGAAACGTAAAGGAACCTTTGTGAGGCAATGGTTTGTGGACAGTAACGTTCCTGAAAAAGACTGACCTAACCAGGGCCCTGATCTCAACCCAATGGAATACCTTTGGGATCAATTAGAGCGACGACCACTTCAGACGCCAGCGTCCAACATCACTATTTGCTCTGGTTTCAGCTTTTGAGAAAGAACGGGCTGCAATTCCTCCACGAACATTCAGGTACCTCAATGAACGTGTCTCCGCGAGAGTTCAAGACACCATAAAGACGAAGAATATACACTTTCATATTAATGCCCAGTAACAGGTATCCCGATACTTTTGATATTGCTCTGTCTTATTGCATTTTTCTTCTTGTCTTTGAATTTAACCCAACTTGAATTTAGTGAAACTTTTAACACGCTATAACTGCTGTTGTGAGTTAGCAGTTCCTTTCGTCGACCCTTTCTACCCCCTTACTAAAAGTATTGTTTATGGCCTAATTTAGCATTGGCTTGCACCATTACACATTTCTTGACATTACACCACTAGTGGCGAAATATTTTGTTGTGTTTTGGGTCAAGGAGTGTCTTGTGCTGCAAGCCAACGCGAAACTTGACAAAAACCGTCAGTGCCAAGCGTAGAAATACCTTAAATGTGCAAGTAGACAACCCTTCTAGATGAAAGCATAAATCAGACAAAAGCGCTACCAGTGTCAGTGTTTTAAATCAATAAAACAAATTCGCAGTTTTTAGTAGTTGCAAAGACAGATCTGGAGTATCTTACGTAATTGCTACATACATCAGATGTTCTTGATGGTAAAAAACGACAAAAGGGGGAAGGAAGATTTTAATGTAACGTAGATCGACGACTAGGTCATTAGAGACAGGGTGGTAGGAAGGAAATCTGTCGCTTGCTTATTTAAGGCCACCAGTCTTATGAGATTTAAGACATAATAACGGAAAAGATAAAACTGGATCGCCAGGCAATGATCCGAATCCCCACCCCCGAATTCCACTCAACTGTCCAACCGTCATACCACTACTCCACAATGCGCTCTATTCTTATGGAAAGACGATTCCAGCCGCCGTCGCCTATTTGGTTATCACTCTGGAAAAATACCTGGTCTGTCAGAGATAAGTTGGCATGTTCTCGTTGCGAACACGAAGTGAACTTCAAAAAACTTAAACTAAAGAAAACATATGGTCTGATATGCCGTCCGGCAGTCTGATATGCCGTTCGGCATAAGTGTTTACCAGTAGACCTAAGGTAGCTTGCCTGACTTCAGGAGTAAAACGCTAATTAGATCTGAGTGCTTATGGGTCCTTCTTTGTAAAAACTGGCGCTCTGCCAGCTTTTCTTACCAGATCTGGGGGATCCCTCCCCCTATTCCGTAGGAGGGGATATTTCTGACATTTACATTAACAAACTGCAATTTCGGTAACAACAACGTTTAGCTGAAAGCCAAACGCTACTGCCCTTCATATTATGGGAGCAGCATCAGTGTTTTACATCATTCGGCCCCAACCCGAGGCCGCTCGTGAGTGGGGACCGCTGTCCTAACAGTCTTACTCATTTCTCATTTCAGTCTATTCTGTGTAAATCAACTGACGTTCTTGTTCCCCGGAGCAAGTATGAAGCTTGCTGCCTCTACTAAGACGTGCCTGTCTGTTGCGACCCTCTAAGGTGACGCCTACAACAGCGTCTAGACGGTGGACGGAGTTATTAATTAATTCTTTGAAAAAAAATGGGTGGTTTTGGAAATCAGCCTTATGCAAACACAATTAGTTTTTTTTTATATTTACCCAGAAATGTTTCGACACCAATGTGTCATCTTCTGTGGGTCAAGATTTGTTACTGTAAAGTACAATATCACATTTGTAATAATTTAAATGCTGTAGGCCTAAGAAACACAATATTTGCAATTTGCTTAGTTTTGTTTGGACATTCACCTTAAAATTACATCGCTAGCTGAACTGTGTTATTATACATCGATTTTAGTGCTCGTTTTCGTCAATTTTTTGGCAGCATGTCATCTGCAAACTAACCATGAAGAAAAATTATTACGTATTTGTGGAAAGCTGTTTCGAGGGTAGAGGTTATGTACGTTTCTGTACTTACAATTTCCGTCCTGTTTCGTGTCCCTGGTTGGTGTCTCAATCAGCTGCTGTTTAGTGCATTGCTTTCACTCAGTTTATCACAAATTTCCGCTCACTATTTCACCTCACATGCACTTACACAAAATGTGGCGAAATGTGATCTGCGTAGACACCTCTGATAACACACTGAATGAGAGGTGTCATGTTATTGTCGATGTTCACTTGTTCATCGTTGGTCTTGTGTTTGTTATGGCGCTTATTTTGAATGTGTGTGTGTGTGTGTGTGTGTGTGTGTGTGTGTGTGTGTGTGTGAGAGAGAGAGAGAGAGAGAGAGAGAGAGAGAGGTGGGTTGAGAACCCAGAAAACAGAATTTATGTTTTTTGTGGGGAGTCATTTTTGTAAAGTTCATTGAGTGTTCCAAACAGTGTTTTGTTGCACAGTGTTGTATTTTCATTCAGGACTCTCTTTCCCTGTATTTTTGCTTTTTGTATGTGGTAGTTCTCTTCTATTGTGAGATTTTGATAGAGACTATTGCTTTCTCTGATGATCTTCAGATCAGTCTCCATGTTTTTTGAGTGGTGGTTTTCTTGCAATAGATGCTCACTTCTTAGGGCTCTGAGGTGTTCGGAGAACTTCGTTTTGAAATTTCCGCATGTTTGGCATATGTAGACCGACTGGCATGACTGCAGGTTAACTGATATTGTTGTGTCGATTCCCTAAGGTCTCGACACAATGAGTGGCTAGGTGCACGCGAAACTAACGCAGACGGGCGTAAATTCTGAAACAGGAGACTGGGTGAAAAACTATAAAGAAAAGAAGAGAGATTTTAATATACTTAACTTTAATGTAGTCTTGTTCTTGTTGAAATACATCTCTTGCATAGTAGTAAGCAATTAGCAATGATACACATGGCGCCTTGCTAGGTAGTAGCGATGGACTAGCTGAAGGCTATTTAATCTGTCTCTCGGCAAATGAGAGGAATACTTGGTAGGTCTAGTCGCAAGCTATGTCGTCCGTACAACTGGGGCGAGGTCATGTCCGTGTCTTGTGACCTGCCATGTGGTGGCGCTAGGATTGCGAGTACACAGTGGCGACACGCGGGTCCGACATGTACTACAGGACCGCGGCCGATTTAAGTTACCACCTAGCAAGTGTGGTGTCTAGCGGTGACACCACATTCCTCCCCCGCAAATCGGCGAACGGTCGTGAGATAAGGCTTCCGCCCGCCGTGGGGAGGACCCCATGTTGACGTATGCGATGAGGTGGGGAGCCTAACAACAGGCGAGGCTGTGCCACCCGCACCCGGCCATTCGGTCCGAGGGGAGCTAGGAAACGCCTGCAAACCTAGTCCAGGGTGCACGTCAACATGAGGTGTTTGCGCACGGAATGATATAAGAGGAGCCGCGGTGTCGACCTCCATGTGGTCGGAGCACCCGACGGGCGAAGACGACATCTGGTCCGGAGCGGGCAAGAGGTCCATGGCGGAGGACGGCTGGTCACGGGAAGCAAGCGGCGGCGCGTGACCCAGGGAGGCGCGAGGCGGCTGCAGCGAAGCGTCCGCTGCTGGCGGCGCCGGCGGCGGCTGCGGCGGCGCGACGCCATGAGGCAAAATGGAAGGCATCGTCGGTAACACCTGGGGATGAGGCGAGCCAGTAGATGGGTCCCCAGGGCGCTGACCTGACGGCTCCGTCGCTGAAAGCAGACGGGGAGCGGCAGAACCCAGGCGACGACAGAGGCGCAGCTGATTGAGATGCCGACGCACCTCACCAGAGGCCCCCAAAACCAAATACATCGCGCGGCCGAGGCAGCGAAGAATGCGCCCTGCGAGCCAACGCTGTGAACCGCGATAGTTGCGATAATAGACAACGTCGCCAGGAGCAAAAGCAGGAGTCTGCCGCTGCACAGGAACCTGATGTGGCGGATGCAGCAAAGACATCAGAGTTCGATGAGTGCGACCATGGAGCAACTCAGCCGGCGAGCGACCATCGCGGGGCTGAGAGCGATATGAGGACAAAAAGAGCAACAAAGCGTCCTCCCGAGAATGCGACTCTTTCAACTTCAACATCTGTGACTTGAAAGTCCGGACCAATCGTTCAGCGGCACCGTTTGACTGAGGCGAAAACGGCGCGGATGTCAGATGTTGAATACCATTGGCCTTGCAGAACGACTGAAATTCTGCGGACATGAATTGTGGGCCATTGTCGGAAACAATAGGCTGCGGAAGACCTTCAAGGCAAAAGATAGCAGACAAGGCTTGGATTGTGGCAGAAGACGTCGTGGAAGACATCCGGACAACAAAAGGAAAATTACTGAAAGCATCGACCACAACCAACCATCGAGCATTCCAGAATGGACCAGCAAAATCGATGTGCAAGCGTTGCCAAGGGGAAGTGGCTTTCGGCCATGCAAAGAATTTCCGCGGCGGTGCGGATTGTTGTTCGGCACACGCCACGCAAGAGGAGCACATATTCGCAATCGAAGCATCGATTCCGAACCAAGTACAGTGCTGTCGAGCAAGTTGTTTCGTTCGCACTATACCCCAATGTCCTTGGTGAAGAAGCCGTAAGACAGAGGACTGTAACGAACGTGGGACTACGACTCGGGATTGATCATTATCGGAACGCAACAACAAAACACCACGTCGGACAAAAAGTCTCTCCTTGTGAGCAAAAAAACGGCGAACCAAAGGATCCTCGATCCGTGACTTTGACAAGGGCCATTGCGTAGCAACAAAACGCAAAACAGTAGCAAGGACAGGGTCAGCAGCTGTGGCAGTAGCTACACGACGAAAATCAATCGGAAACGATGCGACCACGTCATCGGCTTCCGAATCAATGAACATGCAAGCAAGTTCGGAAGAATCGAATGCTTTATCCTCAGCAACAGGCAAACGGGACAACGCATCAGCGTTTCCGTGCTTAGCAGTGGACCGATACAAGATATCGTAGCGGTACTGCGAGAGAAAAAGTGACCAGCGAATGAATTTCTGCGCTGTACGTGGAGGTACAGGCTTGTTCGGATGGAAAAGCGACGTCAACGGTTTGTGGTCCGTGATGATGGTAAAGTGACGACCATACAAGAAATCGTGAAACTTTGTTACACCAAACACAAGAGCCAAAGCTTCCTTCTCTATTTGTGAATAATTTCTTTGCGCAGATGAGAGCAATTTGGACGCAAAGGCAATAGGGCGATCATGCGAGCCATCCTTGTGCGCAAGCACAGCACCGATCCCGAAATCCGAGGCATCTACCATCAACAAAAGGGGTTTTCGGGGATCGAAGGGCGTAAGGCAAGTATTTGAAAGTAACGCCGATTTCAACTGGCGAAAGGCGCGTTCGCATTCCGTTGTCCAGACGAACGGAACACCTTTACGGCGTAAGCGATGAAGCGGAGCTGAATTGGAAGAAGCATTGCGCACAAACTTTGAATAATAATTTACCTTACCCAGCACACTCTGTAGCTGTTTTAAGTTCTGCGGTGACGGCAAGTCCTGAATGGCACGAAGGTGCTCTGGACTCGGATGTATACCTTGGGCGTTAAGGACATGGCCCAGGTACGGTAAGTCCCGAGCAAAGAACACACATTTGTCCTTCCTCAAGCGAAGACCACTTTGTCGCAATACCTGAAATAATGTTCGGAGATTCTGCAAATGTTCGGCTTCTGTCTTGCCTGAGAGCACAATATCGTCCAGATAGTTCGCAGCCGTAGGGACCGACGCACAAATAGTTTGTAAATATTGCTGAAATAAAGCAGGGGCGGATGCACACCCGAATGGCAGTCTTTTGAAGCGATACAAGCCAAGATGCGTGTTAACCACTAAGACGCGCTGGGATTCTTCGTCCACAGGTATCTGCAAGTACGCATCTGCTAGGTCCAATTTTGAAAAATATTTTCCCGGGCACAGTTTGTCAAAAAGATCTTCCGGGCGGGGCAAAGGAAAAGTAGCCGTCACTAGTTGGGGATTCACAGTTGCCTTGAAGTCCACGCAAAGTCTCAATTTTCCGGAAGGTTTTGGCAAAATGACTAAGGGTGAGGCCCAGAGAGAAGCCTGCACACGTTCAATTACACCTTGAGATTCTAAATCGTGCAATGTTCTTGCGACCTCATCACGCAATGCGTGGGGAACATTGCGCGCTCTGAAAAATTTTGGTTGCGCGTTGTCTTTCAGTTCCAAATGCGCTTCATAGTTCTTAGCGCAACCAAGGCCCGGTGCAAAAATGTCTGCAAATTCTTCACAAAGACTAGAAACACTGGCGGAAGGCACAGTCTGATTCACTGATAGGACCTGATTTACAATAGACATATTAAACAATTGAAACAAATCTAAACCAAACAAGTTCACTGCACTAGAGGAACGAAGAACATAAAATGACACAAGTTTTGTCTGTCCCTTGTATGTGGCAAGAAGGCTGCACTGTCCTAACACAGGTATATGCTGTCCTGAGTAACTAGTTAACTTAACATTTGCGGCACGCAATGGCGGGGCGCCCAGTTGTTTGTACGTGTCGTGATTGAGCAATGAAACAGCAGCTCCGGTATCGAGCTGGAATGGGATCACTTTTCCTGCAAAGTCTAAGTCCACAAAAAGTTTAGTGTCGTGTTGACGACAAGAGGGACTGTCTCGTGCAATGTGAACTGAGACAGGTACAGAAGCACTTGCGACTTTACGGGATTTCCGGCGACGTCGACGCACACTTTGGGTGGGACGAACACAGTCACTGTTAGCTAAAGTGTCACTGGACGGGTGGGAATGAACTACATGAATGTCCATGGGCGAAGGTCCACGAGCCCGATTGTCCTGGGTTCGATTCCGGCGCGAAGCAAAGGGCCTGGAATTTGCGTGATTGTCTGATCTAAGCTTTTTCTGGCAAACACTTTGTACATGTCCTTTCTTGTGACAGTAAAAGCAAATAGCTTGGCGTGACGGGCAATTGTCACGCGAATGTCTAGTCGCACACCGCGGGCAAGATTTCACTGCATTTGCTTGCTTACGCGGCGCACGTGGTTGCAAGCTAGGCGGCCGCAGCGAAGTCGGGCGCGAGGGCCGCTTAGCGTCCCGTGCAGCGGGCCGGGCGGGCCGATTAATGTGACACACTGCTGGCGAAGTTTCAAATGATTCCTGAGCAAAGTCAAGTGTGTCTTGCCTGTCCAATATGTCTATCACTTGTTGCAGGGAGGGATTAACTAGTTTCAAAATCTGTTCCCTTATGCGAACATCAGAAACGTTCTGTGCAATTGCATCACGCACCATAGTATCTGAATATGGGAGGCCACATTCACAGGCAAACGCGCAGTCTCTAGTAAGGCCTTGCAAAGTTGCTACCCACTCCCTATTAGTCTGACCGGCCGTACGTTTTGTACGAAAAAACGTATACCGTTTTGCAACAACATTAACTGTTTCTTTGAAATAGGCATCTAAAGCCGACAAAATTTCCTCGTAGGACAGAGTTGCTACGTCGCGTCGGGGAAACAATTTCACTATCACCCGGTAGGTAGACACACCGACACAAGAAAGCAAAAACGGCTGCCGCTCTTTACCTTGAATTCCATAAGCAGTGAGGTGGAAGTTGAACTGATCGGCCCACTCAGTCCAGCTCTCGTTATGGGCCTCAAAGGGCCTAAATGGCGGTGCGACAGCGGTGTGTGGCTGCGGTAGCGATGAAACGGCTGCCGCCGCATCGGTTTGCAGCGCACGTTGACCCTGGACGAGCTGTCCAAGGGCTTCCAATAACGCCTGCGTCTGCTGATTCTGCAAGCGAAAAAATTCGGACAGTACATCTGGAGAATGCGGCGAAGCCATGACACAAGCAAATTAGAGCAAGTATAACACAAAGACTGCAACGTTGGCGCGGCATCCCATCCTCGTCGCCAAAATATTGTTGTGTCGATTCCCTAAGGTCTCGACACAATGAGTGGCTAGGTGCACGCGAAACTAACGCAGACGGGCGTAAATTCTGAAACAGGAGACTGGGTGAAAAACTATAAAGAAAAGAAGAGAGATTTTAATATACTTAACTTTAATGTAGTCTTGTTCTTGTTGAAATACATCTCTTGCATAGTAGTAAGCAATTAGCAATGATACACATGGCGCCTTGCTAGGTAGTAGCGATGGACTAGCTGAAGGCTATTTAATCTGTCTCTCGGCAAATGAGAGGAATACTTGGTAGGTCTAGTCGCAAGCTATGTCGTCCGTACAACTGGGGCGAGGTCATGTCCGTGTCTTGTGACCTGCCATGTGGTGGCGCTAGGATTGCGAGTACACAGTGGCGACACGCGGGTCCGACATGTACTACAGGACCGCGGCCGATTTAAGTTACCACCTAGCAAGTGTGGTGTCTAGCGGTGACACCACAGATATATTCCAGATTTGGAGAATTTGTCTGCAGAGGTGTTCTTAGGTCCCCTGAGACAGTTGCACAGACCTTCTGTAATTCGCAGGGTTCTAGCGGTGCTATTTACCTCCGGTAACCTAAACGTTAAAACATCTAGCTGCTCTCTGTATTATGTCTCCGATTTCCCATCGAATATCCCTCGCTGGCTTCCAACAGTCTTAAGCTTAACAACGTAGAAGCCAATATACGAGTATGACGTATTTTGTGGAGATTTACTCTTGAGTCATGGTTCTTCGATAGATCTACGCAGTGCTGCTTAAATGACAATGTCCGATTGAGGGTGACAGATAGCTGCGAAAGCACTTCTGGGAAACTTCGACCCCGTCAAGTAACATGGCTAACTTCCTGTCTAGCTGTTTATTATGGAAACGAAACGCTGTGACCTCTGTTTTACTTGTGTTTGTTTGGAGCATCTCTGTTCTTACATATTAATACCAGGTAATCTGCATACTCTTTGATGTTAGAAGTTGCCCTATCGTGGACATACAACCTAAACAGAATGGGAGGAAAATAGCTCCTTGAGGCAGACCATTGTTCAGAGTTCGCCAGTTGCTAGCTTTTCTACTCATAAGAACTAGAAGACATCAGAATATTTAATACATGACCAATCTGTATGTTAAATAGCATCTTCATGTTATAAACAAACATATATTTCAGTGACCATTTTGAAAAAAAAAAGAAAAGCTAAGATCTTCCCAGCACTCATTACATATTTTCACATATGGCGAAGAATTTGCTGAACTCCATCTGTCGTTGAACTCGATTCGCTTGTTGAAGAGCATGTTCGCGCTTTGAATTCTAGTATGCGTAACTACAGGATTATGTGATGCAAATGAAGAACAACAGAATTCTGCCTAACGACCATTATCAGATGCAAATCTGCCGGGAAAATTACTTTCACTGCACGGTTTTCGTGCAGCGAGCGGGGCTTCTACATATTAATGACGCCGTAAGTATTGATCATGACTAATACTCCGCGCTGACTCCTGAGCGAAAAACGATCGGTAAACATGATTTATTGAAAGGCTGGTGTCAGCTCCAGGAAGCCACCGACAGACTGACCGTGAAATACGGCCGGCGCTTTAACTCAAAGCGGTAATGAATTCCAAACAAATCTTTTAAGGTACGAAAGTTGATTATGCGAGATATAGAAAATTGTTGACACGTCAAACTAAATCCCTAAAAGGGATATTAAATATTTTTATTTCTATTGGACGAAACTACAGAACACGTCTAAAATCGTTGCAGTTTGACCGTACATTGGGCATCTTCAGACTCCATACGTCGTAGATGGCATATGGCGAACAAAGTGTCGACTTTGTCATATTCACCCTTGTTAGAGACGCTTTATTTGCCATATAACACCTATGACAATGGATTCTGAAGATGACCAATGTATAGCGGAAACAGGTAACAATTGTAAAAGCCTTAAAGAGTGACCGTCATTGAACTATATTAAAAAATGGCAAATTAGTTACAAACTACGGTGTGTACACACTTTACTCAACATGTAAACGTCACTACAGGTATTAGGATGTTCGACGTGCCTGCCATCATTGGCGATGATATGGCGCAGACGAATAGCGAAATTGTGCATGACCCGCTGAAGTGTCGGAACACCGATGATCTCCTTAACGGCTGTTTTCAGTTCAGCAATGGTTTTGGGATTATTGCTGTACACCTTGTCTTTAATATAGCCCCAAAAAAGTAGTCACGTGTGTTCAGATCCAGAGAATATGGCGGTAAATCGAGGCCTATGCCAGTGGCCTCTGGATACCCGAGAGCCAGAATGCAGTTCCCAAAGTACTCCTCCAGGACATCACTCTCCTGCTTCAATGGGATCGAGCTCCACCCTCCATGAACACGTCTTCTCGAAATCAGGATCACTTTGGACAATGGGATGAAATCATCTTCCAAAACCTTCGTGTACCGTTCGGTAGTTACCGTGCCATCAATGAATATCGCACCAATTATCCCGTGACTGGGCATTGCACACCTCACGGTCACCCACTGAAGCTGAAGAGACTTCTCGATCATGAAATGGAGGTTCTCAGTTCCTCAAATGCGCCATTTTTGCTTATTGACGAACCCATCCAAATTAAAGTAGGCTTCGTCGCTAAACCATACCATGCATGCACATACTATTTCCCATCATGCCCCACGGCCAACCGTGCAGTTTGACGGTCCTAACGCAAACCGTTCAGAAGTTACGTTGATTTGATTTCATATAATTCATTAACTGTCACCTTGTACGTGATTTCGCCTAAAATAAATAAAAGAAATGTAATGTACCTCAACAGCTAGCTTCTAGGACAGTGTGTGGCTTTTTTTTCAAAAAGGTATTACTAGCCGTGACGAATAATAATAATTACCCAACGTAAGTACGAGGTCAATTTAGACCTGGGCTGCTTTGTATTTCTAGGACATTTTCAGTTGTTACACCGATCGTTTCGGGAGTTTAAATATGATATTAAAAGGGAAGGTAAGAGTAAGTGGGTTAGAATTTGGTGTCTGGTAGACGATGAAATCATTAAAGGGGCAGCGTAAGCACTGATAAGGTTGGATAAAGATACTGGTAATGCCCGTTTTAGTAGGAACCATCCAAGCATTCACCTTAAGTGATTTAAGGAGACAGAAGAAGACCCAAATCTGGATATTCACTAAAAACTTTTGAACTGACAGTCCATGTTCGAAATGTAAAACTTCCAACTTCTCCTATAGTTTCGTCTCCGGCTGCGGGGGACATCCTTACAGGTGAAGCGGCGAACTGCAATCAGAACTCGAGCGCTGAATATATAGGTCGTATAGAGGGCACCACTGTCCATCAGGTGACTCTTGCTACGAGACTATTTCTGGTAGTGCGAACATTCTCGATTGAAGGTAATCAATCGTCATTCTGTTGGTGCAAAGTCGATATCGATATTCTGACACCTTATCTTCTCTTTTGAAATTATTATGGTGTTTAGAAACCCAATATCTTCTCTATATATGCACGTATGGTAGTGCGATGTTTTTGATGTGATGTTCGTCTCACTGACTTTTAATTCATGATTACCCTTTTGATACACGTGTTCCACTACGGCTAATTTATCTGTATGTCTCAGATGGCAATTCCTCGTACGTTCAGTTAAACAGGTGTTAGAAATTCGTTTCGTGGTACCAATATAAGAAGCGTGTTTTTCAAGTAAGTACCGTTTTGAAATTAAAAAAAAAAGACGTTCTAAGATACCTCAATAATTTTATTTTTACATGACAACCTGTACCTTAATCTACTTTTCTACATAATTTCCGTCAATATTGAGGCACTTGTCATAACGTTGTACCAGTTTTTGAATACCCTCCTCATAGAAATCTTCCGCCTGACTTGTTAACCACTGCATCACCACTGTTTTGACTTCGTCATCGTCTCGAAGACGCTGACCGCCCAGGTGTTTCTTCAAGTGCAGGAACAGATGGTAGTCACTGGGCGCAAGATCGGAGCTGTACGGAGGATGATCTAGAGTTTCCTATCGAAAAGATGTGATGAGATCTTTGGTCTGATTCGCCACATGCGGACAAGCATTGTCTTGCAGCAAAACGATGCCCTTGCTCAACTTCCATGGACTGTTGTTTTGATTCTGGTGTGACGTAGGCCACCCATGTTTCATCGCCCGTACCAATTTGATTTAAGAAATCATCACCGTCTTTGTAGTACCGCTCAAGGAAAGTCAGTGCACTGTCTAAACGTTTGGTTTTGTGCACATCCGTCAACATTTTCGGTACCCAACGTGCGCACAATTTTCGGTAATTCAAGTGCTCGGTCACAGTGCCATACAGAATACTACGAGTAACATTAGGAAAGTCATCCCGCAATCGTGAGGTGTCTGTTTTCTCTCACCTTATTGTCCACTTCCTGCACCAAACTTTCATTAACGACCGAAGGACGCCCACTCCGTTGTTCATCATGCACATTTGTGCGGCCATATTTAAATACTCTCACCCACTTTCTTACCGTTCCATCACTCATAATGTTTTCTCCGTAAACTGTACAAATCTCACGAAGGAAATCGATCACTTTTAGGTCTTTAGCACTAAGAAACCTTATAACAGCCCGTACTTCACAGTCGGCGGGACTCACGATTATCGGAGACATGTTAAACACTCAGTACACAACGTTAACAAGGAACAATCAGACTGTAATGGCGTCAGTGCGTACATTAAGGCACTGGCTTTCATGTAAAAATAATATTATTGAGACATCTTAGCACGTCTTTTTTTAAATTTCAAAACGGTACTTACTTAAAAAACACGCCTCGTATATTAGTCCACAAGTACGAGGAACTTTACACGGTCCAGTCACATTAACACGACCACCGCCTATGTTCGACGCCAATACGCAGTAACCACTCACACTTCAGGTGGCAGCACTAGCAGTGGAGGGTATATATTGCGTGACTGGGGAACGCGGACAGCAGTGCAGTCGCTGTCGTAATGTGGAAATGGAGCGATTTATCTGACGTCCAAAAAGGCGTGATCAATGGCTTTCGGTCCAAGGGTGGAAGCATTTCCGAAATGACTGAATTTGTAAATTTTCACGTGCCGCCGTGGTTAAAGTTTACTTTGCATGGCAAAATGACGTTATCCAAAACCGACGCAAGGGCAACTATGGTGCACCACGGGCCGTAGACGAGTGGAGTCAACGACGACTGTGGAGATGCGTACGAGCGAACAGACGTGCAACTGTTGAGCAACTGACCGCACAGATGGAAAAAGGGACTGCCAGCGGTGTCTCATCAACGGTCCTTCAGCGAACGCTGCTACGTATGGGCCCCCGCAGCAGGCTCACTATGACTGCTGTTTGTCGGCGACAAAAGATGGAATTTGCACGCCGAGACCACAGCTACACTTCACTGGGTGGCGATAGGTGGCCTTTTCAGATGAATCACGCATCTTCTGTGTACGGCGTGAAACGTCTGAAAGCAAACGCCCTGGAACAGTCTCGAGAGGGTCCACGCCAGAAGAGGAAGCGTTGTGGACTGGGAAATGTTTTCCTGGCATTTCCTGGGTTATCTCGTCATTCTAGAAGGCACGATGGATCAACAAAAGTAAGCATCTATCCTTGCAGGCCATGCCCACCCCTACATGCAGTCTGTATTCCCTCGGCACGAAGGCATTTACCAGCAGGACAATGCAACGTGTCACGTAGCTCGCAGTGTACGGTCGTGGATCTAAAACCACCAGAATGAGTCTAACGTATTCCCTGACCACGAAACGCCCCGGATTTAAACCCACTCGAGAATATGTGGGACCCTCTCGATCGCGCTATGACTCGTCAGCCGAGAAACATAGCGCATCTGGCCACGGCACTGAAGTCAGCATGGCTCCACAATGCCGTCGGTAGCTTCCAGAACCTCACAGACATTCTTTCTGAACGTCTCGCAGCGGTCCGCGCTACAGAAGGTGATTATTCAGGCTCTTGACAGGTGGTCGCATTAATGTGACTGGACCGTGAATAAAGGCTATATTTTTGACATCAGATCATGCTCCAAGCCTGGACATTTCACGAAACTTTGAGAATGTACCTAGTAGTGGTCTTGAAAGCCAATTGTGTTTAAAGTAATAGAGCCCTGCTGCGACACATATTGGTGCTGTTTGTAGGTTCTGCCCTTTGTTGGAGGCCAGACGGTATCATTTAGTTGGCATGGTTGCGGTTGTTTGACTTCTTCTTATGTTGACTGGCGCCACTCGCTCCCGCAAGCGTTGATGTCCGCTCGTGGCAGCAGCGGCGTTATCGATATGTAGTAACTGTTGCCCTATCTTTGGGGCGACGTCGATGGGTCGTGTGAGTGTGCCAGTTCGGTTGGGGACTCAGGAGGAGGAGCCAGGTCCGCGCAGTGTGGCAACACGCCGGGACCGCTGGCGGCATGCAGGGACTGCCGGATGGAAGGGCTGTGGTCACGAGGGTGCACGACCTTGTCGTAAACCGGATCCAGCAAGCTTTAAGATTAGTGCATTTCATTCCACGTAGAGAAACCTCCACCAATATAAGATCTCGTGATTCTCCAGTGACTTGGGTTCGTGTTGCTGCTCCTAGTGTCACCGAGGCGAAGAGCAGCGAGTGGAGTGCTTGAGGAAGGCGGATCTGATTAGCTTTCCTCGACTTCTTATTACTATTTACTGTGTTAAAATTGTTACAATTTGTTAAGTTCAACCAGTGGTAATTTTTCTTGCTTGGTGGCCGCTAACACCCCAGTTACCTGCCCTGGGGGGCCAGTTGGTGATTCTTCTACTCGAGTGGTAGTGATTCCTTTCTCGTTTCAGGCATTCTAATCGCAGTATTCTGGGGACGTAGTGCAGACCGCCGGTTCCGACTTTGGCGTATTGTTACATCGTTGCATTTGGTTTATCGGACCTCAGGTAGCTTCAGCAAGATTATCATTAGTCATTCGTTAGACTGCCACTAGTCTGAGTTACCATCTTGTGGAGTGAATGCAACTCTTGGCTGCCTATCTCATCGCTCGCGAAAGTGTTTGCTGTCGGAACTTCTCAGAGGTCTACTCCTGGTGCACCATCTGGATCAGTTGCTTGTTTTTTAATTAACTTTAGCTGTTGTTCAAAAATGGTTCAAATGGCTCTGAGGACTATGGGACATAACTTCTGAGGTCATCAGTCCCCTAGAACTTAGAACTACTTAAACCTAACTAACCTAAGGACATCACACACATCCATGCCCGAAGCAGGATTCGAACCTGCGACCGTAGCGCCTAGAACCGCTAGGCCACACCGGCCGGCTTTAGCTATTGTATTTAGTGTTTTACAGGTTTCAAATTTTTTTTTATATTATTGCCGTTCCTGGCGTGTAAGGCCTTCAGCCGTGATTGTGGTCATTTGCTTTAAAGTTCTAATTTGGTATTGGTATTTTAGCAGTAAGCCTTAAAACTTACTGATGCCGTCTGCTGTGGCGACTTGCCTTTAATATTTAAGTACTCGTAATTTGTAAATTGCAGCGAGTTTTAAGCAATTCTTAATTTATTGCCATTCCCGGCGGGTAAGGCCTTCTGCTCAGATCACTTTTAAAACATTATCTGCTGTATCTGTGTTCAATGGTGATTTGCTAAATTGTAAATCACTGAAAACACTATTATTTACACTTGTTTATTTCTTCATTAATAACGTGTGGCATTGTTTTATTTATTGTTGAGTCTGGAATTACTGGTTTAAAATAAATTGTGTGTAACTGTAAAAGGCAACCAATAGTTACTGATTACGGCCCCGTGCCCAATCGTAATCGAATCCTGCCTTCCCTTGACCACCTGGTCACAGTAAAATTGCTGAGGAACGTATAAAGCTTTTAGTCCCCCTTCTGGCTTCTTCTACAGCGTAATGCAGATCTGTGTGAAATGCATATAAGCCTACGCCAAGGCCGCTTATTCCGCACGAATCTTCTCTGACCCTAAGGACTTTAAACTTGCTGAATAAATTGTCACGTATTTCGCAATTCCGTGTCGAAGCACGCTGGTTTATGTTCGTGTAAAACGTAACTGAATTTTCGCTGCCTTGCAGGTCGAGAAAAATGTGAGGTGCATGCGGTAGGTTCAGATACAGCACTGTGCGGGCTGAAAGAGCACCGCCTTATCTGTATGCAAGGTCTCTCTAAGGCTGCAGGTACGCAAACAGTGTGTTCATCGCGGAATGGGACGTGCGTGAAGACAACAGTCGAGACTGGTGCAGGAAACTTCTTATTGAAGCGCGCACTTGCTGTGTGGAGAAAACAACACGCTACCCTTGTGTTTGTAATGGAGAACTGCGTGAAATGTCTGTCGGCTGATGTGAAACAGTTTACTTCCTTCCTTCCAACGTCTACATCTATACTCCGCAAACCACCTTATGATGTCTGGCAGAGATACATTATTTATCACCACCACTTCCCCCCCCCCCCCCCAACTGCCCTCTCCACCCTTTACTGTTCCGATTGCGAATGATCTGTGGGAAGAACGAAAGTTACTAAGCCGCCCACAGTTAGTTAATTAGTTACATGTTCCATAGCTCATTTGAACAATTATTTTATCGAAATGATGTGGAGTCACTTCACAGGATATGTATACATTGATGAGTCCTGTTCAATAGCTTTTTTTTTGTCCGTCTTTCGAACGAAATATATAATTGATTCTGTGTATCAGGGTCTGACAGTTCTTTGGTTGGTTGGTTCTGCTGCAAATCAGTTTGCACTTGTTCGTGGTTCACAGCAGATGGCGAAGCACGACGTGCACCTAGATCAGTATTGTAAACAGCATTTTAGCATGAAGATTTATGATTTTTTTTTAATTTGCCTTTAAAATTATATAACACGTAAAGGGGTTTCATCCAATAAAAAGCAGTGACAAGTGACGTCCCAACTTGAAATCATCATCATCAGCAGCATCATCATCATCATCAATCACCACCACCACCACCACCACCACTACCACTATACATTTAACATTCACCTCCACATGAAGGCATCATCATGAAGCAACCAGTACAACGTCAGAAATAAAACGAAGGTGCCTCACGTATGTATCAAGAACACGAACTTCATCGTAGTTCCTCCTGTTCAGAACTCTATAAGCTTTCTGTAGAACTTCTGCGGGCACTTTTGGCGACAAGTAATCTGTTTTGCTCGGTCTTCTTTAAATTCTCAATTTCCCATTAATTTTGATCGATAGAAAACTGAAAAGCAGTCAGAGTATTTCCCGTTGCAGTCGGAGTAGTGTTGCCAACTCAAAATTATCAAAAGTTGGACGGTACTTCACAAGAAACCTGACAGCTTATTTTAGAATATATCAATAAATTGTATTCATTTTACTCTGTGCTGTAATAAACATGCTCTAGTCTCAATAAGAGCAGAAAATAATACATTAAAAATCTGCTATAATGTTAAACAATAGTATTTGTGTGTTACAGATACAGTACAATCACCCTGAAGTAAGTTTCAGTATTTTTCAGTGGTGTATCCTTTGAAAGTGTATTTTTCAATAGAATGTATTGCTGAAAGAAGAGCTACATTATTGTCTTGAAGCTTACAGCTATAAAATTCCTCACAAGGTATATCCCTGAAATTGTACTTGACCAGTAAAATTCCTTCGACTGAATCTATCAACGAACGATTCCTCTCTATTGCCCACTCAGCAATTAGGAGAGAAAACACACGTTCATTAGATGCATTGCTACCAGGAATCGCAAAGGAAAAACTGGCAAGTTTTCAAAATTTCAGAAAATGTTTTATTATTTTGACGCTTTTTAAACAACGAACACTACTGTTGGTCTAGCATAGAGTTTTCGTCCAGCATAGCAGATTTGACACAAATCTTTATATTGCAGAACTGATCAAACAATTTCGAGTAATCTATTTTCACATCTTTGGTTAGCAAGTACTGAATACTTGGAAGAATGTCCTCAAAGCAAAGGTTGCTTAAGTCTTTGAGTTTAAGCCGTTTGAAGAATTTGAATCCTTCAATTGCCTGCATCCATTTTTCTGTGTGTTCAGTGCAAGTTTCATAGAAACCAGATATGTTTTCCACGTATACCTGGCACTAATTTTCAAGCCAACCTACGAAAAGGAACTCCTATTATACTTACGTTTGACTGTTGTTTGAGAGGAGAATACACATTTTTCCTCCCCTACGAGCAAGAGCAGATATGTCAACATTTGCATTGTCACCAACAAAAGGAATGCATTGAGAATTATTAAGGTTATGCAAATTATCCGTAATACAATTATACAATTGGCAGTACTTTCTGGAAGGTTCGTTTGGACAACTTTGTCAGTCAAGTACCTTCGCTCGAATACTACTGGTTTCGTAATGAAAATACTGAATTACAATTGGCAACATTTTCAATGTAGCATGATTACTTGCATCTATCCCCAGCCCAAAACATGGAACTCTGTCATTCAAAGTTTTCGCATAAATATCTACAGTGTGACGTGCAATGACGTTATTTATAATGGCTTATGTTTCAATTCTTCCACAAGATAAATTTTGTGCAACCTCAGATTTTAGATGCAGTTTTTATTTAATTTGCTTGTGCAATCCATAGATTTGTACGAATGATGGTGGGAAAACCCTGTGGTATGCCAATGTGGCTTCTACGTTTCTAACTACAGGCGCATGTCTTTTACCCACAGAGTCGAGTTTCGAGCTATACGTGGAGCTGATTTGTACCTTCTTTCTTTTGTGTTATTCTGTGCAAAGATGTCTTTCCAAGTCCATAGCACTCTTATATCCCATATTAACGGATCAAACGGTGCGCGCTTAGCTTCACTTCCGTTTCGTCCAAATACAAAATACTGATATTTTGTTTTGATCTTCCGGCGTAACTTCAAGTGGCTGCACGTCGGCCTGAAACGATACAGCAGAGACGGCTGTGAGACGGCGTCAGCTAATAGAACGCTATGACTATATCACGACAGGAGCGGCACCTATACGAAGAAAATATAAAAGCCGCTCCAAATAGCCTCAGTCGCCCTAGAAGAGCCGCACTGGAAGACGAGCTGTGATCCAAACGATTTAGTCGTGACTTGTGATATACAGGGTGAGTCGCCTAATGTTACCGCTGGTTATATTTCGTAAACCACATCAAATACAGACGAAACGATTCCACAGACCGAACGTGAGGAGAGGGGCTAGTGTAATTGGTTAATACAAACCATACAGAAATGCACGGAAGTATGTTTTTTAACACAAACCTACGTTTTTTTAAATGGAACCCCGTTAGTTTTGTTAGCACATCTGAACATATAAACAAATACGTAATCAGTGCCGTTTGTTGCATTGTAAAATGTTAATTACATCCGGAGATATTGTAACCTAAAGTTGACGCTTGAAACCTCCGACGTTCAGTTTCGTGTTGTAACAAACACGGGCCACGGTCGGCGAGCAGCATCTGCAGGGACATGTTTACGATGACGACCGTGTTTACGAGTGTTTTACGAGTGTGGCTGTAGTGCACTGTTGTGGTTTGGTCTAGCTGTCGCAGTGTCCGCATGTAGCGCTTGCTGCTATTGTTATTCTGCATTCGTCTCCTCACGCAGACCCACTGTAGTACACCGTGTTACCAGACGTCTGTGATAGTGTAGTGTTGTAGGAACTGTGACCATGGTGTATTCGAACTCTGAAAAGGTGGAGATGATACTCATCTATGGCGAGTGTCGACGAAATGCAGCTGAAGCCCGCAGGGTGTATGCAGAACGGTACCCGGACAGAGAGCATCCAACATGCCGCACATTGCAAAACATCTACCGCCAACTGTATGCAACAGGTATGGTCGTAGCACGCAAACGGGTCCGTAACAGGCCCGTCACAGGAGAAGCGGGTGCAGTTGGTGTGTTAGCTGCTGTTGCCATGAACCCACACATGAGTACACGGGACAATGCGAGAGCCGGTGGACTGAGTCAAAGTAGTGTCATGCGCATACTGCATCGTCACCGCTTTCACCCGTTTCATGTGTCGCTACATCAGCAATTACATGGTGATGACTTTAATCATCGAGTGCAATTCTGTCAATGGGCATTAACAGAGAATGCGTTGCAGTTCTACCTGTTTACCGATGAAGCGGGTTTCACAAACCACGGGGCAGTGAATCTACGGAACATGCATTACTGGTCCGTGGACAATCCCCGCTGGCTCAGACAGGTAGAGCGACAGCGACCGTGGACTGTAAATGTATGGTGCGGAATCATTGGCGACCACCTCATTGGTCCTCACTTCATTGCAGGGGCACAAACAGCTGCAACATACATCGCGTTTCTACAGAATGATCTGCTAACGTTGCTCGAAAATGTCCCACTGGAAACGCGTCGACGTATGTGGTATCAGCATAATGGTGCACCTGCACATTCCGCAATTTACACTAGGCTGACCCTTGACAGGATGTTCGACGTGCATTTCAGAGGACGTGGAGGACGCACAAATTGGCCAACCCGTTCTCCTGATCTTACACCTCTGGACTTCTTTCTGTGGGGTACGTTAAAGGAGAATGTGTACCGTGATGTGCCTACAACCCCAGAGGATATGAAACAACGTATTGTGGCAGCCTGCGGCGACATTACACCAGATGTACTGCGGCTTGTACGACATTCATTACGCCAAAGATCGCAATTATGTGCAGAATTGATGGCCACCACATTGAATATCTATTGGCCTGACATGTAGGGACACACTCTATTCCAGTCCGTAATTGAAAACGGAAACCACGCGTGTACGTGTACCTCACCCCTCATGGTAATGTACATGTGCGTCAGTGAAAAAGACCAATAAAAAGGTGTTCGCATGTGGACGTAATGTGCTGTTCCAGTCTCTTCTGTATCTAAGGTCCATCACCGTTCCCTTTGGATTCCTACGTAATTCGGTGCTCTCCGATACACACGATCGAACAGCGGAGGAGTGGTACTCAAGCGTCAACGTTAGGTTACAATATCTCCGGATGTAATTAACATTTTACAATGCAACAAACGGCACTGATTACGTATTTGTTTATATGTTCAGATGTGCTAACAAAACTAACCGGGTTCCATTTAAAAAAAAACGTACGTTTGTGTTAAAAAACATACTTCCGTGCATTTTTGCATGGTTTGTATTAAACAGTTACACTAGCCCCTCTCCTCACGTTCGGTCTGTGGAATCGATTCGTCAGTATTTGATGTGGTTTACGAAACATATCTAGCGGTAATGTTAGGTGACTCACCCTGTATATTAATTGCGTGCACGGAAATTGTATATATCGAAGGACATTGATTATTTGCACGTCGCCAATTGCTTGCGACACCTCTTTGTAAAAAGGCAAAGTTAAGTTTTGTCAATTAATTTTCTTTAATAAAGTCCGCTATCCGAGAAAACAGCTATTTAGGCACCCTACATTAGAGGAGTGGACAGGACACCACATTTGATTTGTCTGAAAACGGATCACTTCAAATCAGATATTAACTAGACAGAGGGTGGGAATATCAAAACTGAGACAAACTACTGTATCTCGAATCGAGAAATCATATAGGTCGATTGAAAATATCGAGACAGTGCGACACAAACTGCAATATCTCGAATCGAGTTATTGTGTCCGACGGCTACGAATGCGACGTTTCTCACAACTACACGACTCGTAGCGAACCTCGTGACAAAATATATAGCCAATCGTGTGCAACTTATAATTCAGTGCAATTACGCTACACTGAAATTCGTCAGACAATGAAATGTGACTTCGTTACCAAAAACAGACATTTACTAAAAAAACAAAAATTCGAGCCCGTAATAAAAAAATAATAATAAAAAAAAACCATCGAGATGCCGGACAAGTCCGGAAAAAGCCGGACGGTTGGTAAACCTGAATTGGAGAGGCTTGGCCGTGTGGAGGATTTTTTATACAGACTGACGACAGTGACTGCTGAATGCGGCTGTTCCACGTGGGAGTGTAACAGGTTCTGCCTGCTTCTGGACGACGCGACGGTGGCGCTCCTCTCGGCGCCCGTTGTAACCATGCTTGGGCAGCTGTGGCAGCGAGCATGCGGGATAGGTGCCGACTTTGTGGTACTCACCTGCAACAATAAAGAGAAAACGTTATCGTCACCAGATGTAATAAAGGAAAACCAAGCGCTGATGCAAGCAATGCAACTAGCATCATTTGGGAATTCAGGCTTTCTTAGTGAATTTCATTGATGACAACACGACTGCTCAACTCGGCTGACAATAACCCGAAAAGATTTCATACAGGAAACGCCTAGAAAGCCGGCCGCTGCCTCGGGCATGGATGTGTGTGATGTCCTTAGGTTAGTTAGGTTTAAGTAGTTCTAAGTCTAGGGGACTGATGAGCTTAGATGTTAAGTTCCATAGTGCTCAGAGCCATTTGAACCATTTGAGTGATGGAAGACTGTAGGCTTCCGTTCTAGTCTCTGTCGTTGAACTGTTACAGCTGTGACGTTGCTATTATGTTACTTGTGACAGGCGGCTGCCCATACGTATATATAGCCTTGTTCCATTAAGTGCAGCGGCCAGATGTCGGCTTCCGGTTGGCGTCTACCGGACGTCACGAAGACGGTCGTGCGGAAATACTGCAAGAGCACGATTTACCTTCAAAAATAGACCGAACGAAGGCAGATTCAGGGTTATGGAAATCGCACATTTAGAGAACGCTTTTGACAACACTGGCTGGGACACAGTGTCTGCGACTCTTTAAGTTATCAGGGATAGGATACAAGGAGCGAAAGGTTATCTACAGCTTGTACAGAAAGCAGACTGCAGTTATGAGAGCCAGTTAACAAGAAAAGGGAGCTGGACGGCATCGTAGCATATTTCTCATGTTATTCATGGAAGGCTACGGTTCTGCAAGCAGTGAAGGAAACTAAGCAGACATTTGGAAATGGAGACCAAATAGAAGCTGTCGAGGTTTGCTGATAATATTGTAACTGAGACAGCGAAGAGTTGGAAGAGCAATTGAACGGAGTGGTTAGTGTCTTGAAAAGAGATTGTAAGATGAACAGTAAAATTAAGACAAGGGCAATGGAGCCAGCCGAATTAAGAAACAAGACGCTATAGTAGACAATTTTTCTGCTTAGAGAGCAAAATGAATATTGGCCGAAATAGAGAGGATACAGAGTGGAGACTGGGAACAGAAAGAAAAGCTTTCCCGTAAAAGAGAAACATCTTAACACCTAACATATATTCAAGTGTTTTCTGAGAGTATTTACTGGAGTGTAATCATTTACGGAAGTGAAACGTGGACGATAAGCAATACAGACAAAAAGAGTACAGGGGCTCTTGAAATGTGGTGAGACAGAAGAATGCTGAAGATCAACGGGTAGGGCGACAGGAAGGGCATTCGTCCACTCTGTACCACTAACCCTGCCAAGTCGACATTAACGTGCCGACTCCATGAAGATGCAGGATGAAGAAAAAAAATGGCTAAAATGTAAGAATTAGCAAGCCCAATATTTTGTAATTTCACTGCATCCTATTTTTTTTAAAACTTTCTGTTCTTTAAATAATGTACTTCCTTAGTTATAAACAGGGATTTATAGGAACTAAAGTTTAATATATGCCAATAAACCTTCGATGTAGACTTAGAGAAAGCTTTTGACAATGTTGATTGGAATACTCTCTTTCAAATTCTGAAGGTGGCAGGGGTAAAATACAGGGAGCGAAAGGCTATTTACAATTTGTACAGAAACCAGATGGCAGTTATAAGAGTCTAGGGGCATGAAAGGGAAGCAGTGATTGGGAAGGGAGTGAGACAGGGTTGTAGTCTCTCCCCGATGTTATTCAATCTGTATATTGAACAAGCAGTAAAGGAAACAAAAGAAAAATTCGGAGTAGGTATTAAAATCCATGGAGAAGAAATAAAAACTTTGAGGTTCGCCGATGACATTGTAATTCTGTCAGAGACAGCAAAGAACTTGGAAGAGCAGTTGAATGGAATGGACAGTGTCTTGAAAGGAGGATCTAAGATAAACATCAACAAAAGCAAAACGAGGATAATGGGATGTAGTAGAATTAAGTCGGGTGAGGCTGAGGGAATTAGATTAGGAAATGAGACAAAGTAATAAATGAGTTTTGCTATTTGGGGAGCAAAATAACTGATGATGGTCGAAGTAGAGAGGATATAAAATGTAGACTGGCAATGGCAAGGAAAGCGTTTCTGAAGAAGAGAAATTTGTTAACATCGAGTATAGATGTGTCAGGTAGTCGTTTCTGAAAGTATTTGTATGGAGTGTAGCCATGTATGGAAGTGAAACATGGACGATAACTAGTTTGGACAAGAAGAGAATAGAAGCTTTCGAAATGTGGTGCTACAGAAGAATGCTGAAGATTAGACGTGTAGATCATATAACTAATGAGGAGGTATTGAATAGGATTGGGGAGAAGAGAAGTTTGTGGCACAACTTGACTAGAAGAAGGGATCGGTTGGTAGGACATGTTCTGAGGCATCAAGGGATCACCAATTTAGTATTGGTGGGAAGCGTAGAGGGTAAAAATCGTAGGAGACCAAGAGATGAATACACTAAACAGATTCAGAGGGATGTAGGTTGTAATAGGTACTGGGAGATGAAGAAGCTTGCACAGGATACAGTAGCATGGAGAGCTGCATCAAACCAGTCTCAGGACTGAAGACCACCACAAAAACAAACCTTTGATTTTTAAACCGAACTCCCATGTGTAAAACAGCAAGAAAAAGATTAGATATGTTATGAAATTACACTAAGTTTGTTGTAAATCGCTAAGTACTCTCATTACAAAACATTGGATGTATATAATCTGGGAAATTTGCGCTTCAATTTGAGCGGGAGCAAACTGGTCACGCATCTTAATGTTTATGACGTCATGCCTCCTGAAGAATGTGTTTTAGAATGATATAGTTTTGCAGGTACATTCACTGATATACCGGGTGATCAAAAAGTCAGTATAAATTTGAAAACTTAATAAACCACGGAATAATGTAGACAGAGAGGTAAAAATTGACACACATGCTTGGAATGACATTGGGTTTTATTAGAAAAGAAAAAAGAAAAAAGAAAAAAGAGAAACGATGTATTGCTAGACGCGAGAAAGATCTCTTGTGCGCGTCGTTTGGTGATGATCGTGTGTTCAGCCGCCACTTTCGTCATGCTTGGCCTCCCAGGTCCCCAGACCTCAGTCCGTGCGATTATTGGCTTTGGGGGTTACCTGAAGTCGCAAGTGTATCGTGATCGACCGACATCTCTAGGGATGCTGAAAGACAACATTTGACGCCAATGCCTCACCATAACTCCGAACATGCTTTACAGTGCTGTTCACAACATTATTCCTCGACTACAGCTGTTGTTGAGGAATGATGGTGGACATATTGAGCATTTCCTGTAAAGAACATCATCTTTGCTTTGTCTTACTTTGTTATGCTAATTATTGCTATTCTGATCAGATGAAGCGCCATCTGTCGGACATTTTTTGAACTTTTGTATTTTTTTGGTTCTAATAAAACCCCATGTCATTCCAAGCATGTGTGTCAATTTGTACCTCTCTATCTACATTATTCGGTGATTTACTCAGTTTTCAAATATATACTCACTTTTTGATCACCCGGTATGTGGACACTGCCTGGAAACTGTCCCCCGAATAAAGTCGATACTAAAGAAGTAATAAATTAAAACGTCACGCCTCATGCTGAAGTTTTACTCCATGAACAGCGAAAATGTAGTAAGCTATAAACTTTTTTCCTTTCATCTATTTGTGGGGGTATCAGCGACGAAGAGTTTCGTGAACGTTGGAAGTTGTGTGTATAGTTTGTTGGAAGTTGCCAAGTGCTCTCATTCTCACACTGTTTCTAGCTTTGATTGTGTTAAACATTTACCGTAAAATTATACCTCTTAACGATTGGATAATGTCAGCACTTTAAAATTTTAAATTCGGTCAATAATCACGCGAAATACTGAAAATCAAGTTTTTGTTGGCCCTGCAAGCTGTTAGGTAACCCGCAGCTGGTACTGGATTCTGGTATAGCGATTTAGTAATATAGAGTGCATACGAACCGAGAGAGGAGACACCGTGGTTGATACACAGGACGCGTATCCACGAGCACGGCGGTTCAAATCCCGGGATGGTTCCTTCGATAGGCTCGCATTCTACCTTACCAGCCTCGTCGTTGGCTTGATGTTAAACCATATCTTAATCCATTCCAGTAGAAAGGCCAGCGGACGCTGCGGCCATGACGAGTAATCATCGCGCTTCGAGGGGGAAGGCGCTACAGTATACACTGTATGGCCTGCAGACTTTTTTTTTTTTTTTACTTGATCGAATTTTTATGTTGTTCACAAATTGCAACATCTTCCAAGCTGTAATTAAGGCCATATAAACATGGTCTTTTCCGAAAGTACTTCTGACCGAAAAGCGATTCTGGTAACTGAAGCCCGCATCTCGTGGTCGTGCGGTAGCGTTCTCGCTTCCCACGCCCGGGTTCCCGGGTTCGATTCCCGGCGGTGTCTGGGATTTTCTCTGCCTCGTGATGGCTGGGTGTTGTGTGCTGTCCTTAGGTTAGTTAGGTTTAAGTAGTTCTAAGTTCTAGGGGACTTATGACCACAGCAGTTGAGTACCATAGTGCTCAGAGCCATTTGAACCATTTGGTAACTGAAGTGCAAATGTTTTTGTTAAACATGCCTTTTGCGTTCTTGTGGAGGTATTTCCATAGCAGCTTCCACCCCCTGACAAAATATTTCTTTATACCAATTTTCATAAAGTTAGTTTAAAATTTTTTTTAATGTAATGAAATATTTTAATGTAATGAAAAATTTTCATCCCCTATCGCACTCCCTCAGTGGTTGAATTTCCAGAAACACTGAAACACGAACTTTTTTAAATTTCTGACCGAGAAGTCAAATACCAGTTGTCACAGATCCTTTAGTAGTTCTTTTGTAATTATTTACCTTTAAAAAACCTACACCCACTATTTTATCCCCTTTGTGGTTGAATACCCAAAAACGGTGAAACACGTATTATTTATTTTTTGACTGAGATACCAACTACCAGATTTCGTAGTTCTAGCTCCAAAATTCCCTTAATATCGAGATTCTTTCAAAAAGCCTTTCATCCCCTATTTAACCTCCTCTGGGGTGAAATTTCGGACAATCCCTTCTTAAACGATGCCTACAGTATAAGATCTACACCCCTTCCAAACTTCAAGTTTCTATCCTTAGCGATTGATTAGTCAGTGAATCAGTCTGATGTTATTTCACTCCCTTAGGGGTTGCATTTTAAAACACAGTGAAGCACGTATTTTTTCATCTCTAACCGAGAAGCAAAACACTAATTTTCAAAGATTTAGCTTTAAAAATGCTTTCGCAATGACATATTTTAAAAAACTTTGACCCACTATTTCACCTCCACAGGCTTAAGTTTCCAAAAATACTGAAACACGCATTTCTGTAGTTCTGGCCAAGAAACCAAATACAAATTTTCGCAGGTCTACCTTCAAAATTGCCCTAACAGGAACATTTTTCAAGAAAACCATTCACCCCTATTTCACCCATTTAGGGCTGGAATTTCTAAAAATCTCTTCTTAAACGATGCCTACAGTGTAAGATCCACACCTTGTGTGTGTGTGTGTGTGTGTGTGTGTGTGTGTGTGTGTGTGTGTGTGAGTGTGTGTGTGTGTGTGAATCGAAGTTGATGGAGGAAGAGCATGGCGCACACTTGGGGACACATGGCTCACGGTCGACTATTGGAAGGAATTTTGTACAGCGTCTGTCAGTCTAAGGGCTCGTGCAAAACCGACCCTCCCAGGAAACTTCTGTTGTTCCTGTGGGAGGACGTGCCTACGACACCAGAGCTCTGGAAACGAACGACGAAAAAAGGCCAACGGTTATCGAGATGGAACAAGAGGTCACACGTAGACGAACATTGCACAGACGAGACGTGTCGTGCACCCTCTCCATGACGGATGAGTCCGGGTCCGTGCGGCACTGAGGTCATTAGCGCCGCAGCAAACCACGTTGCATTATGCAGGCAGCCTCTCCGTGTGTAGCCAAACCCTGACGCAATTGTTCCTCTGTTTTCACCTACGCTCACCGCACTGTGCTAAATCGTTTTGAGTAGCCAGCTAAAACAATATGTTGCGTGTTGCTATCACCAACCAGCTTAAACCTCTGAAATAGATCCGAGGTCGAAGTACTATTGTCCGCAATGTAAGCAGTATGGAACCGATACCCACTGATCCGGAGCAGTTCTATGTCGATTAATTTGCTTGTGTACTCTTTCAGATGAATCCGAAATCAGGTACTGCACTGTAAGGCGTACCCAGGGTCAGATAGAGACTCAAATCACAATTTGATAGTCATGAAGAGTAGACTAAGTTAAGAGAATCGTCCGGAAGAGTCAGTGTGAAAGGAAGTGGTACGCTGCAGTACTGATGAATAATGAGACGCGTTTGAATTTTGCTAAGGATGGCGATAGTGTGACAAGGAATGCCACAATAGAGTTCAGTTTAAGAGGAGGTGGCATCTAAAAAGTCACACATGTTGGACAGACCAATATAGGCAGAAGGAAGGCGGAAGAAATACCTCAACGGATGAAAGAAAGAAGTTCAAAAACGTCCACGGAAGGACAGGAATACAGCAATATAAGTCACTTAGGAATGAAATAAACAAAAAGAGCATGGAAGTCAAGGCGAAATGGGTGCAAAAGAAGTGTGAAGAAACCGTAAAGGAAATGATCGTCGTTTGGACCCACTCAGCATATAGAAAAGTCAAAGGAACCTTCGGTAAAATTAAAAACAAGGGCGGCAACATTAATATAAGACTGTAACGGAAATGGTACTGTTAAACGCAGAGGAGGAACCGGATTGGTGGAAAGAGAACATTGACGGCCTCTACGAGGCGGACGACTTGATAACGTGACAGGAGCAGGAAATGGAGTCGATATAGAAGACATAAGGAATCCAGTATTAGTGGCAGAATTTAAAAGAGCTATGGAAGATCTGAGTTAAAAAAGAGGATAGATAATATTCCCCCTGAATTTCTAAAATCACTGGGAGAAGTGGCAACCGAACGACTATTCACGTAGAATCTACGAGACTGGTGACATACCATCAGACTTTCGGAAAGATACCATCCACGCAGTTTCGAAGAGAGGGAGATAAGTTGGAAAACAATCCCAAAATTAGGTTAATCGTTTATGCATCCAAGCTACTGACATGTATATATACAGAAGAATGGAAAAGAAAATTGAGGATGTGTTAGATGACGATCAGTCTGGCGTTAGGAAAGATGAAGGTACCGGAGAGGCAGCTCTCGCGTTGCTTTTCATGATGGGAGCAAGGTTCAAATGGCTCTGAGCACAATGGGACTTAACTTCTGAGGTCATCAGTCCCCTAGAACTTAGAACTACTTAAACCTAACTAACCTAAGGACATCACACACATCATGCCCGAGGTAGGATTCGAACCTGCGACCGTAGCGGTCACGCGGTTCCAGACTGTAGCGCCTAGAACCGCCTGGCCATCCCGGCCGGTAATGGAAGCAAGGCTGAAGAAATATCAAGACACGCTCGTTGACCTAGCAACAGCGTTCGGCAGTGTCAAGTGGCACAAGATGTTTGAAACTCTGAGAAAAATAGGAATAAGCCCTAGAGAACGACGAGTAATATACAATACGCACGAAAACCAAGAGGGGACAATAAGACAGGAAGACCAAGAACAAAATGCTCGGATTAAAAAAGAGTATAAGACCAAGATGGAGTCCTTCGCCCCTATTGTTCAATCTATACTCCGTGACGGAAATAACAAAAAAGTTCAAGAATGGGATTAAAATTCGCTGATGACATACCTGTCCTCAAGAACAGAATGAACAAACTAAATCGAAGAAAGACGAAAGCATTGAGAAGTAGCAGAAATGCGAACAGCTAGAAACTTGACACCAGAATTGGGGATCACGAAGTTAAAGGAATTCTGCTACCTAGGCAGCAAAATAACCCACGATATACATAGCAAGGAGGACATAAAAAGCAGGGTAGCGTAAGCAAAGAGGGCATTCCTGGCCAAGAGAAATCTACCAGTATCGGATATAGACCTTAATTCGGGGAAGAAATTTGTGAGGATGTACGCTTGGAGCACAGCATTGTGTGGTAGTGAGACACGGACTGTGGCAAAACCCGGAACGGAAAAGAATCTAAGCATTTGAAATGCGGTGCTACAACAGAATACTGAAAAGTAGGTGGACTGATAACGTAAGAAATGAAGAGGTTCTCCGGAGAACTGGTGGGGAAACGAATATATTGAAAACTCTGACAAAAAGGAGGGACATGACAATAGGATATATGTTAAGGCATCAGGAAATACACTCCTGGAAATGGAAAAAAGAACACATTGACACCGGTGTGTCAGACCCACCATACTTGCTCCGGACACTGCGAGAGGGCTGTACAAGCAATGATCACACGCACGGCACAGCGGACACACCAGGAACCGCGGTGTTGGCCGTCGAATGGCGCTAGCTGCGCAGCATTTGTGCACCACCGCCGTCAGTGTCAGCCAGTTTGCCGTGGCATACAGAGCTCCATCGCAGTCTTTAACACTGGTAGCATGCCGCGACAGCGTGGACGTGAACCGTTATGTGCAGTTGACGGACTTTGAGCGAGGGCGTATAGTGGGCATGCGGGAGGCCGGGTGGACGTACCGCCGAATTGCTCAACACGTGGGGCGTGAGGTCTCCACAGTACATCGATGTTGTCGCCAGTGGTCGGCGGAAGGTGCACGTGCCCGTCGACCTGGGACCGGACCGCAGCGACGCACGGATGCACGCCAAGACCGTAGGATCCTACGCAGTGCCGTAGGGGACCGCACCGCCACTTCCCAGCAAATTAGGGACACTGTTGCTCCTGGGGTATCGGCGAGGACCATTCGCAACCGTCTCCATGAAGCTGGGCTACGGTCCCGCACACCGTTAGGCCGTCTTCCGCTCACGCCCCAACATCGTGCAGCCCGCCTCCAGTGGTGTCGCGACAGGCGTGAATGGAGGGACGAATGGAGACGTGTCGTCTTCAGCGATGAGAGTCGCTTCTGCCTTGGCGCCAATGATGGTCGTATGCGTGTTTGGCGCCGTGCAGGTGAGCGCCACAATCAGGACTGCATACGACCGAGGCACACAGGGCCAACACCCGGCATCATGGTGTGGGGAGCGATCTCCTACACTGGCCGTACACCACTGGTGATCGTCGAGGGGACACTGAATAGTGCACGGTACATCCAAACCGTCATCGAACCCATCGTTCTACCATTCCTAGACCGGCAAGGGAACTTGCTGTTCCAACAGGACAATGCACGTCCGCATGTATCCCGTGCCACCCAACGTGCTCTAGAAGATGTAAGTCAACTACCCTGGCCAGCAAGATCTCCGCATCTGTCCCCCATTGAGCATGTTTGGGACTGGATGAAGCGTCGTCTCACGCGGTCTGCACGTCCAGCACGAACGCTGGTCCTACTGAGGCGGCAGGTGGAAATGGCATGGCAAGCCGTTCCACAGGACTACATCCAGCATCTCTACGATCATGTCCATGGGAGAATAGCAGCCTGCATTGCTGCGAAAGGTGGATATACACTGTACTAGTGCCGACATTGTGCATGCTCTGTTGCCTGTGTCTATGTGCCTGTGGTTCTGTCAGTGTGATCATGTGATGTATCTGACCCCAGGAATGTGTCAATAAAGTTTCCCCTTCCTGGGACAATGAATTCACGGTGTTCTTATTTCAATTTCCAGGAGTGTAACTACTTGGTAGTAGAGGGAAGTGCAGAGGGTAAAAAGTGTAGAGGAGGACACAGATTGGAATGCATCCAGCAAATAATTGAAGACATAGGGTGCAAGTGCTAATCTGAGAGGGACAGATTTGGCGAAGGAGACAAATTTATGCCGGCCGCGGTGGTCTAACGGTTCTAGGCGCTCAGTCCGGAACCACGCGACTGCTACGGTCGCAGATTCGAATCCTGCCTCGGGCATGGATGTGTGTGATGTCCTTAGGTTAGTTAGGTTTAAGTAGTTCTAAGTTCTAGGGGACTGATGACCACAGATGTTAAGTCCCATAGTGCTCAGAGCCATTTGAACCATTTGACAAATTTATGGCGCAAAAAAGGAAGCGCAGAGCTGGATAAATCTTGCGACTGTGTTTCGTTCATCAATTTCATACAACGATATAGGCACAGTCGGAGCCATGAATTACTAACTGGTCTCACACTGAGACCGACAGAGGGTACTGTCACAAGGTGATCGTGGGAACTTTGTAGTCAAAAGTGAACGATGACTACGTCAGTACGTGACGTACCAGTGACAAAAATTTCTGCCGCTCTCACGCACCGAGTGTTATCGCACTATCGTGCGTTAGTGACTTATTTTAGTGCTACTATGCAACTGGAGTAACTGCGGGAACGTGCAGCCTACGTTTTTAACCTCCATCGGAAGAAGTGGTAAGATGCGGGCCGCAGGTGCGAGCCCGGCAGACGCCTGCCGCAGCGCGTCACGGCAGATGCACGGATGTCCCATTGTGCTAGCGTTCACCCCATCCCCCCACCCCCCGCACTGCTCTGTACTGGGGAGCAAAAGAGCCACAGGCGATCAATAGGGCCTCACGACGCCTTCCCAAATGAGACACGCCGCGGACGTCCATCTGTCCTCGCTCGACAAGTGCGTTCGTTTTGTCCCGGCAATTCGGCATTCCTCACGTCCCTCCACGTTTCCTCCTGTCCAATGGCCACCACAGTGACGAACAGAAACCTCTTTTCAACCATCCCACAGGACCCTTACCTCGTCCTCACGCTGAGTAGCAACGTGGTGTAGTGGTTACGATACTAAACTGTTGCATGGAGGGTCGTGAATTCAAAATTCACCTAGAAGGGGGCAAGTCTCTAGAGGAACGGAAGGTTCCAAATGATTGGAAAAGAGCACAGGTAGTTCCAGTTTTCAAGAAGGGTCGTCGGCTGGCCGGTGTGGCCAAGCGCTTAAAGGCGCTACAGTCTGGAACCGCGTGACCGCTACGGTCGCAGGTTCGAATCCTGCCTCGGGCATGGATGTGTGTGATGTCCTTAGGTTAGTTAGGTTTAAGTAGTTCTACGTTCTAGGGGACTGATGACCTTAGAAGTTAAGTCCCATAGTACTCAGAGCCATTTGAACCATTTTTTTTTGAAGGGTCGTCGAGCAGGTGCGCAAAACTATAGGCCTACATCTCTGACATTGATCTGTTGTAGAATTTTAGAGCATGTTTTTTGCTCGCGTATCATGTCATTTCTGGAAACCCAGAATCTACTCTGTAGGAATCAACATGGATTCCGGAAACAGCGATCGTGTGAGACCCAACTCGCTTTATTTGTTCATGAGACCCAGAAAATATTAGATACAGGCTCCCAAGTAGATGTCATTTTCCTTGACTTCCGGAAGGCGTTCGATACAATTCCGCACTGTCGCCTGATAAATAAAGCAAGAGCCTACGGAATATCAGACCAGCTGTGTGGCTGGATTGAAGCGTTTTTAGCAAACAGAATACAGCATGTTGTTCTCAATGGCGGAACGTCTACAGAGGTTAAAGTGTTATGGGACCATTGCTTTTCACAATATATATAAATGACCTAGTAGGTAGTGTCGGAAGTTCCATGCGGATTTTCGCGAATGATGCTGTAGTATACAGAGAAGTTGCTGCATTAGAAAATTGCAGTGAAATGCAGGAAGGTCTGCAGCGGATAGGCACTTGGTGCAGGGAGTGGCAACTGACCCTTAACATATACAAATGTAATGTATTGCGAATACATAGAAAGAAGGGTCCTTTATTGTATGATTATATGATAGCAGAACAAACTGGTAGCAGTTACTTCTGTAAAATATCTGGGAGTATGCGTACTGAACGATTTGAAGTGGAATGATCATATCAAATTAATTTTTGGTAACGCCGGTGCCAGGTTGAGATTAATTGGGAGAGTCCTTAGAAAATGTAGTCCATCAGCAAAGGAGGTGGCTTACAAAACACTCGTTCGACCTATACATGAGTATTGCTCATCACTGTGGGACCCGTACTAGGTCGGGTTGACAGAGGAGAAAGAGAAGATCCAAAGAAGAGCGGCGCGTTTCGTCACAGGGTTATTTGGTAAGCGTGATAGCGTTACGGAGATGTTTAGCAAACTCAAGTGGCAGACTCTGCAAGAGAGGCACTCTGCATCGCGGTGTAGCTTGCTGTCCAGGTTTCGAGAGGGTGCGTTTCTGGATGAGGTATCGAGTATATTGCTTCCTGCTACTTATACCTCACGAGGAGATCACTAATATAAAATTAGAGTGATTCGAGCGCGCACGGAGGCTTTCAGACAGTCGTTCTTCCCGCGAACCATACGCGACTGGAACGGGAAAGGGAGGTAATGACAGTGGCACGTAAAGTGCCCTCCGCCACACACCGTTGGGTGGCTTCCAGAGTATAAATGTAGATGTAGATGAACGAATTTCTCGTGGTGAAGCCTTGCGTGGGTGGTCCAAGTTCAGAGATGACCTGCTACATCAAATGGAATGTGCTCCTTAAAAGTGATTTGCGACGCGAACGCTCTCCAACGACGGTTGTCGTCTCTATGTGCCGCACGAGACACAGTTTGTTTACAAAAAACAAAATAAAAACAAAAAATGGCCAGGTGTGAGTAGGAATCGCGCTCTGACGGTTCCGTAGAAGCTAAATTATGAAAGTAGACAGTTCATCCATCCCAAAACTTCAGAATCTAGATTGTTTTTGCGTGTTATCCACATAGATACTGGCAAGACGTCGGTTCCGGGAATTCCAAGACTTTCGAGAATGTTTTAATTTAAAGTCTGAAGTCAGATAAGAAATGATAAAAAATATTTTTTTTTCGTACGATACAATTACAAATTAACAATTTTCTGGAATTTTCCTTTCTTGGATTGAGAAACCACGCTTCTTTCAAATTTCATTATGGCGAGTGAACAGGAAGTACCCTATAGGTTGTTGGGTTTGGGTTGTTGTGGGAGAGGAGACCAGACAGCGAGGTCATCGGTCTCATCAGATTAGGGAAGGACGGGGATTTGCCTGGAGCGATTTAGGGAAATCACGGAAAACCTAAATCAGGATGGACGGATGCGGGATTGAACCGTCGTCCTATAGGTTGTTTGCGAGTATCAAAATATGACAAACAGCCGTATCTTTTAATTGCTTCAATCTTTTACACCGCCAAGGGATCGTTGACTTTAGTGTGACATGAAATTAAATTTGGTACGTCTGCCCGTTACTGAGAAAAAGGTTTTTTAACAATCAAACAGGGGGACGGACAACAATAAAGTGATCCTATAGGGGTTCCGTTTTTACCGACTCACGTACAGAACGCCAAAGATAAACACACCAAAAATAGCTACGATGGTTCTGTTAGCGATCGTCGAAGACGAACGGAGAAAGTCTGTGAGAGCTCTTATTCAAGCAAGCAGATTCGAAAGTTTTCGCACAAGAAGCTGATAGAGGAATCGAAGTACAACTACGGGCTAGGGACTTACGTCTTGCAAGTAATCGTGAATCACTGAAAGTTTTGGAATTTTAGCAACTACAAGGTCAATCACGCACGCGCGCAGCAGATACAGAGTACTGTTTAATCCACAATATTGTACTTCACATATGACGTTCAAAATGGTGACCATCACATTCAGTACAGGCGTGACATCTTCGTAGAAAATTCTGGCATATTCTATCAAATACACCAGGCACGGCGCGAACCTCATCAGACGCTTCAAATACCCAGGCGATATGTGTTTCACAAGCTGTGACATTGTCGTGAAAAAACAGTGACCCGTGTAAGTAATACGTTTCCTTTAATTTACGCCTATGGTCACAAACTTTTTGTTAACAGACTACCGGTTTCGATCTTTAATGACCATCATCAGATCTGCAGCAAAAATGGAAAAAAACATAAATACACTCGCAAACTGTCTACAGCTTAAGAACAATACACAGACCATAAGGAAAAGTAGTACTAACAAAATGTACATTTGTGCGCTTTAAATATGAAGAGGCATACCTGTTTCATAAAAACAAAGTCCTACTAATGTACAGCAGCCATAGTGGCATCGTCAAATGTTAAATGCGGAATCAGCACCAGCATCGTCAAATACATATAAATAACATCACATGCACGAGTCATGTTGTCAGTAGCACTACTGTTGAAAACAAGCTGCCGTACAGTAGCCACAAGATGTTTGTGACCATAGACGTAAATTAAGGAAACTTATCGATATGTGTTTTTTCGTCGGGAACTGGTGTCACGTACACATGGCTTTTGAAATACTCGCATCAGAAAAAAATCAAGAGGCTTCAAATCAGGAGAGTGAGAGTTGCGCCCCCACCCCTTTCCGATCCAATGCCTGGCATATGGGGCACGAGTAGAACAAGTACTTCTACAGAAACGTGTGCATCCACATCTGACGATGCGTGTTATGCACATCCTCTAAACATTTCTGGAAGAACTCGTTCGATGGAGACCTTGTATCTCACTCCATTCAAAGGCAATGGCAGAAGGTGTCCTATCACGTGATAGCCGATAATACCGGCCCTTACAGTCACTGCAGGCCGCTATTGGTGGTGATATGCGAATGAGACATGAAGACCGTTACAGCACCAAGATGTGGCTGTTACGGCAATTAAAGAACCCATCTCTGATGAACTGTGCCTGATCTGTGAACAACACGTTGCTTAGGAAACAAAATTCGTTCTCACAACGCTCAGCAATCCATTCACAAGCGAACTATTTGTGTCAGAAATCATCCATACCCAAACAGTGACGGTTGTGACGGCAGGGGAACAACCAAGTTAGTATTCATGCACGCAACACACTACTTTGGAATATACCCGTTCTATCGACGATGACATGCGTGCTTGTTGACGGCTGTACCTCCTCTTCCGTACCGAATGTTTGAGTACTCCGTAAGCGGCCCGCATGGTGCACTGTACGTAAGGCACCTGTCTCCCAGAGTCCCCGGTGATCGGTTTGAAACGTTCGAGGCTGTGGTTCACGTCTGCTCGGATACTAAGCGCGGTACATCCATTGAACTTCGTGTGCACTCCCAACGGCTCTGCCGTACATGAAATGCAAGCCTCTTAGTTCTGCAAACCTGTAACCGTTCCATTTCGCGAACATTGCAGTTATCTTCGGTAATGCCACTATCAGTCAACAGAGATATTGCAATTCACAACAACCTACTTGTCTCACAGCTCACAAATGAAAAGTACATATACGTACACAGCAACTGATATGCAGGATCTTGACAGCATGACAACAAACGGATGCGCTTGCATGACAAGCAGGTGCACGCACTTACATAGAAATGGTAAATTATCTTTGCTGAACTTAGGTGCATGTGCACAGATTGTCCTTGTAGTTCTGGCATTCTAAAGCTTTCATTCGCTCAGGATTACTTCCAAGGCCTTAAGGTCCTATTCGAAAGTTGTTGTATTTTAACTCTTCTACTAGCTGCTGGAAAAACTCGTAGAAGCGACCTTGGGGAAGATCTATCGCGAGGCAATACTGGCCCTACCAGTTATCTTAGAAGATTGATTAAGGAAAGGCAAACCTACATTTCTAGCATTTGTAGTGTTTTGTACATAGTTCCGCCTAGTCAACGCGTACACTTCCCACTAGAGCGCGCCCCGCTAAGCACAACAGGCGCAGCGCTCGTCCATCTCCGCACTACGAGATGGCGCTGCCTTAGAGACGGACCAAATTCTGCTTCCACCGATCCGCGTATTACTATGTAACGCAGCCAATGAGATTGCTGCTAACGTAGAACCTTTTCTCCTCGCGGATCACACTCGCGCAGTAATACATGAACGCGCGAGGTATTATAACAAGTGTACGGACCTCCGATTAGTCAGTCTGCATTAGTCTGTAGTCAAGTTTCAGTCTGCGCCTAATAAGATTATCATATTCCTGTACATAGCCATGAAGATAAATGTATAGACACTTTGTCAAGTATCAGAGATATGTGAGAATAAGATTAACGTACCGAGACCAAAGGAACTTCAGATTGTCAATTGTAAACAGCATCCAGAATCAAGTTACGTAATGTCTATGCTTTTTATTATTTTAATAAATGTGTGTGAAAATTAATCAAGTTCTGTTTAAAGTTGGTCACCGTCAATCTGCTACTCTAAGCGTGCAAGTGCCTTTTCTATCGTCTGACCTAAAGGCAGAAGATAAACACGCCACGAGACATATTGCTGACACTCGACTACTACGTTAGAGCGACAAGTCAAATAATGTGATGGTGTGTGTACCGAAGGTCTTACAGTACGCACACCACATGTAGACTTCGAGAAAGCTTTTGACAACGTTGACTGGAATACTCCCTTTCAAATTCGGAAGCTGGCAGGGAGCGAAAGGCTATTTACAATTTGTACAAAAACCAGGTGGTAGTTACAAGAGTTGAAGGGCATGAAAGGGTTGGTTCAAATGGCTCTGAGCACTATGGGACTTAACATCCAAGGTCATCAGTCCCCTAGAACTAAGGACTACTTAAACATAACTAACCGAAGGACATCACACACATCCATGCCCGAGGCAGGATTCGAACCTGCGACCGTAGCGGTCACGCAGTTCCAGACTGAAGCACCTAGAACCGCACGTCCACACCGGCCGGCGCATGAAAGGGAAGTAACGGTTGGGAAGGGAGTGAGACTGGGTTGTAGCCTCTTCCCGATGTTATTCAATCTGTATATTGAACAAGCAATAAAGGAAACAAAAGAAAAATTTGGGGTAGGAATTAAAATCCATGGAGAAGAAACAAAAACTTTGAGGTTTGCCAATACATTGTAATTCTGTCAGAGACAGCGAAGTACCTGGAAGAGCAGCTGAACGGAATGGGCAGTGTCTTGAAAGGAGGATATAAGATGAACATTAACAGGCACCAAACGAGGATAATGGAATGTAGTCGATTTAAATCAGGTGATTCTGAGGGAATTAGATTAGGAGACGAGACACTTAAAGCAGTAGATGAGTTTTGCAATTTGAGGAGTAAAAGAACTGACGATGGTCGAAGTGGAGAGGATACAAAATGTAGACTGCCTATGGCAAGGAAAGCGTTTCTGATGAAGAGAAATTTAACACTGAGTATAGGTTTAAGTATCAGGAAGTCTCTTCTGAAAGTTTTTGTATGGACTGTAGCCATGAATGGAAGTGAAACATGGACGATAAATAGTTCCGACAAGAGGAGAATAGAAGCTTTTGAAAAGTGGCGCTACAGAAGAATGCTGAAGGTTAGATGGGTAGATCACGTAACTAATGAGGAGATACTGAAGAGAATTGAGGAGAACAGGAATTTGTGGCACAACCTGACTGAAAGAAGGGATCGGTTGGTAGGACACGTTCTGAGGCATGGGATCACCAATGTAGTATTGCAGGGAAGCGTGGAGGGTAAAAATCCTAGAGGGAGACCAAGAGATGAATACACTAAACAGATTCATATGTATTTTGCAATAGTTACTTGAAGGTGAAGCAGCTTGCACAGGATAGAGTAGGACGGAGAGCTGCATCAAACCAGTCTCTGGACTTAAGAACACAACAACAACTAGCTGCTTCAGTTTCTGCACAGCCTTTTAATTCACCCTATACGTATTATGTTTACGGCAAGTTGAAGTTCTGCGTTCTGGCCCTAGATGGCCCAATCGGGCCTGACCAACCATCATGTCATCGTCTGCCAATGGCGTCATCGGATGCCGTATGAAGGGACGTGTAGACGGAACACTGCTCTACCTGCCGTTGTCGGGTTTCTTGATCTTGATACCGCTATTACTCGGCCGAGTAGCTCATCGGTCGGTCTCACGAGGCTAAAGGCACCTCCTTCCAATCGTCCCACCGAGGAAAAGTCCATGGCAGTACTCCGAATCGAATCCCGGACTTCCGCACTGCAATCAGCCTTGCTGACCACTCAGCTACTGAGTCAGACATGCTAGAACATACTTCTCTGAAATTCGTAACAGAGCCCCAGGATGTTTTAGAAAACGAGGAGATGATTAAAAACAATTGCAGAACGCTGAAATCGAACATCTTTTTGCTCACAGTCCACAACTTTGCCCATTGTACTACAATTTAAAAGTTTTAACTAAGTCTATGATGTTGGTCTTACGATTTTCTGACTGTGTTAACTAACGATATGTCATTAGCTGGCATGTATCATAAAAATGGCTGTATGTGTTTGTGAATGTGTGTGTGTGTGTGTGTGCGTGTGTTTTCCACGTCTCCTCCTAAACTACTGGAACGATTTCAACCAAACCACTTGGTACACACATCCCTTCCTGCCAGGCGGGGGGGGGGGGGGGTGTAACCACCACCTACCTATCACAGTTCTGCAGATATTACGTCGTAAACAATGAGATGTATGAAAACTGCCACATCATGCATGATGTTTTAATGTGTTTATTCTTCACTACTAAGGCACTCGTAGAGTCGATTCAGTGAAATCCCCGACATGTGGCAGCGCTTTTGACAGCTTTCGAATGCGAAGCGCAAACGGCTTCAAGGAAAAAGCAATAGCCGTCTATAGAACTATGAAGAGGCGTTGTCATAGAGACGTTCACAAAATAGCGTTACAGACACGCTAAGCAGATGTGCTCAGCTACTTGAACATGTAACTAGAAATATTGTTTATTGTTAAATAAAGATTACAAAGAATTTGTATTCCGCATTCATAATCTAGGTACTGTACTTACACATTTGTACACTATGCACATTTCTTTGTACGACTGTCTCATAATTATTTGAAAGGTGATGATTAATTGAAAGCCTCAGCTGCCGACAGGTGTTGCTGACATACCTTTATGGGGACAGCTGAAAATGTGTGCCCCGACCGGGATTCGAACCTAGGATCTCCTGCTTGCATGGCAGACGCTCTATCCCTCTGAGCCACCGAGGACACAGATGAATAGCGCAAATGCAGAGACTTATCCTTTGCACGCTTCCCGGAGACCCACATTCCCAACTGTCCACAATCTACATACGTGAAGTTCCTAATAGATACTTTGCCCATCCACTCGTTACTCGCGCCCACTTAAGTTGACGATTCCCGTAAGAGTTCGAGCAACCCGTGCGCACTCGCACAGACGAAGGTCAATGGCCGGTTAGGCACTTAACTATATAATATGAAGATAGTAACTGTTCTCGAAAGAACAGATACCATTGATGACCATGCAGCTTCTCTAGAATAAATGATAATTAATTGAAACCCTCAGCTGCCGACAGGTGTTGTTGACATACCTTGCTGGGGACAGCTGAAAATGTGTGCCCCGACCGGGACTGGAACTCGGGATCTCCTGGTTACATGGCAGACGCTCTATCCATCCACTCTTGATTAACAAACCTATCCATAGTAATGTGTATATAGTTCTAACGCTGCCGGAGAAACAAATGCCGCGCGGGGTAAGCTGAGCGGTCTAGGGCACTGTAGTTATGGACTGTGCGGCTGGTCCCGGCGGAGGTTCGAGTGCTCCCTCGGGCATGGGTGTGTGTGTTTGTCCTTAGGATAATTTAGCTTAAGTAGTGTGTAAGCTTAGGGACTGATGACCTTAGCAGTTAAATCCCATAAGATTTCACACACATTTGAACATTTTTGGAGAAACAAATCAAAGACAGAAGAGGGTAGCACTGAATGTATGCTTCACGGCAAAGAGTAAAGTGGTGATTACTCCTGTCAAGAGCAGGTACCGTGAGTGAATGGAACAGTTTGTTTTCCAAAAAGAAAAGCAACGCAGACAGTCGACATTTGCTCTGTTGTGCAGGTATTATCAATGAAACACAGGTATCAAATGGGGGTTAGAAATCAAAACTAAATGCAATAGTCCTGTACCGAGCCCTGGAGAGCGAGGGCCGAATTGATCATCGGCGTCATCGATGATGCACGTAGCTGGCTGATTTAGTGCCAACTAACGCGGTCCTTTCAGCGCACAACAGGAGTCCGCGGGGGATTGTGCCGACTGCCTAAACTCGTTACCCTCGGCAAGTCGCTACTGGGTGCTGTACGGAATCATAGGCCAGTCTATACTTACGAGTGAAAGCGCATATGATGTTACGCGAATGCTACCGATGGAAGCCGAAGCTTTCACTCACAAGTGTGTTTTGAAGCGGGGGAAACGTCTACAGCTGTGCACTTTACAGCTCCCAAAAGGCTGAATGTGGGAACTTGGTGCAACAACAAGCGAGTGTTTCAATTGAACTAGAGCCGTCTCTTTTTGACATCCGAAGAAAAGATTATCATAATAGGAACAAACCTAATACAGCACTAAACGAAATACTATGTAGGTTGAAAACGTGTAGGCCGCAGGCAACAGTGGAAGAAGTTAAAAAAATATATCTCTAGGTTCAAAAATGACTTCAAATGGCTCTGAGTACTATGGGACTTAACTTCTGAGGTCATCAGTCCCCTAGAACGTAGAACTACTTAAACCTAACTAACCTAAGGACATCACACATATCCATGCCCGAGGCAGGATTCGAACCTGCGACCGTAGCAGTCGCGCGGTTCCGGACTGAAGCGTCTAGAACGGCATGGTCACCGCGGCCGGCTCTCTAGGTTCACGGTGCTGCAGGGATAGACGTTTTACTGACATCTCGAAGAGAAATGGTGCTGAGAGTGAGGATGTTTTAGTACGAAAAGTATACTTTTTTGACAGACTTCGATTCACTAGCGGCATGCAATGTTAGACTTGTCCATGACATCTCGAAAACATACTGGCTTTCTTATCACAGGACTGATGACCATAGCTGTTAAGTCCCATAGTGCTCAGAGCCATTTGCTCTTATCACAGTTTTATGGTTCGTAATTTCCGTTGTTGTTGACGTTGCGGCTGCTGCTGTTGGCAGCTCGGCGTGCGAGTCTAGTTTGTTCAAGTTTCTTCATCTTCATTTCCGCAACCAATATTTATTTGAACGTGCTTACTGTATTCAAGCCTTGGGCGCCTTGTACAATTTTTGCCCCCACCCCTCCAAATTTTTTCCATTACCAAATTAAAAATTCCTTGAAGCCTCAGGATGTGTCTTGTCAACCGAAGTTTGATCAAGTTCTGCACAATTCGATTCAGAACCTCCTTCGCTCTACCCGTCAAATCTTCAGCAGATATGAAACTTCTTGGCAGATTAAACTTGTGTGCTGGACCGAGACTTCGGTAGAGCAGTTGCCCGCGGAGAACAAAGGTCCCGAGTGGGAGTCTCGGTCCGGCACACAGTTTTAATCTGCCAGGAAGTTCCATACCAGCGTACATTCTGTAATCTTCCGCATTTTGCTGTACCACCACATTTCAAGAGCTTCTATTTATTACCTTTTTGATATTGTTGTTGTGGTCTTCAGTCCAAAGACTGGTTTGATGCCGCTCTCTATGCTACTCAAATGGTTCAAATGGCTCTAAGCACTATGGGACTTAACATCTGAGGCCATCAGTCGCCTAGACCTAGAACTAATTAAAGGTAACTAACCTAAGGACATCACGCACAACCATGCCCGCAGCAGAATTCGAACCTGCGACTGTAGCAGCAGCGCGGTTCGCGACTGAAGCGCCTATAACCACTCGGCCACATCGCCCGGCTCTCCATGCTACTCTATCCTGTGCAAGCCTCTTCATCTCGGAATAACAACTGCGTCCTACGTTCCTATGAATCTGCTTACTGTAGCCGTCCCTTGGTCTTCCTCGATGATTTTTACCCCCCCCCCCCCCACCCCACCCCCCCGCTTCCTTCCAGTACTAAATTGGTGATGCCTTGCTGTCTTAAAATGGCTCCTATCAACCAATCCCTTCTTCTAGTCATCGGGTTGTGCCCTATGCTCACGTATAGACAGTGTGCACGCGGATGATCACGTGACTCTATCGCTGCGCCATCTGTAAAGGCTTAGCGTCCGCACAGGAGTGATTAATTTTTTGTCCGGTGAGCTTACCTTGGTCATCCTCAATTTCTAAACGACTGTTCATCCTATGGAAGAAGCTATTTTCGAAGAAATTTCAAGAATTCGCTCTCTTCCCATCTGCTCGTCCCCTTTTTCACCCACCGTGACGATTTTCTTCTTTCCGTGTTGTTAACTGCCGCAGCGTATAATAAAGCGGCCACAAAGAAAGCAAGAATTGCTATGTTCTTTTTAGCACTCGACGCTCGGTGCGTGCACGACTGACGTGCGCTCCTTGGCTCGTCTAACCATACAATTCTTCAGTTCGATTTCGCGTGCGCGTGGCTGCACTCTTTAGGGAACGTGTAAATGAGCACTGGCACGCGCTGTGCACCCACCAGTAGTCGCTTTAACCAGAAAGTCGCTCGTGCGACACGGGTCTACTGCCTACGAGCCACTCGGCCGTGGGTGCAGCAACGGCTGGGCTGGAAGACTCACGAAGACCCCGCGAGCTGCGGCTGCCAAGAATGCGTGTCCTCCCAGCAGCTGGCGCTGCACGAGATCGCCGCTGGCGGTGCAGCGGAGCGTCAGAAGCGGGAGGCAGCCAGACTGCGGTGGTCTTGCTGAGAGGGCAGCAAAATGGAGCTTGAAATCAACGCCAGCAAATCGCAGATGCTGTCTGTCTGCAGGAGACGCTGCCTTAACCCTTTCGTGAGCCGTGGGAAACATGCTTCCCACTACAACGAACTCGCTCCTAGTCCCGTGGGATTCACAGTTCCCACCTCTGTACGGTGCTACCACCTAGTGAACAGTATAGGGTACTACTTCCAATCGGAAGTTCCCGCCGTTTTTGCTGTACCTTCGCGCAGAGGCATTGTATAGCAGAGTGTTGCTCTGTAGAGGAGCCTTTCAGTGCTGTTTGCGTGACGTTCTGTGATTTTTTCGTCAAAGCTATAGTATAAGGTAAATACTTTTGATTTACCCAAATTTATGAAGGAAAACGTAAAATTGGAACGAGGAGAATTCCAGTTTGAAACAAAAGGAGCCATTTCTGCAGTAAAATGGATGGATAACCGTCCAGTCACTTTCCTGTTCTCAATTCATGACCCATGAGAAACAGGCACAGTGAAAATGAAAAACAAGGATGGTACTAGTACAGAAATTTCTTGTCCTGAAGTTGTGGCAGAATACAACAAAATAATGGGTGGTGTCGATAAGTTTGATCAATTACGAGATAGGTATGCTATTGGTAGACGTTCTGTAAAATAGTGGCACAGAATATTTTATTTCCTGGTGGACGTTGCTGCAGTGAACAGTTTTATCCTGTGGAAAATAAGTAAAAGAGAAAGTGGACAGCATGATCATCTCACATACAGAATCCATCTAGCCAGACAATTGATCGCTGGCTTCTCATCCCAAAAAAGGCGTGGACAAAAACCTGTATTTCTGGCAAAAAGGTGTAAAGTACCTGAAGATTTTCGTCATGTGGCTGTAGGGGAGCATCGACCCGTTTTAGGAGAAACCTACTGGACGTGCCGTCATTGTAGTACCAAAGCTGCGGAAAAGAGCACTCGCTGTGTTTGTACATACTGCCAAATACCACTTTGCATAATGTTTCAGAAAATATCATGGTAAGTAATTGTGAACAATCATTGTAACAAGAGAAGTAAATTTATCAAATAAATACGACATATAATGAAAAAGTTGTTTTTGTCATTTAACTCCAAGGAAGGGCAGTGGGAAGAATACTTCTCACCTTGTTGTGTGACCTCACTTTCACAGTTGGAGCAAATTTGATATTCTGTGTGATAAATATACCTATATGTTAACTACTATCTGCTCTCCATTCATTAAAAAAAACTGCTCAATAATTTTGCTCGCGAAAGGGTTAAATTCACATCTGGGTCATAGCAGTGCCTTGGGGTGACACTCTAAAGTGCCTTAGTGCGAAGTTGCACCTTCGCCTGATCTGCAAGCACCCAGACACACCAGGATGATGGCAACAACGTGGCTAACAGAGATAAAAAACGGGGCAAGTCCATTGTTGAGGTTTGCATACTATAGAAACCAATGAGCCGCTGTTACCCTGCTGCCATAATGGCTTCTCTGCTTCCCACTGTAGTTCCGCGGGTATGTCGAGAACGATGGTGCTGTGATTGCTTCCTAATCGACTGGTGCGACAGGGCTGCATCACCAGCGGCGAGTGTCGTGTAACACCTCAGGTTCTGTTGCTGCCATAGACACAGTCCAGCCACATTAATGTGACTACCGCCTAAGTTTGAAGACAACGTTCAATAATCACTCACCGACGGCATGTGACAGCACTAGCAGTCGAGAGGATATAAAGCGTGTCAGGGGGATGCAGAAAACAGTGCACTCGTTGTCGTAATGCTAAAAAGGAGGGATTTATCTGACATCCAAAATGGAATGACTCTGGGCAAAGGGTGGAAGAGCTTCCAAAACAGCTAAGTTTGTGAAATGTTCGCGTTTCGTTGTTGTTAAAGAACATCTACATCGTACATTTATACTCCGCAAGCCACCCAACGGTGTTGTGGCGGAGGGCACTTTACGTGCCACTGTCATTACCTCGCATTCCTGTTCCAGTCGCGTGTGGTTCGCGGGAAGAACGACTGCCGGAAAGCCTCCGTGCGTGCTCGAATCTCTCTAATTTTACATTCGTGATCTCCACGGGATATATAAGTAGGGGGAAGCAATATATTCGATACCTCATGCAGAAACGAACCCTCTCGAAACCTGGATAGTAAGCTACACCGCGATGCAGAGCGCCTGTCTTGCAGAGTCTGCCACTTGAGTTTGCTAAACATCTCCGTAACGCTGTCACGCTTACCAAATAACCCTGTGACGAAACGCGCCGCTCTTGTTTGGATCTTCTCTATCTCCTCTGCCAACCCGACCTGGTACGGATCCCACACTGATGAGCAATACTCAAGTATAGGTCGAACGAGTGTTCTGTAAGCCACCTCCTTTGTTGATGGACTACATTTTCTACGGACTCTCCCAATGAATCTCAACCTGGCACCTGCCTTACCAACAATTAATTTTATATGATCATTCCAGTTCAAATCGTTCCGTACGCATACTCCCAGATATTTTACAGAAGTAACTGCTACCAGTGTTTGTTCCGGTATCATAATCATACAATAAAGGATCCTTCTTTCTACGTATTCGCAATACATTACATTACATTTGTCTATGTTAAGGGTCAGTTGCCACTCCCAGCACCAAGTGCTTATCCGCTGCAGATCTTCCTGCATTTCACTGCAATTTTCTAATGCTGCACCTTATCTGTATACTACAGCATCATCCGCGAAAAGCCGCATGGAACTTCCAAAACCGTGCATGACAAAATGGCGCTACCCAGAACCGGTGCTGAGGTATCTACATCACATTCCACATGTCACCTTACGGTGTGTGGTGGAGGGTACTTTCGGTCCCACTATCTGATCCCTCCAACACTACCGAGCGAGGTGACGGAGCGGGTAGAACAGTGGACTCGCATTCGGGAGGACGACGGTTCAATCCCGCGTCTGGACATCCTGTTTTATGTTTTCCGTGATTTCCCTAAATCGCTCCAGGCAAATGCCGGGATGGTTCGTTTGAAAGCGTACGGCCGACTTCCTTCCCTGTCCTTCACTAATCCGAAGAGACCGATGACGTCGCTGTTTGGTCTCTTCCCCCAAACAATGCAAAGCAACCTTCCAACACTGTTCCACTAGCGAATATTGCATGGGAAGAATGATTGTCAGTGAACATCTGCATTGGCTCTTATTTCTCGAATTTTCTCCCCGTTGTCAATATGAGAGAGTTAAGTGGCGAGAAGTAATATGCTGTCTGACTCCTCCTGAAAAGTGCTGTCCCGAAATTTCAATAGTGAATCTCTCCGTGATGCACAACGTCTCTCCTGTAAAGCCTGACAGTGGAGTTTGTTTAGCATCTCCGTTACGCTCTCACGCGAGCTTACCGATCCCATGACGAAACGCACCGCTCTTCGTTGGATCTTCTCTATCAGTCCTATTTAATAGGGATCACGGATAGGACAATACTCAAGAATCGGGCGAACAATCGGCTTATAAGCCACTTCTTTCGTAAATGAGTGACATTTACTTAAGATCTGAGTCTGGTGTCTGCATTTCTCACTATCCGTTTTATGTGGTCAGTCCACTCAAGGTCGCTCTGGATAGTTACGCCTAGATGTTTTACGGCTGACGCTGTCTCCAGCTGTCTGTCATCAATAGTGTAGCTGTACAGTAGTGGGTTTCTTTTCCTATGTATGCGCAATATGTTACATTTATTTACGATCAGCGTCAACTGCCAGTGTCTGCACCATTCATCAATTCTCTGCAGGTCGTTCTGCAAATTCTTACTATCTTCTGGAGTCGCTACTTTGCTATAGACAACTGCATCATCTGCGAGTAGCCTCAAAGAGCTTCCGACGCTTTCTACTAGATCATATCAACAACAACGGTCCTATGACACTTCCCTGTGGTACTCCGGATATTTGCATCCGTCGATTTAGTTCCGTTAAGAGCGAGGTGTTGAGTTTTATCTGCAAGGAAGTTTTGAATCCCATCGCAGGTCTGCTTCGATACTCCGTAAGCTGTTTTTTTTCCATTAAACGAGAATACGGGACGATGTCAAATGCCTTACTGAAATCAAAGAACACGGCATCAAGCTGAGCGCCGTTGTCCTCTGCGCTGTGGATCTCATGGAGGACTGTCCTGCACCATGGGCCATAGATGAGAGAAGTGAACGACTTCTGCGGAGATGTGTGAGCGCGAATGGATGTGCAACTGTTGAGCAACTGACTGTCAAATGAACCATGCGGCTACCAACAGTGTCTACTCAAAGATAGTTCAGCGAAATGGACCTCTGTAGCACGCGCCTCGTTGATGTACCCATGCTAACCGCTGTTCATTGGCAACAAAGGCTAGAATTTGCACGCCAGTATCACAACTGGACATCCACTGAGACGCGTCAGGCGGCCTTTTCAGGTGAACCACATTTTATACTCCATCGGACAGAAATTAGTCACCCTGCAACAATTGTAGGAAGGGTTCAGGCCAGACGAGGGAGTGTTATGGTCTGGGGAATATTTTTGTGGCATTCCCTGGATGATCCCGTCGTTCTGGAAGACACAAGGGATCAACGCAAGTACAGCATGCGTCTATCCTATGGGCATGTCCACCCCTACATGGAGTTTGTTTTTCCTCGGCATGTTGGCATCTACCAGCAAGATTACGCAACGTGTCACACAGTTTGCAGTGCTCATGCGTGGTTCGAAGAGCAGCGGAATGAGTTTACCGTACTCTCCTGGCCGCAAAAGTGCCCGGATTTCACTCAATCGAGAATCTGTGGGACCATCTCGATCGGACGGTGTGTGCCATGGATGCTCAACCGAGAAAACTGGCATGAAAAGGCTCTGGATTCAGCATGGCTCCACATCCTCTTCAATCTTCCAGAACCTCATCGACTCTCCTCCAGATCTTGTAGCCGTCTGCGCTACAAAGGGTGGTTATTCAGGCTTTTCACAGGTGCTGATACACTACTGGCCATTAAAATTGCTACACCACGAAGATGACGTGCTACAGACGCGAAATTTAACCGTCAGGAAGAAGGTGCTGTGATATGCAAATGATTAGCTTTTCAGAGCATTCCCACAAGATTAGTGCCGGTGGCGACACCTACAACATGCTGACATGAGGAACGTTTCCAACCGATTTCTCATACACAAACAGCAGTTGACTGGCTTTGCCTGGTGAAACGTTGTTGTGATGCCTCGTGTAAGGAGCAGAAATGCGTACCATCATGTTTCCGACTTTGACAAAGGTCGGATTGTAAAAAAAAAAAAAAAAAAAAAAATGGTTCAAATGGCTCTGAGCACTATGGGACTTAACATCTATGGGCATCAGTCCCCTAGAACTTAGAACTACTTAAATCTAACTAACCTAAGGACATCACACAACACCCAGTCATCACGAGGCAGAGAAAAGTCGGATTGTAACCTATCGCGATTGCCGTTTAACGTATCGCGACACTGCTGCTCGCGTTGGTCGAGATCCAATGACTGTTAGCAGAATATGGAATCGGTGGGTTCAGGAGGGTAATACGGAATGCCGTGCTGGATCCCAACGGCCTCGTATCACTAGCCGTCGACATGACAGGCGTCTTATCCGCATGGCTGTAACGGATCGTGCAGCCACGTCTCGATCCCTCAGTCAACAGGTGGGGACGTTTGTAAGACAACAACCATCTGCAAGTACAGTTCGACAACGTTTGCAGCAGCAAGGACAATCAGCTCGGAGACCATGGCTGCAGTTACCCTTGACGCTGCATCACAGACAGGAGCGCCTGCGATGGTGTACTCAGCGACGAACCTGAGTGCACGAATGTCAAAACATTTTTTTTCGGATGAATCGAGGTTCTGTTTACAGCATCATGATGGTCGCATCCGTGTTTGGCGACATCGCGGAAAACGCACATTGGAAGCGTGTATTCGTCATCGCCATACTGGCGTATCACCCGGCGTGATGGTATGGGGTGCCATTGGTTACACGTCTCGGTCACCTCTGGTTCGCATTGACGGCCCTTTGAACAGTGGACGTTACATTTCAGAAACGACCTGTGGCTCTACCCTTCATTCCATCCCTACGAAACCCTACATTTCAACAGGATAATGCACGACCGCATGTTGCAGGTCCTGTACGGTCCTTTCTGGACACAGAAAATGTTCGACTGCTGCCCTGGCCAGCGGATTCTCCAGATCTCTCACCAATTGAAAACGTGTGATCAACGGTGGCCGAGCAACTGGCTCGTCACAATACGCCAGTCACTACTCTTGATGAACTGTGGTATCGTGTTGAAGCTGCATGGGCAGCTGTACCTGTACACGCTATCCAAGCTATGTTTGACTCAATGTCCAGGCGTGTTTGTTCTGGGTACTGATTTCTCGGGATGTATGCACGCAAATTGCGTGAAAATGTAATCACATGTCAGTTCTAGTATAATATATCTGTCCAATCTGCATTTGTTCTTGGTGTAGCAATTTTAATGGCCAGTTGTGTATTAATGTGAGTGGGCAGTTTCTTTGTTAAGAAGCGTTGGTGTGGTGCAGAGTGAAATGCATCAACTTATGGAAGTAACCATCGAGAATGCGGTTTGTTAAACTGTTGGAGTGCCTGTAATAACATTTTTGAAATCGTCTTATAATCGGTCTTTCATGGCAACGGATAGCAAGCTACTGGGAGGCGAACATCATGCGTCCTTGTGCCCAATATAACATCGTATGTTGAGCGCCACGCTCCGCGGCGAGTAGCAGACGGGACATACCCGCAGCTGAGCGCAGTGCAGCGTCGCTGTGACGCACCGTTTGCTGCGAGCGAGCCGGCGAAATAGGAGACTGGACACTCACTGCAGATATGGCGCCGCGCACGGCACGCTTCTCGTCTGCGTAAGCGCGCGCGCATCTACGCGGAGACTGCCGACTGCTTTAGCCAACTTATTCTGGGCGAAGAGGACGTGTGGCGGCAGAGCCGTTGCCGAAACAGTTGACCTTCGCTCCGTGAACTGCGTGTGCTACTGCTCGACCCTCCCAGGTGGGGACCGCCAGTGAGCTCCAGACGAAACTGAGGGAGGTTACTCCGCGAAGTCAAGCCTTGACGCATGGCTTTGGCGAACCAGAAAGTCTTTGCCCCGCCCCCTCCACCTTTTTTTGCTGAATTACGGTTTTAAGTGCGAAATCAACAACGTCCATTCCCATCGGTGTACCTTTATTGGTACAGCTAGGCCGTATCTGCCGGTAGCTGCTGTCAGCTGTTGAAGACGTCGGTTGTGCTTCACTTGCTCAAGGTCCTACGAGCAACGAAATGTGATTCGTTTTCTATAGGCCGAAAGCCCATTGAAATCCACAGGGAAATGTAGCCTACGTATGGCGAGAAGTGTCTCGCTTGGAGGAGTCATGTGATTGTGATGATGGTGGTGGTGGTGGTGGTGGTGGTGGTGGTGGTGGTGGTGATGGTGATGGCGTTGGTGTTGTGAGTTCGCAAAAGGCTGTGAAGACTTGTATGACAATGAGCGCTGTAGTATAAGCGTTGGTCGCTGACTGGCGACAACATATCCCGCTTTGATGTAATGATGAACGGAGATCGGTGTGTACACCTCAAGGACATTTCCCGGGAACTTGGCATTTGTTATGGGAGTGTCTACGGTGTCGTTCAGGGGTCGTTCGGGTTCCGAAGGTTTCGTGTCAGTGGGTGCCTAAGCAGTTGCATGACATGAAACTTCCTGACGGATTAAAACTGTGTGCCGGACCGAGACTCGAACTCGGGAACTTTCCGTTTCGCGGGCAAGTGCTCTACCAATTGAGCTACCCAAGCACGACTCACGACCCGTCCTCACAGCTTCAATTCCGCCTCCTACCTTCCAAACTTCGCAGAAGCTCTCCTGCAACCTTGCAGAACTAGCACTCCTGGAAGAAAGGATATTGCGGAGACATGGCTTAGCTACAGCCTAGGGGATGTTTCCGGAATGAAATTTTCACTCTGCAGCGGAGTGTGCGCTGATATGAAACTTCCTGGTGGATTAAAACTGTGTGCCGGACCGATGCTCGATGTCGGGACCTTTGCCTTTCGCGGGCAAGTGCTCTACCAACTGAGCTTCTGCGAAGTTTGGAAGGTAGGAGGCGATGTACTGGCGGAATTGAAGCTGTGACGACGGGTCGTGAGTCGTGCTTGGGTAGCTCAGTTGGTAGAGCACTTGCCCGCGAAACGCAAAGGTCCCGAGTTCGAGTCTCGGTCCGGCTGGCTCTGAGCACTATGGGACTTAACTTCTGAGGTCATCAGTCCCCTAGAACTTAGAACTAATTAAACCTAACTAACCTAAGGACATCACACACATCCATGCCCGAGGCAGGATTCGAACCCGCGACCGTAGCGGTCGCTCGGTTCCAGACTGTAGCGCCCAGAACCGCACGGCCACTCCGGCCGGCTAGTCTCGGTCCGGCACACAGTTTTAATCCGCTAGGAAGTTTCATTCTGGAGTTATATGACATGGTCGAAAGCAAGCGAACGATTGCTTCACTGAATTATCTGCAATGGTTACAGTTTCTTGTAGCGCATTGTTGCTGGCGATGGAACGTGGATAATTCGTTTCACGCCGAAATCGAAGCATCAGAGTAAGATGTGGCAACATTCGGCTTCGCCTATGCAGGGGGGGGGGGGGGGGGAAGAGAGAGATCCGTTCAGTTCCAGCTGTTAGGAAAGTGATGTTAACGGCCTTGTGGGATTGTCGCGGACCGCTTCTGGATTTCATGCCACTAGGTGCAACCACCAGTGCCGGCAACTATTCTTCCACACTGTCGCTTCTGCACCAGAAAGAAGCACCGAGGAATTATCGAGGAGGACAATGTTGTTATTGTCGACGGCAATGTATATATAGGGTGCCCTCCTAAGAGTTGTCAGGCGCATTTTCTCTGGTGTTTCGGCCGATATTTGCAATTCTATATTTACAATTTTTAGCTAGAGTCATCCTGATCAGATACTGCTAATCACGTTGTTCATGCGACGCCCAGACTCAACGGAAGGCGTCCGTTTGTTTCCTGTTACAAACAAAATAATTTTTAAAGATGAATTTTACCTGCCCTTTCGATAGAGCGGTCCCAAATTAAAGGATAATTTAGGTTAAGTAGTGGGTAAGCTTAGGGACTGATGACCTTAGCAGTTATGTCCCATAAGATTTCACACACATTTTTTTTTTTTTTTTTTTTTTTAATGCATGGGCGTAGCAGTCAGCGCTGGCCAGGGCTGTTTGACGCTGCTAGAGTACTGGTTATTCTTTGTGTTGTACTGTTACAGTTAATACATATAGATAAAACGAATATCGCATTAGACAAGTTTGGGACCTCTCTATCGAATGAGCATGTAAAATTCCGTTTTAAAAATCATTTTGGTCGTAGCGGGAAAGAAACTGACGCTTTCCGTCGTGACTGGGCATCGCACGAAAGACGTGATGAGCAGTATTTGCATGGAGTGACTCCAGCTAAACACTGCAGAAACTGAACTGCAAATATCTGCTGAAACGCCAGAGAAAATACGCTTGACGTCTCTTAGGAGGGACAGCCATTTCTCTGCTGTTTCCACTGTTTCCGGAAGTCTTCTGAAACCTTTCCGTTCGAAGAGCCACTGACTCTCGAATGTGCCTGTGAATCCCAGTGAGCCGTGCGCTGCTCCCGTCTCGTTTCTTATTCGATTTACTGGCGTCACTAAGTTGCTGGCTTGCCTGCCTGTGAGTGGCAGCAGCAGCGCTTATCGATAAGAGCACTGTTGTACTATCTTTGGACCGACCGCTAGTATTTCCGGGTGGTCGTGTGTCGGGAGTTCAGTCGGGATGGAGCAGCAGTGAGGTCCGGACAGCCAAGACTTGCCCGACCGTTTCCGGCACACATGACTTCAGTGGGGACGACCTTGGTTGGTCGTTCGGTCGGTCGGTCGTCTCATCGGACGACGTGTATTTGGTCGCCGACCGCTTCCTGATTCTGTGTGTGTGTCGACTTGTGATTGCTCCTAGTTGTTCCACAGTGACTGGTTTTAGTATTGTTAGAGTTGTTTGTGGAAGTGTTTCGCGGAATCGTGTGTAGCTTGTGTGGTTTTGACTGAGCAGTTATTTTAATGCTGCCTGCGTGCTGGAATGAGTCAGTCGGTTGGGACGGAGCAGCGAGCAAGTCTCCGCGACGCGATGCCAGGCCGGGACGGTTGGTGGCGTGCAAGCGATGTCGGATCGTGAGGCGCTAGCTGCGAGAGCGACAAAGTTCGTTGCCCACCGAACCTGGACGCTGAAGTTGAGTGATCAGTTAACCTGTTATGAAACCTCAGCTATTGTGACATCTCTTCATTCATTTGCAGGTTGTTGTTCCCTGGGCCGTTCGGCCTAGCAGCAATGTACGATGTGTTGGAGTTGGCGAAATTTTGCAGCCGTCTTCCTATATTGTGATTAATTATTAAATTGACTGTTACTTGCCAGTGAAGTGCACCAGCGGTATTTTCTGCCCTGTGGCCGTTAACGCCCCAGTTACCTGCCCTGGTCGTTAGTGTAGTTTTCCGGCAGTGTGCTTTTCCTCGTCATGTTGAAGCTGTATGGCACAGCGTGTAGTTAGACAGCCTTTTAAGTTGTTTGGTTCATATTTTGCTTACAAGGGGAGGCCGCCAATTGTGAAATTCAGATTCGATTCATACTGCGCATAATAAAAGCTCATGGCCAGAGGTTTAATGTGGCAAAGCACCAAGATGCACTTCTCAGCCGTTGTCGAGAAAATCGACAGTTAAAAGAAACCGTTGCGGTGAAATACTCTCTACGATTAATAGATTTCTACAGCGTCGTGGCGCAGCGGTAAGCGCTCGGGTTCGTAATCCGAAGGTCGCCTGATCGAATCTCGTGCCATGCAATTTTTTTTATTATTAGTTTTTTTGTAATATATATATATATATATATATATATATATATATATATATATAAACTATTAATGAATTGCTTAATTGCTTATGCATGTTGGTGAAGGCGGATCGCTCTCCAATTGTACCGCCTCCATTTTTCCGTTTTTTTAACAGGGTGTACCAAAGCTCTCCCGTCCGCACTGATTTTCGACGATGTTATAAGTTGCGCTAGGGACCGCATCTAACTTCTTTCGAAGTTTGCAGGCAACTACGCTGTTATGCGGCGGCTCGTTTCGGCCCATTCAACATCTGTCCTTCAAGTGTAACGAGCGAGTAACGGAGTTTATATTTCATACCTGCCACAGCGAATTTGTGTTCGTGGGGTCTCTATTCTAACTCGAAAGTTTGACTTACGCTATACGTATTCGTTTCGGAATATCGTTTCTACGTCTTCCGTTAACTATATGTGGTTAACATTATGAAGAGCCGGCCGCGGTGGTCTCGCGGTTCTAGGCGCTCAGTCCGGAACCGTGCGACTGCTACGGTCGCAGGTTCGAATCCTGCCTCGGGCATGGATGTGTGTGATGTCCTTAGGTTAGTTAGGTTTAAGTAGTTCTAAGTTCTAGGGGACTGATGACCACAGCAGTTGAGTCCCATAGTGCTCAGAGCCATTTTGAACATTATGAAGACAATTAATAACATTTGTGAAATACAACTTTGTTTGCGGAAACATAATGATGTTCGAAGTCGCCAGTTTTTCCACGACAAACGACTTTCAACAACTTGTTATATGCATAATTGTTGCAACTGATTGCCGGGAATTATATATATATATATATATATATATATATATATATATATATATATATATATATATATATACAACGGTTTCTTTTAACTGTCGATTTTCTCGACAACGGCTGAGAAGTGCATCTTGGTGCTTTGCCACATTACACCTCTGGCCATGAGCTTTTATTATGCGCAGTATGAATCGAATCTGAATTTCACAATTGGCGGCCTCCCCTTGTTAGAGTGGTTATTGTTCCCTTGACTGTTTTCAGACGCCAATTTCTGAAGACGTAGTGCTGTTCGTTTCCTCGTCCTCGGCCGATATTTTCCGTCATTGGGGCGATGGTCAGACTGAATGGAATTGGTTAAAATGCTGTTCGGTCCTTGGACCATCCTAGTTTGGGATGCCATCCGATTATTTAACGTCAACTCTTGGCTGCCTGTGTCACCTCACCTTACGTTTGAGCTACCTTCTCAGACCGACCCTTGGAACAATTCCGAGCACCATTTAATCTGTTGGTTTTGGATTGTGATTTTCATTTTAGTTTCAGATATTGTGCGAGGCCTTCTGCCGTGTATTAATTCCTTTTTAAATTTTACATAAAGACCTTGAGCCGTGTTAAATTAAAATTTTGATGATTGATTTTATTTTAAAAAAGAAAAAAAATTTCCTTAAAATTGGTTCTATCTGAAATTGTTTGTAAACCAGGCCGTAAGCCATTAGTTGTTCGATGTGTTATGTGTGGCCTTCAGCCGAGGATTTGTATGGACCCCTTTTAATAAGGCCTTCAGCCGTGTGTATTCTTTCAAGGAAAATTTTTTATAAGAAGAAAGGGGTTTATTTTAAATCGTTTTTCTGACTTGTTGTTCAGGCCTTCAGCCGTTGTTTCAAATTTGTTTTTGGCCTTCAGCCGTGCAATAAGTTAATATATGTTTTTTTTAGAAAGAAAAAAATTACCTTCTATTTTTAATTGCTTTTGATTTCTAAGTCAGGCCTTCACCCGTTCTTGTTTTTGGTGTGGTTTTGGGCCTTCAGCCCAGAAAGCATCTCAAGTTGCTTAACTACGCCTTCAGCTGTATTGTTTAGTTGTGATCTTTTAAAGCAATGTGTGAATAAGTGGTTCTTAGAAAAATACAGCTGTGTGTTTGATTGTGCAACTCACAGTAACTGTTTACGGCCCCATCCACAATCATAACCTTATCCAGTGCGCTCTCTGAGTTCCTACCAACCAGGTTTCACCCAGGTGATTCACGTATGCTCTGGAGAGGACGAGTAATCGCGTGGGCGTTTAATAGGAAGGAGATGGATAACAAGATGTTCACGTGATGTTAGCTTATGTTATTGGCTGTTGGTCTGCATCTCGCTCCAGGCCACCAGTCCACGATAATTTACTATACAATGGCGACTCCGGATATCGAAGAACATGTGTTGCTGCTTGCTTTCCCATTGCGTGCACTTAAAAAAGGGTCATTGACTTCTTGACAAGTATCGCCGGTAGCTTCCTGATCGTATCGAGCTCACGAAACATTAACGCTCGAAGATTCACGAAAATAAAACTCCTGGAAGGCATTAACAGCACGTTTCATGACCGCAGCGGCATCAGAGGGAAAGTTCAATTCACAGAATACTGCGTCCTCCGTAGCATCGTCCACTCGGAACTTTTTACTGTCGATGTGAGCTGCATGAATCAGTCAGCAACACACAATTGCCTCTTCTCTGGAAGTGGCAGAACTCGAAATAATTTGTTTCATTTGACAACAAATTAGTGTTTTTGTTAGCTTCTAACTTGCTTCCAACACGAGTTCTCGAAGTTCAGTTTTATACGATGCAAGAGCGAGGTCACGCTAATTGGCCAGTTTATACGCCACATGTAACTCAGTGATAACACTTTGACCCATTCGGTTCTGCATCTTCTCTACAACGTTCTTTCTAAAAGACGCATGCAGGCTCTCTTTAACATTGTGGTTTACCAGTCTATGCTACACCTGCGCAGTGCGCAGATATTAAGGAAAGAAACTTGTCGCACTGTGTAAACTTTTTTACTTTGGCGATATCCTTTTCCGGATATCTGTCAGTGCTACACGTCTTGACCTTTTGGTTACTCGATTGTGAGACTGTCAAGCAATACTATATAGTTACGTCAGACTCACGGCTTCCCTGACACAAAACTATGTATCTGGACAGTTTAGTTGACAGGTCAGTGCCACACACTATGCAAGGAATATTTTAGGCTACCCTGCTCCCACTTCTTCTTATCCCCTACTCTAAATTCTGACATTACGTTGTTTGGATGATTAATTCAGCTCCAAAGTACCATCAAGTTATTACTCTAACTTGTGACATTTATTAAACATCGGAATAGTGACATATTATCAACGGCATGTCAACACAAGAAACAATAATTAGAAATAGGAAGATAGTGACAGATCTCGAAAGAACAGATTCCATTGATGACCGTGTAGCTTCTCTAGAATAAATGATAATTAATTGAAACCCTCAGCTGCTGACAGGTGTTGTTGATATACCTCGACCGGGACCCGAACCCGGAATCTCCTGCTTACATGGCAGACGCTCTATCCATCTGAGCCACCGAGGACACAGATGAATAGCGCGACTGCAGGAACTTATCCCTTGCACGCTTCCCGTGAGACTCACGTATGTAGATTGTGGACAGTTGGGGACGTCTCACGGGAAGCGTGCAAGGGATAAGTCCCTGCAGTCGCGCTATTCATGTGTGTCCGCGGTGGCACACATGGATAGAGCGTCTGCCTTGTAAGCAGAGATCCCGGGTTCCAGTCCCGATCGGGGCACACATTTTCAGCTGTCCCCATCGAGGTATGTCAACAACACCTGTCAGCAGCTGAGGGTTTCAATTAGTTATCATTTAATAATAGAAATATTAACTGTCATTCAGCTGCCGTGTGAACGTTCAGTGATTGTAGTTGTAGTCTTCAGTCCGAAGAGTGGTTTCATGCAGCTCTCACGCTAGTGTATCCTGTACAGTTCTCTTCGTCTCTGTATAGCTACTGCAAGTAATATCCATTTGAACCTGCTTACGATAATAAAGTCTTGGTCTACGTTCCCTCCGCCACCCCCCATTCCTTCCCCACCCACCTCCACACAATCCCCTCCATTATAAAATTAACGAATTTTTAATGCCTTATGATGTGTCGTATAATCCAATCCGTTCTTTTAGCTACGTTTTGCCATAAATTAATTTTTGCTTCAGTTCGATTCAGTACCTGTTCATTAGTTATTCGATCTACTCATCTAATGTTCAACATTTTTCTGTAGGACCACCATTCTCTTCACACAGACTGACAACAGTCTGCATGTGAAATCCAAGGTTTTAACTATTACTGGCAGTACATTGGAGATACTCCAGGTTACAAACACTTAAAAAAAAATTCGAAGTAAATATATTTCTCTTTATTCGAAAACTTTTCTCGCTATTGCCAGGCTGCATTCTTAGTTGGTTTCCTTTGCTTCTAGCTCTGTGTATAGAGTGAATAAAAATGGTTCAAATGGCTCTGAGCACTATGGGACTTAACATCTGAGATCATCAGTCCCCTAGAACTTAGAACTACTTAAACCTAACTAAACTTAGGACATCACACACATCCATGCCCGAGGCAGGATTCGAACCTGCGACCGTAGCGGTGAGCGATTCCAGACTGAAGCGCCTAGAACCGCTCGGCCACTTCGGCCGGCACGGAGTGAATAACATGCAGAATAGATTACAATAATTTCTCACTCCCTTGTCATGTACTGCCTCTCCTTGCAGAATTGCATTCTGGTCTGTATGTAAGTTGTATAGTACGTTTTACCTCCCTGTATTTTATCCCTAATAACATCAGAATTTGAAAGAGTGTATTTCACTCAATATTGCCAAAGGCTTTTTCTATATACACAAATGCCTTTCTTCAACCTATCTTGTAGGGTACTTGGTAGGATGAATACTGCCTCTTACTTTCCTCAACTTCCATAACTGGGCTTCGACTAAAAGTTCCATTCTCCTATAAATAATTCTTCACCCAGGCGAAAGGCTGCTAGAAACATGCATCACACCACAGTCATAGGCCTGTGAGTCAGTGTTATGCCATGGAGGACATCGTCTGAGCTTCAATAGGACGTCAAAGGCACCACGACAGAGGTACATACGTGAAAACTACTGCAGTCCACCTGCATCCCTTCATGCTTGATGTCTTCCCCAACAGCGATGGCATTTTCCAGCAGGATAATTCTGTGTCTCACAATGCCAGATCGAGATACAGTGATATAAATTCATAGACTTCCACGGCCAGTATACTTTTGAATATAAAAAAAGTGGATATTAGGCCGCATCGTTATAAAACACTAAAGCAGGCCTGGCCAATATTTGCGCTCCCAGAACGCTCCGCGAACCCAAGAACAACTACTCAGCGCTCCGGAATCATCCACCACTGCGCTATTCAGAACAGGTGTGTGGATGGGACAGCTAAACAGCAAAGTATGCACATGCGGGAAACTTAGGGAGACTTGTAACACAGTGCAACTAATTCTAAGAGGTGACAATAGCACCAAACTTTTATAAGAAATACAGACGTACCAGTACGTTAGACAGTACTAACATGGTGAGCAAATCTACAAAAAGCTTTACATATAGGCATTTAACATTAAGTTGTGATGTTTACACATTTATAAGAATTTCAATTTTTGAATATACAGGGTGACTCACCTAACGTTACCGCTGGATATATTTCGTAAACCACATCAAATACTGACGAACCGATTCCACAGACCGAACGTGAGGAGAGGGGCTAGAGTGATTGTTTAATACAAACCATACAAAAATGAACGGAAGTATGTTTTTTAACACAAACCTACGTTTTTTTAAATCGAACCACGTTAGTTTTGTTAGCACATCTGAACATATAAACAAATACGTAATCAGTGCCGTTTGTTGCACTGTAAAATGTTAATTACATCCGGAGATATTGTAACCTAAAGTTGACGCTTAAAACCTCCGACGTTCAGTTTCGTGTTGTAACAAACACGGGCCACGGTCGGCGAGCAGCATCTGCAGGGACATGTTTACGATGACGACCGTGTTTACGAGTGTTTTACGAGTGTGGCTGTAGTGCACTGTTGTGGTTTGGTCTAGCTGTCGCAGTGTCCGCATGTAGCGCTTGCTGCTATTGTTATTCTGCATTCGTCTCCTCACGCAGACCAACTGTAGTACACCGTGTTACCAGACGTCTGTGATAGTGTAGTGTTGTAGGAACTGTGACCATGGTGTATTCGAACTCTGAAAAGGCGGAGATGATACTCATCTATGGCGAGTGTCGACGAAATGCAGCTGAAGCCTGCAGGGTGTATGCAGAACGGTACCCGGACAGAGAACATCCAACGTGCCGCACATTGCAAAACATCTACCGCCAACTGTATGCAACAGGTATGGTCGTAGCACGCAAACGGGTCCGTAACAGCCCCGTCACAGGAGAAGCGGGTGCAGTTGGTGTGTTAGCTGCTGTTGCCATGAACCCACACATGAGTACACGGGACATTGCGAGAACCGGTGGACTGAGTCAAAGTAGTGTCATGCGCAAACTGCATCGTCACCGCTTTCACCCGTTTCATGTGTCGCTACATCAGCAATTACATGGTGATGACTTTAATAATCGAGTGCAATTCTGTCAATGGGCATTAACAGAGAATGCGTTGCAGCTCTACCTGTTTACCGATGAAGCGGGTTTCACAAACCACGGGGCAGTGAATCTACGGAACATGCATTACTGGTCCGTGGACAATCCTCGCTGGCTCAGACAGGTAGAGCGACAGCGACCGTGGACTGTAAATGTATGGTGTGGAATCATTGGCGACCACCTCATTGGTCCTCACTTCATTGCAGGGGCCCAAACAGCTGCAACATGCATCGTGTTTCTACAGAATGATCTGCCAACGTTGCTCGAAAATATCCCACTGGAAACGCGTCGACGTATGTGGTATCAGCATGATGGTGCACCTGCACATTCCGCAATTAACACTAGGCTGACCCTTGACAGGATGTTCGACGGGCGTTTCATAGGACGTGGAGGACGCATAAATTGGCCAACCCGTTCTCCTGATCTTACACCTCTGGACTTCTTTCTGTGGGGTACGTTAAAGGAGGATGTGTACCGTGATGTGCCTACAACCCCAGAGGATATGAAACAACGTATTGTGGCAGCCTGCGGCGACATTACACCAGATGTACTGCCAAAGACTGCAATTGTGTGCAGCAATTGATGGCAACCACATTGAACATCTATTGGCCTGACATGTCGTGACACTCTATTCCACTCCGTAATTGAAAACGGAAACCACGTGTGTACGTGTACCTCACCCTCATGGTAATGTACATGTGCGTCAGTGAAAAAGACCAATAAAAAGGTGTTAGCATGTGGACGTAATGTGCTGTTCCAGTCTCTTCTGTACCTAAGGTCCATCACCGTTCCCTTTGGATCCCTACGTAATTCGGTGCTCTCCGATACACACGATCGAACAGCTGAGGAGTGGTACTCAAGCGTCAACTTTAGGTTACAATATCTCCGGATGTAATTAACATTTTACAATGCAACAAACGGCACTGATTACATATTTGTTTATATGTTCAGATGTGCTATCAAAACTAACGGTGTTCCATTTAAAAAAACGTAGGTTTGTGTTAAAAAACATACTTCCGTGCATTTCTGTATGGTTTGTATTAACCAATTACACTAGCCCTCTCCTCACGTTCGGTCTGTGGAATCGATTCGTCAGTATTTGATGTGGTTTACGAAATATATCTAGCGGTAATGTTAGGTGACTCACCCTGTATAATACATCTGCTCCTATGGTTCGTGATGCAAACACATGTGCAGGTTAAAGTCTGTTAAACTTTAACGTTAGTGGGAATTCGTCAGTTTCATAAAAGGAAAAGGAGACATTCGCGTACATGTTTTGAAACAGACACTGAAATAACTTTAGGGGTTGCCTGTGCAGTTGACGATATTGCTCTTCGGGTAACATTTTATAGAATACCTGTAACTGGATGCAAACAGGTCGTTGAGCTGAGTACGTAAATCAGCTTAAGATGAAACTCATGAGGTACATCAGCAACCAAAAGTGAGAACGATCGGACAAATAAATCGAAATCTGTCTCATTCGTGTAATGTCTTGGAACTTCGTTAAGAATTCACAATGAAATGTTTCGTTTACTAACACGTAGTTAGTCATGAATGGTCCACAAATTACTGCCTTGAACTACGAGAAATATTCCACGTCATTAATCTGACGCTGATTTTTCCACAGAATTACTTTTTGTTTGACATCTACCTCATCCACCCTATCTGTTAACAAATGATTCTCCTCTTAATGAGGCAACGGCCTTGCCGCAGTGGATACACCGGTTTCCGTGAGATCACCGAAGTTGAGCGCTGTCGGGCGTGGTCGGCACTTGGATGGGTGACCATCCAGGCCGCCATGCGCTGTTGCCATTTTTCGGGGTGCACTCAGCTTCGTGGTCCCAATTGAGGAGCTACTCGACCGAATAGTAGCGGCCTCGGTCAAGAAAACCATCTTACGACCGAGAGAGCGGTGTGCTGACCCCACGCACCTCCTATCCGCACCCTCCAACGAGGATGACACGGCGGTCGAATGGTCCCGGTAAGCCACTCGTGGCCTGAAGACGGAGTGCTCCTCTTATTCCAGTGACGTCGGGCTGCAGCCTTCATTTCCGTCTTCCTCGTCACCCCTCAGGCCCGTTCGCGGCTGCACGCGCAGCGCTAGGCAGGACCGCGGCCGGAGCGCTTACGCTCGAGGACCGCTGTTTGGCCAGGCCTATAGTAAAGCAACTACACTGCCGGCGTTTCGACCGACTTTGCAGCGATACCCTTCAAGTCGGTTCTTGTATACTGCTGTCTTGGCCACAGAATTTGCCTGATCTGAACCCGATGGAACACATACGTGACGATGTTGGGAGTTACCTCTGTGCCGGCAAATTTAGGTAAATTGCGTAGGCTAACATACCTCCCCATCACGCAAAATCGTTACATGTTGCATTCCAGATTGGACCAACAGTTTATTTACAAAGTGGTCATAAAACTTCCTTTGCAGATTAAAACTGTGTGCCGGACCGAGACTCGAACTCGGGACGTTTGACTTTCGCGGGCGAGTGCTCTACCAACTGAGCTACCCAAGCACGACTCACGGCCCGTCCTCACAGCTTTACTTCTGCCAGTACCTCATCTCCTACCTTCCAAACTATACAGAAGCTCGCCTGCGAACCCTGCAGAACATGGCTCTGGCTCTGAGCACTATGCGACTTAACTTCTGAGGTCATCAGTCGCCTAGAACTTAGAACTAATTAAACCTAACTAACCTAAGGACATAACACACATCCATGCCCGAGGCAGGATTCGAACCTGCGACCGTAGCGGTCACGCGGTTCCAGACTGAAGCGCCTTTAACCGCACGGCCACACCGGCCGGCTGCAGAACATGCACTCCTGAAAGAAAGGCTTAGCCACAGCCTGGGGGCGATGTTTCCAGAATGAGATTTTCACTCTGCAGCGGAGTGTGCGCTGATATGAAACTTCCTGGCAGTGCTAGTTCTGCAAGGTTCGCAGGAGAGCTTACGTAAATTTTAGATGGTAGGAGACGAGGTACTGGCAGAAGTAAAGCTGTGAGGACGGGCCTTGAGTCGTGCTTGGGTAGCTCAGTTGGTAGAGCACTTGCCCGCGAAAAGGCAAAGTTCCCGAGTTCGAGTCTCGGTCCGGCACACATGTTTTAATCTGCCAGGAAGTTTCATATCAGCGCACACTCCGCTGCAAAGTGAAAATCTCATTCATAGTGTTGCGGCTCAAGTGTGTATTTTAAGTGCGTCCATCTTCGTACACAAAATGTGTGGTTTGTGCGCCAATAATAGCCAAAAACTGCCTCTGTAGAGCGCTGCGATCGCAAATTACGTGCTGATCAGCTCGTCCCGTCTGACATATTAGCTCGTTCCCGTACGTGCATCGACCACGCTGGAAAGTACGCTTGCGTCCTTCACGGTAAGAAACGCGTCCTGCATGACGATGGCTTAAGCCACATCGATCGGAGATTCGTTATCGGCGGAGCGACCGATTGCGCAGGAGCGTTACCCACTTCGTAACTAGTAACCGCGTAGCAATTGTGCTGCCACGGAAGCATAACTGCCGCCTGAGATCATCTTGGCGGTCAGACAAGAGGCCTATAGCGCAGATGGCTCAGTAGTCAGTACAGATGCAGTGAGCGCGTCGCGCGCGGCTGGACGCCGGCAGCATTCTGCGAGTCTGCAAGCGCACCGGGCCGCATCACAATGCCGGCGCGGCCTTTGTGTGCTGGGGCGACGCTGGGCGAAGAGACTCTGCCCGGCCGCGACACCCAAGACTCCGTTCGCTGCAACCAAGGACGCGCCTCCTCGGTGGCCACGCGCAATGGCAGATCACCAAGGGTATACACCACAGTATGGCAGATGTTACGAGCGACAGTAGCGCTCCTAGTGGCCTGACAGTGAACTCTGAATGCGAAAATCGTATCTGCGAAATAAGTGATTTCGATAGTAATATTTTTACACTACTGGCCATTAAAATTGCTACACCACGAAGATGACGTGCTACAGACGCGAAATTTAACCGACAGGAAGAAGACGCTCTGATCAATGCAAATGATTAGCATTTCAGAGCATTCTCACAAGGTTGGCGCCGGTGGCGACACCTACAACGTGCTGACATGAGGAAAGTTTCCAACCGATTTCTCATACACAAACAGCAGTTGACCGGCGTGCCTGGTGAAAAGTTGTTGTCATGTCTCGTTTAAGGACGAGAAATGCGTATCATCACGTTTCCAACTTTGATAAAGGTCGGATTGTAGCCTATCGCGATTGCGGTTTATCGTATCGCGACATTGCTGCTCGCGTTTGTCGAGATCCAATGACTGTTAGCAGAATATGGAATCGGTGGGTTCAGGAGAGTAATAAGGAACGCCGTGCTGGATCCCAACGACCTGGTATCACTAGCAGTCGAGATGACAGGCAGTTTATCCGCATGGTTGTAACGGATCGTGCAGCCACGTCTCGATCCCTGAGTCAACAGATGGGGACGTTCGCAAGACAAGAACCATCTGCACGAAGAGTTCGACGACGTTTGCAGCAGCATGGAGTGTCAGCTCGGAGACCATGGCTGCGGTTACCCTTGACGCTGCATCGCAGACAGGAGCGCCTGCGATGGTGTACTCAACGACGAACCTGGGTGCACGAATGGGAAAACGTCATTTTTTCGCATGAATCCAGGTTTTGTTTACAGCATCATGATGGTCGCATCCCTGTTTGGCGAGATCGCGGTGAACGCACAATGGAAGCGTGTATTCGTAATTGCCATACTGGCGTATCACCCGGCGTGATGGTATGAGGTGCCATTGGTTACACGTCTCGGTCACTTCTTGTTCGCCTTGACGGCACTTTGAACAGTGGACGTTACATTTCAGATGTGTTACGACACGTGGCTCTACCCTTCATAATCCATGCGGAACCCTACATTTCAGCAGGATAATGCACGACCGCATGTTGCAGGTCCAGTACGGGCCTTTCTGGATACAGAAAATGTTCGACTGCTGCCCTGGCCAGCACATTCTCCAGATCTCTCACCAAATGAAAACGTGTGGTCAATGGTGGCCGAGCAACTGGCTCGTCACAATACGCCAGTCACTACTCTTGATGAACTGTGGTATCGTGTTGAAGCTGCATGGGCAGCTGTACCTGTACACGCCATCCAAGCTCTGTTTGACTCAATGCCCAGGCGTATGAAGGCCATTATTACGGACAGAGGTGGTTTTTCTGGGTACTGATTTCTCAGCATGTATGCACCCAAATTGCGTGAAAATGTAATCACATGTCAGTTCTAGTATAATATATTTGTCCAATGAATACCCGTTTATCATCTGTATTTGTTCTTGGTGTAGCAATTTTAATGGCCAGTAGTGTGTATATTTTAGTAATGGGCCTGATAGTCAGGTGGCAAAGTGTGTAAAGTGTGCGCTGAATGCTGTGACCGCTAGATGGGCAGTCTGTTGGGTTTGCCGGTGAGGGGGGCAGTGGTGGGGATCACTCAGAGCGCTATAGGGGACACGCCGAGCGCTGGAGGGGAAGCGCCTTTCTAAACTGAAGTGTACGCATTTTTGTACATATTAAGTGGGGCACCACCACGTCCACACTTGCATGGTGATCATTAGAAATATTTACTGTCACCGCTGCTTTCGTTAGTATGTAAAAAGATTTCCGCTCAAAATGCAGCGATTTATTTTCACCTGGCTTGTTAACCATTTGTAACTTTCAGAGAAGCGTCGTGAGTGGCGAATTTTGAGTCAAACCTGCACATTTCTCTGGTTGCCATGTCAAAATTTGAATCTTTTGCCAAAACACAGTCTCGCCTCACTAACATGTTGTGCAGTCACAATTTCGAGAGAATTCTGAAACAGTGGTTTATTAAGTGCATTAGCCCGCCCGGTTAGCCGAGCAGTTTAACGCATGGCTTTCCAGAGTGGGAAGGGGCGCCTCGTCCCCGGCACGAATCCGCCCGGCGGAATTGTGTCGAATTCCGGTGAGCCGGCCAGTCTGTGGATGGTTTTTAGGCGGTTTTCCATCTGCCTTGGCGAATGCGGGCTGGTTCCCCTTATTCCACTCAGCTACACTATATCGGCGATTGCTGCGCAAACAAGTTCTCCACGTACGCGTACACCACCATTACTCTACCACACAAACATAGGGGTTACACCTGTCTGGTCTGTGACATTCCCTGAGGGGGGGGGGGGGGGGGGGTGTCCACCAGGGGCCGAACCGCACAATAACCCTGGGTTCGGTGTGGAGCGGCGGAGGGTTGATGTGGACTGCGGTAGTAGTCGTGGGGTTGTGGACCACTGCGGCTGCGGAGGGGTCGGAACCTCTCCATCGTTTCTAGGTCCCCAGTTAACATGCAACATACATACAAGTGTATTAAGTGAGGAACTGAGGAAAAGTAAAGTCAGTAGCTTATGAAAAAGCACATCCTTGGTGTAATACCTTCACATATGTTGTTCCAAAACCCATAGCATTTCTCGCTTCACCAGATGGCCCTTAAAATTTACATTCTTCACCGAAAGAGTCTGTAGTTATTGGAATAGCATGGCACATAACGAAGTTTTACCTAATAACGATGGTAAAATACTCTCCTCTTTGCATGCTATCATTTGCCAAAATCTCATTTCGATATCCGAAACCCTTTATTAAATATGAGGAATGTTGTGGATATTTCACCGTGGCTTTATCGCTGGCGTGGCGCGATCGCGAATGTGTGTGCTACATCAGTTCAAAGTCTAAAGAAAAATTCAATATGTTAGCTAAATTTCATAAGCAACAACATATTACGTAATATGCAAACTCAAAATCACAGCGACCTCTTATTTTTCATTGCACACGTTTCCGAAATTCGCGCAGTGTCTTACTTTCACATAAATATCACAATAAGTTTGACCATTGACGAAATGATACGCACATTATCATAAACCTGACATATAAAGCTATAAGTAAAAAATAAATGAATCTTTTTTACCGAATAGTTTCTGTAAAATCGTTTGAGAAAGATTGCAGGGTGCGCGCCTCTATTCTGTCATCGCTGATCAGCCTACCCATCTGAACAAACGAATGAACTCGCCCAGCGCGCCGGCCCGTGTGACCGAGCGGTTCTAGGCGCTTCAGTCCAGAACCGCGCTGCTGCTACGGTCGCAGGTGCGAATCCTGCCGCGGGCGTGGATGTGTGTGATGTCCTTAGGTTAGTTAGGTTTAAGTAGTTCTAAGTTCTAGGGGACTGATGACCTCAGATGTTAAGTCCCATAGTGCTCAGAGCCATTTGAACCATTTTGATTCACTAGTGGCATGCAATGTTAGACTTGTCCATAACATCTAGAAAACATACTGGCTTTCTTATCACAGTTTTATGGTTCGTAATTTCTGTTGTTTTTGTTGATGTTGTGGCTGCTGCTGCTGCCGTCGTCTTCAGTCAGAAGTGTTTAGAGCCATTTGAACCATTTCTCGCCCAGCGCATTCAACGAAAACTGGTCACTGTGCATCGCCCACCGTATCCTGCGCAAGCTATAAATTGAATCGTTTTTGTTACCTTGCCAAGTGATATTCCAGAAAGCTCAATAAAAAGCTAAAACTAACTTCTCGTAGCTGGGGTTCACGCTCAGGTAAATTATATAAATGACATCGCGATCACCTTTTGACTGTAAAATTATTTGCTTGTAAAACCCAATATTGAAATTACATCCGCGACGCCATTATCAAGTGGAAATAATTCCGCTTTAGCACATGTCAAAAACTAAATATCATTTGACATGACATGACACGACACAGAAGCAGGTTTCATCACATTGTTTTTCTGATTACTACGTCATATTTATTGCACTCTGTGAATTGCGCTGTAAATGTGTGACTAATATTTCGCTTAATTTTTGCTCGCAGCTATAATATTGGGCTGGGATAAATCATTCCATATTTGTATTTGTTTCGTATAAAACTGAAGCTCGTTTCGTAGTATGGTATTCTAACTCTTGTCTGTTTGTTACTGCTTACGAACCCGTGTGTGAACTGCTCGATTTAAATGCGTTCAAAGTATATTGCTTGTACTCTACGTTATTTTTCTTAGCATTTGTTTTTCGTACTTTCTTGCATTTAATGGAGGTCCCCGGAATTCTCGTTGCAGAGGATGATTCCAGTACAGTGATTTCTGCCAAAATATATTGTTTGCAGTACCTGTTAATAGTCTGTGAACACATTTGCGTAATTCATGTTGCATTTTTAGAATTTTCAAGGAGAAATGTTCTAGTCACTAAGACTACAAAGCTTATTCATCTACACCTACACTAGGCGTTTCAGCCCGGAGCCGCGCTGCTGCTACGGTCGAAGGTTCGAATTCTGCCTCGGCCATGAATGTGTGTGACGTCCTTAGGTTAGTTAGGTTTAAGTAGTTCTAAGTCGAGGGGACTGATGACCTCAGATGTTAAGTCCCATAGTGTTTAGAGCCATTTGAAGCATTTTTGAGCAAACCATCGTGAAATGCACGGCATTCAGTAGCAACAAGCAACACCATTTAAACCAGAATTACATTCTCAATCCATGACAGGACGTAATGAACTTCAATACAGCTTCTGTTTCATGTGAAAGAAAAACAAATATGGAATCAGTTATTATTGGTTCCTCTGTCTAAGCTTACTGTAATTAATTAAACAGAAGTTTACGTTGGACGATTTTCGTTTATATTTACACAGCATCTAATTTTGTCTTTCTGGAAATATGAACACATTTGTTTTTACATTTCGGTTGTTATAGATTAAAACCAGAATTTCTTTATAAAGTTGACGTGCAGTTTACGTACGGTATTCCTGCCCCTTGTTCGCACATTCTGCAAACCACTGCTTCTTACTTCTTTATAGAGGAGGTTGAGACAGAAAGAAGCTTCGTTGTACATATACGCTTAGTAGTTTTTTGCCTTTTTGCACTTTCTTTTACGCTTTGTTGGTGTTATTTGCACTTCACCTCACTTTAGAAACATAACTGAAGTCACATGTGTTCGCACTACTCAGCACAGTATTACAGTTTTTACATTTGTTCATTTGTTTCTCGTGTAGGTTTTGGGCGTTGCCAATCTGTGATTTTTTAAAAAATATAATTCGTGTGTGTGTGTGTGTGTGAGAGAGAGAGAGAGAGAGAGAGAGAGAGAGAGAGATAGAGAGAGAGAGAGAGCAGAAAGGCAAAAAAACTGTCATGTACAACGAAATCTCCGATATAAAAGTAGGAAAAAGCAGTGGTTTGCAGAATATGTGAACAAGAGACACAAACACCGGAAATAAACTGCACACTAAGTTTATAAAGAAATACTGTTTTTAATCTAGAACAATCAAAATCAAAAACACATGTATTCGTATTTCCAAAATGACCACAGAAGGAGTCTTTGTAAATAAAAGCGAAAAGCGTCTGGTGGAAAATTCTCTTTAATGAATTGCACTATGCTTAAGACGGAGAAATCAATAGTAATTGACTTTAACGGCTGCTACGGAAAATGGCCACGCAAACAAAGTATGGAATTATTTAATCAGCCCGATATTACAGATGCGACCAGAACTCGAGCGGAATACGAGCAACATTTTCACAATGGAATTTAAAGAGGGCAGTGCACACACAATGAGTACCCAACTTCTGTTTCAAATGAAACCAAAGCTGTATGGAAGACTTCAATCGTACAATAAGAAACTGAGATGATGGACTGATAAACACGCAGCGCTCCAAGTGGCCTGCCTGCGAACCAGGGTCGTCTTACCGGACGTCCGTAAATGAGTGTCACCCCTATGTATATTCTGTTTATTTAACACGAAAGCTCTGTACTTCCCCGCGTTTGTTATTGTCTTACTGGAACCACCTTACAGCGCAGCGTCTCGTGTGATTCATTATTAAAGCGGCCTCTAGACGGTCAATATTTTCTATTGTGAAATAACACTGGACGAGTGTGGGTTAGTTTGGAAGACTGCATGATAATATTGAACAGATCAAAAACTTTACGAGATAAACATACCAAAACAAGTCTAATAATCTGTTTAGTGTTGATTTTTAACTATTTTTCCCCACCTATGTTTTATTACAGAACTCTAAGGAGTTCCACAAATTTTCACAACCCATACGCACGAAAAAACCACACTACCGTAGGACAGAGAAAGGGACTGTTCAATGACTTAAATATTTAACTCGGTGACTGCCCAAAACGATGAAGACTTTCAATGCTTTTGAATGCCAAATTGTCTTAGATACGTTGGAATAAGAACAAATTAACTGATACGTAAGTAAGGCCTGTTTCCAGTGGCACTTCGTTCGACGACCAATCGCGGAGCGTAAAGACCGGGCGATTGTTTACACGAGGGAGAACTTACGATGAGGAAAGTATGGATTTCAAAGACGCAGGAAATAACCTAGCTAATTTCAACGGTAAAACAAAGCAATTTATTCAGTGTATTTCATCAACAGGGGCAGAACCGTTACTACTAGTTAATTCTCACAAAAAGTAAAAACAGCAACCAGTCGCTGTTAATACTGCTATTTATTTTGAATAAATAGTGCCGTTATCAGTTCCGGACCTAAATGTTGATCTAATCATGATTGTAATTACGCTTACTTACGCTGAACAAGAGATTTTGGTTGATTTTAGTTGTGGCGAAAATTCTTTGGAGCGGTGATGTTCGAAATATGGCTACTTTAGTTAAATTGAACTAACACTGCACTGAAGCAAAATATTTAAAGAAGTTTCAAAAGATAAGAAATTAAGTCTGGTTTGTGCTACTTACATCGAACGTACTGTGTTATTTTATGGCACTGTTGATTGTTTTTGAAAAGATTAATAAATCGCGTAGTAATAACTTTTCAGAATTTTGGAGATCCAACCAATGCAGAGCACCACCCACCCAAACCCAAATATTTTTTTTTGCAAAGATGGTAATTTACAAACAGTGTCAGTGCTTTTTAGTTCATCGTTAAACAACTCACCGCACAACCAATAACAGCCAACATGTAGTTTTCAGGTTAAGCTGAATTAAACTATAAATGTGAACAGTCGTCTGTTCGAAAATAATAACGACGTTATTTGCTCTTAAGGACGAGATATCCGCTTCCTACTCTTGTGCTGGAATAAATTTACAAATGGTTCAAATGGCTCTGAGCACTATGGGACTTAACTTCTGAGGTCATCAGTCCCCTCTACTTAAACCTAACTAACCTAAAGACATCACACACATCCATGCCCGAGGCAGGATTCGAACCTGCGACCCTGCGGTCGCGCGGTTCCAGACTGTAGCGCCTAGAACCGCTCTGCCACCCCGGCCGGCCGAATAAATTTACATTTCAAGTATTTAGTGGTACGCGGGATGAGAGAGATTCCTGGTCATCCGAAATGTTTTACCACTTAAACAAAATTTTATTTTTTCGGATGTTCTCATGTTTCACATTGAACAACACACTAGCTCATAGAAACTTCTCTGCATTGTCTGGCCGCCTCCAAAATATCTGCGTTGCTGAAAACTCCTACCTCTGAAAGACATTTGCACAGCCCACACATACAGTCCGTCGAGCTCGTGGAAAGATTCTCAGGTGGCACGGAGCTTGGACGCGGAAGAAGAGGGCGGGATTGTGTAGAGGCGCTGCACGAGCCGCTCTTGGCGTGGGTTGGACGCGAGCCAAATGGAGTACCAACAGCCTCATAAATCGATCAGCCTCGTGGATTCTCGCCGTTTAACACTGTCAGCGCCACTTGGTACCCGCCGTAGCCCAGGCGACGAGTTCGATCGAACATTTAGTCTCATCATGCTACCCTACAAAGATACTGCTTATCATCTATGCATCTGCCTATCTGTCTGTCTATAACGCTGCGTAAGCCACATGGAGGACAGTAGATAGTATTAGCATTATCTGTTTTCTTTTCTATTCCATTCGCATATTGAACAACTAAAAATGACTGTCAAAATGTCGTTGTAGGCGCCCTAATCTTTCTTTTCTTTGTCTACTAATCCATTTAACAGATACACAGGGTTTAGACGAAAATACGGAAGCAGCGTGTTACATGGATGCTTGAATATAAATGCAGTTGTTAGCCGCTGTTGTACGAGGGTGAGTCAAATGAAAACCTTAAAAAAATTTTAAAATATTATTTATTGTGCAGAAGTGGTACAAAGCTGTATCACTTTTCAACATAATCTCCCCCACGCTCAATGCAAGTCCTCCACCGCTTACAAAGTGCATAAACTGCTTTAGAAAAAAATTCTTTTGGTAGTTCGCGCAACCACTCATGCAGCGCGTGACGTACCTCTTCATCAGAACGGAACTTCTTTCCGCCCATTGCGTCTTTGAGTGGTCCAAACATATGGAAATTACTTGGGGGCAAGGTTTGGTCAGTATGGTGGATGAGGAAGACACTCAAAATGCAGGTCTGTGATTGTTGCAACTGTTGTACGGGCAGTGTGGGGCTTTGCATTGTCATGCTGCAAAAGAACACCTGTTGACAGCAATCCATGTCGCTTTGATTTGGTTGCAGGCCGCAGATGATTTTTTTAGGAAATCTGTGTATGATGCACTGGTGACAGTGGTCCCTCTAGGCATGTAATGCTCCAAAATGACGCCTTTTTTGTCCCAAAACTGAGTCAGCATAACCTTCCGTGGTGATGGTTCTGTTCGAAACTTCTTTGGTTTTGGTGATGAGGAATGGCGCCATTCCTTGCTCGCTCTCTTAGTTTCCGGTTGGTGGAAGTGAAACAAGGTTTCGTCCCCAGTAACGATTCTTGCCAGGGAGCCACCACCTTCTCGTTCAAAGCGCCGAAAACGTTCTTCACAAGCATCAACACGTCGTTCTCTCATTTCAGGTGTCAGCTGCCGTGGCACCCATCTTGCAGACACTTTGTGAAACTGGAGCACATCATGCACAATGTGGTGTGCTGACCCATGACTAATCTGTAAACATGATGCAATGTCATTCAGTGTCACTCGGCGGTTTTCCTTCACTATGGCTTCAGCTGCTGCAATGTTCTGTGGAGTCACAACTCGTGCCTGACCCGGACAAGGAGTTCAAAATGGTTCAAATGGCTCTGAGCACTATGGGACTCAACTGCTGTGGTCATCAGTCCCCTAGAACATAGAACTACTTAAACCTATCTAACCTAAGGACATCACACACAGCCATGCCGGAGGCAGGATTCGAACCTGCGACCGTAGCAGTCGCACGGGACAAGGAGTATCTTCCACCGAAGTCACTCCATTCGTAGACGTGCTGCTGTGACAAACATGCATCATCGTACTGAACCTTCATTTGTCGATGAATTTCAATAGGTTTCACACATTCACTACGCAAAAACCGAATAACAGAACACTGTTCTTCCCTGGTACATGTCACAAGTAGGGCGGCCGTCTTTATACTGATAATGCGACGGTATGTGTGCATCTGCACTATGCTGCCACCTACAGGCCATTATGCAGGCTGTTTGTAGCACGCTTACCAACTTACAGGATAACGCCGCGAAATTTCGATTTGTTATTACAAATTTAAGGTTTTCATTTGACTCACCCTCGTATTTGACCGCGAGCGGCACCTATGCAATGCCGGAAATACGTTGGCATTGTCATTCGTGGTCTTCCGCTAAGTAACAGAGCGGTCGAAAGTGTGTGTTGCGAAACTGTGACGGATTGTCATTGAAGAGCTCCGAAAGTCACAGAAGAAATGAATGTCGCACTCGCGAACACTGTCAACACCAAAACTGAACGAAAAGAGCCCCGTGAGCCGGAAATTGCAGGGCGTGCTGGAATTTCACAATCACTTACCAGTGATGAAAATGCTCGTGACAGGAAAAAGTAGAACCGAGAAGCCATAAAACCTGTACTTTATGGAGAATTCGAAGAATGTCATTTGGTCTGAGGATTCTTGTTCTGCACTGTTTCCAACTTCTGGCCGAGTTTACTCCCACGAGTGAAACATGCTGGGGGTTCAGTGATGATTTGGGCAACCATATTGTGTTATCCGCTGGACCCCATGGTTACTCTGCATGGTCCCAGGTCTGCCAACGATTGTGTGACCATTTTCGCTGATCAGGTCCTTCGCATGGTACAATGTCTGTTCCCCAGTGGTGATGATGGACCACAAGACGACAGGGCTCCCGTTCACACAGCTCGCATCGTCCAGCACTGGTTTTGTGAGCACGACGATGAATCGCCACACCGCACCTGGCCGCCAGAGTCACCAGATCTCAGTGCTATTGATGCGTTGTGGTTTACTTTAGAGCAGAGGTTCCTAACAAAGTTTTCTCGAGGACCTCCTCATCGAGCATGATTGGTACCTTGTCATATCACAGTATCATGTACGTAAAAAAGCCAAATTAAGAGTCTTTTACACGTTTTCTGTTTTTGGTACTTAGAAAAAACATTGGCATATTCATTATTGAAAAAATATTGAGCTTAAAACTTTTTCAGTTTACCCATCGTTGTTATTGTTAAATTTTTGATTACTGCCCAAAATCTTTGTCTTCAAATCTGGGTGTTTCGTATAACAAACTCCTTAAAAAAATAAAATTTGAGTATGAACTGAAAATGACAGGAAAAAATTAAAACTGAGTGTATTGGTCTTTCAAGTGTACTACACCTGAGTTTGCAGGGAGTAGACATGTGTGAAAAATAAGAAAACACTAATTTCATACAAGGTATTATTTATTTGAAAAAACACAGTTAAAACAGAGTACTCCATCAGTATACACTTAGTTTTAATTTTCAGTTCTTAATGAGATGAGTTCAATCTGAACCTTTTGAGTCCATTATTTCTGAACTATTAGGTTCCAAACTTGAAACTTTCACTCTGAAATCCGACCGCATGTCGAGCCGATTCCTATATTTGTTTTGCATGAAATACATGGAAGAAAATGCTTGCTCACAGTGATATGTGGTTGCAAATGGAAGGATCTTTTTCATTGCTTTATCTCCAAGTTTCTTGTAGTCCTTGCGTGCTGTTGCCTAGAAGTCTGTAATTTTATCACCGATGAAAATGTTTATCATCGTACCACAGCTGGACTGATCCACAAGTTGATCTTGCTCTTCTTCAGTGAGGCCTTGGATTTTGTCTGTTTCTTCACAGCTGAAGGGATTCCGAATCCATCTGTCGCCAGGGTTAGGTTCAGGGAAATACTCTCTAAAAGTGGTGGCTAGGCTGTGTAGATGCTCGGCTACATTGATCTTGATCTGGTTAGGCAATCTCTCCTCAGATGACTCCAAGAATTGTTTTAAAGTAGAAAAGTTAGTTAGTGACTCGTGTTCTATCCTTGATGCCCTGATCTGACACTTCTTGACCGTAGCACTAATCTTATCCTGAACTTCCTAAATGTCTACATTTTTTCCTTGTAAACTCAAGTTTAACACATTCAAGTGTTCAAACACATCAGTTAAGTGCGCATCTGAGTAAAGCCAAGAGAAGTTAGTGAGAAAATCCGCGTACTTTGTGTCAAGAAGGAAGACACGAACCTCGTCTTTAAGTTCAAAAAAATCTTGACAAGATCCTACCTCGAGAGAGCCATCTTACTTCCGTATGAATAAGAAGTTGCTGATGCTCACTGCCGATCTCTCTACACTCTAGGAAGAAGCTAGACGTCGAAGTTAGCGTTCGCTAAAGCTCTGTTCATGCAGGAAGCGGCCAAAACAAAAAAATCTGTTATCATACGAAATATATTTAATATATTTTTTATTCTAATATCATCTTGCGGACCCCTCTGGCATAGCTCGCGGACCCCTGGGGGTCCGCAGACCACATGCTTTAGAGAGAAGAGTGCATGATCGCTACACACTTCCATCATCATTAGGATCTACTTGAACGTGTCACTACTTTGCAGGAAGAATTGTGTAATATTCTCTTGAAAGCCACACAGGAACTACATTTACCCATTTCGAGACGACTGGAAGCTATTTTGAATGTCAACGGTTTTCCTACACGATATTAGGCATCGTAATGTGTTTTCGCCCGTTCCCTGTACATTAGTAGCATCGTAATAATCGTAAAGTCAGTCCATAAATGTAGGTTCCCTGGATTCAGGAAACTGGATTTCACGAGAACTACGGTGTTTTCTCTTCCCAGGATTCCAAGTTACACTTACTGAGCATTTCTCTTACACTCTCGTATGGGCTCTGCCGAATTGTAATGACCCTTGCAGAGCATCTCTGAATTCGTTAGGTGTCTGCAGTCATTCCTACTTGATAAGGACGCCAAATGCAGAAACAGTATTCAAGAATGTGTCGCACTGGCGACCGTTGACTATTCGCCGTGTTCACATAATGTCTTGACTTAATTCGCTTCCTTTTTCTAAAGCTTCAAATGAAAGTGGTCAATGGCCCTTCTTTCGTCGCTTACAGGAGAACTCGATATCTGCGATAAAATCATGACATGATCCCATAAAGTTGAAACTGTAATCTTACATTTCGTGTAGTTTTAACGATATTAATAAAGCAAATTGTACACTTGTGTCCAAAATGTGTGTTCAAACACGAATATAACGTAATTGACACTAATTTTATTATTTAAAAGAAACCTTAATTATTTTTGATATTCTTCATTTATTTCACAAGTTAATTATTCAATATTAGTTCCATCCGAAATCAATGACACTACAATTGTTAGTTATAAACTTTCAAAATAACTTGAAAAAAAAAAAACAACAGATCAGTAACTAGTTCGTTGTGTACAAGACTTTCTTTGTGATATACGTATAATCTTTGGTTCAAATGGCTCTGAGCACTATGGGACTTAACATATGAGGTCATCAGTCCCCTAGACTTAGAACTACTTAAACAGAACTACTTAAACCTAACTAACCTAAGGACATCACACACATCCATGCCCGAGGCAGGATTCGAACCTGCGACCGTAGCAGTCGCGCGGTTCCAGACTGAAGCGCCTAGAACCGCTCGGTCACAGCGGCCGGCGTATAATCTTTGTTCTTCTTCGTTAGTAATTGGAGCTCGTATGTTGGTGGGAGTGACACGTAGGGGCTGCGCATACTAGGATACTGCACGTTTGCAATTTCAAGATTTAATAGCTGGAAGTTAATTCAAATGAATTTGTATGATGAAAATTGCGAGTGTAATTACGCACTGTTGTATTGTTTTATTTACGTAATTTCTTGTTGAAGAGGATGTACAATTTCGATTTGTGGAACCATTGTGACTGACTATAATGAAACAGTTCTAAATTTGAAGATAGTGTGGAATCATGAGAACTACTATATGTGAAATGAAGGCAATAAAAGCCGGCCGCGGTGATCTATCGGTTCTAGGCGCTCAGTCCGGAACCGCGCGACTGCTACGGTGGCAGGTTCGAATCCTGCCTCGGGCATGGATGTGTGTGATGTCCTTAGGTTAGTTAGGTTTAAGTAGTTCTAAGTTCTAGGGGACTGATGACCACAGATGTTAAGTCCCATAGTGCTCAGAGCCATTTGAACCACTTTTTGAAGGCAATAAATCACATATGAACGCATTTTAACCACACGGTGACGTCGTCTGAAGATCAGATCATGGATCACACTACATTCTTCGGCGAACCATTTTTTCGACAAGAAACAGATGGGTAATACAGTTTATATTGTGCGACCTTCTTTCTCAAACATTTTGGCTCCACGACACTAGCGTTGCCACATGCACTCGATGCAAACAACAATTAAAAATATTTTTAAAGTTGGTTCATTTCTTTTACACATTAATAGAGAGGAGGGTGCTACGGCAAGGTACAGTCTTTGGTCAGGCTAATGTTAGTATTACCGGTATTAAAATGTGTGTGTTTACATTGTTGCACTAGTTTATTCATTAATGCTCAGTAAATTTTGAACATTCATATGGTAATTAGGGCTTTGAAGCGATTTTGACTATTTTTCGGCCGTGACTGTCTCAAGATATATGTAAAGGTTTTTTTTTTTTAAATTACGTCTACCAATCACAAACTTTGTCAACTATTGTATTACTTATTTATTTAGCGACATGTTTCGAGGGTTATATCTCATCTTCAGGCTAAATGTCCGCCCCGATAGCTGAGTGGTCAGCGTGACGGATTGCCGTCCTACGGGCCCGGTTTCGATTCCCGGCTGGGTTGGGGATTTTCCCCGCTCAGAGACTGAGTGTTGTGCTGTCTTCATCATCATTTCATCCCCATCCGGCGCGCAGGTCGCCCAATGTGGCGTCGAATGGTGTAAGTAAGACCTGCACCAAGGCGGCCGGACCTGCCCCGAAACGGGCCTCCCGGCCAATGACGCCAAACGCTCATTTCAATTTTTTTTCAGGCTAAGTGGCATTACAAAAACAACTTTACAATAAGGTCATGCTGATGTTACATAGCCCTTTGCAAATGCTGTGGTCATCCAGTAGAAGAGGAGAAAACTTAGCAAGAGACGATGTCACTTTGGAAGCTGGACTGATGTTTGCACGAAAATGTTTTGTAACGGCCACTCACTTTGTTCTTCTGGAGTGTCAGTCTCGTTGTGATGCGTTGCGGTGTTTCCATTTTCGTGGCTCTCTTGGTCACTGTTCACAAATTGTCACTAACATAACAGTAACTTTGGCCAAACTGAAAGAAATTTTAAACCCCGCTTTAAAAACCACATTGACTGTTTCAGACTTGGTAAACCAAATAAATCAGCTATAGCGAAACATATAAATGAAACAGGAGACAGTGTTACAATAGACAACGATCTCAAAGTCCTACATAATTTAGAAAAGAGCAGGAAAATGGACATCCTGGAAGAAATGGAAATATAAATCCATGGCCACATGGGGAATAACCAGATCCTGAATGAAATCAAAGACTTCAAAAATTCACATTTCCTTTTTCAGTTTCACTACAGTACTCCTAGAATAAAAGATACATAACATGACAGTCGTTTGACTCTATCCCCCGCAATAGCTTAGAAATATGTAAAATAAATAGTTTATATCACGATGTGTTCAATAATATTGTAACAGATGCTCAATTTGTGAAGTATTTCGTCAACTTTCATCTGTAATACGATAACAAGACGTGCAGAAGACATGTAAACATCTGACGTCACATAGATCAACAAATCGATAGTCAAATCGTAACCAGCTGCATCTCGACCGCCACCTTGTCCACTGCATTACAGCTGTTTGTGATCGTGTTTCGAAGTTACTGCTATGTTAGTGACAATTTGTGAACAGTTACCAAGAGAGCCATGGAAATGGAAACACGGCAACGCATCACAACGAGACTGACACGCCAGAAGATCAAAGTGAGTGACCGTTACAAAACATTTTCGTGCAAACATCAGTCCAGTTTCCAAAGTCCTCTTACTAAGTTTTCTTCCACAAGATGACCACAGCATTTACGAAAAGACTATGTGACATCATGTATTAGCCTGAAGATGAGGTATAAACCTCGGAACATGTCGGTAAATAAATAAGTAATACAATAGATGGATGATGGTTCAGATGGCTCTGAGCACTATGGGACTTAACTTCTGAGGTCATCAGTCCCCTAGAACTTAGAACTACTTAAACCTAACTAACCTAAGGACATCACACACATCCATGTCCGAGGCAGGATTCGAACCTGCGACCTTAGCGGTCGCGCGGCTCCAGACTGTAGCGCCTAGAACCGCAAGTAATACAATAGTTGACAAGTTTGTGAATGGTAGCGGTAATTTAAAAAAACCTTTACATAGTTAGGATTTTACTGCATTTGTATTCAAGATTCCAGTGCTTCTATTACAGGTGAGGTAAGTCTCAGTTTTACATCATACTCGGTATACGTTTTCGTCATATTTTCTATTCTGATGAACGCTAATATAAAAAACGGTAATATTATATCTTCGATTTCGTATGTTTCCCTTTGCTGCAAGGTTGTTACTTGCTGTCGATTTCCATTTGGAACGAGAGTGAGGGGGCAACAAATATTTCCAGTGTTTATCAAGCAACGACAAAAGACAAAAGTTGAAGATACCCGCCTGCTCCTGATAGCCAAAGTCTATAGATGTTCTACACTATCAAAGTCAATTTCCGCTTAGGTATCACAGTGTTGTGCACATGTCTCAGACAACAAACCGGGATTCCCTTTCTCAATGATTTTCATATCTTGCTGACCAACTCTATATAGATAATATGAAATAAAGAGGAAATTAGTCTTACACTGGAAATTAATTGAAAACTCAGTGCTTTATAAGACGTGGTTTAGCCATCGGTGGTGAGTTGCATCGTGCCTCTTTACAACCTGAGAACTGACTCACCCATACTGTTAAGAGAGGAGCTACAGAAGGAAACCTGTACACCTGCAGGGTTTCGACGTTTTAGGTTTGAGTCACTGTTCGCCATACAGTTTTAACCTGGTACGAAATTTCACTTTGCACTACTGTATGCGCTGTTATGAAAGATTATTCCAGGGGAGCAACAGCTGAACTTGGAAGAGGAACCAAGGTGCACATGGGATGTGTGAAGGTCGTGTTTAAGAGTAGAGGGGCGAATGTTCAACATACTGACACGTAGGATTTTGTTAACAGAACATCCACAACTGGGCTGAATGGTGGGATTGGAAATATCCGCTTCAGCTGCGACTGTTTTATGGATGTTATTTTTCCACCAAGCTTATTTATATTTGCACTCATACGGCATTAGTACTATTAATTCATAGCCAATTTAGCGTCATTAGTATTTTTTGTACTATCAATCCCTTTATTATGGCACTATGGTTTTACTACCTTTTATAATCTTTTATATTTTCACCCTCATTTCAATCCTAATCTTTAGTTTTAGCTATTTGTGAACGCACTGGCTAGTCAGCTGTCGCAATTCTTCATTTCCCTCTCCCGCCACATGATGGCTCCTCTCTCCGGGTTCTCAGACTGGTTTACGGCATGCTACCACCCCGCGCCACCGTACCAAACCTTCACGTCCCCCTATCCCGCAGAGGGCAGTCCAGTGTCTACGGCGTGCGACTATGTGAGTTTCTCGGTCTATTGTCCGGTTTTAGTGCTTTAAACTGTTGCTCGGTTTTTCACTCTGGTACTTAGACGTTGCCATACAACTGATTTCTTTTTCCGCATTCCCTCTTTTTTAAACTGGCTAACCCGATCGCTCATTTTCGGTTATGTTTGTAAGTGAATTACCATCGGTACTTATTTTTTCGCAATTCCATGTATACTACTCGGACTTTTACCATATTTTCTCCCTTGTTCAAATGGCTCTGAGTACTATGGAACTTAACTTCTGAGGTCATCAGTCCCCTAGAACTTAGAACTACTTAAACCTAACTATCCTAAGGACATAACACACATCCATGCCCGAGGCAGGATTCGAACCTGCCACCGTAGCGGCCGCGCGGCTCCAGACTGTAGCACGTAGAACCGCTCGGCCACCCCGGTCTGCTTCTCCCTTGTTTCAGTAAATCTGTACACCTGAAGATGGAAATATAATTTTCCCGAAACCGGTCGTGTTTATAACAAAACAGAGCCACAATTGAAGCGAATATTTTCCACCTCACAATAGTGACACAGGTGTCGTCCGTCTGTGGTCTGCAACGAAGTGGTACAGAAAATTCAGGAGTGAAACTGAAAACGTTTTAAGTCCCAAATCTGCTATTGGTCTGGAGAATGAAAAAGCAATGTACCTCTGATTGAGAGTAACTGATATGTGTCCAAAAATGTGAGAAACTATTCTGATACTACAAAATTATGCTGCTCACTGCATCATCGCAAAAAATGAGAAATTAGAAAATATATGTTTTATTAAGAACGTTCTAAATGCTATACCCGGAAACTGACTGGTTCTAAGTTTTTTTACAAGTTGATATTTGCACAAATAGCGCCGTTTCCACTTCCGAGCCGACAGGATTACCTACAGAGACTCTTCACGTTTATATTAGATTAATTATTATTTACATTAGTTGTCGGCTGTTTTTGTCCAAAAACAAGAATGCCGCTGTGCATTAGAGAGAGGTTTGCACCGAAATGCTGAAATAGTGCGTCCTCTGGAGCAGTCGGACAAAGTATCACTTCCCCTCAAATACGATGGGCATCCGTGCAAAGTCCGAGAAATGGCACCACCGGCGCGTATTGAGGTCATGTTTAGTTAGTAGCATCTTTGGAAAGAACGCACACCAAGTTTCAGCCATATTGGTCTATTTCTTTGTGTTTGGCATTCGTGTGAATCAAGGAAGTCGAGTGATTGTCAAAAAATGGACGAAAAAGAATTTCGTGTGGTGATTAAACATTACTTAATGAGAAGCAAAACGCCTCAGAAGACTAAAGAGAAGCTTGATAAACGTTACGGTGGTTCTGCACCTTCGATTAGAGCAGTTTATAAGTGGTTTCAAAAGTTTCGGAGTGGTCATATGAGCACAAGTGATGCTGAACGTTCTGGACGCCCTGTGGAGGTTACAACTCTAGAAATCATTAATAAAATCCATTTTATAGTGATGGATGACAGAAGAGTTAAGGTGCGTGAGATTGCTAGTGCTGTGAGCATCTCGAATGAACGGGTACATAATATATTGCATAAACATTTGGACATGAGAAAGCAATCCGCAAGATGGGTTCCGCAATTGCTCACGCTCGACCAAATACGGAATCGTGTGAAGTGTTGCAAGGGTGGTTTGCAGCTGTTCAGGGAGAATCAGCAGGACTTCAAGCGTCGTTTCGTCGCGGTAGATGGAACATGGATACATTACTATACTCTGAGACCAAACAATAATCTAATCTAAACAATGGGTTACCAAGGGAGGATCTGCAGCGAAAAGGGCGAAGACCATTCCTTCGGCCGGAAAGGTTAAGGCGACTGTCTTTTGGGATTCGCAAGGGATGATCCTCATCGACTATCTCGAAAAGGGTAAAACTATTACGGGTGAATATTATTCATCGTTATTGGATCGTTTGAAAACTGAGCTGCATGAAAAACGCCGGCGATTGGACCGCAAAAAAGTCCTTTTCCATCACGACAATGCACCAGCACGCACCTTAGGAATTGTGGTCGCAAAATTAGTGGAAACAGGATTCCAACTCGTTTCAGGATTCCAACTCGTTTCACATCCCCCCTATTCTCCAGACTTGGTTCCCTCGGACTACTAGTTATTCCCCAATTTGAAGAAATGACTGGTGGGACAAAGATTATATTCAAACGAGGAGGTGATTGCAGCAACTAATAGTTATTTTGCAGACTTGGATAATTCCTACTGTTCGGAAGGGATCAACAAATTAGAACAGCGTTGGTCGAAGTGTATAAGTCTAAAAGGAGACTATGTCGAAAAATAAAAAAGGTTTACCCCAAACATGTAAGTAGTTTTTATTTTTGCACGGACTTTTCAAACGCCCCTCGTGTGTCTTGCGAAATCACCTCAACGTGAACTTCCGAGCTAATACAGAAGTTGACTGGCAGTCATTTCTCTCACGCGTCATTCGCGAATGGAGCAGTGAACAGGGGATAAGTAGTCATCAGAGGTACTCTTCACCACAAATACGGATTACTGATGCAGGCGTAGACATAATGAAATACAGGGGATGGAAGAAAACGGAAACACCAAGATCGCAAAAAATTTACCACGCCTAATACGGCGTAGGAAAACCGTTGGCAATCAAAACAGCTTCTTATCGACTCGAGATGGATAAACACAGGTCCTACACGGTTTTCAAGGGAATATTATGGCATTCTTCCTGCAAAATAGTCGCAACGTCGGGTACCGATGGTCGAGGTGGAAAGTGATCACACACCCTTCTCTGCAAAGTAGACCACAGAGGCTTAATAATATTGGGGTTTTATTAGTGTTGTATCCGGGGATGCTGCGGCAGTTCATCCTCGTGCGCATAACAGCAGTCTTGGACGACGAGAGTTATGTGAACAGGTGCCCTGTCAACTTGGAACGCAGTATCACCATTGGGAAACGAATAATGTACCACGGGATGCACCTGACCAGCGAAAATGATGGCATAATCCTTGGGAGTAATGCGATCTAACACAGTAGCCCAGGGGCCGATGGAATACCACCGGTATGGCTGCCAAAATCATCACGAAATGTCCGCCAAGTTTCTTGGAACGTAAACTCGGTCAGTAGTTGGAAAATGTTTGAAACAAGACTCACCCGAACAAACGACATTCCTCCATTGCCCCTTAGCTCAGTTTTTATGGATTCGGAACCACGGACAATTACATCACTGATTTGTGGTTTTGGAATTCGAGCTCGCCCTGCAATTCACTGCTTATGGAGCTCGTTAGCGTTCTTTGGAGCTGACATCCAGTTCTGCAGTGACTTTTGCAGTTGTCATACTGGTCATTCTGTTTTTTTTTTTTTTTTTTTTTTTCGTCACAAGCCTCTTCAATGACTGTCCGTCACGATAACTCAACACACGATCTCGTCCGCGTTGTGTATCTTTTCGTTATCTCTGTATGCTGTATAAATTTTCGAAAAAGGCGCCTCTTCAAACAGGATCAGCTCGGCTCCCTTGGTTATGGATGCACTCACCATACAAGCACCAACAACTTGTCGAATTCACTTCGTTCCGGCATAATGCACTCACAAGTACATCCGACCGAGACAGCTCAATGATTAGCACACTGTACTAGTATTCGGTAGAACGACGGTTCAAATCCGCGTCTGGCCATCCAGATCTGGGTTTTCCGTGATTTCCGGAAACTGCTTAAGGCAAATAGTGGGATGGTTCCTTTGACAGGGCACGGCCGATTTCCTGCTCCGTCCTTCCCTAATTCGAGCTTGTACTCCGTCTCTAATGACCTCGTTGCCAACGGAACGTTAGATATGAATCTCCTCTTCACAAGCACACACAACACAGTTGTGACCACGATCGACACTTGCAACTTATTTAGGGCATTGCACAGGTGGTCAAATACAACTCGCCACACGTACAGGCTTGCCTAGCATCTGTATTGATGTTCAAGCACGCATATCTCGTGGTGTTTCCCTATTTTTTATCAAATCCCTGTATGTGTGAAATACCTAGTAAATATGTGTGAGATGTGTAACATTTGTATTAGCAGGTGGAGCAACGGGCAAAACGCTACTGTCTAATGAATCTGCTTTCGCCATTGCAATATTTAATTTATAATCCAAGTAGTTTACTTTCCGGATGATTCTCGCATGTTCTTACGCCTGCTGCGCCACGCTGACTTTTCCCTTTCTTCGCAAATGCGAGGACCGGTTTCCCAGTCACGGAGTCACTAGAAGACAACGAGCAGAAGACAAACAGCGTCATTCTCTGGACTGCTGCCATGGCACGCCAGCGGAGCAGCAGAGGTTCTATCCGCGTGTCACTCTCGTGATTGAGCCTCGTTGAGCCAATTGACAAAGAGAGCTCGGCGGCCACCCGAAATGATACAAGCTGTGTGTGTGCTGCCGAGGCGGGCAGCTCCGAACACGTTCAGACGACACTATACGCGCAAGCAACACAACTCGTTTATGGCTTTTGTATTACGAAGGGCGTTCAATACTTAATGCAACACTTTTTTTTGGGCAATTTCGGTTGAAAAAATGCAGAATGTGTTGTGGGAAATTGTGGAAACTCCCGCTTCAGTTCCTATTGTTTCGTGACATTGAGATAGGTGGCGGCGCTCTACTAGGGGCGTTTGAAAAGTCCGTGCAAAGTCCCGAGAGATGGCACCACCGGCGCGTATCATGTTTAGTTAGTAGCATCTTTGGAAAGAACGCACACCAAGTTTCAGCCATATTGGTCTATTTCTTTGTGTTTGGCATTCGTGTGAATCAAGGATTCGAGCAGTGATCTCTATACAACCTGAATGTAAAAGTCTGGTCCCTGAGTACAGAACTTCAGCGTGTCCGCAGATTCATGTGCTTTGCGTCGTCTGCCATGTTGTAGTTTGGCAAACAAATTTCCATCGTCCTTTCTTGTTTTGAACTTTGTCAACATGTGATGTAATAGGCTGACGTGGGAGCGGAATCAAAAAGTATTTTCTTTTCGCGTTTAATGACATTTTCTAGCAGCCATGTTTTGATTTGGCACGATCAGACAGCTGAAATTAAACATCCAGATAGTATAGAGATCAATGGATTCGAGTGACTGTCAAAAAAAGAATTTCGTGTGGTCATTAAACATTACTTTACGAAAGGCAAAACGCCTCAGGAGACTAAAGAGAAGCTTGATAAACATAACGGTGACTGTACCTTCGCTTAGAAATTTATAAGTGGTTTCAAAATATTCGGTGTTTCCATATGGGCACAAGTGATGCTGAACGTCCTGGGCGCCCTGTAGAGGTTACTACTCCAGAAATCATTGATAAAAACCATGATATGATGATGGATGACAGAAGAGTTAAGGTGCGTAAGATTGCTAGTGCTGTGGGAATCTCGAATGAACGGGTACATAATATTTTGCATAAACATTTGGACATGAGAAAGCTATTCGCGATTGCTCGCGCTTGACCAAAAACGGAGTCGTGTGAAGTGTTGCAAGGATGGTTTGCAGCTGTTCAGGAAGAATCCGCAGGACTTGTGGATGAAACATGGATACATAACTGTACTCCTGAGACCAAACAACAATCTAAACAATGGGTTACCAAGGGAGAATCTGCCCCAAAAAAGGCGAACATCATTGTTTCGGCCGGAAAGGTTATGGCGACTGTCTTTTGGGATTCGCAAGGGATAAGCCTCATCTACTACCTAGAACAGGGTAAAACTACTACAGGTTCATATTATTCATCATTATTAGACCGTTTGAAAACCGAGCTGCAAGAAAAACGCCGGCGATTGGACCGCGTAAAAGTCCTTTTCCATCACGACAATGCACCAGCACACATCTCAGCAGTTGTGGTCGCAAAATTATTAGAAATAGGATTCCAACTCGTTTCGCACCCGCCCCCCTATTCTGCAGACTTGGCACCCTCGGACTACTATTTGTTCCCCAATTTGAAGAAATGGCTGGCGAGACAAAGATATTACTCAATTGAGGAGGTAATTGCAGCAACTAACAGCTATTTTGCACACTTGGACAATTCCTATTATTCGGAAGCGATCAACAAATTAGAACAGCGTTGGACGAAGTGTGTAACGAGACTATGCCGAAAAATAAAAAAAGGTTTATCCCAAACACTAAGTAGCTTCTATTTTTGCACGGACTTTTCAAACGCCCCTCGTATGTGGGCTTAAAAATGTCGTTTGTAACGGATGTGCGTTCCAAGCAGAGAGAGCGCTGTCATGCGTATCTTTTGTCGGAAAACCCAAGCATTGCAGGTACTCGTAAGCGCTTGAAGTTAACAGAAGCACGGCGAGTTACTGGTCGAGGCGTCTGTCGTCATAGAAACAAGGTCGCGCAAACCAGCCCGATTTCCCGCGTGTAATTTATTGTAATTTAATAACACCTTAAACCAAAATGGCACATAGCCTAACCTTTACAACAACGAATTTCAAAATCCAATTCTTTAACGGCTTAAGGCCTCCAAACATGAAGTCTTAAAAATCAACAAGATAAATTTCAAGTGACTGAAGACATGCAGTTAAAATTGCATACACCGGGTGATCAAAAAGTCAGTATAAATTTGAAAACTGAATAAATCACGGAATAATGTAGATAGAGAGGTACAAATTGATACACATGCTTGGAATGACATGGGGTTTTATTAGAGCCCATAGTGCTCAAACCCATTTGAACCATTTTGTTTGCTAGGTGACGTTGCTGGACTGCATCAAAAGCTTTCTGGAACATAAACCTGAGTTCCGACCTCTACTAACGCCGGTATCTCGTGGACAAGTTGGTAGACAAATGATATAAAATCGTTGTCACTAGTCAATATAGTTGACAGCTACTTTTATTTTTTTTAAAAAAATTAAGCTCCACAAACATCCTCAGAATCTGTCAGATAACAAATATAAGAAATGAATAGTAGTTTTCCTGCAATTGACAGACATATAGGATAAGACGGATACGTACCATACCAAATTCAAAATCTCGATACACCGTATTTTGTCAGTTCTCACAAAAAATGGTTCAAATGGCTCTGAGCACTATGGGACTAAACTACTGAGGTCATCAGTCCCCTAGAACTTAGAACTACTTAAACCTAACTAACCTAAGGACATTCACACACATCCATGCCCGAGGCAGGATTCGAACCTGCGACCGTAGCGGTCTCGCGGTTCCTGGCTGTAGCGCCTAGAACCGCACGGCCACTCCGAGTTCTCACATGCACTTCTATCTTGCACTAATGCTGCTCACCAAGGCAGCCTACCTTATCTAAAAATCTGTGGCCGTTAGGTGGCATTAAATGCAAAAACAGATTTGTCACGTTCAAATTCAAAATACTGTCCACAGATATTTTCCAGTATTAAGCACATACTCATTTGTAAAGATAATTTATAAAAGTAAAAAAAAAATATTGACAAATATGTTGATAAAAGCAATTGGCATATGTCTTAAAACACACAAGGTAGGGCTTAACGGGGCTTGTCCCTCTACTGTAAAGCAGGTGTAAGTTACCGAGCAACCACTTTTTCCTTTTTGCAAACTGAGGACATAAAACAGGATGACTTTATTATTAAAATTCGTTGCAAGGATAAAGAAATTGGAGCTTTAGACTCCTCTATCGTCGCTATGTCACAGCTAATGTGTTTACTTGTGGTGTTGACGCTGCAAACGCGGCCATATCCGCCGCGGTCCGCGGCCGACACGTACACGATGGCACGTACCGCCCTCGACTCAGCCCACCCCACTCGCTTGTAGAAATACAGCGTGTGTCAAAAAGAATGGCCTGATTACAATACTCCATATTTATTGATGAAAACATACTACAACATGGGATAAACTGCAAAATATTCAGAAACTCTGTGCTTCTACAAATGCTCTGTGTGTCCACTAGCAGGAGCACAAACACCATCTCGGCATAGCTACACTACTCGCCATTAAAATTGCTACACCAAGAAGAAATGCAGATGATGAACGGGTATTCATTGGACAAATACATTATACTAGAACTGACAAGTGATTACATTTTCACGCAATTTGGGTGCATACATCCTGAGAAATCAGTACCCAGAACAACCATTTCTGGTCTTAATAACGGCCTTGATACACCTGGGCATTGAGTCAAACAGAGCTTGGATGGCGTGTACAGGTACAGCTGCCCATGCAGCTTCAACACGATACCACAGTTCATCAAGAGTAGTGATTGGCGTATTGTGACGAGCCAGTTGCTCGGCCACTATTGACCAGACGTTTTCAATTGGTGAGAGATATGGAGAATGTGCTGGCCAGGGCAGCACTCGAACAATTTCTGTATCCAAAAAGGCCCGTACAGGACCTGCAACATGCGGTCGTTCATTATCCCGCTGAAATGTAGGGTTTCGGCGGAATCGAAGGAAGGGTAGAGCCACGGGTCGTCACACATCTGAAATGTAACGTCCACTGTTCAAAGTGCCGTCAATGCGACCAAGAAGTGACCGAGAGTGTAACCAATGGCACCCCATACCATCACGCCGGGTGATACGCCAGTATGGCGACGATGAATACACGCTTCCAATGTGCGTTCACCGCGATGTCGCTAAACACGCATGCGACCATCATGATGCTGTCAACAGAACCTGGATTCATCCAAAAAAATGACGTTTTCCTAGTCGTGCACCCAGGTTCGTCGTTGAGTACACCATCGCAGGCACTCCTGTTTGTGATGCAGCGTCAAGTGTACCCGCAGTCATGGTCTTCGAGCTGATAGTCCATGTTGCTACAAACGTCGTCGAACTGTTCGTGCACATGGTTGTTGTCTTGCAAACGTCCCCATCTGTTGACTCGGGGATCGAGACGTGGCTGCACGATCCGTTACAGCCATGCGGATAAGATGCCTGTCATCTCGACTGCTAGTGATACGAGGCCGTTGGGATCCAGTACGCATTTCTCCTCCTTACACGAGGCATCACAACAACGTTTCACCAGGCAATGCCGGTCAACTGCTGTTTGTGTATGAGAAATCGGTTGGAAACTTTCCTCATGTCAGCACGTTGTAGGTGTCGCCACCGGCGCCAACCTTGTGTGAATGCTCTGAAAAGCTAATCATCTGCATATCACAGCATCTTCTTCTTGTCGGTTAAATTTCGCGTCTGTAGCACGTCATCTTCTTGGTGTAGCAATTTTAATGGCCAGTAGTGTAAATTCGTCAGTATCTGCTTTTACATATGTTATGACGGATGTTATTCTGTTCTTCACTTCTATGTCACGAGGTAAAAGAGAGAACAACACACTTTCCTTCACATATTTCCAGAAGAAAACGACCTATCTTCAACTGCATCAGAATTGGTTCGTCCGATGACTTCATTTTCCAACAGCATGGAGCGCCACCACCCTGGAACAACAACGTACGTCAGTTTCTCAATGACACTCTGCCTCACTGCTGGACAGAGCGCACGGGACCCCGAGACAAGCCCTGCTGAACTCTTGGCCTCCGAGATCGCCAGACGTGACTCCATGCGTTTTTTTATGGGGATGTGTGAATGAAAGTTTGCTTATCTCCCCTTTACCTCGCAAGTGGAGAACAGAGTAACAGCCGCCATAACGTTTGTAAAGTTTATATCGAAATTAGCATTCGTGTAGATGTTGTTTGTGCTGGTGCTAGTGCACGTATAGAGCATTTGTAACAGCTTAGCTAGAACTTTACGATTTTGTAAGTGTTTTGCAATTAATCCCTTGTCTGTAGTTTTTTTATCAATAAATATGCAGTTTTAATATCAGGTCATTCTTTTTGAAACATCCTGTACGACTTATCTTTTGTCATCTGACAGGTTCTGAGGAAGACAGTGGCCGAAACGCGTTAAGGTGTACAGATAAAAAAAAAACTAAAATAAAAATAGGGATCAGGACGTACAATTATATTGAAGAGCGATGTCATTTTCATACGAATAGGCATTCTTAAATTCTCGAACACTTTGCACATCTTTTCTAGATACGTTTCATATATTCTCATCACGTTTTCGCGTGTTTGACAAGATATACAAATGTAAGAAGACACAAAAGCAACATATTTTTGGCGAAATAGGGAAGCGGCCAGTACCTACGAAACTGGAAATTTACAACGAAACACGTCGAGGTGCTGGGGGAATCATTATTTACATACAAGGAACATATCTTCTGACCGAAAAGCTATAGCGTTGTTTTTCTTACGGACCCCACAGAAGAACGACGGATTGCACCGTTCTGTCGCCAGGTCGTGCTGTGTGTCTGCAGATCGCAAGTGTGTCGTCACATCGCAGATTGCAGCGATCTAACGCAGAACGCTTGGAATTCCCGCGTAAGTCCCTCATTGAAATTACGAAAATCACTAGGGCCATTATTGATAACATCTGCGCAGACACATGAAGACTGAAAAACCATTGTGTAAATACTTACAGCCAAACTAAGAGACTAATGAATGAAAAAAGGCATTGCATTAGCACGCTGGAAAGAAGTACACAACCCATTTCACGCTAATGGAACGTGACTTACAGTTCCCAAGAGAAGCGTTTCCAAATACGTTCAATAAGTATGAGCATTTGTTGTTAATTGTATTTATTTATTTTTCAAATATTAGTGGACATTCGGAGAACAACTGCCAGCGATGTTAAACATAACGGTTCGTTTTGCGCAGCAGGATGTTGCCGGCGCAGAGCGTTCGTAATACTGGATGAAGTTGTTTGGTAAATAGTTCATGGTTTACGGGGTCGAAACGAGCGACCTATTGCAAGCGATATCGTTGGTGATGCCACCAGCGACCCGTCACTTTTTTTTTGGGACCCTTTATTCTTTCTTTGAAACAACCGTGGCGTATACTGAAATTACACTTCCAGTCACAAAAATAGCTTTAATTATAATTGTGTATCTCATCATGTACTTACTTTTTATCTTGAGGGTCTGATATGTCATCGTGCATGATTAATGATGTTTTGACTATAGCCGAAATTTTTACACACATTCATTTGATAGACTATTCGCAAATGTGACTGATTCTGTACCTCATTACTCCGCTCTGGCGTAGGAAGTAAGATCTCGCTTTTGACTCGCGCAGCATTTCACGAGATTTGACGTTCAGATCGTAGTCTCTAAAATGAAAGCCCGAAATAGCGGTTCTCCACACTTTCTCCTCACTGCGCTAATTGGTCTCGGCTACATGAATGTGTATCCCACGACGCGGTTTCTTTTTCTGTGGCTTCAATGAAAGGTTACGCAGACAGACGCCGAGTGGCAAAACAACATATTTCCGTGTCCTGTAGTCAGTCATTGCAGTAGAATGATGGGGCAGTTTCATGGGCAAGACATGATTTATGTGTGTGAATGCAGACGGTAAATCCGCGGATATGTTGAAGAACAGCTCTCGTATTTACTGCTTGGCGAGGACGTCGAGATTCAGCGATGTTTGACGAGTGTCACACCGGTTATCTTTCCGCGAAATGTGTCTAAGAATTTCAACAATGCTCAAAACCCGAGCGTTTTCCATCGTCGGGAGGTGCTTAGTTTTTGTTTCATCCCAGTTTTTGTACAGGCATCGTTCTTTCTATAACTACTTTCCCGTCGATAAGAAAGAAATCATCTAGAGAGTGAAATGCTCCTGCCCATATATATCAGCATGGATTTCCCAAGAAGCGCTAGTGTGAAACACAGCTCGCGTTTTGCACACACGATATCCCGCGAATCACGGATGCAGTCCGACAAGCATATCATAACGAAATTACTAAACGGGTAAACAGATGCACGGTTTCTGTTGCAGTTGCCTATGTAACGAATTCTATGGGCAAAAATACTTATATTTTCAGTATTTCAAATAATTACTTACCGAATTTGAAAATTTACCATGCGACCGCAGTTCTACCCTCTAAAAGATATAACCTTCCGTTAAAGGTTTAACACTGTAAGTAGAGTGTCACAGATAGAAACCGTGTATGTCTGGAGGCATCGCAGCTCACTATTATCGAAACTGTGTTAGTCTAGTATTCGAACAAACTTTAAGCACTAAGCGCCGCGCGGTTGTCCATAGCGTAAGTTAGTTTAAGTTAGATTGAATAGTGTGTAGGCTTAGGGACCGATGACCTCAGCAGTTTGGTCCCATAAGAGCTTACCACAAATTTCCAGCATTAAGTACGATAGCGTCCACATATACCTCTGAATGTATTGTTGACCAGACATGACGTCATAAAGATTGGGCTGTGTGACAACGTAGCTCTTCTTAGCACGAAGCCGTTTTACACAAGGTAATTTGATTGTTTAAAGAACTGCACGCGACTGTGTGTGTGTGTGTGTGGGGGGGGGGGCAATATCAATTAACCAAAGCATCAAAAAGATTAAGGCAGTACCAATTAATGGCAAAATATGACATTACTGCACCGTAATGTGACCAGAGGTCCTATACACTGCAGAATGCCTTGCTATGAATAAAAAAGGTCTGATCTAGAATTTAATAATGAGAGAAAGAGGCCGGCCGCGGTGGTCTAGCGGTTCTGGCGCTGCAGTCCGGAACCGCGGGACTGCTACGGTCGCAGGTTCGAATCCTGCCTCGGGCATGGGTGTGTGTGATGTCCTTAGGTTAGTTAGGTTTAAGTAGTTCTAAGTTCTAGGGACTTATGACCTAAGATGTTGAGTCCCATAGTGCTCAGAGCCATTTTTTTTTGAGAGAAAGAGATATTGATCAAAGAAAATTGTGAATTCAGGAGATAACGCCATCATGGACTCCATGATGGTGATGAAGTCCCATACTCCTTGAAAGAGCGTATGGGAACGATGCGGGAGACCCGCACCGCCGTACTAGGCAAGGTCCTTGGAGGTGGCTTGCCATTGCCTTCCTCCGACCGTAATGGGGATGAATGATGATGATGAAGACGACACAACACCCAGTCATCTCGAGGCAGGTGAAAATCCCTGACTCCGCCGGGAATCGAACCCGGGACCACGAGCTGAGGACCTGGACTCCATACCCACGTAGAATAAACCACAGACAACATTCGAAGGAGTCCCTAAAGTTTGAGCGATCGGATGTATCATTACGTTATTAACAAAAAAATCAATGACGGGTGGTTCACCGAGGCAGAAAAAGGCCTACAAGACGCGGCGCTAACATTGGAGGATATCCATAGACTCATTCCACTCAAGAATAGACACCAAGAGCATCTCGGTTTCCAAGGAAAGTCAAAACTTACAACAGTTAGGACGTGGACTGAAGCGTGGAAAAGACTACGGGAACAACGAGCAACAGTTAAAGCCCAGGAGCAAGAAAAACGAAAAGTGCAGTTGAAATAGCGTGGTCCGGGGACGGCCAACACGAAAAGAAGAAGAAGAAAGACATAAACAGCATTAATACCTCAATGGATAAAAGAAAGCCAGCAAATTTTGCGCAATATCACCTGACAACAAACATGTTTCGATGTCCTGACGGTTTTTGGGGAACTATTAGTGTCCACTCGTCATAAACAGGTTCCCCCTTGACACGCGCTGTAAGGAGAGTGAGTAATCCTGTGTACTATAGAACATAAGAAGATTTTGAGGACCAATTTATTAAAAGGCTCCTTATTAAGAAACAAATAACGATTGAGTGTCGTGTAGTATTCATTGAAAAGTGCCACGGAAGTATTAATAACGCGACAGCGTACAGCGTTCCCTTTACAAATGCGCCGCTGTGGTCGTAAGCGATCAATGGCAGTAGTTATCGATGCATTCCTGTCAAGTGCTGTCACGGCAACAACCATTAATATAGTTGCCGATAATAACGGTAGCGGCCGGATTTATTTTCGAGCGTGGCGAAACGTGATGTTTGTCGCGGCGGAATGAGGCAAATGTCAGACCGCGAGTTACGTCAGATTGCAAAATGGAGCGAGATTTCTTGCGTGTCTCTGGTGACCGGTCGGCGCTGCGGTGAATCGGAGTGGACTGCTAGCGGCAAGAAGCCTGACGGATGGTCGACAGAGCTAGGAACTGCCGTCCTGACTTGTTTTATGGCGAACTTGGCCCGTTGTGTCGCACATCCGTGGTCTGTTACCATAACACGCTGTTCCGTTCCGGATTCGTGTCGTAACCGATGTGGCGGCGCGACGTTCTCGCGGGCGTTCAGGAGATCTGCAGCTAAAACATGGGGCATAGTATCGTGTCAAAATGCAGACATTAGAAAACGTTAGAGGCTCAGTCAAAACGAATTATTTGTGGCGTACATTGAGAAAAACTCAGAACGTTGTTGTCGTGCGCTGTTTAATCCGAAGACTGGTTTGATGCAGTTCTCCAAGCTAATCTATCTTGTGCAAGCCTCTTCATCTTTGCGCAGCTACTGCAACCGACATACATTTGAACGTGCATGCTATGTTGGAGCCCTGGGTTTCCTTTACAACCCCCCCCCTCCTCTCCCCCCCCCCCCCCAGACACACATTTCCTTCCACTACCAAATTAAGAATCCTTGGTGCCTCTGGATGTGCAGTCGTGGACTGTGCGGCTGGTCCCAGCGGAGGTTCGAGTCCTCCCTCGAGCATGGGTGTGTGTGTTTGTCCTTAGGATAATTTAGGTTAAGTAGTGTGTAAGTTTAGGGACTGATGAGCTTAGCAGTTAAGTCCCATAAGATTTCATACACATTTGAACATTTTGCCTTTGGATGTGTCCTGTCAACGCATCTCATCTTTTAGTCGTACTGCGCCATAAATTTCTTTTCTCCCCAATTCGATTCAGTACCTCTTCATTAATTATTCGATCTAATCCTCAGCATTCTTTTAAACCACTAAATTTCAGAAGTTTCTGTTCTCTTCTTGTCTGAACTGCTTATTGCCCACGTTTTACTTGCGTACGAGAGTACACTCCAGATAAATAACTTCTGTATGAAAGGTTCTAAAAATGCATAAGTGCTGCCATAATGTGTGTACATTGGCCACATTGCTTGTGTGAGTGACAATGTGCGAGATACAGTAATATTTGCAAAAGACAGCCCAGTGCTGCGTGCGTGCTGTGTACATGGTCCCCAAGGTTAGATGCATATTTATTTTCATTCACTGTGCCTTTAAGAATGCCACGAAAATATTCCCCAGACCATAACACTATCTACTCCAGCCAGCCCCTTCCGATGGTTGTTGCAGGGTGTTTGCCGTAAAGGGACCACACCGTGGTTCAGGTCGAAAAAAATCGATTTTCGATTTTCATCATATTTCGATAGATTAAGTACTCTGAAATGGATATTGTTGAAAAAAATTATTTCGAGCATTTACAGAGCATTTTCCTACCACGTGTGTTTATGTGCCACACCCACTTTTCTTTCACCCACTTTTCTGCATATATTTTAGGTCTTCATATTCCCTAGATTGCACGTTAGGGATTTTTTTTACTCCTGAGTGTGTTGGCTATCCTTGGAATGCAACGGTCGGTATTATTTTGTTTCTGCTGTTTGTAAACAACACGCTTTCCAACACGTTTTGTTCAAGTGTGATTGCGAGTAGCTGCAATAGAAAACTTGGAGGCAAATAGGAGAAATAAAGAAAATTTGGAGGCAATGAAGAGAAATGTTTGGGCTATAGTCTTCCTTAAGTCCTCTACTGATGATGGATTGTGTCCATCAGGAGAAAATTCGTGGTGCAAATACAATAGGGCTCAGGCAACTGGAGAATGTTATTCTCGCCAGGATTCTCTTCCTGCTGCTGTTATTACAGCAATTAAACCTATTTTTAGAGACTTGGCTCATCCTTACCTTCTAAGGAAATGTCTGCTTGGGCAGACACAGAACCCAAATGAATGTTTCAACAGCATAATTTGGAACCGCCTTCCTAAAACTGTATTTCTAGGCATGCCTACAATGAAACTAGGAGTTGGGTCGTTTCGGGGAGAAGACCAGACAGCGAGGTCATCGGTCTCATCGGATTAGGGAAGGACCGGGAAGGAAGTCGGCCGTGCCCTTTCAAAGGAACCATCTCGGCATTTGCCTGGAGCGATTTAGAGAAATCACCGGAAACCTAAATCAGGATGGCCGGACGCAGAAACTAGGAGTTCATGATGCTCTTATTACATTCAGTTGTGGTAATATTGGAAAGTGTTGGGTACTGAAAAAGCTGGGAATTACTCCTCGTGAAAATATGATCACTGGGCTGCAACATTGCGATAAAATGAGGACAGCCGATGCAGACAGGTCTGCATCTAATATGGCCAAGAAAGCAAGACAAACATCCAGGAAGGTGAAAAAGAAGCTGGAAGACCTGCTAGAGGCCAACGAAGGGCCATCATATGCAGCAGGACAGTTTTAATTAACTATAAGTAACAAATTTCCAAAGTTTTTTTCTTTAAAGTCAATTTACCGCAAACTAAAATTTTCAGTACATATGCCGCATTATAACAGAAATATAATAGATAAATGAATGAAATTTTTAGAGACTCGGCATAACATAAAAAAGCCACCTCTGGTACTACATTCATTAATATTCCCCCATTAGGAAGTTCACAAAAAATATTTTTTGCAGAAAAAAACAGTATTTTGTTAACAAATTTAAAAAAGTATTTCTTAAAAACTATAAAAAGGATAAAGTAGATTTTAGTGCAGTTGACTCTATTGGCATTATGTAACATACAGTAAAAATATTGGGTTAGATAGGCAGAGTGTGGTCCCCTTAAGGGGAGCCGGAGGTGCCTATGCTGCCCATGTTAAAATCACTAAGTTTGAGGAACATTTATGAATAAACTACCAAATAGAAAAATTTGAATTTTTTTTACATATAGAGTGGTTTAGTATTGCAGTTATGACAGAGGGATTTTGGAGTATCTTTTCTAGTTTCCTTCCAATTATTTTTTGTATTAATGACCCAAATTTTTTTTACAAATAATTGCTTTATAATTAAACTGAAATGAAACTACTGAACATATTGCCAAATGGCTGTGTTACGATGTAAGTTTGACCACTAGGAGTGCTGTATAAAAATTTCATCTCTCTAGCTTGAGTGGATTTTGAGAAAATGTTCCTTATATTCAAAAAATTCTAATTTACGGGAAATGGCTATCATCCTGCACTATAGGATGGATTATCAGGGTCTTCTTCTTCATCCTCCGAAAGCTTCCTCTTCTGTCTTCTTTTCTGGCCTGTTGTTCCATCATACTTCATATGCCTTTCTCTTCTTTCTGCTCCTCTTATCCTTTCTCTGTCAATATTTCTTAGTGCTCGTACAGTGTTCACCCCAGCTGTAAATCCTAATGCCTTCAGAACTTCACACTTCACACTGTTCCCTTGGTTGTAGGTTGCTATTGCACCATAAATGCCAAAGTGCAGTGTTTTTATGCTTACAAACACCCTTTTAGGAATCACTTTCCAAATCAAATTATTTACGCTCTCATTAGGATTCTGCGTCTTTCCGTGTAGACATTTGTGTAACAATTCTGGCTGTGCTAAGTCATGAAAAATTGGTTTTATTGTTCCCTCCTGATTCTTGTACATACTGCATATTACCCGCTTTACACAAGAAGTATAATACTACCAACAACAGGCGCAACACTGAACTTATTCGAAACGGTAAACAGCAGAGAGACGATGTTCCGGGCTCTTATTCCTTGTAGTATCGCACTTGGTATTAGTGTTAATTTTATTTTCCCTGCCTTCTTCCTCTTCTTATATACGCGGTTACTAAAACGTGGCATCGTAACCAGAACAAAAGTGTACGACAATATTAAATGGAGCAAGATGTTCGAAATTCTGAGGAAAATAGGAGTAAGCTGTAAGGAAATACGGGTAATATTTGTCACAGAAAACAATGTACCCAACCCTTGCACACTCGCTGCATGCGTAACATACGGCGCTGTATGCGTAACAGGCCGAGAAAATCCCAAGCAGTTCGCCAGGAAGTCAGGAGAGGGTGTTAGATGCCGCCCATTTCCTCTGCAGGCGTGGGGGAAAATGGTAATAACTCCACTTCTAGGGCGAGTAGAACAATAATTAAAAGTTTACATTAAAGAGGAATGTTCCAATTAATTTTCGGCAGCAAAAAAAAAAAAAAAATCGTAATTTCTTGGATATGACCACCTCCGGCTCCCCTTAAGACGTTTCACGCCGAACACGCCATCGGCCATCTGTCCGCCTAAAACGCGATTCATCTGAAAGGCCAACTGTCGCCACTCAGTGGACGTACAGTTGCGGCACTGGCGTGCAAATTCCAGCCTTCATCGCCGACGAACAGCAGTCAGCAGGGGTGCATGAATAAGGCACCTGCTGCGAACGCCCATATGTAGTAGCGTTCGCTGAATGGTCGTTGAGGAGACACCGTTGGTAGCCCCTTGGTTCATCTGGACGGTCAGTTGCTCAACAGTTGCAAGTCCCGTATACATCTCCGCAGCCGTCGTTCACCATTGTCGTATACGCCCCGTGGTACATCACAGTTGCCTCGGTGTCAGTTCCATAAGTGCCATTTTGCTACGCACGGTACACTTTCTACATCTACATCGACATTTATACTCCGCAAGCCACCCAGCGGCGTGTTCCAATCGCGTATGGTTCGCGGGAAGAACGACTGCCGGAAAGCCTCCGTGCGCGCTCGAATCTCTCTAATTTTACATTCGTGATCTCCTCGGGAGGTAAATGTAGGGGGAAGCAATATATTCGATACCTCATCCGGAAACGCACCCTCTCGAAACCTGGATAGTAAGCTACACCACGATGCAGAGTGCCTCTCTTGCAGAGTCTGCCACTTGAGTTTGCTAAACATCTCCGTAACGCTATCACGGTTACCAAATAACCCTGTGACGAAACGCGCCGCTCTTCTTTGGATCTTCTCTATCTCCTCCGTCAACCCGATCTGGTACGGGTCCCACACTGATGAGCAATACTCAAGTATAGGTCGAACGAGTGTTTTGTAAGCCACCTCCTTTGTTAATAGACTACATTTTCTACGGACTCTCCCAATGAATCTCAACCTGGTACCCGCCTTACCAACAATTAATTTTATATGATTATTCCACATCAAATCGTTCCGTAGGCATACTCCCTGATATTTTACAGAAGTAACTACTACCAGTGTTTGTTCTGCTATCATATCATCATACAAGAAACGATCCTCTTTCTATGTGTTCGCAATACATTACATTTTTGTATGTTAACGGTCAGTTGCCACTCCCTGCACCAAGTGCCTATCCGCGGCAGATCTTCCTGCATTTCGCTGCAATTTTCTAATGCTGCAACTCCTCTGTATATTACAGCATCATCCGCGAAAAGCCGCATGGAACTTCACACACTATCTTACTAGGTCGTTTATATATATTGTGAAAAGCAATGGTCCCATAACACTCCCCCTGTGGCACGCCAGAGGTTACTTTAACCTCTGTAGACGTTCCTCCATTGAGAACAACATGCTGTATTCTGTTTGCTAAAAACTCTTCAATCCAGCCACACAGCTGGTCTGATATTCCGTAGGCTCTTGCTTTATTTATCAGGCGACAGTGCGGAACTGTACCGAACGCCTTCCGGAAGTCAAGGAAAATGGCATCTACCTGGGAGCCTGTATCTAATATTTTCTGGGTCTCATGAACAAATAAAGCGAGTTGGGTCTCACACGATCGCTGTTTCCGGAATCCATGTTGATTCCTACAGAGTAGATTCTGGGTTTCCAGAAATGACATGATACGCGAGCAAAAAACATGTTCTAAAATTCTACAACAGATCAATGTCAGAGATGTAGGTAGGCCTATAGTTTTGCTCACCTGCTCGACGACCCTTTTTGAAAACTGGAACTACCTGTGCTTTTTTTCCAATCATTTGAAAACTTCTGTTCCTCTAGGGACTTGCGGTACAGGGCTGTTAGAAGGGGGCAAGTTCTTTCGCGTACTCTGTGTAGAATCGAACTGGTATTCCGTCATGTCCTGTGGACTTTCCTCTGATGAGTGATTTCAGTTCCTTTTCTATTTCTTGGACACTTATTTCGATGTCAGCCACAGTGGCACACGAACAGTTTACAGACTTAACCGTTTTGGAAATGCTTCCGTCCTTGGCCAGAGAACCACTGATAGTGACCTACTGGATGTAAAATAAACCGCTCCGTTTTCGCATTACGTAAACATCGCCCCCCACGCTTCATTCACCGTCCACTGTTAGTACTGCCACCTGTCGTCTGTGAGTAGTTACTGCACGTGGCCGTCGAACATAGGTGGTGGTTACATTAATGTGACTGGACCGTGTATGCCTCAAATGCTCGATGAATTTAGTGAGAACTATTACGCGGCAAGTTGCGCGCACCAGACGAAGACAACGTATTCGAGCACTGACAACCTGCCTCTGTAGAGGAGCCTGATGTCACACAAAAACCGGACAAAAACTGGTCACCCTCCCAGAACACACCATGCTAAAATCGTTTAGGATCGCCTCTAGCTTCAATAACTGCCTCAATTCCACGGTGACGATGATCCAAAAATTTCTCCAGGTATGCTGCATCCAGTTGAAGCCAATCACTCGTGGTCAGATCCTGAAGAGCTGCCACTCCACGGGGAAGTTGAACACTTCGTTAACCGGTTGTTCAAAATGGTCACAGACATTTTCTGTGTTTCTCAACTGGAGACAAAATCTTTAAACGGGTACTCGACCATGTTTCGCACTTTATTCTTAAATGCACTTCTTGAGTACATATGCTATACATTTCGAAATTACCGGTTCTGGTTACTGTAATCATCACATATGTACCAACAGAACACGTACCGGGCGATCAAAAAGTCGTATAAATTTGAAAACTGAATAAATCACGGAATAATGTAGATAGAGAGGTACAAATTGACACACCTGCTTGGGAATGACATTGGGTTTTATTAGAACAAAAAAAGGTTCAAAAAATGTCAGACAGATGGCGCTTCAGCTGATCAGAATAGCAATAATTAGCATAACAAAGTAAGACAAAGCAAAGATGATGTTCTTTACAGGAAATGCTCAATACGTCCACCATCATTCCTCAACAATAGCTGTAGTCGAGGAATAATGTTGTGAACAGCACTGTAAAGCATGTCCGGAGTTATGGTGAGGCATTGGCGTCAGATGTTGTCTTTCAGCATCGCTAGAGATGTCGGTCGATCACGACACACTTGCGACTTCAGGTAACCCCAAGGCCAATAATCGCACGGACTGAGGTCTGGGGACCTGGGAGGCCCAGCATGACGAAACTGGCGGCTGAGCACACGATCATCACCAAACGACACGCGCAAGACATCTTTCACGCGTCAAGCAATATAGGGTGTTTTTTTATGGCTCTAATAAAACCCCATGTCATTCCAAGCATGTGTGTCAATTTTTACCTCTCTATCTACATTATTCCGTGGTTTATTAAGTTTTCAAATTTATACTGACTTTTTGATCACCCGGTATTTTTGTCGCATTAGTGTTTTTCCTACTGGTGTTGTTTTGCTGCTGACAGGGTTCGCGAGTGTGACACTGTTGTGCATTGACTTTTGCAGCTGTTGTCCCCTTTCGTCACAATACTCTTGGATGACCGATCGTCACGACTACTCAACACAACACTTTCGTCCGTGATGTGACTTAGCGGATAATGTTTTTCCGCTCTCGATGTACGCAGTATAAATCTTCGATATTGTGCCTCTTAGAACACCAAACACTTGGTCTAACGTTGGTTACCGAAGTAGCCGCCATACGAGCGCCAACAATTTGCCCTCGTTCGAATTCATTAAGCTCTGACATAATAGACTCAGAACTACACAGAACACTGTTCACTTGCTACGTATTGAGGACACTGCACAGATGGCAATCGTCGTCCAATACAACGGCGCAACCTCCAGGCTTTGCTTGTATCTGCATTGAGCCTGCATATTTCGCAGTTTTTCTATATTTTTGTCCAACACCTGTAGATACGTAAATAGCCACCATATGTGTGTGTGTGTAAATAAGATGTCAGCTGCACGGCTGTTAGCCTTGTCCAGACTGTTCAGATTTACCGGCACATCTGCGTTCCACGAAAAAAATAACAAACTCCGAGGCAAGGGCAACAGGAGAAGCAAGCTGGGCGATACGTGAGAGCCCGACGGGCACAGAAAGTGAATTGCTTGCCTTGGAACGCGCCAAGATTGCTCGCATTACGAGCACGTGTAACACGTCGCTAGCGGGAGCAATGGCCTGTGTCTCTGTCTCAGTGTGCTCTTCCTCCTCCCCCCCCCCCCATCTCTCTCTCTCTCTCTCTCTCTCTCTCTCTCTCTCTCTCTCACACACACACACGCACGCACACACACACACACACACACACACACACACACACACACACACACACAAAATACCGCAGTGAGCGTTTTAATGAAGCTACAGTGCTTCGACAAGGTGTTAGTATTTGGGACGTCCTTCACAGTGACATACTCCCAGTACATCAAGATATTCATGACTTCCTGAATCGTCGACCTCGGTCCACAAGCGCATCTCTCGTGACACACACACACACACACACACACACACACACACACACACACAGCACAGAACCAAGCGCGACATGCTGGTTTTGTTTGTGCTCCGTAAACATAAGCAGATAGATTGAATGAGTTAAACGCTATTAAACAAATAGAAGTAAACAACGCATATGATGTCAGTGTGGTGAATCGCCTTATCCACAGGGGGAAGGGGACACTAAAAGTAGAACTAGCTATGGACAACAAATTCATTACCGTGCCATATATTGGCAAAACCACAAAATAATTGCCGAATATACACACGACGCACCACGATGGAATTATCCAAATGAGACTGGAATCAGTAAGTGTAATGTACACGTACAGACAAATAAATGATTACAGTTTCAGAAAAACTGGTTGATATATTCAACACAAAGAGATTCACAAACTAGGCAAGTGAATAACCCTGGCCCTTATGCAAGCTGTTATTCGATTTGGCATTGCTTAGTTGTATGTGCTCCTGAGGGATATCGTGCCAAATTCTGTCCAACTGGCGAGTTAAATCATGAAAATACCGAGCTGAGGGCTCTGTCCATAATGCTCCAAATGTTTTCAGTTGGGGAGAGATCTAATGACCTTGCGGGCCAAGACAGGTTTTGGCAAGCACGAAGAAAAGCAGTAGAAACTCTCGCCATGTGCAGGCGGGCATTATCTTGCTGAAATGTAAGACAGGATGGCTTACCGTGAAGGGCAACACAACGTGGTACAGAATATCTTCGACGTACTGCTGTGCTGTTAGGATGCCGTGTACCACAGCCAAAGGGGTCCTACTATGAAAATAAATGGCACACCAGACCACCACTTCTGATTGTCGGACCGTGTGACCGGCGTTAGGTTTATATCCCAACGTGTACGGAGGGTATCAGGCACCTCTTTGCTGGCCATCGGGGCTTAGTTCGAAGCAAGACTTATCACTGAAGATAATTCTACACCAGTCAATGAGATTCCAGGCTGAAGACGTCTCTGGAGAAGCTCCGGACAACTCTGACCCGCTTGGGATTTTGACGATCTAACGCGCCAACTGGACAGAGTTCGATATAACATCTCTCAGGAGGACACCAGCAGTTCTATCAATCAGTGCCAAGATGAATAACTGTTTATATCGGGGCCAGAGATGGCCCAATGCGTTACTAACTTGCTCAATTTGTGAAGCTCTTTCTCTTGAATAAATCAGCCAATTTTCTGAAACTGTAATTATTTCTTCGTCTGTAGATATGTAGATCACATCTAACGATTTCCATCCCATTCGGATAATTCCTTCGTGGTGTGTTGTTTGTTTTGTAGAGTGAATTTAAACCGTGAAACGTCTAGATGATATTCCGAGCGAAAACCTTAGATGGGGCATGACGTTGGGAACGGGAAAGTAAATAGAACAAGAATACAGCGATCCTCGTGTGACGCCGACGTATTAGGACAAACATAAAGAACATTTTGGACAAGTTATGAAGAGCACAGAGGTTTCAGATGAATAAATACCGGTAAATCTATGATAGCCAAACGCGTATACAATACAGGCCACCTTAGAAAAGGCACTGAAGAGGATTTGGAGGTGGTGCACGTGAAAAACATGCAGGAATTGCACTGGAATCTGTATTGTAGTGGAGGTATGAGCACAACAACTCGTAGAAACTAATAGAGAGAGAGAGAGAGAGAGAGAGAGAGAGAGAGAGAGAGAGAGAATATCTTCCACTTAGTACAAAGATATGTCAACTGTAATATTCCCCGGTTGTGAATTTTCGAAGCAAAATAACTTTCTAAATTACGTTCTCTGTGATTGCAGATGCAAAAGAAAGAAAAACAGCTGTAATCCCAAATATGAGAAACCAGAAATTCGAATTAGTGAATACTTTCTTAAAAACTCATACATACATACTGAAGAGCCAAAGAAACTGGTACACCGGCCTAATATCGTGTAAGTCCCCGTGAGCATGTGGCATGGACTCGACTAATGTCTGCAGTAGCGCTGCAGGGAACTGACACCATGAATCCAGCAGGGCTGTCCATAAATCCGTAACAGTACGAGGACACCAGCCTAATATCGTGTAAGTCCCCGTGAGCATGTGGCATGGACTCGACTAATGTCTGCAGTAGCGCTGCAGGGAACTGACACCATGAATCCAGCAGGGCTGTCCATAAATCCGTAACAGTACGAGGACACCAGCCTAATATCGTGTAAGTCCCCGTGAGCATGTGGCATGGACTCGACTAATGTCTGCAGTAGCGCTGCAGGGAACTGACACCATGAATCCAGCAGGGCTGTCCATAAATCCGTAACAGTACGAGGACACCAGCCTAATATCGTGTAAGTCCCCGTGAGCATGTGGCATGGACTCGACTAATGTCTGCAGTAGCGCTGCAGGGAACTGACACCATGAATCCAGCAGGGCTGTCCATAAATCCGTAACAGTACGAGGACACCAGCCTAATATCGTGTAAGTCCCCGTGAGCATGTGGCATGGACTCGACTAATGTCTGCAGTAGCGCTGCAGGGAACTGACACCATGAATCCAGCAGGGCTGTCCATAAATCCGTAACAGTACGAGGACACCAGCCTAATATCGTGTAAGTCCCCGTGAGCATGTGGCATGGACTCGACTAATGTCTGCAGTAGCGCTGCAGGGAACTGACACCATGAATCCAGCAGGGCTGTCCATAAATCCGTAACAGTACGAGGACACCAGCCTAATATCGTGTAAGTCCCCGTGAGCATGTGGCATGGACTCGACTAATGTCTGAAGTAGTGCTGCAGGGAACTGACACCATGAATCCAGCAGGGCTGTCCATAAATCCGTAACAGTACGAGGACACCAGCCTAATATCGTGTAAGTCCCCGTGAGCATGTGGCATGGACTCGACTAATGTCTGCAGTAGCGCTGCAGGGAACTGACACCATGAATCCAGCAGGGCTGTCCATAAATCCGTAACAGTACGAGGACACCAGCCTAATATCGTGTAAGTCCCCGTGAGCATGTGGCATGGACTCGACTAATGTCTGCAGTAGCGCTGCAGGGAACTGACACCATGAATCCAGCAGGGCTGTCCATAAATCCGTAACAGTACGAGGACACCAGCCTAATATCGTGTAAGTCCCCGTGAGCATGTGGCATGGACTCGACTAATGTCTGCAGTAGCGCTGCAGGGAACTGACACCATGAATCCAGCAGGGCTGTCCATAAATCCGTAACAGTACGAGGACACCAGCCTAATATCGTGTAAGTCCCCGTGAGCATGTGGCATGGACTCGACTAATGTCTGCAGTAGCGCTGCAGGGAACTGACACCATGAATCCAGCAGGGCTGTCCATAAATCCGTAACAGTACGAGGACACCAGCCTAATATCGTGTAAGTCCCCGTGAGCATGTGGCATGGACTCGACTAATGTCTGCAGTAGCGCTGCAGGGAACTGACACCATGAATCCAGCAGGGCTGTCCATAAATCCGTAACAGTACGAGGACACCAGCCTAATATCGTGTAAGTCCCCGTGAGCATGTGGCATGGACTCGACTAATGTCTGCAGTAGCGCTGCAGGGAACTGACACCATGAATCCAGCAGGGCTGTCCATAAATCCGTAACAGTACGAGGACACCAGCCTAATATCGTGTAAGTCCCCGTGAGCATGTGGCATGGACTCGACTAATGTCTGCAGTAGCGCTGCAGGGAACTGACACCATGAATCCAGCAGGGCTGTCCATAAATCCGTAACAGTACGAGGACACCAGCCTAATATCGTGTAAGTCCCCGTGAGCATGTGGCATGGACTCGACTAATGTCTGCAGTAGCGCTGCAGGGAACTGACACCATGAATCCAGCAGGGCTGTCCATAAATCCGTAACAGTACGAGGACACCAGCCTAATATCGTGTAAGTCCCCGTGAGCATGTGGCATGGACTCGACTAATGTCTGCAGTAGCGCTGCAGGGAACTGACACCATGAATCCAGCAGGGCTGTCCATAAATCCGTAACAGTACGAGGACACCAGCCTAATATCGTGTAAGTCCCCGTGAGCATGTGGCATGGACTCGACTAATGTCTGCAGTAGCGCTGCAGGGAACTGACACCATGAATCCAGCAGGGCTGTCCATAAATCCGTAACAGTACGAGGACACCAGCCTAATATCGTGTAAGTCCCCGTGAGCATGTGGCATGGACTCGACTAATGTCTGCAGTAGCGCTGCAGGGAACTGACACCATGAATCCAGCAGGGCTGTCCATAAAGCCGTAACAGTACGAGGGGGTGGAGATCTCTTCTGAACGGCAAGTTGCAAAGCGCTCCAGATATGAAACTCAGAAGAGTGTTCCTGGAGCCACTCTGTAGCAATTCTGGACATGTGGGGTGTCACAGTGTCCTGCTGGAATTGCCCAAGTCCGTTGGAATGCACACTGTACATGAATGGATACAGGTGATCAGGCAAGATGCTTACGTACGTACAATTTGAAACGAGACTCGGCCGACCAGGCAACATTTTCCGGTCACGAACAGTCCAATGTCTGTGTTGACGGGCCCAGGCGAGATGTAAAGCTTGTGTCGTGCAGTCATCGAGGGTAAACGAGTGGGCTTCGGCTCCGAAAGCCCATATCGATGACGTTTCGTTCAATGGTTCGCACGCTGACACTTGTTGATGGCGCAGCATTGAAATCTGCAGCAATTTGCGGAAGGATTGCTCTTCTCGTCACGTTGAACGATTATCTTCAGTCGTCGTTGGTCTCGTTCTTACAGGATCTTCTCCGGTAGCAGCGATATCGGAGATTTGATGTTTTACAGGATTCGTGATATTCACGGTGCACTCGTGAAATGGTTGTACGGGAAAATCCCCACTTCATCGCTACCTCGGAGATGCTGTGTCCCATCGTTCGTGCGCTGACTATAACACCACATTCACACTCACATTCTGATAACCTGCTATTGCCGCAGCAGTAACCGATCTACCAACTGCGCCAGACATTTGTTATCTTATACAGGTGTTGGCGGTCTAACAACTGTGCCAGACACTTGTTGTCTTATATAGGCGTTGCCGACCGCAGCGCCGTATTCTGCCTGTTCACATATCTCTGTATTTGAATACGCATGCCCATACCAGATTCTTTTGCACTTTAGTGTATATGTTCACAGTAAAGGGTATTATTTTTGCTGTTTAATAGAAAATAATGAAGAAATCACGGATGTTGCTGCATCTTCAGCGAAACATATCTAGGTAAAAAGAAGAATTAAATTGTGTTACAGATTAATTTGTGAGCAAATACAGGTACAAGGGCATCAACCTCAAGGCGGCTGTTCATAGCTTTATCGTTTAGTATTTGCCGGTAAGCAACGCACGGAACGGCGGATCATTATTATCAGTGCGTGCTGTAGAGACTGTCATGTTTTTTATGCTGTTAAATTAATTTTTCCGGGACATTTTATTTTAAGCCCCTAATAGCGGCGGCTCACGCTAGCCAAACTGCACAAAAACTGACCGCAGTTTATTATCTTTACTCAAAGGGAACGGGAGCTGTCACAGCTGGTGAAGAATTAAGTCTTACTCTAACTGATTCTAAGACTACTTTCAAATTGGGATTATTTTTTTCTTCGATTTGTTGCTGAAGTTTATCTGCACTGCAGGCAAACAACGCATAGTCATTAGCAAAATATGGTCATTTACACGTGATCCATTAATACTGTATTTATTCCTTGTACGTTTTCTTGATATGCAATTCTAGTTATTCTGAGAATATTTTTGCTGATACTGAATTGTTCTCCTGACTCCTGTTTGAGATCTGAGTTTTTCACTATGCTGATGACTTTTAACCCGTTCTTCGTCAACAAAAGTCCGGAGGTTGTTCAGGGATATTTGTTGACTATTTTGGTGTAACAGACCGGTGGTCTCCGATGGCTCGTTACAGAGTAATTGCATTTCGCCTGACTTCGTACACCGTCATTTATATTTGTATGTGTATTGTACTGCAAGTATGCACACAAGAAAGCAAACGTCGACGGCGTGTGCTGTGTGTCTTGTGTGCAACAAACCCTTTCTGTTCACTCACGGCACTTGTCATGACTGTAATAACGTCAACTTTATTTTTCGTCCTCTAACTTGCAATCATTGCTGCTCGGTTTTTTCTCTGGCAGTGTTATTCGTAAGTTAACACTGATGCACAGCAGTATCGACAGGTTTAATAAAAGTAAAGTCATATAGCACTAGTTAGGTAGGTGATTCCGAAGAGCAGTTCAGTTGCCTGATTGGAAAGATTTTTTTCCCTGCTCCTCGCACACACTGGCACCTTTCCCTCGCGAAGAGTCAAAGTTGTGTGAATCCGAAAGTGTAGGTTAGTGTAATCGGTGTGTGTAGTGTAGTCTCACACTTGTGTTAAGATTATGATGAAAGAAGAGAAGGCCCGCATCTCGTGGTCGTGCGGTAGCGTTCTCGCTTCCCACGCCCGGGTTCCCGGATTCGATTCCCGGCGGGGTCAGGGATTTTCTCTGCCTCGTGATGGCTGGGTGTTGTGTGCTGTCCTTAGGTTAGTTAGGTTTAAGTAGTTCTAAGTTCTAGGGGACTGATGACCATAGATGTTAAGTCTCATAGTGCTCAGAGCCATTTGAACCAAAGAAGAGAGGGGATGAAACCCGCTGCCGGTATATAGCCTACTTCTTTAAAATAGCCCCAAGAGGACCGCCTAGCTTAAAATCCCATCCAATCACCCTGGACGGATCACCCTGAAGATGGGTATAGGTTTAAGGAGACTAAACATCTAAGGTCATCAGCCTCCTACAGGTTACTCGACTGTTTTCTGGAAATTGTCTTAAATGATTAATTATGTCATGTTACGCTCCTAACATGCTTTTTTTCCTCTTGATTTTCAGTATGCTGTTATAAAAACGGAAATGAAATTCAAATAATTTGAAAGTCCGCTAAAACGCTCCACTAGGGTCACGTGAAGCCTGTGACGTCACTGGCTAGCCCGCTGCTCCTACTGGCACACAGCTCATTCACAGTGATGTCTTGTTTTGGAATTTACGTTTCCTTAAATCGGTTACAAATGGTGTGTAGTACCATACTGTACAAATACATCTATAAAAACTGCTGATAAGTTGCTTTTGAGTGTTACAGAGACTGATGAGATGATAAAATGTGGTTGCATTGTCTGACAAATTGCCACCACGTCGACATACAAGATAACGAATTTAATTAAAAATGTGCTGCACTGTGAAGCTGACATTAATTTACCTCCGATATATGCTTTACCACTGTTACAAGGAGGGACAGCGTCATTCAACGAAATTAAACTCTTAATGAAAATTGTTGTTTTATCAAAATCTACCTAAATTATTTGGTAGCTTAGTTGTCCGGCACGGTATCTCGGAGTGTTCGGTCAGAGAGGCGCTGGCCCTCTGTAATTAAAAAAAATGAGTAAAGGAATCAACAATGAACTTGAACGGATGTCCTGTGACATCCGCCAAGACCAAACGTACCGTACAATATCGTACAGAATGAAAAGAAAAAGTTGTTACAGCGGTAACTCGTTGAATGTTATTCGAAGATGTTCATAGATCGCTGGTTCGAATCCAGTCCGAAAGAATATTATTGTGTTTTCTTTGCTGTTTACATGCGCTTACATTTGCAATCGCTGTTGAAAACACGTCGCGTTCAAAAAGACATTTGCTAATTAATATGACCACGCACTTTTTACATTATTAGAAACAATGTTCTTTTTATTTTCGTACTGCTCATCTAGGATACTTTTGAAGTTTCAGCATCTTACAAAAAGATGAAATATGTCAGCTTCGGACACTGACGTTAGTTTACACTCACAAACATCACAGCCCTTACGTTATGTAATCTGCGAGTTGTACATGCTTTAAATCTCTCTGTATAATGGTTCAAATGGCTCTCAGCACTATTGGACTTAACATCTGAGGTCATCAGTCCCCTAGAACTTAGAACTACTTATACCTAACTAACCTAAGGACATCACACACATCCATGCCCCAGACAGGATTCCAACCTGCGACCGTAGCGGTCGCGTGGTTCCAGACTGAAGCGCCTAGAACCGCTCGGCCACACCGGTCGGCCTCTCTGTATAGAAAACCTCATCGTCATACACCTAGTTGTACCACGTTAAGTATGGGGATATCTTCACTACTAGCAATGCTTTTCAAAAAAGTGAATTGTTTGTTCGCAGAGTAATTGTATTTGTCTTCTGTTGTACATTTATCAGACTAAGATTAATGTGAAGCTATATATAAAATGTCCCACCATCGAAAGAATTACTATAATCAGTTCTTGCTGATGCTATTCTCGTATTTTGTGTAAAACTTTCAAAAACGCGTGACCCCATTACTTACAGTCGACTGCGCTATTAGTTGCACCAGCGAGCTCCTGCTGGGCACAGTGTCTCTGCTAAGTGTCTTTTATAGAGGAAACACCTCTAAGGTTTGTCAAGAATAATTTTATTGTACTGATAGTCGACAGTTGGTTATAATATACGGACCCATTTTTAAACGTTCCACAATCCCTTGGTTTTGAGCGAGTTTAATTATGTTGGCAGGGAGCAGAGAAAAGAATGTCCGTCATTGTACATATCGTCGCTCTCAACGGATGGAGCCTAAACGCATCAACTTTCGCTAGGTTTCCGCCATCACCACAAAATTCCTTTCTATTGATAATTAAAAGTTGTGATTGGTTTTCCAGCACTAAACAGCTAAAAAATTTGCAGAAAAAGTGCGTAAAAACCTCGTCATTTCGGCTAACACTCCTGTAATACAAGTATAGCTTCTTCTTTACTCCTACTCTGTGACGTCACCAAAGGATCAGCCAATATCTGTTTTCGGTCACGTGACCAAAACGTGAACTTTAATGATAGCCATACGTTATGAGAATATTCAGAGTAAATGTTATTTAAATGTAATAATCAATCGGAATAATAACAATCCGAACGACATTTTTAACATAGGAAAATACCCTATTCATTCCCGAGGTCGAAATATGCATAACCTATCCGTCTGCGTCTTTAATATTGCGTGTGAAGTGGGATAACGATTTCCAAACTTTTGCATAGTGTGTATCGGAGGTGGAGCATGCGTACCAGCCCAGTATTCACCTAGTGGGATGTGAGAAACGGCATAAAAACCATTTTCAAGCTAGTTGGCTCACCAGCCCTCATCATTAATCTGTGAGGTTCGACCCACCTCAGGTTCGTCCCAAATGACCTGGAAGCGGCCCCTTAAAGTGCTCCGTTATCCGGATGAGTACGGAACACCATCAACAGTAACACGTGCCCTCCCTTCACGAGACACTGCGGCGAGGTTTGGAATGTAGTCCAGGGCACTGATGCAAAGACTAGCGATCAGGGACTTAACACCACTACATATCACCCCCCCCCCCCCCCCCCGTCTGCCGTAAAGGCAACGGTAAAGCAGCTAACAGCACATGGTGTAATCAGGCAGCTATCCACCCACGTACTGGCCGCGCCCGACGTTGTTTAACTTCGGTGATCTGACGAGAATCCTTGTATTTAATTAGGTAAGCCGTTCGCTGGTAGGCTCGTGCATGAAGAGTAGGCCGATATGCATCTCGTGTATGCATTTACTACATGCACTACTGGCCATTAAAATTGCTACACCACGAAGATCACGTGTTACAGACGCGAAATTTAACCGACAGGAAGGATATGCTGTGATATGTTAATGATTAGCTTTTCAGAGCATTCTCACAAGGTTGGCGCCGGTGGCGACACCTACAACGTGCTGACATGAGGAAAGTTTCCAACCGATTTCTCATACACAAACAGCAGTTGACCGGCGTCGCCTGGCGAAACGTTGTTGTGATGCCTCGTGTAAGGAGGAGAAATGCCTACCATTGCGTTTCCGACTTTGATAAAGCCTATCGCGATTGCGGTTTATCGTATCGCGACATTGCTGCTCGCGTTGGTCGCGATCCAATGAGAGTTAGCAGAATATGGAATCGGTGGCTTCAGGAGGGTAAAACGGAACGCCGTGCTGGATCCCAACGGCCTCGTATCACTAGCAGTCGAGATGACAGACATCTTATCCGCATGGCTGCAACGGATCGTGCAGCCACGTCTCGATCCCTGAGTCAACAGATGGGGACGTTTGCAAGACAACAACCATCTGCACGAACAGTTCGACGACGTTTGCAGCAGCATGGACTGTCAGCTCGGAGACAATGGCTGCGGTTACTCTTGACGCTGAATCACAGACAGGAGCACCTGCGATGGTGTACTCGACGACGAACCTGGGTGCACGAATGGCAAAACTTCATGTTTTCGGATGAATCCAGGTTCTGTTTACAGCATCATGATGGTCGCATCCCTGTTTGGCGAGATCGCGGTGAACGCACAATGGAAGCGTGTATTCGTAATTGCCATACTGGCGTATCACCCGGCGTGATGGTATGAGGTGCCATTGGTTACACGTCTCGGTCACTTCTTGTTCGCATTGACGGCACTTTGAACAGTGGACGTTACATTTCAGATGTGTTACGACACGTGGCTCTACCCTTCATAATCCATGCGAAACCCTACATTTCAGCAGGATAATGCCATACCGAAATGGCTCTGAGCACTATGGGACTTAACAGCTGAGGTCATCAGTCCCCTAGAACTTAGAACTACTTAAACCTAACTAACCTAAGGACAGCACACACATCCATGCCCGAGGCAGGATTCGAACCTGCGACCGTAGCCGTCGCTTGGTTCCAGACTGAAGCGCCTAGAACCGCTCGGCCACTCCGGCCGGCAATGCACGACCGCATGTTGCAGGTCCTGTACGGGCCTTTCTGGATACAGAAAACGTTCGACTGCTGCCCCGGCCAGCACATTCTCCAGATCTGTTACCAACTGAAAACGTCTGGTCAATGGTGGCCGAGCAACTGTCTCGTCACAATACGCCAGTCACTACTCTTGATGAACTGTGGTATCGTGTTGAAGCAGCATGGGCAGCTGTACCTGTACACGCCATCCAAGCTGTGTTTGATTCAATGCCCAGGCGTATCAAGGCCGTTATTACGGCCAGAGTTGGTTGTTCTGGGTACTGATTTCTCAGGATCTATGCACCCAAATTGCGTGAAAATGTAATCACATGTCAGTTCTAGTATAATATATTTGTCCAATGAATACTCGTTTATCATCTGCATTTCTTTTTGGTGTAGCTATTTTAATGGCCAGTAGTGTACAATGAAGTAACAGCATAAGTCGCAATCCTGAGCTGTTCCTGCTGCGTTTCCAACCACATAACGGTACTTTCCTGAGGGTTACTGCACTACTCTCTTTAGAGTTCTATGTTTTGTTGGTTGGATATTACAAGCTTTTCACTGATGAGAAGGTATTTTCGCAGAAACAGACGTAATTTGGGTGATAAAGTAGTATAAGTTAGTATCACATTATTAAGTGAAGATTCACTAGAGACCACGAGTTCCATATACCAAAGAGTCACAAAATTTTCCTAAACAATCTCCGAAATTTTGTCGTTGGAGTTCGGGTGCACCCTGTACGTTCATTAGTATAAACACGACGCAAGTTACACAAGTCACCGCATGCTACAAGCACTGCACAACAACCTTAGTGCGTTGTCAAAAGACTCTGCACGTTCCGGGTTTCCTGCAGAGACAACTTTGCTGCGGTGCGGATAACAGGTGCTTAAGAGGTTAGGAGTGAAACGGCGCTGCAATTGAAAACGTACGCCGGCCGTTCTGACCGAGCGGTTCTAGGCGATTCAGTCCGGAACGGCGCTGCTGCTACGGTCGCAGGATCGAATCATGCCTCGGGCATGGATGTGTGTGATGTCCTTAGGTTAGTTAGGTTTAAGTAGTTCTAAGTCCAGGGGACTGATGACCTCAGATGTTAAGTCCCGTAGTGCTCAGAGCCATTTGAAAACATACACCAAAGTTGAAGTCTGTGGGATACTATGATTCTTGTGGGCAAAACGCCTAAATTGCGCACGGATTCGCCACGAAATTCTGGCGGTATGACGATTAAATGCGCTGTCGCTTCCAGCCATCGTGAAACGGTGCCAACAGTTTCGGCAAGGCCGCAAAGACGGAGGTCGCGGCGATTGGATTTTCCAGATCTTGCTCCATGCGATTTACATCTTTTCGGCAAGCTGAAGGAACGTCGGTGGGGAAGAGACTCTTCAACGATGAGAACGATCACACTACGATGCTACACATTATTATGATCTGTCATAATAATCTGTAAGCAACGGCCTTGCCGCAGTGGATACACCGGTTCCCGTGAGATCACCGAAGTTAAGTGCTGTCGGGTGTGGTCGGCACTCGGATGGGTGACCATCCAGGCCGCCATGCGCTGCTGCCATTTTTCGCGGTCCACTCAGCCTCGTGATGCCATTTGAGGGGCTACTCGACCGAATAGTAGCGGCTTCGGTCAAGAATACTATCGTAACGACCGGGAGAGCGGTGTGCTGACCCCATGGCCCTCCTATCCGCATCCTCCTCGGAGGATGAGACGGCGGTCGGAGGGTCCCGATGAGCTACTTGTGGCCTGTAGACGGAGTGCTCATAATAATCTGTAACTTACTTTCTGGAGTCGCCTCATAGATCCATTGTTGTAAGTATTGCCACTTACTTTATGATCCAGTCACATTAACGTGAACACTGCCTATATTCGACGTCATTGTGCAATAACCATTCACAGACGGCTGGTGGCAGCACTAGCATTGGAGGGTATATAACGCGTGTAGGGGCACACAAAAAAACAGTGCCGTCCAAAGGGGCATGATCGTTGGATTTCGGGCCAAGGGTGGAAGCATTTCCGAAATAGCTAAGTATGTAAACTGTTAACATGCCACCGTAATTAAAGTATTCCTTGCATGGTAAACTGTCCAAAACCGACGCTGAGGAAACTGTGGTGCACCACGAGTCTTAGATGACAGGGATGAACGACGACTACAGAGATGCGAACAGATGTGCAACTGTTGAGCAACTGACCACCCAGATTAGCCAAAGGACTACCAACAGTGTGTCCTCAACGATCATTCAGCGGACGTTAGTGCACATAGGCCTGCCCAGCAGATGCTTGGTTCGTGCACCCATGCTGACTGCCGTTCATTGGCGGTTGCACGTCATTACTGCAACTGGAAGGCCACTGAATGGCGACAGGTGGCCTTTTCAGATGAAACGTGTTTTATGCTCCAACGGACAGATGGCCGTTGGCGTGCATGGCGTGAAACGTCTGAAAGTAAACACCCTGCAACAATCGTCTGAACGTTATGGTCTTGGGAACGTTTTCCCTGGATGATCTTGTCATTTTGGAAGGAACAGTGGATCAAGACAAGTATGCATCTATCCTTGGGAACCACACCCATCTCTACATGCTGTCTGTTTACGCTCGACACGATGGCATCTACTAGCAGGACAACGAACTGTGTCACAGAGCTCCCAGTGTGCGGGCATGTTTCGAAGAACACCAGGGTGAGTTATCGTATTCCCCTGGCCGCCGACATTCTCGGGATTTAAATACCATCGAGAATCTGTGGGACCACCTCGACCCGCCGTTTGCATCGTGGATTCTCAACCGAGAAACCTAGTGCAGAGGCCAAGGCAATGGATCACATCCCTGTCGGTACCTTCTAGAACATGACTCTGTTCCTACACGTCTCGCGGCGTTTCGTCTTGGGGGAGGGTAATCCTAAAAGTAAGGTCTCCTATTTTTTATAAGTACATAGACCTGTTTACCCGTCACGGTAGCCGAGAGCGCTAATGCGCTGCTTCCTGGACTCGGGTAGGCGCGCCGGCCTCGGATCGAATCCGCCAGGCGGATTAACGACGACGGCCGGTGTGCCGGCCAGCCTGGATGTGGTTTTTAGGCGGTTTTCCACATCCCACTAGGTGAATCCCGGGCTGGTCCCCAAGTTCCTCCTCAGTTTCACGACTCACAGACATTTGAAAACGTTCGCACTATTTCATGACTTACACTAGACGCAGACAGCTGGGGTACAATACTTCCTTCCTGGGGGCTTCGTGGTGGCCTCAGGAAGGGCATCCGTCCACCCTCTGCCATTTAACACTGCCAAATACGTAATAACATGGCCGACCCCGCGCTGGAGCGAGACAAAGGCTCCGAGAAAGAAAGACAGACCTGTTTATTTCTACGATGGTTTACATCAGTTTATAGCTTGAACATTTAGCTGTCGATGCATTTTTGTAGACCCTGTGGCAGTTTTTGTATGCCCATGTCATACCAGCTCGCCGCCATGCTATTCTGAAAGTTACGAACCTCTTCTTTCACCTCGTCGTGGGAGCTGAATCGCTGGGACCACAATTAACGCTGACAGGTACTGTGAGACTGTGAAAAAACTCAAACGGGCAATTCAGAACCGGATAAGAGGAATGTTGGGCAAGGCCGTACATATTCTCCATGACAACGCTCGCCCACACATCGCTCGGCAAACCGTTGCTCTTCTGCAACAGTTTCAGTGGCACATAATCACCCACCCACCCTATAGTCCTGACTTGGCGCCCAGTGACTATCACCTGTTCCCTAGGTTAAAGGAACAATTGGCCGGAAAGCGAGTCAGCTCCGACGACGAGGTGAAAGAAGTTCATAACTTTCTGAACAGCATGGGGGCGAGCTGGTATGACGTGGGCATACAAAAACTGCCACAGCGTCTACGAAAATGCATCGAGAGAAATGGTGATTATGTCGAAAAAGAAGTAAATGTTCAAGCTGTAAACTGATGTAAACCATTGTAGAAATAAACAGATCTATGTACTTATAGAATGGTTCAAATGGCTCTGAGCACTATGGGACTTAACATCTGAGGTCATCAGTCCCCTAGAACTTAGAACTACTTAAACCTAACTAACCTAAGGACATCACACACATCCATGCCCGAGGCAGGATTCGAACCTGCTACCGTAGCGGTCGCGCGGCTCCAGACTGTAGCGCCTAGAACCGCTCGGCCACTCAGGCCGGCTATGTACTTACAAAAAATAGACCTTACTTTTGGGATTACCCTCGAAGTACGTGGTTATTCGGGTTTTTGACAGTTGGATACATTAATGTGTCTCGACAAAGCAGAAGTTTCCTGCACTGAAACGGAATCGCACTGTGTGGTATTGCGTCGCCTTCACGAGAGTGTATAGTCCCAAACAATACTAATTATATGGAAGGCTTAATTAATTAAAAATAATTAACTGTGTTTTCGTGGGCTTAAGATACTCTAACCTTGACGCTTTCTTCAAGGTTAGTGCGACAGGTAGAAGTAGATGGTCACTGATACAACAGACACACAAAAATCAGCCACGCGCAAGGCTCGTCCTTCAGTGAAAAAGGAGAAAGAAGGGGAGGGGGAGGGAGGCGGGGGGGAGGGAGGAAGAGAGAGAGAGAGAGAGAGAGAGAGAGAGAGAGAGAGAGAGAGAGAGAGAGAGAGGGGGGGGGGGCAGAGAGCGGACGTGAGTCACGCGTTTGCCGGACATCTCCTCACATGAGCCGGCAGGGCAGCGGAGGCGTCGTAAAAACTGTGGAAGACGCTGGAACCGGTTGGGAGCAGGTTCCAGTACAAAGCAGACCGAACAAGGACGCCCGTGTGTTGGCCTCTACTCAGGACGCACTGAAGCTGCGCCCCACTGTCCCAGCGAAGAAGAGCGGGATGTGAATGACATTTGTAACGTCTGAGAGGTCTATTCACAAGCACCATTGTAGCCTCCCGTTCGGTTTTGCACTGTCGCTTATCGCGGTGAATAAGTTCGTACGGACTATTGCAAGGGCCGCTTTCCTTTCAGACCCTTAAAGTAAACGATCCGCCTCAATAAATCTGACAATAAGCTACGAAAGGAAGTGTTATGAAGTGACGAGTAATATGCTGAATGTAATAGTAGAGATAATCATTCTGCGCATTTTTCATTTTTTAAAATATTCTCTCTCATATACAGAATGGTATGTATTGGAACCCTGTTTTGGTTCGTTTATACCACGTGAAATAACGTACAGGAGAGATTGGCAGTCTGGAAACTGACGGTGGAGACATACAAGGAGAACTAGCGTTACGTTAGTTCTGCTTCTGAACATCAGATCGTTCCAATATTTCCGCCCAGGTCGAAATATTAACGAAGTCGCGGTCAGTCAAACGATAATAAACGCATACGTAATTAAAATGCTACAGGGAGACACAAGGTATGGCTACAGGAAAACAAGTCCAAATGGATGTAGGTAGCAGCAGTTATTCGGAGATGAAGTTGGTAATGTCAAGCGTTGCATCGAACTAGGCTTTGTTTTTCACTTTTCATTACCTTAAAAGAAAATCCAATAGTGAGTAAACTGCATTGTAGTATGTGTGTCGTTAGACATCAGACTGATAGACGAGAAACCTTTTCACTTACAAAGCTTACAAAACGGCTAATCTGGTATAAAAAAGACAAAACTACATTTTTACCGTATGTGGGAAGTGTGTGTGCTACGAAGGCAAGAATTATTAGCGTTGGACCTGTCGGCGTGGAATAGCGGTGTATTTTGATTATCCTTCACACTTCGACCCGTTACAAACTAAAGGCCGGCCGTTGTGACCGAGCGGTTCTAGGCGCTTCTGTCTGGAACCGCGCTGCTGCTACGGTCGCTGGTTCGAATCATGTCTCGGGCATGGATGTGTGTGATGTCCTTAGTTAGGTTTAAGTAGTTCTAAGTCTAGGGGACTTATGATCCTATATGTTACGTCCCATAGTGCTTAGAGCCATTTGAACCATTTGAACAAACTAAACTATTTCTTCACGCCTCAGGATGTATCCCTTCAATCGGTCCCTTTTTATAGCCAAGTTGCGCCATAAATTCCCTTTTATCCTCAGTTATATTCAGTACATCATCTGTTAATCGATGTACCCTTCCATTCTTCAGCATGCTTCTGTAGCAGAATATTTCAAAAGCTCCTATTCTGTTCTTGTCTGATACGCTTATCGTCCAAATTTCACTTCCGTACAGGGCAATATTCCAGAAAAATGCTTCCAGCAAAGGTTTCCTAAGGCTGAAATTTATCATATATTACACGTTTCTTTTTCGAAAACCTAAAACTCTTACATCAAAACATGGAAATAAATAAATGCAGTACTATAGAACTATAGCAGTCCTAATTCTGCTGTGCGGTTCTGAAAGACTAGGCACCCGCAAAGCTAGTAAGAACAAAAATGTGGCGAGTAGAATAGTCAGAACGTGTAGTCTCTCAGATCACACATCAATTAATGACACACGGAAATAACTAAATATAGAGCCACTGCTAACGCAGAATACAGCCATTTCATTTGTTGCCACTTCTGTTACAACTTTAATCCTTATCACGAATATTCTTTAAGTGTACAACTGAACCTAAATTGAGTGAACGCCCTGTTTTTCAACCATGTGGAAGACCATCTAAAGAGAAATATCGATGAAAACATGTAACTTATCGATACCTGACTACCAGCAGTCGTCCAGATGAACTCGTACTAGCTGCTAGTCGATCCAGGTATAAAATTTTAACAATCCATGTTTAGCTTTGTAATGGGATCTCATTCCGGATAAAGTGTAGCTTGGTACACATTCTACGCGGAATTACTCGTAGCTGGAAATGTCTAATCATAGGCCTGAACACTATTGTGAGTCCCGAGTTTAATGAACTGTGGACTCACAATAGAGTGGACTACAAAAAGGAAGGAAGATTATGGTCTAACGTTCCATGGACGTTAACAGAAGGAGCATAAGTTCAGACTGGGGGGGAAAAAATACACATTATCCTTTTCGAGGGAACCATCCTTTCATTTGCCTTAAGCGAATAGGAAAACTATGGGAAACCTCAGTATGGATGGTTAGACGGAGATTCGAACCATGGTCCACACAAATGCGAGTCCAATACGCCAACCTCTGAGTCACCTTATCGGAGCGAGGACTAAAGTTCAAATCCAACATGCCATCCGGTTTCAGGTTTTCCCATAAATTTCAAAAACCACTCCGAGGGGGAGAGTGAATCAGTTCCTGTAAATAGGTATGGATCGATTTTCTTCCCGACTTCGTCCAGTTAGATTTGGCGTCATGTGCTGCGGTATTATTTATTTTACAAACCGGTTTTCGGCTGTTGCGCCATGATCAGGTACAAAGGTACGTATGTGGCACAGTGAAATTTTGTCGGATCAAAGATTTTGAATTGCTATTGTATAGAGTATCTCCATTTCCAGAGACGAAAAATGTTAACGTTACGTCTAGGAATAAAACAGGAGGAATTATTTCAATGTAATAATGCCTCTTGTTTTATTCCTACATCTAACGTTAACATTTTTCACTTTTGGAATTGGAATACTCTGTAGGTACACTAGTTTAAAATATTTTATTCGACAATATTTCACTGCACCAGATACTAATCTTTGCACCTGATTATGGCGTAACAGTCGAAAATCGATTTGTGAAATAAATAATAAATATTGTTGAATATTACACCAGTGTTGTGTGTGTTTTCATTCATAGTGTATAAAATATTCTACCAAGAAACACGGAACAGTCAATCAACGCAACTGTATTTGTTTAATTTATGAAATCTGTAATATAATATGTGGTACGAACGATACAGTATGACTACAATGAATAAGTGCGTTTCGAGGGACAAATACTAATAAAACTTAATTAAACAAATCTGCGTTCATAATCGCTTTACTTAACAACCTTGCCGGCAGGTGTGGCCGAGCAGTTCTAGACGCTTCAGTCTGGAACCGCGCGACCGCTATGCTCGCAGGTTCGAATCCTGCCTCGGGCATGGATGTGTGTGATGTCCTTAGGTTAGTTAGGTTTAAGTAGTTCTAAGTTCTAGGGGACTGATGACCTCACATGTTAAGTCCCATAGTGCTCAGAGCCATTTGAACCATAACAACCTTGGAATACTGAGGTTTAATTTTAACTTCACTATGGCAAGCGTAGGCTGCCAAGACGCAAAACTCAGATTGCCAACGAACCGTTGGCAATTAAAGATGGAAGGAATCGCGGACAGATGGAAGCAAAAAAAGTCGCGATAGTTGTTCCTCTTGGTCTGTTGGGTTTGTGAAGCTACAGTTTGACTGCAGCTCGACACTGAAATACTATGTGGATGACATAGGAACAGAGACTGTCCATGTTCTTATCAGCACCTTGAACGGACTTTTAGTATCGCCCAGATTTGAGAAACACAAGATAACTTCTGTAGTACATCCGCTGATAAAGGGTTCAGTATTTTTCCCTTCTTTACCTTCTAATTTATATCATGGCGAGTATACAGTTGAGTTTTTTTGTGGCACAAATGAACTAGTTTTTCTTTTTACATTTATTCATCCACTACTTTTTAATATCTACGCCATCACTATCAAGTGGCAAAAGTGGAAGACGCTATAATAGCATATCAGTAATGCATAAACACAAGATTCAGCAGCATGCAGCATCCCTTTCATCTTCCAAGACGACAAACTACGTGGTGGTCACTTGGTGGAGTTGCAAAATTCCTTTACACCCATCACCGGTTACAATTTATAATTTATGTAACTATCCACTTCATAACGATGATGTAAGCATTGAAGCTCATAATGAACTAATTAATTGTTGTCCAATGCATAAGATTCAGCCTCCATTCACAGTCCTTGCTTCAAATGGCTCTGAGCACTATGGGGCGCAACATCTGAGGTCATCAGTCCCCTAGAACTTAGAACTACTTAAACCTAACTAGCCTAAGGACATCACACACATCCATGCGCGAGGCAGGATTCGAACCTGCGACCGTAGCGGTCGCGCGGTTCCAGACTGTAGCGCCTAGAACCGCTCGTCCACACCGGCCGGCTTCACAGTCCTTCAAATGCAGTTAACTACGTCTGAATCTATTAGAAAACAGTATCACTGCAGTCATCTCTGTGTATCGGTGTGTACTACTGGAAATTCTCACTGAATGGTTCGTCTTCGTCAATCAGTATTTAAATAGTAAATTTAAAGAGTGCACCATATTGGTGATGCCAGTCTGAAACCGACGAAGCATAATGAATCCGTTCGCGACTAAATGACTGCCATCAGTTCACTAAATATAAATGCGATTATTTCAATTCAATGTTGAAAAGGAAGTTAAAACAACGCGCAAAGATCAGGGAATGAACGCTGGCGAAGCCAAAGCCAAGCCATGCAGATTTAGACACCGTAAGGGCTAACAAAGCAACAATATGAACAATCATAGTTCGCTCCCAGACACCTTCGTGACGTTCCAGTCTTTTCAAACGTGAGAAACGGATTTGTACGGAAAACGCAGCACATTAGAAGGTGAAAGTGCATCACCCAACGGTTACGGCTACTGACCCACTGTCCCGCTAAACAGCTACTTCATTTTTATCCTCTCGACACCGCTATTCATATCGCCCCACAACGAAGCACCTTCTCCTGCTTTCACTGTTTCGTGCCAACTAAATGCTTTATGCAGATTTGAGAAGAAGTGCAAGTGTGGAAACTATGCAGAAACGATTTTCACGTGAAATATTATAAGCCACTTCCTTGGTACGCTTCGAGGCACAGATTAAAACAAAATGCTGCGAACTTTCGTATTGCGGCGCAAAATATGAGCGTATGCATCGTAACCAGAATACACAAACGGCTCTTTGACTGCACCACATTACCGAATTATTTAATACAAATAGAAAAAAGTTCCACTATGCTCTGATGGCTTCGAATTTAAATCCAAATTACGCCTGTTTATTGTGACGTTTTTAAATACTTTTGTATTTACATTGCATTCTTGATCACTTATTGGGCGTGAAACAGTACTTGTCCACCCACGAGTCTCTTGCTCCGTTCATAATGACCTCGATGTCGACAGACAATGAACTCTGAACTTACTGTACTAGTGCGCCATCTCTGATGACCTCGCTGTCACCACACTTTAATTCCATAACAAAAGTTATAATATTTCGTTTCAAAAACTTGAAGAACGAAGACTCTGCTGTAAGCGAATATGCGTCCTAAACGTTCATTGCCGATGCAGGATTTTCTAAGTGACACCAGTCGTACTTCACAGATCTCGTGAGAACCATAAAACGTTTACTGAATCTGAAAAATATATATGAAATGTTTTGCTTGGCATATATTTGGTACTAATATTCGTCCACAAATTATTTCCTTTGTAAACAAAGCTCTTTTTTTTTTTTTTCTCCTTGAAACCAGTATACAGTTTCGAGGTCTCGAAAAGTGTGCGATAAATCTTCTTAAATGTGAATCTGAACGATTGGGGCCTAGCTCTGAAACGTCCATTCTATAGCACACACATTCCGATTTCAGGTTCAAACACTGCGGAACAAACGTCAGACGAACGGCTCTTCTCAGGTGCTACAATACAAAACAAAGCAGCATCTTACCGTCACGATGCCTTTCTCGCGGATTTATAGTACTGAAAGTAGTGAAGTATGGTTCAAGAGCCAACTGCAACTGTACCCTTCCTAAGAGACCTCAGCAACTAATTCACAACTTATTTCCTTACTGATCACCACAGGCAACAGTTAAATCTATAAGCCTGTGATGTCGCAGCTCGACATATTCTATACGAAGAGCAATGAAAGTGGGAGAGAACACAACATATCATCACACGTTAATTAATACTCGCAGTTTTGCTGTATCGGTCACGGCTGTAGGTACCATTCTCGCAGAAACAACCAGCCCTTCAATTCCAAACAAATCATGCAATTACTTAAAAAAAAGCTAGTTTCGTACCGGTGTATGGATGAGACGAAGTACAAGCTATAGCAAATTTCACAAAATTTGAAACACAACAGTTGAAACTCTCGTGAATTAAACACGTTCATCTGAATTCGGCTATACTTACAATCGTCATAATGTTGCTGCCATCCACGATGTTGGTCGAAGCAAGCCATCAGCACAAGTAAAGCACCCACACAAAGTACGTGATGCCTCATTTTCGTTTTCTTTCGTACCAGAAAACGAACAGCAGTATTTTATTATTTCCAATTCCTGCTCTACCACTATGATAAACCGGGCATTGTTCGGTTACGAAAGCGAAACAATCTACACTCTCCTCTCTACGACCGTCCGCGACGCCGTCCGCGGAGCGACTGAAAGGCTCCGGACGCGACTAGCGTCCAGCGATATTACGTAGAGCGCCAGAGATGTTAAGCGCAGCACCGATGACACAACGCGCCGCTGCAGCGCACTTAGCGCTCATTTTCAAAGATGGTGTTTTACTGAACAGGCTGTCTTTCGTAGCAGATAAATTGTTTATGATTATATTTACAAATTCGAGTCAGATGGTAATAATAATACATCATATGTGATCGGTATATGTTTGAGGTTCTTGCAGTGCTCAACATATTCTGGAAATAAATTCCTTTTTAAAGGGTTTTCAGCACCTAAATGAATCAGGCATCAGAAAAACAATAGGCACATCGCGACTGAATATGATTTACACCATTATTAAATGTCTCGAAGCTATAGTCGTGATACACTCGCAGACTAAAATCTCACTCCGCGAGCAGATGTTAGGGAGATGTACTAGGATACGAACAGCCTCGAGCCAAAAATTATTTCCTTAAGCACAATGGTGCTTTGGGTCAGTCTCCAGGGGCAGACTTCGTGAGGTTATTTACATGCTAATTTTATATGTTTCTATAAATATGAAATATGTAGAGCGGCTGAAATATTACTACCGCAGTTAAGTACACAACATCCTCATGTTCAATACTCACCTGTACATGACGCAGTATAGAGGGTGAATCACTTAATACCTGCACCGCAAATATTTCAGACGTGGAAGGCGCTATCGAAATGCGGTTTTCACATAATTGAATTGTAGGTAAGGATACGTATTTGCAGTCAATACCCAGACTTTGGGAAGTTTCTGAAAGCACAGTTAACAGTCACAAATATTTAAATGGAACAGGGTCTATTGACAGTAAAAACCTAAGAGTAGCGTAAATGAGAATGTCAGTGGTATATGTCGGGGGAAGCTTGTGGAAGTAGTTTACGAATTAACGTGTTATGAACACTGCAGACACCGACAGCTGTTTATTCCATCGTATTTCTTAGATGCTAGGCGAAGGCGAGGACGTTATGTGTTTTTACGATGTAAGTAGGCTGTTTATGTTTTCTTACTGGCAACGTTACGTAGCGCTCTGTATGAAAATCACTGGCTGTGCTGTGTGCAGTCTGTGGCTATTTTGCATTGTTGTCTGCCATTGTAGTGTTGGGCAGCTGGATGTGAACAGCGCGTAGCGTTGCGCAGTTGGAGGTGAGCCGCCAGCAGTGGTGGATGTGGGGAGAGAGATGGCGGAGTTTTGAAATTTGTAATACTGGATATCATGAACTGCTATGTATATTATGATTTTTCAACACTATTAAGGTAAATACATTGTTTGTTCTCTATCAAAATCTTTCATTTGCTAACTATGCCTATCAGTAGTTAGTGCCTTCCGTAGTTTGAATCTTTTATTTAGCTGGCAGCAGTGGCGCTCGCTGTATTGCAGTAGTTCGAGTAACCAAGATTTTTGTGAGGTAAGCGATTTGTGAAACGCATAGGTTAATGTTAGTCAGGGCCATTTTTTTGTAGGGATTTTTGAGTCAGATTGCGTTGCGCTAAAATATTGTGTGTCAGTTTAAGCACAGTTGTGTATAATTGTTCAAAGGGGACGTTTTATATGTCGACCCTTAGCCGAGGATACCTCACTGGAATCTTCTGATTTTTTTCTTGTAGTTTGTGTAATTAGCGTAGCCTATTGTTTATTGCTAGCGCGTAATTGTAGAGAGAATTTTCTTTGTAATTGTAGTTTTTCATTGTTGTACAGTAAAACAGTTGTAGCATGCATGGAGATTTGCACCAAGTATTTCGCAGTTGCGCTTGCAATTAACTACATATTATTTTCAGTGCTATGTTAATGTGTTCTCTTATTTTTGCTCTTCAAATTGTGTTTTTCTGTGTTATCGTGTGAAATATTGTGACAATAATGGCGTGTGAAAAACGTAACACTAGGCTTCAAAGTAAACAGAAATAATAGTGACGACGAGCGTAGCTTATCAGCACCACTGTGTAATGAATTAACAGATATTCGAAGTAGTAATTTGGTAATTGTGCACAGGGAAATGGAGCGGGCGGCAAATAATGGTGTAGACAGTGAAACAGGTAGTGAACAGGGAAGCATTATCGATCGATCGGTCGGCAACAGCTCGCCTCAGGAATCCGAAATGACAGGACACAGTTTCGCAAATACTGTAGATTCAGGTTTTGGGTCCTCACCGTTTTCTCAAATAAGTCAAGACACATTTTCTGCTTGTCAAAATGTGAATGTTGCCGGTGCAAATTCACTGCCGAAAAGCACTGAGGAACATGTTTCAGACACCAGTGCACTGTTATTACAGTTAATGCAACAAATGGGACAAAGGCTTGAAAAGTTAGACACAATGGAACAACACCAGAGACAAACACAGCAACAGTTAGACACAATGGAACAAAATCTTCAAAAGTTAGACACAATGGAACAAAATCTTCAAAAGTTAGATACAGTGGAACAAAATCTTAAAAAGTTAGACACAATGGAACAAAATCTTAAAAAGTTAGACACAATGGAACAAAATCTTCAAAAGTTAGACACCACGCTTGAACAAACACGTGAAGATTTAACAACTGAGTTACATAACATCGAATCGAAATGTCAAAAAGTCTGTAATGACGTAAAAACACAAATTTGTGAGCATTTTCTACCTATTTTTTCGCGGCATGAAAATGCATTAGAGAATCACGAAGCAGCCATAAAAGAACTGCAAATTATTGTTCATGAAAATCATGAGACCTTGCAAGCTAAAATTGACTCAGTTGCATCTACCGATTCGGTTACGCAACTTGCAAAAACTCAGGAAAACTTAAAGGACACAGTAGAAAGACACATGGAGGAAATTAGTTCATTATCAGAGAAAGTAGTTGAACTTTCGGATCAGCTAAATAATTTATCTACGAAGGTAGATGATAATCTGAATGACACAAAACCGGTAGTCTTTAATGACACAGAAGAGTGCGAACAAATTAGGAAATTCAAACAAAATTAGAATCAAATTAATACGCAACACCAAAGAGAAATCCGGGAAGTACAAGATCAGCTGACACAAGTAATACAAAAATTACATATTTCAGAGGACACTCGCGCTCCAACACGGGAAGAGGGACTTAGAAATACGGAACAACCACAAAATAATAACACAGGACACTTCGGAAATTATAAAAGAAATTGGCAAGGCACACCGAATTTTGAGATGGAACCGCCGAAACGACGTAACAATGACCGACATGTGACTCGCCGACATGATGATTTTGACTATAAGCTGTTCATTACTACACGTAAATTCAAAACATTTAAGAATTCTGGCAACGACATTCATCCACAAGCATGGCTCCATCAATTCTCTCATTGTTTTCCTCCCAACTGGTCATTAGAGCACAGATTAGAATTTATGTATGGCTACTTAGAGAATGAACCAGCTGTAAGAATGCGATCGGTCGTTCACGATTGTCACAGTGAAGGAGAATTTTACCATGCCTTCCTCTCAGCATATTGGTCTCAGGCTACACAAGACCAAGTAAAACATAGCATCATAATGATGAAACATTTCGAACAATCTGAATTTTCCAGTCTTGTGAAATATTTTGAAGACATGTTGCACAAGAATCAGTACCTGTCAAACCCATACAGCCCCTCAGAACTCATCCGCATTTGCTTAATCAAATTACCTGAACATTTACGACATATTATTTTGGCAGGACGTTGTAAAGACGACATTGAAGCTTTTCAGGGACTCTTACAAGAATTAGAAATTGACACAGACAATCGCGGGATGCGAAAACAGGAAAACAATCACTACAGGTTACATCCGTCGCAATTCCACGATGAAAGAAATAATAACTGGACACGACAAGGCTATTCTCACAACACAAATCGTGACCAAAACAGACACCATCCGTATGACAACCGTTGGCAGAATAATAGTTACAGAGAAAGATCGCTTTTCTATAGTAATGAAAGTGACAGAGACAACCATAGAATCAGACAATATGGGAACCAAAATAATTATTATCAAGGGAGACAGAATAACTTCAGACGCAACGGTCGACCACGCAGTTACGATTCCGGGAGAAATTCTCCACCACATGATCGACAAACAAGAAACTATATAAACTACCGACAAAACGACAGACCTGAGTTCCATCAGAACTGGCGAGCTTCAAACAGGGCAGGGCCTTCTCGTCAAGGTGAATTTGTAGAAGTTAGGTCTCCTAATCCCAAAACGACGCGCGCCAACAAAGAGACAGACAATGACTCGCACCGCAGGCAGCCGCGTGCGCCGGCTGGCTCAGAGAAAAATAACATAGGCGCTAACCTTGAGAAAAATTCCAGTATTCTTTACCTATGTATACCGCATGATAATTGCGTTCAAGTTGAAACTCTTGAGTACTATGAAGAGTAAAGGATTACACCACATTTCACATGTAAAACCGTTTCTTGAATGATAATCTGCTTTTTAACTTTGTCTTTGCCATAAAACTTCTCACTTCACGCTACTAGTACAATTTGTCACACTGAGAAACTGTTAACATGCAACAATGTTTTGAAGTTAACTATCCACCCTAGAACCTAGGGAACATTTTTAAACAGAAATTACGAATGCATTGTTATAGTGAACAGACGACACAGTGTTGTATTTGTACATTCTTGCTTGTTAGTTGCACGATTACGTAACGACTATCAGGCTTACATACTTAGAACATTTACCAGTACTGCTAATGAGATTTTAATGCAACATTTTGGTTTACTTGAAAATACAATCTGGATTTAAAGTACTTTCAGTGAGATACCAGATGACATAGTGGTTAGTTTATGTGACAGCTACACGATTTTATCACGACGCTACTAATGAGTGACAATTTACAATGTTGCTTTTTCAGTGTTTCTGTTTTATATCTGCACAGTTTTCTGAATTATTCTGGAAAGTAAAACATGTTTTAGTAGTAACTTTTGTGGTATAGCTACGATGAGACAGCCTTTTCCGTAGCACAACAATACGTTACAGCACAGTACTTTCTTCATTACGGCAATAAGCGTAATAACTACGATATCTATACGCAAAGCATTTCACTTTTGTGTATCATGAGGTAAGTACATTGACTTCTGCAGAACTTAGCTTTCGGAGGACAATAACTACGGCACTTCCACAGAGATTATGTTGCAACAAGATGCACATTTAGCGCTACAGGACACGTATTTGAGTGATTAATTTTGCATTTAAATCATTTATTTTTAAAGATATTTGAAGTACAATGATACAAAGGTTTTCTGTGATACATTTCATTCCACTGTTGTAATCTGTAACACCTGAGGGTATAATTACATTAATCCTCAGGGGGGTACACGTTTACTTTGTGTACCATGTGTTTGGCAAGCACAAGGAGCCATAGCTAATATGGTATTTGATTATACAACTTTACACATCGGTACCATATTTCTCTAACACACAAATTACACAGCTATCTGATAATTTTTTTTACTACATCAGTGACCCATGTTTACGCAATTACACAGTTGGGTAACTTCACACTTATGAAATTGTATTTTGTCTGTACTTTGCGAACTGTTCATATTTTTTCGGGACCATTGTGATACTATGAGAGCTTTGAAAGATATATTTGATATGGGATCATGATTTTTATAGTACGTTTGAGATAGATGACACTATTTAAATGAGCAGAGAATTTTTTTAGGCTTTGAAATTATTGCAGAAAGCTACGACGTTTTTGAGATTTGACTGAGGTGTTATGATGTTATTATTACGACGACGATGTGTATTATGCTGCTGAGGTATGTTTATGGTCAATAAGCTGATGCTATATGAGGAATTTGATTATGCTACGTATCTGTTATGATGAAATATTGAAGAAGTGTCGACGAATAAGGTAAGGCGTAATGAATAGTTGTTAGGGACTCTGACTTGTGAAAAAGGATGTTGGAAACCAAGAATCGTACTTTAAGAGTTATGAAATGTGTGTATATGCGTAATGTATCACAATGCCGGCAAAAAGTTTTTGGACACTGTTATATTTATAGGATTTTGTTTCTACACATTCGTAATGCAAATTCTCGACCTCTGAAATTTTTTTTATATGAGACTATCACTGTAGCGCAAACTGCTGTCGTAAATATTTCGGTAAGGAAGCTAAGTGACCCAGGTGGCGCCCAGGTGTGCCAGTCGCCTGGAGAAAAAGCCATTAGTGTGTGCCTTTCAGAGGCACAGGTGGAGAAAAAAAGGAGGCCATTACCCTTGCTATTGACATTCCTTTGTAGAAAGCATCGCAAATACGACACGCTCATTACTTGGAAAGATACATACATCTGCACACCTGATTATGACAAGCGTCTTTCTACGAGAGTTGAGAGAATTTCTACTAACTTATGCAATGTCACATGACTATTGAATGATATTTTTATGCTTTGGTTTGCATAATTGCTTATTTCATTTGATATGTGGTTTCCAGCTATGTTGCAGCATTGGTTTTATAAAATAAAATTAAATGCATTTGCTAATGTGAACACTTTCTGTCAACAGATCTATTAAATAATTATTTTATAACCCACATTCTTCGAAAAAGGAGCTCTTGGAATGGAAAGAACAATAAGAAGGGACTAATAACAGTAACTGCATATATAATTTTCTTTTCAAGTACTTGGTAATTTCTTTTGTAGAAATAGTTGTGATGCACCACTTTAATTACATAGACATTAAGATGTGATTATACATTTCCTTTACCTGCATTGTTGTCTTTAGTGTACTATTTTTTCTGCTTGAGCTTTGTCATGCTTAGGTATAAGTTATAGCATTTACTGCTGCTGTTTGCCAGGCATAGTGCTACTAAATTTCACTTTGTATTACTCCGTTAAGCCAGTTTTACTACGGATTTATTTTTCTTGTTTGCTGCACATTGCCTTATATTAGTTGTAATATTGCATTTGCTTTGCTAATTTATGCTGCTTGCTTTGCCATTGCTATTTTTTTATCATTGCTGTTTGTGTTAATTGTTTTGTGCTGCTGCATTGCCTCGTTCCTTAGTTTAGCATCTGAGCTCAGTAGATTTAAGTTAGCTTAAGATGGGGTAGGCTATATAAGAGAATGAGTTGTGATGAATTGGAAGAAATGCATTGAGAAGCTATAAGAAAATGGTTTGGCCAAAACAGTATTTTGAAAGAGGATATGAACCAAAAAAATAGGGTTTAGGGACAAAAGGTTTGGGTAGGATTTTCTTGGAAATAAATGATGAAGTAAGATAATGGAAAACAAATAATGAGGTAAGAAATATGTGAACATATATATACAGAAAGCATGCTTGAATAGGATTTTTTTGGTGGAAACAAATGTGGAAATAAGACGAAAGATCTATGGAATGAAGTTTTGGGTTGGACTGCAGTACCAAATGTTACACTGAAAACAAACCCTGTCCTCTCCTTTTGTGTTATCCCACTATGTGTTTGTGTACCCTTGTGTATTTGTTTTCTTCCTGTCTCTGTGTAGTTTCATAGAATTTTTTCTTCTTCTAAGACTAAGCTACATTCACTATGATGAGGAATACTGTTATCCTCAAATATAATTGGCATTAATAATATGTTATTTACCTTGTAAATATGCTTAGACATTATTTATTCTGTTTTGTTTTAATGCTTATGTGTAAAGTTGATGTTTCAAAAGTTATTCTGATCTTTATGTATGTACTTATGTCATTATTTTTGTAACACTGATGTATATGTTTATTTCTATTCTTTTGTAAAGCCTGTGTTACTTCAAATTAAGTATCATTTCACTGCACACGTTTCTGTTGGTCATAGTATATGGACAATATGTGAGAAGGAGGGACTGTTAGTGTTTGCACGTGTGTTAATAATTCAGCAAGGGACTGGATAACAGCATTGCTGGTTCTAAGGACAATTCCAAAAACTTTGCGAGTGCACAAGTGGTGGTTATGGACTTGCTATATTATCCGCAAGACTCTTCAATGGTGATTGTGCACCTGCACAGTCACAACAGATGGCTGCTGGCCATTTCTACAAGGACTACAGTGGGTCTGCTCTGTAATGACCTACCTACCAATACTCTTCAAAATTTCGACTGACTCTGCTGTGGGTTTGCTCTGTTGTGGACCAATACCTGTCTGCATGTCAAGAGTCAGCACTGTCTTTCCGTTGGAAGGACAACACCACTACTTCAAGACTGCATGGAAATCCACTACTTCCGTGTGCATTTTCTTCTACTGCTCAGACTTTGAGAAAAACACTGCTATTTTACTGTGATGAACGATCAGGACTGTCTTTATGGACTGTGAGAAAATTTTAGCTTTTGACCAACATTGTATCAATAAGTGTGTGCCTTTGATTTCTTTGTTATTGTAATTATGAAAAATTTTATCAAATCATTATTGGCCACTGCCCAAAACAATTTGTAAAATTTTTTGTGGGGAGCATGGGGGCTATGTAAGTAGGCTGTTTATGTTTTCTTATTGGCAACGTTACGTAGCGCTGTGTATGAAAATCACTGGCTGTGCTGTGTGCAGTCTGTGGCTATTTTGCATTGTTGTCTGCCATTGTAGTGTTGGGCAGCTGGATGTGAACAGCGCGTAGCGTTGCGCAGTTGGAGATGAGCCGCCAGCAGTGGTGGATGTGGGGAGAGAGATGGCGGAGTTTTGAAATTTGTAATACTGGATATCATGAACTGCTATGTATATTATGATTTTTCAACACTATTAAGGTAAATACATTGTTTGTTCTCTATCAAAATCTTTCATTTGCTAACTATGCCTATCAGTAGTTAGTGCCTTCCGTAGTTTGAATCTTTTATTTAGCTGGCAGCAGTGGCGCTCGCTGTATTGCAGTAGTTCGAGTAACCAAGATTTTTGTGAGGTAAGCAATTTGTGAAACGCATAGGTTAATGTTAGTCAGGGCCATTTTTTTGTAGGGATTTTTGAAAGTCAGATTGCGTTGCGCTAAAAATATTGTGTGTCAGTTTAAGCACAGTCGTATATAATTGTTCAAAAGGGGACGTTTCAACGAGTACGTTGTGTTGTATGTACACTGCGATTGCTTTGCGATGGTCCTGTCAGTTATTGCGTCATAATGGACGCAGTAGGACGTGCTTGGAAGATGGTATTTTCCAAAGCGGAAGAAGCGGACAGGTTCATGGTTTATGGTGAATGAAGGAAGAATTCCGTTCGTATGTGTAACGTGCGCACCGAAAGATATCCCAATAGACGTCAACCATTGCTACAGTCATTTGTGATCCTCTACAAACAATGACGTGCAAGTGGTGGTGTAACGCCTAACATACGTAACAGAACGAAACGATTGACTGGACGGGAGAGTGAAATTAGTGTTCTGATTGCTGTAGCAGTAGATCCGCAAAGTAGTTCCCTTGCGATGGCACTTTGAAGCGACATGCGTCAGGCAAGTGTATTACGTGTTCTTCATCGTCGTAAGTTCCATCCCTATCACATCTCTCTCCATAAAGTGGTGTCTGGAAACGATTTTGCGAATCCTGTGAACTTCTGTGTATGGACTTTAAGGCATGATACTCTGGACGTGTCGTGTATCTTGGTTACGGATGAAACAACATTTACTAACCATGACCAAGTAAATCTCAGGAACATGCACTACTGGTCTGTTGAATATCCCCATAGGCTTCGTCAGGTGGCTAATCAGCCTCCATGGTGTTTAAATGTGTGGTGTGGAATACTGCAAGATTACCTCATAGGTCTGTTGTTTGTAGAGGCAACACTGATTTCGTACATGTATCTCAACCTCCTAACGGACCATCTTCCACATATGTTAGACGTTTCCCTTTATACTTCGAGGAACCTGTGGTATCAATATGAAGGCTATCCGGACCGTAGAGCCCAAATTACATCTGCGTATCTTCAGGGATTCTTTCCATATTGATGGATTGAACGAAGAAGACTTGCACGTTAGCAGGCCTGTTCCTCAGATCTGACACGCTATTAGATTTCGTTCTTGGGGGGCGGGTGGGAGGGGGGGGGAGAGGAGCTGAAAGACGGTGTCTACAAAGACTTACAACGGCATCAGATGATATGAAACGACGTATTACTGCTGCCTGCACTGCAGTTTCCGCTTAAATGTTAGAACTTGTACAGAAATAGTTGCATGTCGGACTGCAATCTTTTATTGACTCTGGTCGTGGTCATTTTGAGCTCAGGCTTTGAGGGAACATTGATTCTTTACGTGTGACTCCACAGAGGTACTATATTCACCTGTGATTGCCTTTCGTCTGTCCTAGGCAAAGTACCATTTAACGACACGACACTTCCGGACACGTATTAACATCCCTGTAGAACAGCACATACACACCCATGTCTGATACATTCGTTTCCGCTACCACATGGAACAAACAGCTATCGGTGATTACAATATCTCGTAAACTACTTGAAATAGGCTCCTCCAACATGACAATGTAATCCTCTGTACTTTGATTGTGGTACTGTCAATAAATTCCATTCCATTGAAATATCTGTACCATTTATAAATAAATACACACTCGAAACTGATATCGCTCTGTGTATGCTGCCAACCATTCCAATCTGTGAAATCAACACTTCATTGGCGCCTTCTATACCCGAAATATTTTCAGTGCCAATTTTGGGAGATTCACCCTGTATGTTGCACAATACGATTAGTGTACTATACTTTGTTCATTCTAAGTTTCACACGGTCGTAAACATTGCACTATGTTTTGTCACGTTTGTTGTTACCTCACTGGAGTCTCCTTCTCGCGGAACGTAAATCACAACCATCGATTACAGCCGCGCACTATTACTGTAGCATGTGTGGGCTAAAGACTCGCAACTCAAACGCAGCGTTTGGATTTGTTGTCTGACACAGCGACGGGCAAATTTTTAAAAATATCGATACTTTCTGTACACAAATTTATGAAGCATATCGGTACTTACGGAAATTGTCGATATTGCAGACTAAAATATCAGTATTTTGATATATCGTTCGATATTTTTAAGATTTACAGGATTTAAAAAATTGATCAAAGCCACAGAAATGATTACCAAACATTTAAAAATTGACAAATATTTTATTATTTCCGACATTAATCAATGAAGACAAACAATGTACTATAAAATCACTTATTACAGAAACTAATTAAGGAAACCAGTAACCATCAGGAACAGACATCAATAGAACTCTTAGTTTAATATGTTCACTCTGTCAATCTGCTTCTCTTATTTGACGCAACTAAATTTGTTAAGGAGGCTATTCTTTCGGATTAAACAGAAGAGTCTTGGCATATTAAGTATTTCTGAGCGTCTTCTGTCAAATGAAGTGTGAAATGACGAGTATCAATCCAGATGTGGATGTTCTAGATTGTTGGTGAATGGTCTCGCCGTATCGTCAATAGACGGAATGCGCCAACTACACTGAGTTGTGCTGTTGTTGGGAATATTTTTCGTGCTAGACATGCCTGACGTGCGACGAGTCAGCGGAAGAGAAATGGGCGACACAAAAGAAGTCTCGTGAGTGAAACACTTCTGATATGTGTTCTGAGCGTAAAATGGTGTACTTACCATAATTATTTCAGACAACAGAGTCATTTTTCATTAAATACCAGTGCAGTAATGTGAGAGATTTTTGTGTCGAGTCCACCTTTTGTTGATACAGGCATTCACGGGCTAAGGAGAGCGCACATTCTGCCTCACAGTTTGGAGAAGAGAGTGGTAATTTCCAGCATTCTCGTACAGTGCAGTTTCCAAGCGGGTGCGTTTTGCGCCTCGTACCTGTTCATTTGCAACGTAGAGTAGAAGTGACACACACAATTAACAAGCTCTCATGAATATGCAGTATAGATATATTTACGTTCAAATCTGGTTCTCATTTTAAGCTCTGAACAGGAAATTAAATTAAGTCCATTGTAAGGCATTTACTTTGAGATTGCAAAGATCACTAGTAGCTGGAATGAGCAAGAAATCTGTTGATGAGAACTATAGTGCCTATAAGTCAAGCAAAGAGAGACAATAAAAAATATCGTTTTCGATATTTATTTATTTAATATACGAGTAGATGATTCAGCACATAGGTAATTCAAATAATGACGGCACATATCGATACTACTAAGGAAAAATATCGATATTCCTATATATCGATGTTTCTTGCCCATCCATAGTATGACATTTATTTATACAGATGATGGCAACCCTGTTCCATAAAACTACTGTGTAGTTAACATAGATGTTGCGTTACTGCAACGGCTCAGCAGTCCAAATTCACATTGACTGAGAAAGTTAACTGCACGCACTGATATAATCTTCTTGTTTTCGGATGTTTAAGAACACAAAACCGCTGCAGTCTGCAGACGTCGTCTTTGTAGATTCAAAGTGCGCTATCTTGTTTGGAAACAGTAGTGGTTCACGCAAGAAGATTATTTTAATTTAAACATCTGCGAATGCAGTAAATATAATACTGCGAAGAAATCAACAGAAAGAGATGAAATTTAAATGCCAGTGGCGGTGAAAGGTAACAACCTATGAAACGGGAGACTTAAAATCAGATTTACATAACAAATATAATACTGCTTTTGAAACCACGAGCAGGCAGATGTAACTGTCACGTTTACACGCAAAAATGAACGTTGAAGATTAACATGTCGTCGACGACTAGGTGATTAGAGACGGATTACAAGCTCGAATTGGACGAATAAAAGAAAGGAAATCGGTCGTGCCTCTTTCAAAGGACCCACGATGTCGTTTATTTACCTTAATCCAATGAAGGCTACCACGGAAAATTTAAATCGGAATGGACGCATGGATATCGTCCAGAATTTCAGACCGTTGTCGGTAAAAGGACGAACAAGTAGTATAGAAATACCAAGACTGCTTCAAAACACAGAACAGCATCAACACTGTAAAAAGAAATAAGATTATGGAAAGCGTTAGATGGATGAGGATAAGCTAAGTAATTTCAGATATTAGAATATCGCTACAAATTTACTAACAAATTCGCTGTGTGAGACAAAAGGAATCATCGCGGCAATTGCCTGGAGCGATTTACGAAAATCTCTGGAAACTAAATCTAGATGGCCGGACGGGGATAATGAAATGCAGTGTGCGATTTGCAGGGGGGGATTGGGGGGGGGGATTCCCCCCCCCCCTCTGCATCAGACCATCCCCTCCTCTGGCTTTAGTTTATGCATCCCAACCTGGGATGTTTATTTGCCATGCACTGGAGTAAAACTCATATAATTTAAATTTGTGGAGCCGAACACTGAAAGTTTGTAATACAGTCTTACTATTAATACTATTAATATCTTTACTTATTAATTTTGAAAAAGTGTTATGTAGTAGTTAAGCATTTCAAAACATTTAGAACTAAAGCACCATTCTCATGTTGTCATTGATGCTTTCGTCTAATGTGCGTCATCCGTTTACTTGCGAGCTTGCGAGGGAAGTAGTGTGGCAGTCATACCGCAGCAGTCGTACCGCAGAGTTGGGTGATCCGGGGGCTGAAATTCCCACCCCGGGTCGTGACACAGGGTTGTGACCGGCCCGGTGCCTGTGCGAACATTTACCGTTAGGCCACCTTTTGGCAACGGTATGACGCGGACTAACGCGCCTGGGACGAAAGCACATATTACTAAATAACGCACCATCGTGTGCTTCTAGTTCCTAGGATACTATTTCGTGGACCTTCTTTAAATACTCTTCTCTTCCACCATCGTTTTCTTTTCCTTTGGTTTTCATTTCCGTTGTTAGCTGCATGTGCAAGTACCAAGTAGGCCGCCGCTGCGATACTTTATCATCATTTATACTGCAAGACCGACACACGTGTGGCACAAATTCTGTTGCTTTGGTATAAATTAACCTGCCGCATGCAACATACGCCGCAAGATGTTGCCTTTTGTAGCATGCTACAAGGCGACGCACTCCACATTTCCGTAGCATGCCACAATGTTGCAAGACGTCGCCCCAGCGTAAACGAGGCTTTAGAGCCAGGTTTGTATTGTATGGTGGATGTGATGTGTTGCGTACGAAACTAAAACCTGCAATCAGATCCAAACGTCGTGGAAAACTGTGAAGAGGTGTCATACTGCAGCAAGATAACGCTCGGCTCAAATGGTTCTGAGCACTATGGGATTCAACATCTTAGGTCATAAGTCCCCTAGAACTTAGAACTACTTAAACCTAACTAACCTAAGGACATCACACACACCCATGCCCGAGGCAGGATTCGAACCTGCGACCGTAGCAGTCCCGTGGTTCCGGACTGCAGCGCCAGAACCGCTAGACCACCGCGGCCGGCAGATAACTCTCGCCCACATTCTACCAAACGGACAGCCGCCGCAAAAAGAAGTTGAGATTCGAGGTGCTGGAACATCCACCATACAGTACAGACCTGGCTCCAAGTGATTTTCACATGTTTGGACCCTTAACGGAAGATTTGAAAGTGATGAAGACGTCATTGCTGCGGTGCAAAATTGGTTACAGATGCAACCGAAAAACGTATTTTCTGATGAAATAAAAAAAAAAAAACAGCTCGTAAAACGTCGGGAAAACTACATTAAGTCGAGGGAGGTTACGTAGAAAAATAACGCATGTTTCAGTTTTCTATCATCAGAATGAGTACAGCTTTTCACAAATGTGTCTTTACTTTTTTAATTCCCGTCGTATACCTGTATGTAGATGATTTTGTAAATAAGCTTTACCTATAATGATCTTTTAAAGATATAACATGGGATGGCTTTTCTGATAGTGCATACGCGTGCATAGTGAGTTTCGGCATTAACATCTATTTATAAATAACTGTTTAACCATGGGTAACGCCACGGTCCAAGCTAGTAACATATGTAATTATACTAACCCCCTAAGACATCCCCCCCCCCCCCCACTGGTAAAAGCACAAATCGCACCCTGATGAAATGCGAGTCCAGTGTGCCACTTTACTCGACGTGACGCCAGCAGTAATCTCGCTGTGTGTCCGCAAAACATTGCACTATCCCTGGTCTGTATGCATGCACTGATTCGCTTGAGCAGGGTCTCAGTAAGCCGTTGTATCCTCTTCTGTGCCAAGATGGGCCACAACTGTTGCAACTGATCCCTGACATCATGTGTACTGATTGTGGGACGGGCTTGACGTGCGAGCTGTCCCAACGCGTTCTGTCCGGGTATGTTGCTGACCACTCGAGTGCCTCAACATCGCACAGACTGAGCACAGCCAAACGTGCCGTGTGTGGACTGGCATTGTCGTGTTGAACAATGTCACCACGATACTGTCACATGAGGACGCAGGATGACCGCGACGTACCATTGTGCCATAACACCAGGACAAAAACGAAGATTTGACTTCAATGTTGGATCGACAATGTGGGCATTAGAGGTGGAGCACAAGCTTGGAAAGATGGGAAGGAAATTAGCCATGCCCTTTTCAAGGGAACCATCGCGGCATTTGCCTAGAGCAGGGCCGGCCAAACGCTGCACAGTGTGCAGACGTGCGGAAGTGCTGCACATGTGCTCACGTGTGCGAGAGCGAGCGACAGCGACATCTGTTATTAGACATGTGTCCTAAATGAACGGCGGCGGCTCCACTTCCCTGTTTATGTGGTACAAGTAAGAGCGCAACATACCCAGTCTCGTTTACCCCTGGTAACCGTAACCTTAACCTTAACAGAGAAGTACTGAGAAATGGCACGTACTGTGAAAAAGCAAAGGACGGGAGGTCTATGTTCTCAGTCGTTTAAAAATGACTGGGAACTGCAATTCTTTTTTGTAGCCGCTGGTGAAAACTCAAAGTGTTTGCTATGCCGCCGAATAATAGGCGACCAGCGTAAGTTTTCAATTGAAAGGCACTACAATACATATCACAAAGACGAGTGTAGTGTACTCGAGAGTGAAGAACGGCAAGCAAAATTAAATGTCCTTAAGAAAATGGATGCGACACATCAACTCGATTATCATTTCTCATGACCAGTGATAAACGTGTCTGGATTTATTCCTTTCATAATTAAAAATTGTTGTTTACTAACTGTGCGTTATTGCCTCATTCTGCTCCATGTTACATTATTATCAGGAAAGTTGGTCATTAAACTTACATTTAGGGTTTTTTTTTTATTTTTAATGTGTGAAGGGCTACGCTCAGCTGAAGTCGATAAAACGTAACATTCATCTAATTGTCGGTTATTATGCAGATTTTAGACGGAACTGATGAAAGATATAGCAATAATGGTATTAAAATAACAGGTGATCATCGAGAGGTCTGCGGTTATCATTCTGTTCAGAGGTCAGCGAGACAGAAATTATGTGGGTGTAACTGAGGGCACCGAGAATTAGTTATAGGAAACCTTGCATTAGTTTAATGTTATTAGAAATCATGAATAAGGTTCGTTGAAAGTCGCTAAGTGCTCTCTTTCTTAAATACTAGATCAAAAACATTACGCATATTTACGTGCCGTCAGTCAGGCTGCCTTAATAAAAACCCACGGTTGTTAACTGTATTACTTGTCTTACTGGCTTAAATTGTTAACATAAAAATACACTTCGCAATGAGTAGACTGTGATAGTATTTTAAATGTTTAATACGCGAAATACCTTCCCCTGGTTGGCTTGCAAGCTGTGGGAAGAGCACTAGAATGCGCCGGTACAGAGTATCCCAGTAAATGGATAAAGCGACATCTGTATGTAGAAACATGCACTACAGGAACGCTGACGGCTGCGGCGTGCACACTGTGACCCGGAAATTGCACATGTGCAGGAGCACCGCACGCGTGCTGAATTTCTGGCCGGCCCTGGCCTAGAGTGATTTACGAAAATCTCGAGAAACCTAAATCTAGATGGCCGGACGGGGATAACGAACCGCCTTCCTCACGATTGCGAGTCCAGTGTGCCACTTCACTCGATATGACGCCAGTGGTAATCTCGCTGTGTGTCCGCAAAACATTGGAAGCAGTTGACTTTCCCCCAGGTCGCAGAAAGATTCGCCGACGATGGTCATACAGGGTAGTGGAGTGACACGGTTAATCGATGAACACGGTACGATGCCATTTATCAGCAGTCCATGCTTCCTGGTCATGGCATCACAACAAGGGCAGTCGTTTATGTTGCGGTGTTAGCGGCAGCCTAGCCATGGAGCAGTCATTCCCTAGTCCGCTTGCTATTAGTCTCCAGCCAATGGTGGAGAATGTTGCAGGGAATCAGTTACTTGTCCCTGTACGGCAGAAGAAGATGTGAAGGGTTACAATACGCTTTGTGCACAGTATGGCGATTCTCCCTTGTGGTGATCGGACGTGGTCAACTAACTGCCTGCTTCATTTATCTATGCAGTCCAACATTGCGCCAGTGTCTCATTAGAATACACCAAAAATCCCGGATATTACAAGATTCAGCCAGCCACCCAAATGGAGATACATGAACTCGGTCAGTTACTGATAACGCAGTCTCATACGATTGCGCAGCATCTCCATATTCTTCACAGTGATCACTCAACAGCTGACGTTGTTGATGCCGTTAATAAACGTCACCAGGCGGGTAGCTACACCAGACTCAATCAAATCACACATACTATGGTGGCCATTCCACCTGTAACAGAGAACTGCATTGAAATAGGTGCATACAATGATATTTGTAAATTTTAACGTATTATCCAACAGCATAAGCGATATACCGATTACAAAGATGTACGTGTGGAAGAACGCTGCGAGGCAGCTATCTCTGAGGCAGAGTATGTGCAATGAAGATCTTACGTTAGGTAGGCCGTCGTTCCTCGGGAGTAGCAGGGGTAGCGCGCCAGTGGCCGGCAGTGTCTGTTGCGATGCTCCGGAGTGGGCAGTCGCTTAATATTAAATATTCAGTGTAATAATTTCAGTGTTGTGTATTAATGATTTGTGGAAGAAATAAGATGTGAAGTAAAATTAATTAAGAAAATACTACAAATATTTTCTGAAATTTTGACGAAGAATCTTTCTACATATTGTTACGTCGATCTAAAATAACGTAATTAGTATTCTTACATTCATGCGCTTTTGCTGTAGAACGAATTTGATTGAGACCAGCTTTGTAGGAAACCCCAAGTTGTTTATTAGATTTTTTTGTAAAGATCATTTGTTTGTGCAAATGTAATTTTTATGATATGGCTTAACAATTGCATGTCAGTTTCACAATATAGCTAGATTTTCAGGTAAGATAACAGTCATTCTCCTCGATCATGTTCCGTCTCCCACTTCCAAGTCGTTTTTATCACAAATTCTAAATGTATCTCAGTCAAATATCTTGCATTTTGGCTTTTACAACTGCAGTTAGTTTAAAACTGAAAGAAATGAGCCCTTGGTCACAATTTTTAGTCTTATTAACCAGGTGTCAACATTTCTAAGAGTGCTTTCATCAGAATTTAAACGTTTAAAGTGGCCTGTAATATAATTATATAATTATGGGAAAAGAAATTCTTTTATATAAAAGTGTGAGTATTGACTAACAATACAAGACACAGTACTTACATGTCACGTATAAAATAAATAACAGGCCAGAAGGGCTTTAGTCACAAGTTTTTTTAAAAAGAATGCATGAAGGTGAGCCACTATGGGCTGCTCGTACCTGTGCAGCCACATGTTGCAATGGACTGAGGCGCCCACGTTAACAAGTGCGGGCAGGTGAACATGACATTGCAGCGAGAGTGCCATCTAGTAGCCGCAGGTACAACATCAAGTGTAAACAGACGAAAATTATAATGAATATTATTCAGTACATAATGTAAAAGGCAATATTTTGTTTAACAGCGACCGATAAAGTAACATATTGTCTACATCAGAGCTTAGAAGTACAGTTTGAAGCATAAAGGAAAAACATATTTCTCGAAATGATAGCCTCATTCTCAATAAGGAGCTGCAGTTGCGTAATAAAAATTTCTTCACCAGTATAAATCCGTTATTTGACACTTAATTTCGGGTCTCCTCGTGCAGTTTACCGAAATATTTTACTCCATCTAAGTCAACTCATAATTTTTCATTTATTAAATGGTTTATTGGGTGTATTTTTTGTTATATCGCTTTTTTACAGGCTGTGTGAACCCTTTTTGTAGGTTCTATAATCACGTCTTTATGCTGTACTGTACTTCTAAGCTCTTGATGTAGACAATACATACATGCCAATTCCAGCATAAAACGTGATTCACATAAGTTCTCCTGTCACCACTCGGTGGATGTCCGCTGTATTGGCATGTAAATTCCAGCCTTTGCCGCCAGTGTGAGTGAAATCTTTTGGGACTTAACTGCTAAGGTCATCAGTCCCTAAACTTACACACTACTTAACCTAAATTATCCTAAGGACAAACACACACACCCATGCCCGAGAGAGGACTCGAAGCTCCGCCGGGACCAGCCGCACAGTCCGTGACTGCAGCGCCTGAGACCGCTCGGCTAATCCCGCGCTTGCCGCCAATGAGCAGCAGTCAACATGGGTGCATGAACCAGACGCTCGCTGCGGAGGCCCATACTCTGAACAGCCGTTGAGGAGACACTGTTTGTAGCTGCCTTGTTCATTTGCGTGATCAGCTACTCAACAGCTGCACGTCTATTCGTCCACGCAAATATTTGCATACGTCATTCACCACTGTGATTACGAGGGTTGAATGAAAAGTAATGCCTCCACCTTCGTTAACAGGGTTTGGATGGGAATATTTTAATAAATCAAACGCAGAAATAATCCTTAGAATGTGATCTTTAATTACCAATATTCACTTTTCCACATAATCACCAGCCAATTGGATACATTTCTGACAACGATGAACAAGTTTTCTGAAGCCGTCACGGAAGAAGTCGACACACTGTTTCCGCAACCCCAGTCTCACAGTTCTCTCAGCGTCTTCATCAGAAACATAATGATGTCCCCCAGATTGTCTTTCGTTATCGAGAACAGATGGAAGTCAGACGGTGCTAAATGTGGACTGTATGGAGGATGCCATACGGTGGTGAGATTCAGTCTCTGAAGTTCTGCTGTGTTGGCACGTGAAGTGTGTGATTTGGCATTGTCATGCTTCAGGGAAACATTTCCCTTTTCGTTTTGGACCCTTGTTAGCCGTCATTTCATAGTTCACAGCGTTGCGGTGTAACACTCTAAATTTATTGTTGTTCCACGATCAAGGAAATCAACATGGATTGACCAACTGCGTCCCAGAACACTGTTGCCATGATTTTTCCAGCTGAGGGCTGCCTCTTGAATTTCTTTTTCTGGAGAAAGTCTTTGTGTCGATATTCAATAGACTGACGTTTCGTCTCAGGGTCGTAATGGTGTACCCATGGTTCGTCTCCTGTCACAATTGAATGGAGAAAGATGACACCTTCTGCTGTCAAGAATTGAATGACTGCACGTTGGCTAAATCGCATCGACCGAGCGTCTGCGCAGGGTTCCATAGCAACACAGCCGTTCAATGCTAAGGCTTCCCGCCAACTGGAGCTCTGGAGAAGACGCTACGGAACAAGCCAGTACCTACAGCATACCAATGCTGCCAACTGTTGAAGAGTTGCGAAGGTGGAGGCATTACTTTTCAGTCAGATTAGATTAGATTAGATTAGATTAATACTAGTTCCATGGATCATGAATACGATATTTCGTAATGATGTGGAACGAGTCGAATTTTCCAATACATGACATAATTAGGTTAATTTAACAACATACTTAAGTTAATATAACAACTTTATTTTTTGTGTTTTTTGTTTTTCTTTATTTTTCATTTTTATTTTTTTAATATTTTTTCTTTTTTTTCTTAATTTATATCTAAAAATTCCTCTATGGAGTAGAAGGAGTTGTCATTCAGAAATTCTTTTAATTTCTTCTTAAATACTTGTTGGTTATCTATCAGACTTTTGATACTATTTGGTAAGTGACCAAAGACTTTAGTGCCAGTATAATTCACCCCTTTCTGTGCCAAAGTTAGATTTAATCTTGAATAGTGAAGATCATCCTTTCTCCTAGTATTGTAGTTATGCACACTGCTATTACTTTTGAATTGGGTTTGGTTGTTAATAACAAATTTCATAAGAGAGTATATATACTGAGAAGCTACTGTGAATATCCCTAGATCCTTAAATAAATGTCTGCAGGATGATCTTGGGTGGACTCCAGCTATTATTCTGATTACACGCTTTTGTGCAATAAATACTTTATTCCTCAGTGATGAATTACCCCAAAATATGATGCCATATGAAAGCAATGAGTGAAAATAGGCGTAGTAAGCTAATTTACTAAGATGTTTATCACCAAAATTTGCAATGACCCTCGTATGACTCTTGGTGCATCACTGTTGCCTCAGTGCCAGTTTTGGATAGCCTCATTTTGCTATGCATGTTATACTTTAACCACAGCAGCACAAGAATAATTAAAAACTTAGCTGTTTCGGAAAGCCAGTTCATGCCGATTTGGACAGCAGATAAATTGTTAGATTTCCTCATTACTAAAACGACTGCACTGTATTTCCGCGTCTCCCGACACACTTTATACGAGGGCTATCCACAAAGTACATTACGTTTTCGTTTGTGTCCGTTAGGGGCGGGGCTAGCGCAGCCATCTTGGTGTCATGGCATTCCGCCGCTCAGTCGGCATCCTGCCGTGCTAGTGAGAGGTTCGTGCTGTACTCCATTGAGTTACTGTGACAGTTTGAAATGTCAGCGTTAATTGAAAATGCCGCGAAGTGTGAAGTGCATGCTGTAATAAGGTTTCTGACTGCAAAAACTGTAAACCGATAGAAATCTATCGGCAGCTCTGTGAAGTGTATGGGGACAACATAATCACTGAAGGTGGAGTGCGTCAATGGGTCATAAAATTTAAAAATGGCCGAACTAACGTTCACGACGAAGAGCGAAGTGGAAGACCCAGCATAGTGACTGTCGAACTTGTCGAAAAAGTCGATGCCGCGGTCCGTGAAAACCGTAATTTCACAATAACGGAACTCTCTATGAGTTTTCCACAAATTTCACGAAGTTTGTTGCACGAAATCATTACCGAAAAGCTTGGTTACCACAAGTTTTGCGCAAGATGGATACAAAAAATCTTGACAGAGATTCACAAAAATCAGCGAATGGCTGCAGCGTTAACGTTTTTTAACGCTTACGAGAAAGATGGCGACTCATTACTCGATCGCATCGTTACTGGTGACGAAACATGGGTTAAGCATGTGAACTGCGAGACAAAATTGCAGTCAATGCAGTGCGGGCACACAAATTCCCCCCAAAAACCCAAGAAATGCATGCAGACATGTCGGCAAGGAAGGTGATGGCGACTGTCTTTTGGGACAGAAAAGGTGTGATTTTTGTGGATTTCCTGGAAAGAGGCACTACAATAAACTCTCAAAGGTATTGCCAAACTCTGCACAACCTCAGAAGAGCAATACAAAACAAGCGCAGGTAAAGTTGGGCTCAAAGATCTTGCTGATTCACGACAACGCCCGGGCCCACACGGCAAATGCCACTCGTGAAGTTCTCGAATCTTTTATGTGGGAGTTGTTTCCTCATCCACCGTACAGTCCCGACCTGGCACCGAGCGACTGCCACATATTCCCAGCAATGAAGAAGTGGTTGGCTATGCAGCGTTTTGATGACGACGCACAGCTTCAAGAAGAGGTAACCACGTGGTTGAAGGCGCAGGCGGCCAAATTTTACGACGAAGGAATTTCCAAGCTCGTCCATCGCTACGATAAGTGCCTTAATTTAAATGGCAACTATGTAGAAAAGTAGTATTTAAGTGTGGCTTTCATCTGTATATAATAAAAAAATTCCAATACTTTATTTATTTTTAATTCCAAAACGTAATGTACTTTGTGGATAGCCTTCGTATATATCCACTGCTAGTGCTTCCACTTGTTCTCTGTGAGTGTTGTTGCACGTCGATGTCAAACATAAGCAGTGGTCACGTTAGTGTGACTGGACCGTGCATGACACAACATATAGAGTATTTTACAATGGTGACTGAAGGTGCAAACATCATCTCAGACACACAAGGATTTTACGATGGGTTTGGTCTAGTGGTGTTTAAAAATGTTGCGTTCATCGCATTCCCCGACGCCAGGCAAGTGTTAACGAGTTATTCCACGATCATCACCCAAGCCATTTAGCTCAGAGCGCTGTGCTAAAACTCGAAAAATCGTTGTGGCTGACACGATTTTACCATGGGGAAAATGCGGTATGATGACGGAGTGCCGTATGGGGATATAGCGTCATCGCTCCAGACTTGTGATCATGAAAACGGCATAGTTTACATCATAGCTCGTGGGAAGAAGTCTTGGTTTAAAGACATTTATATAAAAGAGCATCTATTCAGAATCTTGAAACAAACAGATATCTTGCACTCAGGTAGCTGCAGAAGATCTTTGGACGACGTGAGCTTATGAAGCCTTCAGAAAATGTCAACTACTATTGAATTATTTTATCAATAAATAATTCTTCTTTTCTTAGCTTTGTAGTTATTCACTTCATATTTTCTACATCCTCACTTGGATGCTTGAGGTAAGAGTTTAACATTCGTTCTCTGCACTCCTCATGAAGAATAGGAAAGATAATTTTGCAGACTTCGCCTATAGCAGCAGTACTTGACTGCTTCTTGCATTCAAAAGTCCTTATGTGCCACTTTGTATATGGTAAAATGCCAATCGCCCAATATGTAAACTGACGAACACACAGCAACTGGAAAAAGAATTCTTTTCCTGGCGTCCATTTCTGTTGCGCCAGCAGGCCTGAGAACATGTAGTGCAGCTGTATCTGGTGCAGCCTTGGCCGAGGTTGCACTGCAGATTGTGATTTTCAATCTGTGTACATGTCGATACTTGTGGAAATGTACGACATCATTGTTTCACCAGAATCAGCGACATGTATACAATAAACAATACAGTGTGAGTCACCTAACATTACCACTGGATATATTTCCTAAACCACATCAAATACTGACGAATCGATGCCAAAGACCGAACGTGAGGAGAGGGGCTAGTGTAATTGGTTAATACAAACCGTAAAAAAATGCACGGAAGTATGTTTTTTAATACAAACCTACGTTTTTTAAAATGGAACCCCGTTAGTTTTGTTAGCACATCTGAACATATAAACAAATACGTAATCAGTGCCGTTTGTTGCATTTTAAAATGTTAATTGCATCCGGAGATATTGTAACCTAAAGTTGACGCTTGAGTACCACTCCTCCGCTGTTCGATCGTGTGTATCGGAGAGCACCGAATTACGTAGGGATCCAAAGGGAACGGTGATGGACCTTAGGTACAGAAGAGACTGGATCAGCACATTACGTCCACATGCTAACACCTTTTTATTGGTCTTTTTCACTGACGCACATGTACATTACCATGAGGGGTGAGGTACACGTACACACGTGGTTTCCGTTTTCAGTTACGGAGTGGAATAGTGTGTGTCCCGACATGTCAGGCCAATAGATGTTCAATGTGGTGGCCATCATTTGCTGCACACAATTGCAATCTCTGGCGTAATGAATGTCGTACACGCCGCAGTACATCTGGTGTAATGTCGCCGCAGGCTGCCACAATACGTTGTTTCATATCCTCTGGGGTTGTATGCACATCACGGTACACATTCTCCTTTAACGTACCCCACAGAAAGAAGTCCAGAGGTGTAAGATCAGGAGAACGGGCTGGCCAATTTATGCGTCCTCCACGTCCGAAACGCCCGTGGCCCATGTTTGTTACAACACGCAACCGAACGTTGGAGGTTTCAAGCGTCAACTTTAGGTTACAATATCTCCGGATGTAATTAACATTTTACAATGCAACAAACGGCACTGATTATGTATTTGTTTATATGTTCAGATGTGCTAACAAAACTAACGTGGTTCCATTTAAAAGAACGAAGGTTTGTGTTAAAAAACATATTTCCGTGCATTTTTTTACGGTTTCTTCGCAGAAACTTAGCGAAAACACTTTCTGGCGGGCTACCAGCGAGGCGTGGGAATGACTTGTGTTCCCAGGCAGCCTTGGCGCGCAGATTCCCGCGTTTTCTGCCGTATAGTAACTGTGATTGGCTTGCTCAGGTCATAGCTCCGTGAAATTGGCGCCAAGAATCTCCATTGGTGGAATGGTAGTGCTCCGGCAATAGAATGGAATTTTCCGCCGGTTTTCGAGTTGCTGATTGGAACGGTTAACCACGGCCACTGTCGTGGGGGCAGGAATGTTCTGTATTCGGTTTGTATGGGTGCTCTTGTGGGTAGTCGGCTCTCGCCTTTCGGTCGGAGTAGGTTACAAGACTGAGCTCTCGCTGCTCTGGACAGCCTGTCTTCCGTTGGCTGTCTAATATACTTTTATTTAATTGTAACTGTTTGACGAAGTTGCTGAAGTTTCGACTTCAACGTAACTTCCCGAGTACAGTTGGCAATTGAGCGTTCTGCGTGCAAGCGGCCTATGTTGTCTATCTTGAGCAATTTTGGTTAAAGTTGACTGGATTGGAGTTACAGTGTGACTTCGCTTGTTAAAATCAATCACTGTACCGCCAGTGATTGTGTGGCGAACCTTCTTCGTCTCCCTCAGAGGCGCATTTGTATTGCTAGGAAGTCTTTAGTCTGGAATAACCAGACCAGGATAATTAGTTTTGGGCTATACTCGCGACATTATCATCACCACGACGGGACGTCGAAGCAACCAGCCATCGCCTCCGGTACGTCAGATCGTGTTCTTGCAGTTAAGAAAGTTTGGTAATGTATGTCCGCAGCACCGGCAGATAGGGATTTTCCTAGGTGATAATCAGAGCTAAGCAGAGCGCGCCTGTTCGTCTTTTTCTAACTTTGTTCTGTCTTGGGCGTTAATTGTCTGAATTCTCACTACTGTAGCAGCAATTAATGTTGGGTTGGCTGTGTGTCTCTCTTAAGACTTGAGTTGCAAGGAATTGGCTCCACATACCACTTCGTCATAAATGTCACAATCTAGTTTAGGGACAACTTCACCTTCACAGCACTGATTTGAGTATCCAATTTGAGCCAATGTGATGTATTGTAAATGTTTCATGTGTTTTTGTTTATTATTTTGAGTTATAATAAATCATATTGTTATTTTGGACAGAACTTTCATTCTGTTAATCGGTAGAGCAACCCTATCATTTCTCACTACGTTAATGAAACCTTCCTTTATTTAACTTATTTATCAAATGAAATTATTGCAGGTGCCAAACTCTTTTCTACTCCACTTGCAGGGTTGATTACAGTCAGTTCGCGTATCTTTTTAATCCATGTGCAACAGCAAAAGTTGGAGTTAGAATAGGAGGGACTTAGAGCATCATTTACATATGTAGATTCTAGAAGAATTTAGTGTTAAATACACTGCTAGCCCCAGCACCTCGCATAAAATGGCGACCCTTTGCCTCGGATCTTTCCTGTGAATCGCTGATAAGCAAGCAGTATTATTAGTAGGGATACTCAGAATTTTTTTTGCTTAATTTTTTAATGATTAGTACCCAAGTTCTTTTTCTTGCAATTCCGAGATTAGTTTTTATTAGCGGCGCATGATTTCAGTTTTTGTTTTCAGTGTATATATTTTTTGTTTGTTCATTGTTTTTTGTGTTTCTTTGATGTGGTGTCCGTACCACATCACACTTTGTCGGGTTTGTGTGCAGTTTCTGTACCACAACAAATCGTGCTTGTAGTTACAGCGTTGGAACGGCGTTGTTGAAATTTTATGTCTATGTGGAAAAATATTGGGAGTAGATGATTTTTATTGTGAATTTTAGATAAATTTGTTTTTTTCATGAATGATCACGAGAAGTAAGGCACGACTATTAGCGAGCGAAACTAAAACAAAAGAGAATAGCATAATGGATAAGAGGCAGGTTACTGTCGAGGATAGGTTCGGAGATGAGTTGGACAGATTTTTAGCAGCACCGGACGACAGGGTCATTGATGATGAAGGTGATTTGGACGCGTTCTTAGAGCAACGTCGCGACCATGTTAGTGAGGTAGAGGATGAAACAGAGACGGCCACACAGGTCGAGACGGCAGCAGAAGTTTATAATCAAACGAACGAGTGCAGACAGAGGCCAGCTCGGTCACGTCAGAGCTCTAGCGCCCAGGTGTATAGAGTTACATCACCCATTTGTGACGAGGATCAAAATGATGACATTAACCCAATACTGAGCTTCCTACGATCAATGAAAGAAGAAGCTGACGAACAGCGTAAGAAGGAGAAGGAAGAAGATGAGAAACAGCGTAAGAAGGAGAAAGAAGAAGCTGATAAACAACGTAAGAAGGAGAAGGAAGAAGCTGACGAACAGCGTAAGAAGAAGGAAGAAGATGAGAAACAGCGTAAGAAGGACACAGAGGCAATAATTTCGCATATAGGGAAAATTCGTGGGGAATTACTAACAATAAAGAAAGTACGTGGAGAAGCAAAACAAATGTCATTGGTAGCACAAAAAGTAGCAGGCCTAGCCAAAACGGCAGCAACAGGGGCAATGAAAACCGCAAAAGTAACTTCTCAACTCGCAGGTCGCTTGCGACGTGCGACACAAGCCCACTCAAAATCCCTAGCGTTCTTAAAAACCCAAGGTAATATCGCGGTTACGAACATCACGACACGAATGAAAGAAGTAGAGAGTCGAATAGCAAATCTAGAGCGAAACGGGTACACGAGCACTGCGCATTCGGATACCAATGATGGAGTACACAGAACTGTGTCTCCGAGGAAAAGCTCGCCGTGCTCTAGCCCAGTGACAGAGTACGCAACTAACAGTGCATACGCAGAAACAGCGAGTAATAGCTCCAATAATTGCAGCCCACTTAGAAGAGAGAATGCTGAATGCCACTCCCACTATGATACAGAGGTAGCACATCACAGTTATCAGCAAGATAGATCAGGACACTCAGCAGACGTGCAAGTATCGGAAACGAGTGACAACACTAGTGCGAGGATCAGACAGGATTTTGATCACAATCACTTCCTGTCGATACTAAAATTCCAGAAATTCAAAGATAATGGAGGGTCGATGCATCCAAAGAGCTGGGTGATGCAATTTACAAATTCATTACCGTCGTCATGGCCAACCCAGGCCAAATTAGAATTCATGTGTGGACACATCGAAGGCCAAGCCGCGGAAAAGATGCGGGGTGTGGCAGCGACGTGTCGGACTTATGAGGAATTTGTTGTTGCATTCCTGCGGACCTACTGGTCAAAGGAAACGCAAGACAGGATAAAAGTGGAAATAATATTTTGTCCTGAACTGGAAGTGTCCGGGCATAGGAGCGCAACCAAATTTTTTGATGATTTACTCAAGAAGAATCAGTTTTTAGATAGTCCATATAGCAACGGAGAAATCATTAAATTTTGTTTTTCCAAATTGCCAGTTAGGTATCAACAGACACTTGTCGGGAAGTGTGGATCTGACAGAGAAGCATTCAAGAGTCTATTGCGCGAACTCGAAGTAGTCTTTGATAAACAAGACGCAAAGGACAGGAAGAAGGCGCAAAATACAAATACCACTGGCCAGCAAGGGAAGACAACAGATCGCATAAACGCACTGGTCAGTTAGGAAACCAGGGTTACGGAAATCAAGGTAACGCTCTTCAAGGTTTTGAAAACCAGAGACACGGAAACCAGAACGTCAGGGAACAGGATCATGCTAGACAAGGAAGCGGGGACAGGAGGAATAACGAACGGCAAAGCGACCGTAATTGGAGAGAGCGAAATCAAGGACAACAGGAGAACCAGGAGACTGAAATTAGACCTGCAAATCCTAATGCACGTCAGAGGAGGGGGAGTCTAAGAAGGGATTGACGCTAGTCCATAGGACTCCACCACATCTCTCACAGAAAGAAGTTCATGGTATAATAGTAGTTTAAGTAATGTACATAGTAGAACAGGCAAATATATGAACCGTTCTTCGGGGAACAATAATCGTTGCATTAATAGATTAAGATTGTTAAAGTATTAACACGCTGCGTTGGCTTGTAAGAGAATTAACTGCTGCTAGTCTTTTTCTTTTTTGTATATGTTCGCGACTTCCAGTGTCGATGGAGTAGGAGGCACTACCATTCCATGAGCAAAGTTTTTGTCCTTTCCTGTCTGGTGTCCATGTTGAGGGATAATGATGAGTGAGATGTCGCACAAACGGGCGCATACAAGAACGTGCTCCTAGAAGCGTTCTGGGATGTCGTGATGCGCTCCATAGTGGCCACAACCAGTTCGTGAGACGTTCATACCAATGCTTGCAGGCACACGTCAGTGCACTGCAAGATTGTGGTATATTGCGTGATTTCGAGGATGAACATGGGCACTATAGTTTTTACAGTGATGCGCCAGCATCGTTGTCTTGCAAGTCGGGGTGAACATGTGAGCGTTTGTCTCCAATGGTGCCCTAGACGGTAGAAATGCGGGCATAAAGCCTACCATGCCAATGTTCTGGTTGGGGACTTAGTGTGCTGCCCGTGACTGTCACAGAAGAATAACCAAGGAATTGTACTTGGAGATTCGTGACATACTGTGTAGCTGGAGTGCGGTGGGCGACTGAATCCTCAACAGGAACCAGTCCTGGCTTGGTCATATTACATTGCCTCTGGAAAGGTGCGCTTTCATTGCTAAAACTGCATCACATACAAAATTAAGTTCGACTATAAATTTATTGTCTTGTATAGCCATGGCTAACCCAGTCTCCGGAGTTTCAGTGAGGCATAATGAAAACTCGGAGGTCATGTCGTACGGCGCGCACATCACTGTCGTCAATAGCGGCGAGCAGCGAGACATCTCAACGTAACAGGAATTATGTAACACTATTGTATAAGGTAAACAAAATAAATAAATAAATAAATAAAAATAGAAAAAAAGGAGAGTACTATATACTAGGATAAGTTAAACTTTAGGATTTAACAATAGCTAGATCCTTAATATTGTGGGGGTTTTCTACCATAAGTGTTTGGCGCGCGCCTGTTGGGATGCTATTTTTCAGGTCACCAAACCACAGACCCCAAGTGGAGGGACGATGGGCGAGCGAATGTAGAATAGTTGCATGTTCTTTATAACTCAGTAAAACTTCCACCTGCGTAATCACCTATTTTATTCAAAAGACATAGAATGTAGATCGTTGGCAGTTGGTAGTTAACTCTTGAGCATGTCTACTGTCGCGCTATATAAGTAATAGTAATATAAGTGCGGGCCCGCACATTTAAGTGTTCATTCAGTATAGCGTCACACACCATGTACAGTAGTGAGATCGGTCTCTACACAAATATCAAGATAGATTATTTCCATGTCTAGATTAAATACACCAAGATTTTGTTATAATGATAGCCGTAGATTGAAAACTATAAAATTAAAATAAGAGTGTCTGAAATGACAGACCATCAATGTATCGTTATGTGAATTTATTATAACATAGAAGGTCATGGGAAAAAGTTAGGCATAAGATTTTTGTCAGAACTGTGCAGATGACGGGAATCGTAGCAATGCAGAGGCCAGGCGGAGCAAAAACAAGAGGTCATCGGCTATCTGCAAGAGGGGGGCGTCAGCGCGCCACCTGACGAGAAGGGTGCAGGGGCATCCAGTCCTACATGCTGTCAGTCACCTGGCCGTATACCTGAGGGATTAGGTGGCAGACAGCCATCGCCGGGCCACAAGCGAAAGTGTGGCTGGCCGTTGACACTGACACACGACCAGCACGCAACAGCCAGCTAGCTCTCCGGACGCGGCAGCCGTTTGGAGGGATTCCCTGCGGCAGACCACGTTGTCGCGAGTACACGAAGATCACATAAGGTGTTGGAACCTGCGCCTCATGTGCCTCAGGACAGAAAGGGACGCTATATAATCACCTATTTGAGTGTTTACAACTCACTAGCATTGGCCGATCTGCATACACAAATCAGTATCGTGCCACAAACTCTAACAAATGAATTGTCTCATTTTTAACTTCTCCTCTCACTTAGAGAGCAGTTGTAGGAATCGTCGCTCCTAGTTCGATCCTGTATGGATCACCTCACACACTTGCGGAGTCACTCCACGTGCCATCATCACTCGTCGAACTGCAATATTGGGAAACTTAAAGTACTGTCCAGGGAGAGAAGAGACCTGGACTAGTGATGCATTCCAACTAGTTGTCCTCAGAGACATTTAATCGACATGAGCCTATGTCTTCCTACCATACTGCCGTGATCATATGTGTGGGTCTTGCTGCAATCTCAACAGCGTACTGCAGATGCTCCAGCACACCCTATTGCTGTTGCAACAACATAGCAACAACACCCGATGTTTAGCCCTATGTGATGTCAGTACTGTGGCCCAATCCCAAAAGCCCCCCTCCGATGCTCAAGACATGGAACCACATGCATCAATGCATATGACTCAACATACCAAACCCCTCAGAGAAACCAACGAATTTGTGAAGTGCTTCGAATATTTCCAGCAATGTGATTTAGTGCCTCATTCTCAGCACAGTCGTGAACATTGTGCAATGTGCAAACACAACTTTTTTGTAATGTATGTTATACCTTGTATGTGTTTGTGTTTTACACTGTAATTCTTATGTAAGTGATAGGGTAGGGCGCACAAATTACAAATTTCTGTATTGTTCTCCACACCATGTTTTTTTGTTTGTATTTTGTATTTATTGTTGTGTGTATGCAAACAGTGTGCCTGAAGTCCCCATAAACTGAAGCAGATACCACCACTGTCATTGTGAATGGACAATCAGTTCAGGGAACATTTTGTAAAGGTTATTCTTGCTGCAGGGAGACAGAATGAATCGGAGGTTGTAATTAGATTCTGAAAGCTCACAAAGAGATTGTTAACTTAAATAGTGTCATGTGTGAGTGAGTTCAGGTTAGTTTAATGATTCAAATTGTTGTAACATCTTGGGCATTTAATTGCGGAGCACTCCAACTCTGATTGTAAAGAATAAATTGCTCCATATTTGGCTCACATGCCCGGGCCATATTTAGAGAGTGAATGTCTGTGTGAATCGGTGTTTGGAAGGGGCTCCCTGCGTATGGATGTGTGATGTGAGTGTTAGACTTCCATATTAAGAAGGTGAAGTTGGCACATCATAAATAATCCTCCCTCTATGAGCTGCATTTTTCAGTTGCAGTGATTTTTTTTATAGAGTGCGGCATGTGGAGTCAGTTTGTAAGATTGTTCTTGGGCGATTGACTCACTACCTTGATCCTAAGTGAGCCAACCGCTCACCAATTACAATCTAAAATGGCGTAGGGGCTATGAGAGGTGGCATGAGCCCCCTCTCATATTTCTATCTTACGATTTTCCTCTCTAATTGCATGTGGTGAAAAGTTGCTATTCCTTCACACGCGGACTTCCCACGCGTCTCTCGTCACCCAGGTGGTCCGGTGACAGGCGGGCACTACTGATCTTGAAAGGGTAAGCCAACGGGTGTGAGGGAGTCGAGTGAATGCTTTCCAGACGCCGACATTGTCAAAAGACACGCCCACAGGGGCCTGAAGTAGCGGCTGGGCTAGAGGTTCCGTTACTTCGCAGAAACTTAGCGAAAACACGTTCTGGCGGGCTACCAGCGAGGCGTGGGAATGACTTGTGTTCCCAAGCAGCCTTGGCGCGCAAATTCCCGCGTTTTCTGCCGTATAGTAACTGATTGGCTTGCTCAGGGCATAGCTCCGTGACGTAGCAAAATCGGCGCAGAAATTGGCGCCAAGAATCTCCATTTGTGGAATGGTAGTGCTCCGGCAATAGAATGGAATTTTCCGCCGGTTTTCGAGTTGCTGATTGGAACGGTTAACCACGGCCACTGTCGTGGGGGCAGGAATGTTCTGTGTTCGGTTTGTACGGGTGCTCTTGTGGGTAGTCGGATCTCGCCTTTCGGTCGGAGTAGGTTACAAGACTGAGCTCTTGCTGCTCTGGAGAGACTGTCTTTCGTTGGCTGTCTAATATACTTTTATTTAATTGTAACTGTTTGACGAAGTTGCTGAAGTTTCGACTTCAACGTAACTTCCCGAGTACAGTTGGCAATTGAGCGTTCTGCGTGCAAGCGGCCTACGTTGTCTATCTTGAGCAGTTTTGGCTAAAGTTGACTGTATCGGAGTTACAGTGTGACTTCGCTTGTTAAAATCAATCACTGTACCGTCAGTGATTGTGTGGCGAGCCTTCTTCGTCTCCCTCAGAGGCGCATTTGTATTGCTAGGAAGTCTTTAGTCTGGAATAACCAGACCAGGATAATTAGTTTTGGGCTATACTCGCGACATTATCATCACCACGACGGGACGTCGAAGCAACCAGCCATCGCCTCCGGTACGCCAGATCGTGTTCTTGCAGTTAAGAAGGCAGTTTGGTAATGTATGTCCGCAGCACCGGCAGATAGGGATTTTCCTAGGTGATAATCAGAGCTAAGCAGAGCGCGCCTGTTCGTCTTTTTCTAACTTTGTTCTGTCTTGGGCGTTAATTGTCTGAATTCTCACTACTGTAGCAGCAATTAATGTTGGGTTGGATGTGTGTCTCTCTTAAGACTTGAGTTGCAAGGAATTGGCTCCACATACCACTTCGTCATAAATGTCACAATCTAGTTTAGGGACAACTTCACCTTCACAGCATTGATTTGAGTATCCAATTTGAGCCAATGTGATGTATTGTAAATGTTTCATGTGTTTTTGTTTATTATTTTGAGTTATAATAAATCATATTGTTATTTTGGACAGAACTTTCATTCTGTTAATCGGTAGAGCAACCCTATCATTTCTCACTACGTTAATGAAACCTTCCTTCATTTAACTTATTTATCAAATGAAATTATTGCAGGTGCCAAACTCTTTTCTACTCCACTTGCAGGGTTGATTACAGTCAGTTCGCGTATCTTTTTAATCCATGTGCAACAGCAAAAGTCGGAGTTAGAATAGGGGGGGGGGGGCTTAGAGCAATATTTACATATGTAGATTCTAGAAGAATTTAGTGTTAAATACACTGCTAGCCCCAGCACCTCGCAAGTGTTGAAACCTGTTCAATAAGAAAAAAAAAAGTGTGACCGAGGTCTCATTTGTTTCATTTCCAATTAATAAATGGTCACTGAATCAAGCAGAGACTTGGGAACCATCACCCACAGCCTGACCCTTAACCTCGTACCGTACATCGTTCCCAAGTGTCAATGCCGATACTGCTACATCCGTGTCACTGAGCTCTTCCCAGGTTGAAGGCTGCTTATGAAAGACAAAATGCGACTTATCCGCCGCGCGCATTCCCCTAAGAACCATAGACACGCATTCTTTTTCAGGCAAATCAATCAACAAGGCCACAGAGGCCGTCTGAACTCCAGCCACATACTGATGTAACTGCCCCTTATCGCACTGCACTTCCCAAATGTAACGACACTCAAGCTGTTTTCGAACTCCGGTTTCAACCTCTGCCTAGTCACGAGCTCCGTCAGTTGCTGTAAGGAGAACCCTTCTGCCATGGCACGCGAGAGGAGGTTCTGCAACTCACCTCTAGTCAGCGGGTACAACAGTGACAAAACAGTGGTGCAGAACGCGAAAGGCAGCCGCGTGTTGTTCAAGGCGAATCAACAACCACAATAATACCTCGATCTGTTCAAGTCGCTCCACAACAAATTCAGTAATATCTCGGAAGAAATACACCAGAGGATTAGGTAACTTGGCAAATATTACGTCTAAGTTGACAGAGGATGTAACAGTACCACCCCCGGCAGGCTCTCGCCCTCTCCCTGACACAGCAAGTCCCGCTCTTCAATCCAACTCTAAACATGTAAGCTTAAACTGTAACGCGCTAATCAAAGCTCCCAATTCAACAGTTATTTTTTTATGATGATCTTCCAAGGCTAACATTGTAAGGTGTCAGGCAAATCCAACATCTTCCATGAAAACCCTGACATGATAGCAAATCCGAGAGTATATCACTTAGTTCCGAATAAATCCTGACATTAAATTAACCAAAGTAATACGATCAACGAGTGAGCAAATGGAATACCACAGACTAACACAAGAACGCCTAAATGCATGTCATACCTTCCCACCGTGAAACAGACGCAGTTCCGAGGGGAGAAACGAGAACAGAAGCCGAGAGCAGAACCATGTTAAGCTAGAAGGCCCTACCATAAGGGACGGACACCCATATAGCCAGCCGACCGCCAAGACCACCCCACAGCCCACGTTAAAAGATAGAGCCCTCCAGAAGAACAGTATAGATAACACTAAAAGGGCCACATCAGCTGCAAGTTTTAGCGTGAGACTATAAGCGTCTCTGTTACGTTGCAAACGTTAAAAACATTGCCCCACCATGAAAAGTATAACGTTTCTCATTGGATAGACAGAATTTTTGTAGGCGGAGCTTAAGGTTAACATTGAGACCCTGATTGGTCAGTTGAAAAGACAGCCAGATAGCTTTTCTTAAACCAACTTTGGTAAATTGTAGTAAAGAGAAGTTATAGAGAGTTGCTTCCGAGACGGCGAGGTGTGTGGAGATGCGCCGCCCGCCGCCCCCTGACGCTGCCTAACCAACGACAAGGTAATGAACGCACGTGATGTGAGCGCATAAGGCTTCACTCAGAACTGCATAAGTCTCATCTGTTACATTCCCCTTTTACGTAATACTAGTGTCGATTGTCAATTAAACTTCGTGGTATTCACATTTTGCTACGAGAAGTTAAAATCTGAAACGCGATGATTTTTCTGTTATATTATTATTGAGAAGCCACATCATCCACTGTAATTTATGACAAGTTAAGTAAGTAATTAAAGATAATTGAGGGTCACTGTAGACCATTATTGATAGTTTTCTCTTTTATGAAACTTAATTTAAACCTAGATTATAGATGTGATATGGCATAGGTCATCCTTCGATCCATTGTAGAACTTGGAAACCCATTCAGGGAATATTCGTTCACATTTTTGTTGAACGCAGTTGACTTTTATCACCCTGTATTAAAATATTTCCTTTTATCAATAGTGCAATTTATAAACAATGTTTTGTGAGTAGAATAAAATTTCCAATGGTAAACTTAACTGCTTTTTCCACGTTATTTTACCACCTAACTAAAAATAGGAAAGCCTTGAACCCCTTCCATTAAATTTAATCAGTATTAAGATTCCTTTACAGGGAGTGCAATGGAGCTGACGCTGAAATCATGAAGTATTTTTTTATATCATCGCTAGTCTCACTGAACTCTTCTGAACTCTACATGTCATGTGTGGTCTGGCGTCTCCTTACCAGCAACAGGTCCCAGGTGCAAACTAGTCAATTCCCTAAAAAACACGCTCAGAGCGTCGTTGTGCGAAAGTGGTAGGGAGACATTACTTAGAACAAACAGACACCATGCAGAATGTTAGAACATGCCCAAATTCGCTATCCGATTAGTTAAATGCATTAACTGCGCCCGCACCCTATTCAGCTGACTGTCACTAGGTTGGGTTCCTTCCAAAACACGGCCTCTAACAGCCTTAAACAACAATTCAATGCCCGCACCTGTCTCACCCACCACTGCTGGCGTGACGTCAACCGGATGAAGAACGACAGCGCGCAAACGAGACACTAAATCCGGAACACTGCCCTCAACAGGCTGGCGCCTTATTGCCAACTCGTAAACTAGATGGTCCTTCCTGAGCAGGCCGATCCCTGGACACTGTCTGACCGCCATTAGAATACACCTGAAACTATCAACCACCAAAACAATACGGTACCGCAGAACGGAAACAAGGTTGAAACTGACAGTAACTGGAATGGCAAGTGTAGTGTCGGCAGACTTGCCAACACTACGCACACTAATTGAAAGAGGCGGCCAAGATGCACGCGCTAACTCACGAAGGATGGAGTGAGGTCTGAAACAGGAGACTTAATGAATGCTATAAAGAAAAGTACGTAGCTTCTGGACTACTTAACTTTTAATCCGTCCTTGTATACATCGTTCTTGATGAGACATCTGGAGATTGTGGCGATACAAATGAGACTCGTATGATACATGGACTGATACAATTGGCGCCTTGCTAAGTCGTAGCCATTAACTTAGCTGAAGGCTATTCTAACTGTCTCTCGGCAAATGAGAGCAAAGGCTTCGTCAGTGTAGTCGCTAGCAAAGTCGTCGTACAACTGGGGCGAGTTCTCGTACGTCTCTCGAGACCTGCCTTGTGGTGGCGCTCGGTCTGCGATCACACAGTGGCGACACGCGGGTCCGACATGTACTAATGGACCGCGGCCGATTTAAGCTACCACCTAGCAAGTGTGGTGTCTGGCAGTGACACCACAGCAAGCACAGACGTAACCACACTCTGCTAGCAGTGAAATGCCTGGGCTAGCAGGTCAGAGCGGATTAGGTAGTGAAAAGTGAAATGCCTGGGCTAGCAGGTCAGAGCGGATTAGGTTGTGAAAAGGGCCAAACTGAGTCCCTGGCAGTTGCACTCAACATACAAACTTTATTTATCAACACAAAGTATTACAACAAGGATGAAAAACACTCAAAACTTTAATCGACCTCCTTTGATTAACTTTAGATCGGCTGAAGGCTACATTCAAAATCCAAGACACAAGGCTTAAGCAAAATTGAAATAAAAGGTTCTTCTGGAGGTTTCACCCAAGAATTTTTTCTAAATCTTCAATCTAATCGGCTGAAGGCCTTAGCAATTTAATTTTAATGGAACTAGGCTGCAGGTCGCATATTAAGCAATAAGAGGAGTTTCAATCAAAAGGCAGAAGGGCTTATCTTAAAACATTTCATGCAAATTGGGCTGAGGGCCCCATTCAAAAGCATAACAATCTCATGCCTTAATGGCAAGAAAAGAAGATTAATTTAAGAGAAATTAAAACTCGGCTGAAGGCCGCTCACTAACAAATAATTTAACGGCTTAAGCCTTAGATAGAATTTCAATTTTAAAGGGCAGAAGGCCATATTTTAAAGTATCCCATATAAAATAAAGAATAACAATCTCATGTCTTAAGGGCAAGACCAGGACATTAATTTAAGAGACATTAATACTCGGCTGAAGGCCACATATCAACAAAATGTGTTTCAATTTAAAAGGCAGAAGGCCTTACCTTAAAACCTCTCCAGTAAAATTCGGCTGAAGGCCCCATATAAAAATATAACAATCTCATGCCTCAAGGGCGAGAAAAGAACATTAATTTAAGAGATATTTATACTCGGCTGAAAGCCACACATCGACCAAATAACTAAAATCGAAACAGGGAAATAACTACATAACACACAAGGAACGGCGCTCCGAAGTTTCCAAGAGCCGGCTTGGGATTGTAACACTAACGCCCATTTAGGTGAGACAGAAAGCCTGTCCAACGAATTCTTAATCTGGAGGCAACCCAACCGACAGACAGCTGACAGACCAATCAACCAAATCCACACAACCAGCAAAACTACTACAAGATTTCAATACACGACACACAGAATATTGGCACCCGTTCAACAACACCTCAGCTGTCGAACTACACGCCGCACTGGACAGCAGCAACATGACGAGGAAAACACAAAAAATGGTTCAAATGGCTCTGAGGACTATGGGACTTAACATCTATGGTCATCAGTCCCCTAGAACTTAGAACTACTTAAACTTAACTAACCTAAGGACATTACACAACACCCAGCCATCACGAGGCAGAGAAAATCCCTGACCCCGCCGGGAATCGAACCCGGGAACCCGGGCGTGGGAAGCGAGAACGCTACCGCACGACCATGAGCTGCGGACGAGGAAAATACACTGCCTAAAATTACGTCAGCGACCAGGGCAGTTAACAGGAACGTCAACGGCCACAAGGCAGAAGATACCGTTGGTGAACTTCAATAACAGGGAATAAATTAAGTTAAATTTCACAGGAAGACGGATAGAATCTTAGCCGACTTAAATATACACACGTTGTTGCTCGCGGGAATGTCCCAAAAGCGACAACCAGGATCAAACGAAGAAATGTAAACAGTTGAGGCTCGATAGTAGGTTAAGTGAGGACTCAACTTTCATGTCCAAGATGGGTGGGCGTCGAACTTTGTAGCACTCGCAAGCAGCACCTCACACTCCAACCGCGCACGCACGCACGCACGCCGATGGGGGCTTGCTTGCTGCTCCACGCCAACCGACCGACTGGACTGCTGGTCCGTCCGCGACTGCTGCTCCGTCACGACTGCACTGCTGGTGCGTCTCCCACTCACAGACTACCCGACACACGACGACCCGGAAATACTATCGGTCGCTCCAGAGATGGTACAACAGTGCGCTTATCGATACGCGCTGCTGCTGCCACTCACGGGCAAGTAAGGCAGAAACATAGTGACGCCAGAAAATGGAATAAGAAAACGAAGCGGCACTACCGTAATAGAAGATGACAAACAATTAATGGGATGAACACAAGCCATGCACGGCTCAATCAGACTGTCTGTAAAACAGGAAAACACCCATTAAGAACAGGTGCATGGTCCTGTCTTCTAGAATTCTGTGAATCTTGTACAATTATATGAATAAATGAACTGAAATATATACTAGAACTCACGTAAAAGTAACTAGATGTAAAACCCATCCGTCATAAACTCACACAGAAGTATAAGTGGACTGTTTGAAAGAAAGGGAACATTACAAAATGCCACGTCGTATATAAAGGAGAAGGAAACAATTCTCAGAAAAGACCGCGTATTACCTTAATCAAGTCAGATAACTTTCCCATAGCAGCAGAGCATAGGACCATGCTTTCAGAAGCGCAAATGCGGTCAGCTGTGCACGGCACAATAGGTTCGCTTAGCGCTCACATAGTTATGAGTACGACGCACTAGGAAAAACACATAGCACCTGTCTGGCAAAAGATAAACAAGTGATGCACAGAATCGACAGTAAGAAGCGTTACCTTAATTAGTACTTAACAAACAAGTAGATTAAAATGCACATACTAGTATGGTAATCATAAGAAATAAAAGCAATAAGAAAAGCAACAAAATTAACTAATACCAAATATACATTAAGCTGCTGGCATATGAATCAAAATAATAAAGTGATGGTAGTCTAGTACACCATAAGAACAGAGTAACGTGCAATAAATTGGCTAAAGTTTAAAATCTATGTCCAGCACATGCATTTGATAACCAACAAATGCAAATATCAAAGCACTAGAAATGAAGAAATATAAATGTACGAATATAAAAACCACAAAAATCACCTATAATGAAATAAAGACCTTAAAAATTCCATGGCAATTCTCCCCCTTATCTTCTCAATACATCAAAAGGGTAATGTTAGATATAATCCTGTCGTATGCTACAACCTAAAACAAAAAATAATTTCTATCATTGGACCAACATTGTATAAAGCGGTAACATTGAGTCGTAATAATCTTGATTTTTACTAATCAGTCGATCGTTCAGCAAATTATTCTTATCAACATGCAGGTGCTTAACAGTTTTCAACTCCTCGAACAGATTCAGCTTTTCTTAGCAAAGTATAGAACTCTCAAGTTTCCGGAGACTAATGCCAACTTGACTTAAGATGATAGGCGTTCATGAGATATGTGCGGAATGCTCTCTAACCTGGCCTTTACGCGGCAAATGTTCTCTAAACCTAGTCTTGAATATTCTGCCAATCTGGCCTATATAAGACATTATTTTCGAAATTACTGCAGTCTAATTTATACACATCAGATACTGTATATGGCTCTGAGCACTATGGGACTCAACTGCTGTGGTTATCAGTCCCCTAGAACTTAGAACTACTTAAACCTAACTAACCTAAGGACATCACACACATCCATGCCCGAGGCAGGATTCGAACCTGCGACCGTAGCAGTCCCACGGTTCCGGACTGCGCGCCTAGAACCGCGAGACCACCGCGGCCGGCAGATACTGTATACTTGTGACTGTGGGGGCGTTCATAATGAATATAACTATGCTGAATTTTATACCCAGTAGTGAATAAAAGAAGCATAGTCTGTTTTTTTTAAAGAGCTTAACTAGATCATGGGAGACGGGCACTTGAATGGGATCCTTACAAATTTGTACACACATCAAAAAAAGTTTTGCATCACCTCGGTTCCGAGAGTTCCAGAACCTCTACAGAAAATTGGAATAGAGAGCAACATAAACATCATTTCCGCCCTTTTATTGCTCATGAAAACTACACATTGCATGATGTACCACCATACAGCGAGACCTTATGAGGTGGTGGTCTAGACTGCTGTACACCTCGCTACCTCTAATACCCAGTAGCACGTCCTCTTGCATTGATGAATGGCTGTGTTCGTCGTGGCATACTATCCACAAGTTCATCAAGGCACTGTTTGTCCAGATTGTCCCACTCGTCAACGGCGATTCGGCGTAGATCCCTCAGAGTGGTTGGTGGGTCACGTCGTCCGTAAACAGCCGTTTTCAATCCATCCCAGGCATGTTCGATAGGATTAATGTCTAGAGAACATGCTGGCCACTCTAGTCGAACGATGTGGTTATCCTGAAGGAAGTCATTCACAAGATGTGCACGATGGGGGTGCGAATTGTCGTCCATGAAGACGAATACCTCGCCAATATGGTGCCGATAAGATTGCACTATCGGTCGGAGGATGGTATTCACGTATCGTACAGCCGTTACGACGCCTTCCATGACCACCAGCGGCGTACGTCGGCCCCACACAATGCCACCTCAAAACAGCAGGGAACCACCTTGCTGCACTCGCTGGACAGTGTGTGTAAGGCGTTCAACCTGACCGGGTTGCCTCCAGACACGTCTCTGACGCTTGTCTAGTTGAAGGCATATGCGACACTCATCGGTGAAGAGAACATGATGCCAATCCTGAGCGGTCCATTCGGCATGTTGTTGGGCCCATCTGAGCCGCGTTGCATGGAGTCGTGTTTGCAAAGATGGACCTCGCCATGGACGTCGGGAGTGAAGTTGCGCATCATGCAGCCTATTGCGCACCGTTTGAGTTGTAACACTATGTCCTGTAGCTCCACGAAAAGCATTATTAAATATGGTGGCATTGCTGTCAGGGTTCCACCGAGCCATAATCCGTAGGTAGCGGTCATCCACTGCAGTAGTAGCCCTTGGGCGGCCTGAGCGAGGCATATCATCGATAGTTCCTGTCTCTCTGTATCTCCTCCATGTCCGAACAACATCGCTTCTTGTAGCTGCACGAAAAGCATTATTCAATATGGTGGCATTGCTGTCAGGGTTCCACCGAGCCATAATCCGTAGGTAGCGGTCATCCACTGCAGTAGTAGCCTTTGGGCGGCCTGAGCGAGGCATATCATCGATAGTTCCTGTCTCTCTGTATCTCCTCCATGTCCGAACAACATCGCTTTGATTCACTCCGAGGCTCCAGTACACTTCCCTTGTTGAGAGCCCTTCCTGGCACAAAGTAAAAATGCGGACGCGACGAACCGTGGTATTGACCGTCTAGGCATGGTTGAACTACAGACAACACGATCCGTGTACCTCCTTCCTGGTGGAATGACTGGAACTGATCAGCTGCCGGACCCCTCCGTCTAACAGGCGCTGCTCATGCATGGTTGTTTAGATCGATGGGCGGGTTTAGTGATATCTCTGAACATTCAAACGGCCTGTGCCTGTGATACGATGTCCACGGTCAACATCTATCTTCAGGAGTTCTGGGAACCGGGGTGATGCAAAACTTTTTTGATTTTTGTGTTTAGGAAGTAGTAAGATGGGAAGATCTTTACGCTGAATCGCTGATGTTTTCTCTTTCGGCACTTTATCAATGTTTCAGGATTGTAAGGATTGTTAGAGCAATACGTTTCAAATTCCCTAAAACATTTGTGGCATTATTCGTAGCCGGTTGAACACAGAGCACCCACTAGCCGTCGGCAGCGCCCCCTCCATGTCTCAGACGAGCCACCGGCAAACAAGGCGATTGCACACTGGCATTCTTTTCTGCCCTGCCTCCTATTTCCCTGAGGGGTCCAACACCCACCTCACGTTGGAGGTGTCAATGACTGGCATACCCACCCTCTGCACTTGTTCGGATTGGGCAGGAAAACTGCCGCTGGCGCGATTGGAGAAGCAACCCCTTGCGGGCTCAGAAGTGTTATCAGGACTGGGTAGCAGCTGTTACCTGTTGCTAAGGCGTAAAGAACCAGCCGTGCTGCCGGTTCCCTCTTTGCCTTCCGCCCAGTGACACGCGAGCCCACCACTGTCCGCCACTCACTACCGAGTGAAGATGGACCGCTCAGATGTTGTGTCTCTGAAGACGCAGCGACTACCAGGTCACCAGGAGATTCCAACAGCACCAAACGGGTTGCAGGCCTCGTCAATGGCGTCACGATGGCGCCGCAGCTTTGAGCAGTAGCTAGGGACCGAGCGAGGCGGCGCAGTGGTTAGCACACTGGACTCGCATTCGGAAGGACGACGGTTCAATCCCGTCTCCGGCCATCCTGATTTAGGTTTTCCGTGATTTCCCTAAATCGCTACAGGCAAATGCCGGGATGGTTCCTTTGAAAGGGCACGGCCGATTTCCTTCCCCATCCTTCCCTCACCCGAGCTTGCGCTCCGTCTCTAATGACCTCGTTGTCGACGGGACGTTAAACACTAATCTCCTCCTCCTCCTCCAGTAGCTAGGGGCCTGTCGCCCGTGGCCAACTCAGCTTCCAGCTGTATGCAGGCAGCAGCCAATTCTCCTTGAGTCCACTCACAACAATCACTGTCCCTACCCATGTCGTACTGAATAAGGAAAGCGAATGAGATCTCAATAAATACAAACAAAGAAAACGATGTATACAAACTGTGTACTATACTACAAAGTAAGCTCATTCAACACAAACGATCGGAAAATACGCTAACTCACGTAACAAAAATAAATAGTTACTTAGATTAGAATCCATATGATCATGTTATGTGCAGTGATCATTTAATGTAGACAATGGAGAAATGAACTGCCGTGTTTCTTGACTTCCGCAAGGCGTTCGATACAGTTCCCCACAGTCGTTTAATGAACAAAGTAAGAGCATGTGGACTATCAGAACAATTGTGTGATTGGATTGAAGAGTTCCTAGATAACAGAACGCAGCATGTCATTCTCAATGGAGAAAAGTCTTCCGAAGTAAGAGTGATTTCAGGTGTGCCGCACGGGAGTGTCGTAGGACCGTTGCTATTTACAATATACGTAAATGACCTTGTGGATGACATCGTAAGTTCACTGAAGCTTTTTGCGGATGATGCTGTGGTATATCGAGAGGTTGTAACAACGGAAAATTGTACTGAAATGCAGGAGGATCTGCAGCGAATTCACGCATGGTGCAGGGAATGGCAATTGAATCTCAATGTAGACAAGTATGACGTGCTCCGAATACATAGAAAGAAAGATCCCTTATCATTTAGCTACAATATAGCAGATCAGCAACTGGAAGCAGTTAATTCCATAAATTATCTGGGAGTACGCATTAGGAGTGATTTAAAATGGAATGATCATATAAAGTTGATCGTCGGTAAAGCAGATGCCAGACTGAGATTCATTGGAAGAATCCTAAGGAAATGCAATCCGAAAACAAAGGAAGTAGGTTACAGTACACTTGTTCGCCCAGTGCTTGAATACTGCTCAGCAGTGTGTGATCCGTACCAGATAGGGTTGATAGAAGAGATAGAGAAGATCCAACGGAGAGCAGGGCGCTTCGTTACAGGATCATTTACTAATCGCGAAAGTGTTACGGAGATGACAGATAAACTCCAGTGGAAGACTCTGCAGGAGAGACGCTCAGTAGCTCGGTACGGGCTTTTGTTGAAGTTTCGAGAACATACATTCACCGAAGAGTCAAGCAGTATATTGCTCCCTCCTATGTATATCTCGCGAAGACACCATGAGGGTAAAATCAGAGAGATTAGAGCCCACACAGAGGCATACCGACAATACTTATTTCCACGAACAATACGAGACTGGAATAAAATGGAGAACCATTAGAGGTACTCATGGTACCCTCCGCCACACACCGTCAGGTGGCTTGCGGAGTATGGATGTAGATGTAGATGCACATAGCGAAATCCTTCCTTTTATTGTACTATTTCCATGCCTTTATTTATTTGTTCACTTTTAACGTGCCGCCGGCTACCTTCATATCCTTCGACATTATAATGCTGCTTTATTCCACATGTTTACCCTATAAGCCCAGAGATGACACTAATTTATTCTTTCGATGTGTATGACTTTAGTTTATTCCCAGAGAGGACACACTACATTTTATAGTACTATTTCCATTCCTTTATGATTTAATTATTTTGATACGTTATTTTTAATATTGTACTTTTTCCTGTTGCATGGAACTGTAAATGGATATTCTACCATTTGTTTGTAATCCAAAACTACAATATATACTATCCCGTATTTATTGGTTTTAAGAGTGCTATAGTTGCGGCTCCAAATGTGTGAATTATTTTCAGTAGTTTAAAAGGTACTTGTGGTTTTATTGTTCAGCACATTACAATTTTTTTACATTTTTCTAAAAATTGTGTTACTTCCCCGTTACTTAATTGTTCATCAGTGCCTGAATAGTGGGCACCACACAACTCTGACGTGACATATTCTTCCTGTTCAACGATGTTAGTAACGGCTCCAGTTCATGTTAGACTCCTGTAAATGTTCTAAATAAAGCAATATTGTTTACAACCTAAGGACTAATGTCACCATACCGAGCGAGGTGGCGCAGTGGTTAGACACTGGACTCGCATTGGGGAGGACGACGGTTCAATCCCGCGTCCGGCCATCCAGATTTAGGTTTTCCGTGATTTCCCTAAATCACTCCAGGTAAATGCCGGGATGGTTCCTCTGAAAGGGCACGGCCGACTTCCTTCCCCATCCTTCCCTAATCCGATGAGACCGATGACCACGCTGTCTGGTCTCCTTCCCCAAACCAACCAACTAATGTCACCTGTTGTTATATGGCATGTAACTGTGTGGTGCGTAAGTCTGCACTTGCGGTTCTTTGTTAACTATCTCATATTTGTTCCCGTTTCTCTTGTTTTGTAATTTTTAGCACCAGAGGTGGCTACGTAATAGCTGAAATCTAGATCTGTCGCGATCGATTAGTGCTCTTTTCTCCATTGCTAAAAATAAATAGCACTACTAGAAACAGCTAAATAATCAGCTACTATTCTCTTCCACCCAGAAGTAAGTTAGGATACCAGTAAGTTAAACGATGTATGCAAACTGTGTACTACAGATAAGCTGCTCCTGATTTTCTCTCCCCTAGGAGGCTGGTGCTCTTATACTTGAGAGCGTACTCCTGTCCGCAAACCAACACGGTTTTAGAAAGCACCACTCGGGCGAAACACAGCTTGCCCTTTTCTCACATGATATACTGCTTTTCTCACGTGTTATATTGCGAACTGGGATGAAGGGAAGAATAACGAATATATCAGCAGTATTCAGAATTATAGATCTTATGATGTGTTTGATTATGCCAGGTTGTTTAATGCAACATTCATAATGTTACTTGAATTGGCTGCATAGTAAGTTTATCAGGTTTGAGTCCATGGAGAAGAAGTTGTGCCTAGCGACTGTATTTACTTCAAGTAGTAAAAGGAACAGCAGTAAGTCGCAAATAACGTTTATCGCATATCCAAATTTCGGGCACCTCGTGATTATCTTCATGGCAGAAAATGTAAGTTAAGACACTGAAATCAGTACATGTATGCGCGTAGTCACAACTTGACTGGTCATGTCAAAGGCTGAGTTCGCACATGGCTGAACCTTTGATATGAATATTCCCGTTCGGACTGTGTGCTTACGTAAGTGATTTTAACGTTTTAACTTACATTTACTACACCGAAGATGGCCACGCTGTGACCGAAATTGCAACTGAACTCTGGCTCGTGCACTACCTATTTTTCACGTGCCTCATCTGCAAATGGGGTTGGTAGTAAACGGTTGCATTTGCGCCCCTATTATTGAGTCAGATATTGGCTGGCTTTTGAACAGCAGTGAATTGAACTATACACGTTCAGATTGAAACTTATTTATTCAAAAGAAACACTTTAACGTTGTGGCCATGCTTTTTTAAGTTCACAAATAATAATCGGTGCAATTCGTACACAGTTTTTCTCACACCCACACACTTTCACTTTGTTCCTTCGCATAACTGACGTCCATGCTTGCACTCGCGGCACTTTGCCGCTCCCAACTAGCCACCACCACGGACAACGACAAAAGACCGCGTCTTCCCGCTCATATCCACAGTCCTGAGTCGGGTCACATGACACCACACTACACAAAATAATCCCTAAACATGGCCACAATTCGTTTACAGCATTTTATAATATTTAAATACTTACATGTAAATACATTATATAATTTTACACATTTATCACCACACTTTTATAATTCGTTGCAATTAATAGAAACCCAAAACACTTGGCAACGGAAATACAACGCCCATCAAAACACGAAACAAGTATTTTCCTGTCTATTTTGCCCAGCATATTATCTCTGTTGCTGTGCTTTAAATTTAAATTATGAACTACTTGAAAGAGCTCCATATTATCCCCTGTTACCTTACAAAATGACGATATGCAATAAACAATATTTGCGACTGATAGCGGTACCCATTACTTAGTACCGTCCGGCAAGCACCATACGGTGGCTTGCGGAGTATGTACGTGGATGCGGGTGTAGATTTAGAACCACGTAACTGCGAAGAAACTCCTTATGATCGTGGTACAGTGCCCAACGCCTTTTGGAAATCTAGGAAATCGGAAACTATCTGTTCTCCTGGTTCCAGTGTCTGCAAGATGTCGTGTATGAATAAAACAAATCTGTGTTTCAGCCGAGTGTTTTTCTCCTAAGATGTCGCTCTGATTCTTTTTAGAAAATGGGTGTGTGCAGACAAGGGCTTTCTGTGGTGTACGCGGCCGGATCTCAGAGGCGAGGGAACAGCAACGCGTGTGTGACTCGGACGCCCTTCCACGCGAGTGCGCACGCACGCACACGCACACACACACACACACACACACACACACACACACACACACACACACACACTGCCCTCGGGGCTGGGAGGCTGCGAGCGTTCAGTCGGCTGTTCTGTTTGTTTGGACGCGCCTCTGTGGAGCGGTGCGATCGAAGCTCTCGGTTGCTCAACTCTCTGGCCCGGACAGCACTGCTCGGGAGCAAATACGGGTGCGCTACACACAGAGGCTGTGGCCGGTCTCTGCTCTGCTCTTAAGCCGCCCAGATGGACCAGCGTTTCGAGTTTCTGGGAGCGCCTATGCAGCCGAGAACTGACCGAGCCGCCGCTCCACCGAGGACGTACCGGGGAACACAGGCCGCCGAACTGCGCTTGTGGTGAAACTATTGGCGCCAACGTACATTTTATGTACAGAACACGAAAACAAGGGCTGGCACGGAGGCATATAGGCGGCCATTTCTTCTTCGCTGTACTTGCGAGTGTAGCGGGAAAGGAAATGATTAGCAGTGGTGGTACAAGGTACCCTCCGCCACGTACCAAATGGTGGCATGCAGTGTATACGTGTGGATGCATCTGTACGTATAGAGTAAAAAAATAAAAAATAAAAATAAAAATCTTCTTTTGTCGTGGTATAGTATCCAACTGGAGAATACAGACCGCTGACTGGCACTTGTAGCCAGCCGCTGTGGCCGAGCGCTTCAGTCTGGAACCACGCGACCGCTACGATCGCAGGTTCGAATCCTGCCTCGGGCATGGATGTGTGTGATGTCCTTAGGTTAGTTAGGTTTAAGTAGTTCTAAGTTCTAGGGGACTGATTTCCCATAATAATAATAATAATAATAATTTTATTGTCATTCAGCCATTACAGCAATAGACAACGTCATATACATACTAAAATACAATTAATAGTTTGAAAGAAACAACAGGTTTCTTGTTAACATTATAGTATTATATTACAGTTGATAAATTCTCTTATGTCATAGAATGGGTGGAGGACTAGCCAGTCATGAATTGTTTGTTTGAATAATTGTTCAGGTAATTCTTGAACAGATTGAGGAAGTTTATTAAATAATTTGTACCCCATGATTTCGTAGCTGTTGAGTGACTTTGACAACCTGTGGTAAGGAATATAGAGGCACCTATTCCTTCTTGTATTGTGGCTGTGTACATTTTCTCTGGTTGTTGTTTCTGGTAATTTCTTCTTCATATAAATTAGAACATAGTATATGTACAAGTTTATAACAGTCATGATTTTCTGTTCACAGAACAATGGTTTACAGTGTGCCTTATATGCAGAACCAGTAATTATCCTAATAGCTTTTTTTTGCAGTATTAATATGTCATGTACACAGCTAGAGTTCCCCCACAAAATAATTCCATATGTTATTATACTCTGAAAGAATGAAAAATAGGATGTTCTAACATATTTTTCAGGAACACAATCCATAAGTTGCCTTAACAGGTAAATAACTCTAGACAATTTACCACTAATATATTGTACATGTTGACCCCAAGATAATTTATCATCAATGTATACCCCCAAAAATTTGACATAACTTGGATCATCTGACAGAAGCTTGTCTCTAAGACTACAGACCATCTGCTGTGTTTTGTTTTCATTCAGCAGGAATCCATTTGCCTTGAACCAATAGAATGCTTGGTCAATTGTCTTTGCTGCACAAGTTTTAAGGCTATTGAAATCCTCACTAGCATGAAGAAATGTTGTATCATCTGCATACAACACAGTGGTGGACTTGATAAATGACGGCAGATCATTTATCATTATCAGGAACAAAAAGGGGCCCAGCACAGATCCCTGCGGAACACCTACCTTGACTTGCTCTATACTCGACATTTCTCTCCCTACACAAACAACTTGCTTACGATTCTGAAGATATGATTTTATTAATTTAAGGCTGTTATGTCTAATGCCATAGAATTCCAGTTTTTCTAGGAGTGGCTTATGCTTTACACAGTCAAAAGCTTTGCTTGGATCACAAAATGTGAGTTGAGCATAGCCCTTATCCTCAAACACTTGATGTAAGTATTTGACTACAAAGTCTATAGCATCCACAGTAGACAACTTTTTCCTAAAACCATACTGAGATTCACTAATTATTCCTAATTTGTCAAAATAGACAGATAGCTGTTGGTAAATTACACATTCCAGTATTTTAGAAAAAGCTGGGACTATGGAGATTGGTCTGTAACTGCAAGGTGAGTCCATATCTATCTTTTTATATATTGGAATTACCCTAGCCACTTTGAGTTCTTCGGGAAAATATCCTTCAGATATGCATTTATTTATACAGAATGTTAAGGGGTACACAATATAGTCTATTACTTTCTTTAGTAAATTACAGGATATGTCGTATATATCTACACTGTCTGAAGATTTCATCCGTTTTACAATGCTTAGGACATGACTAGGTGAGACCTCGGAGAACATAAACGAACCTGTGTCTGTTGGTGTTCTGCAAACATTTTTAGAAAGTAACTCTGATGAATTGATATCAGGTTTGATTATAGTATTTCCTACATTTTCAACAGATTTAATAAAGAAATCATTGAATTTTTGGGGACTTATATTAATTTTTTTGCTTCTTACATCTTTAGCAACACCATTTATTAATTTCCATGCAGCTTTGCACTTATTTGTGGAATTATCAATGGTATTGAAATTATGTGCTTTTTTGGCTTCCACGATGGCTTTTTTTACTCATTCCTGCATTTTATATAGGCTAATCTGGCATGTTCTGTTTTCTGATTGCTACATATATTGTGCAACACCATAACTTGGTTTTTCATACTTGATAATTGTTTAGTGAACCATGAATTTTGTCTGTTTGTAGCCCTGTTTGTAAAGCCTTTGTCAGTTAATTTGCATTTCTTTATGGGGATATTGTCATTAAATTGTGTCAGAAATGTTTTAAAAAATCTCTCAAATAATAGTTTCCCTGACAAATCAGCACTAAGACTATAACTTGTGTCACGATGACATTGGTTGAACCAGTCTCTCTCAGCAAGGGACTTACAGAGCTGAACAATTTTGTCATCTGTGACAGGCCTGGTGATTATAACTTTTGGGACAGGCTTAGGAATATTACTATTATCAATACAGAACCTACTTGTATAGTTTAGAGATACAGAGTCATGATCTGAAAATGGATAAAAAGAAAAATTTTCTTTTGTCGTGGTATAGTATCCAACTGGAGAATACAGACCGCTGACTGGCACTTGTAGCCAGCCGCTGTGGCCGAGCGCTTCAGTCTCGAACCACGCGACCGCTACGATCGCAGGTTCGAATCCTGCCTCGGGCATGGATGTGTGTGATGTCCTTAGGTTAGTTAGGTTTAGTTAGGTTTAAGTAGTTCTAAGTTCTAGGGGACTGATTACCTCAGATGTTAAGTCCCATAGTGCTCAGAGCCATTTGAACCATTTGGCGCTTGTAATCAAACAGGACAATGCCTCACTCTCAGGTTTAGTTCACAATCCGGTACAACAGGTTTAGTATACAATCTGATACACATACACTGAGGTGACAAAATTAATGTGACACCTCTAAATATCTGGTGGGATCTCCTTTTGCCCAGCTTAGTGCAGCTACTCGACGTGGCATGGACTCAACAATTCATTAGAGGCTCCCTGAGGAAACAGTAAGCATGCTACCTCTATAGCCGTCCATAATTGCGAAAGTGTGGCCATTGCAGGATTCAGTGCACAAACTGACCACTCGATTATGTCTACAAATGTTCTATGGGATTCATATCGTGTAATCGGAATGGCCAAATCATTCACTCGGATTCCCTAGGAAGTTCTCCAAACCAATCGCAAACGGCCTATTTGCTTCTGTCTCGGGTTCTTCGGCCGACGTACATCTAATGATTTTACTGACGTTTCGCCAGTACGAGTGGATGGCACTGTCAAAGCTTCACCCTCCATTGCATGTGGTGAACTCAATGGAGGGTGAAGCTTTGACAATGCCAGCCATTCGTGCTGGCGAAACGTCAGTAAAATCGTTAGATTAACGTCGGCTTAAGAACCCGAGACAGAAGCCAATAGGCAGTTTGATAACAAGTGACCACCAAAGCCTTAACAATTTTGTACATTCGCAAACGACTATAGCCCAGTGACATTGCTATCTATAAAAATTCCATCGCTGAATCGCTGCAAATGGTCTCCAAGTAGCCGAACATGACCATTTCTAGTGAATGACTGGTTCAGTTGGAGCACAGGACCCAGTCGATCCCATGTAAACACAGCCCACATCTTTAGGGAACCACCACCAGTTTGCACAGTGTCTTGTTGACGGCCTGAGACCATGGTTTCGCGCGGTCTGCACCACATTCGAACGCTCCCACCAGTCCTTACCAACTGAAATCGGGACTTATTTGACCAGGTCACGACTTTCCAGTCGTCTAGAGTCCAACCGATGTGGTCACGAGCCCGGAAGAGGCACTGCAGGCGATGTCGTGCTGTTAGCAAAGGCACTCTCGTCGATCGTCTGTTGCCATAGCTTATAACGCCAAATTTTGACGCACTGTTCTGACGGACACGTTCGTCGTATACGTCATACTTTGATTTTTGCGCTTTTTTAAGCAGTGTTGCTTGTCTATCAACACTGACAACATAATGCAAATGCCCTTATTCTCGGTCAGTAAGTGAAGACCGTGGGCAACCACGTTTTCCGGGGTTAGCGTATATTCTCTGTACCCTCTTGACACTGTGGATCTCGATTTACTGAATTCCCCAACGATTTTTCAAATGGAGTGTCCCATTTGTCCAAAGTCTGTTAACTCCCGTCGTGTTGTCACAACCTTTTCTCATGAATCACCTCAGTACAAATGAGAGCTCCGCCAATGGACAGCCCTTTTATACCTTGGGTACGGGACACTAGCGCTATCTGTATATGTGCACACAGCTATTGAGTGTCTTCTCTCACCTCAATGTACAGGGTGATCCAAAAAGAATACCACAACTTTAAAAATGTGTATTTAATGAAAGAAACAGAATATAACCTTCTGTTATACATCATTACAAAGAGTATTTAAAAAGGTTTTTTTTTCACTCAAAAACAAGTTCAGAGATGTTCAATATGGCCCCCTCCAGACACTCGAGCAATATCAACCCGATACTCCAACTCGTTCCACACTCTCTGTAGCATATCAGGCGTAACAGTTTGGAAAGCTGCTGTTATTTCTCGTTTCAAATCATCAATGGTGGCTGGGAGAGGTGGCCGAAACACCATATCCTTAACATACCCCCATAAGAAAAAATCGCAGGGGGTAAGATCAGGGCTTCTTGGAGGCCAGTGATGAAGTGCTCTGTCACGGGCTGCCTGGCGGCCGATCCATCGCCTCGGGTAGTTGACGTTCAGGTAGTTACGGACAGATAAGTGCCAATGTGGTGGCGCTTGTAATGGTCCGCCTAAGTCGTTGATATCTTGCTAATTGCTGTAAACGCACTATTTCACTCCCATTTACGGAGCTTGTTAGCACTTGATGTTAGGTTGGCGCCATTACAATGTATTGTATTGTAGTAATCGCTGCTGCTTGCTGGATCGCTGCTGTTTCTCGTTGCTGATGCTGGCTCTAAATCTGGTTGTCTAGGGTAAACACATGAGGTCCCATGTTTTTCATGTGCTTTTGATGATAAAGAACGAGCGAAACCAACACGTATGTAAACATCAAATATTTATTACTTTAGTGGGCATATTAATTCCACTGTCCACCAAAGACCATAACACAACACAAAGTAGTACTTCCTTTACATGTTCTTTGCCTTGTTTTGCCAAACAATAACACAGAAACACACTTCACCAAAGTGACATTCCGACTGCCCTACTGCCTCCGACTGCTCTTTCGACCCTTCTTGCTGCTTGTATTTATAACATTGTCAAAGAACTACTAAAAAGAGATATAGTTTATAAGTCACATGTACATCTGTTATCATAATTTGTGCAGAAAAGTTATTAATTTGCATCGAGTGACATAATTTAACATGTTATTAAAATGACAGACAGATTTGTTGACTTGACAGAATAATTCTTTGTTACAAAAAGGCTGTTTTTTAGAAGTTTGTCCATTGACTTCTCTAATTTGCATAAATAAGTAAGTAACATGAATTATTAAGAATTAAATTGGTTTTCGTCTAAAATAGGATTGATTACGTGAATACTGAGTGAAAACGCTCCTAGTGAACAAATAGGTTTCACTGGGTGATTTTTATTTAAGGAGATCCAAAATACTTAAGTTGGCTACTATTTTTCGTACTTCATATTAATTATTTAAGATAAACTTAGTGTTTTTCATGATGACATTTGCTGTATCAGTGATCAAGTGATATAAACTTTTGTGTGGGTCAGTTATTCAGTATAATTTAATGGGTTGACTGTTTATGGAGACATGTTGTGCAATCATTGTTAACATACACAATAACTTTTCTATAATCATAAATACTCATTAAACTGGTTGAATTTGGAGGGTATCGCATACTTCGGGAAAGTAAAGCCTTTAATATGTTCCGTTACAATACCCCCCTCGGGTAATATCATTTACAGAATGTTAATGATATTAGCCGACTAGGACAAATGTGTCAATTACTATGCATAATGTGTATGTATACAACAACCGTTACACCGTTTCAAAATGACTTTTTCCTGAAAATATTTTAGTTGTGTTGTTTCAAATGCACTTTGTGTTATGTCAATCAGTATGACAGCATAATAAAAATATTTAGTAATACATGAAAGTAAAAAAAATGTTAATCTTTGCTCCCAGTGAGCCACATGGAAAATGATCAAAAACAGACACAAATGTATCACATGCGATGTTAAGATATATAAAAAATATATGTAAATTATTTCAAAGTCAGTTCTTATTGAGTCTCAGATTAATCAAGATAATAGAAGGAACATAAATATATTACATAGATGGACAGGTCAGATGTCCATAGCAAAATTTTGCAACTGTCTGCTCGTTTTGAGCCACATAAAGGAAATGAAAACAAAGAACATAATTATAAGTATGGACATGATATATAAACACAAACACTAGAGAAGTCACATTTATGAATATAATATGCATTTAAAAAAAAGAAAATATTTAAAAAACTTGTCTCCCATTGAGACACATAGTCAAGATAGTACAAGAACATATTAATACCAAAATTGCACACTTAATTTGGTCACAACATAACACAAACATCAAACTTGGTGAACATCTGATTAGCTGTAGAAAATTGTACACTAATCTTACGCCTAAGAAAACAATAGTATCAAAATGATGGGTCTTGCACAACAATTTTTTCATTGTCTTTTATATTTGGTGCAAGTATGTCCCATATTCAACAATACAAAAAGAGAGTAATAAATGTTTATCACCTCTTTGGGTGCATGGTTAAACTTGCTCCTTGCAAGTAAAGAAGATGTCTCCAAATTTAATATTCAATAGTGACAATAAAAATATAAAAACGATCTCTCAGAGATCTGGAACTTTTCCAGGGTCTGTAGGATGAGTGGTAAGTGCTATTTGACACACCCAGTAAAAATCTTTGCTGATAAAACGCTTTAAGGAAACTGGGGAAGTAATTGTATTCAAACAGGGAAATGTGCTTAATCATATTTATATGGTTTTAATTCAGTGATGTTTCTTAATCCAAATAACCTTCTTGATCTGGGAAAGATAAGTCTATACGCATTAGGATGTGAGCTTTCTTTTATTTCAAATGGACCAATGTCATTGTTTACTTTAACATATGGACAACCTAGCTCAACATCTTTGTCTATTTTAGTATTTTCAAACAATAGATCATTTTCAATTTCTTTAGTTCCTAAGTCTAATGTCTCTTTCCTACATTTAGCCACATCCCTCTCTGTTTGCAAAGCATTGACATTTAAACATAAACCTTTGTTTTCATCTGTTCCTCTTAACACTGTGTTGCCACTCAACAAATTATTGTTTTCACCCCATTTTTTATAAAGTCCACTACGGATTCTTATCCACCATATAGGATACAAGGTTGCACTTACCTTTGCTAATTCTTTCCAAAAGGCATCTTTGTTTATACAGTTTCCATAGTTGTTCCACAAAACTTCTAAAAACTTTTCCCCTTTTTCTTGAAAACACACATTTACATTCCATCCCTTTATATTTTCTTTAATATTATTCTTATTACCATTCTCATAGATTAGTGTTTCATAGTTCCCAATAGGCACTAGCTTGTCCTCAGATACACATTCCCTAGTCTGCATTTCACTTAAATTAACCTCATTATTACCCATGTTTGTCACATCACTTACCTTTACCACATAATCACTTTTCAATTCTGCAAATACTTTTATTTCTTCCTTCACACTCTCATCAATAACATCACTTGATTTAGGATCATTATTTAAATGTCCCTCTATTACTTCTTCCTCCTCCTCAACAACAACCCCATCTTCAGTTTCCCCCCTATGTATCTGAATCTCAGCAATTGAGTCTTTGGCTCCATTAAACACTTCGTCATCCCCCTTCATATCAAATAAACCCCCCAAAATAGATTCTACTTGTGGTGTGTCTGACTTGTTATTTACACCAGTATCTTTTTCAGCCCAACTATGGAACTCTGCAATACCTTCAACTTCTGCACTTTCACTAACTACCTGTGCTTGAACACAGTTTTTATTAACTGTATCACTTTTACTCATAGTATCCCAAAACCTTTTATTAAATTCTAATTTATTCATTCTAACAACTTCAGTATTTTCATGGTAATTACTCTTTACATTGTATCCTCTCCTTTTCCAGTTTCGGTTATGTGTTGTCCTGTCATAATATTGTCTAGCCCCAAAACTACGGACATATAGTGGGACTGTCCACCGTTTCCCGGCTGGTTTCCTCGGTCTGTCCGTTTGTAGCTGTCGTTTTGTTCACTAGTTTCAACAAACCCCCTTCTCTCTTGTTCTCTTCCCCAATACCTATTTCTATCATTCCTGTTATCTCTCCTCCATCCTCCCTCCTGTGTATTGTTTCTGAAATCATTTTCATATCTCCTATCTCCCCTATTTGGAGCATTATTTCCAGAATTTTCAAAGTCTCTCCTCCCATAATAATCTCTATTTACATTCCTGTTCCACCCCCCATACTGGTTGTTGCCAGAGCCAAAACTTTGGTTATTTTCTCTTTCCAAGGCCCTATCTAATCTATCTGCAAATTTCAGGAACTCTTCCATTGAATCGTCTGGTCCATGGACCAATTCCCACTGCAGTCTCTCTGGTAATCTTCTTTTTAAAACATCAATTTGTGTCATAATATCAACAGAATTATTCAAGTGAGCAAGTTTTTTCAATTGATCTCTGCAAAATTTTTGCATTCCCCCTACTTTCCCTCTATACACTGGTCCATTTAGAAATTCTGACTTTAATCTGGCTTGTATGGATTGTGACGAAAATTTGCAAATAAATTTAGCTTCAAACTCTTCAAAAGTATTCCAAGAATCATTATTCTCATTTGCCCAGGATAGGGCCTCCCCTTCTAGAAACCGTTTTACTAACTTAATTTTTAGGTTATCTGACATTCCTACAACAAACATATCCTTACATTGGTGAATAAAGTCAATAGGGTGCAGATTTTCACCAGGAAAGCATTTCACTTGGATGTGTCCATACACTGTATTTTGATTGTAAATCGTTTGTTTGGACATCAATGCGTCCTCCAATTGTGTATATTTAGTGTGTATATTTTCTACTTTTGTATCTACATTAGTGGTGTACAGGTTGTATTCCTGTTTAAGGTTTTCTGATGTTTCGTCTATTCTCTGATCTAATCTTTTAGCTTCAGTATCTACTCTGTTGTAAATGACAGCAATGCTGTCTGTGTTCGCTTGTATGTTTTCATTTAAACTTTCAACTTTAACTTGAAATTCTTTTCTGAAGTGTATCAACTGTTCGCTAGTGTTCTTACTGAGGGTAGTTTTAATTTCCTCACACTTCTCATTGAGATGAGTACTTAATAGATCAAAATCCAAACTTAACTTATCCAGTCTATCTGTGTTTTCTTCACTTGATTGTTTAAAATCCAAACTTAACTTATTCAGTCTATCTGTGTTTTCTTCAAGTTTCAAACTTACTTGTTCACTTGATTGTTTAAGTTGCGAGCTTATTTGAGTTGCAAACTCTGCTAGCCACTCTGTTAAGTTTAATTGTTCACCACCCCCTGGTTCAATTTTTACATTTCCTACGATCTCATCCCTCTCAGGTAGAGACATGTTAACAATTAATTATTTTAAATGACAACAACAACAAAATACCTTGCTTTATGTCTATGCTATGATGTTGTGGTCGGTGTTCTTGTTGGCTTTCTTCACTTATATTCGGTTTTATTGAAGCTGAAGTCTTGATTGATGAAATCCATTGACATAATCCAGACGTTAATCTTCCGAGTGGTGTGATGATAGTTTTTCGTAGTCGCACAAACACACTTTATTTATTTATTTATTTCTGACATATTTTCACTGTTGCCACAATGCACAAAAAAAATTTTTTTTTTTGGAGTGCCAAGCACTTACGAAATTTATCGCTGCACTACTATCATCGATGCACTTAAACATCCCGGACGAGCCCCCACTTTTGTAATGGTCCGCCTAAGTCGTTGATATCTTGCTAATTGCTGTAAACGCACTATTTCACTCCCATTTACGGAGCTTGTTAGCACTTGATGTTAGGTTGGCGCCATTACAATGTATTGTATTGTAGTAATCGCTGCTGCTTGCTGGATCGCTGCTGTGTCTCGTTGCTGATGCTGGCTCTAAATCTGGTTGTCTAGGGTAAACACATGAGGTCCCGTGTTTTTCATGTGCTTTTGATGATAAAGAACGAGCGAAACCAACACGTATGTAAACATCAAATATTTATTACTTTAGTGGGCATATTAATTCCACTGTCCACCAAAGACCATAACACAACACAAAGTAGTACTTCCTTTACATGTTCTTTGCCTTGTTTTGCCAAACAATAACACAGAAACACACTTCACCAAAGTGACATTCCGACTGCCCTACTGCCTCCGACTGCTCTTTCGACCCTTCTTGCTGCTTGTATTTATAACATTGTCAAAGAACTACTAAAAAGAGATATAGTTTATAAGTCACATGTACATCTGTTATCATAATTTGTGCAGAAAAGTTATTAATTTGCATCGAGTGACATAATTTAACATGTTATTAAAATGACAGACAGATTTGTTGACTTGACAGAATAATTCTTTGTTACAAAAAGGCTGTTTTTTTAGAAGTTTGTCCATTGACTTCTCTAATTTGCATAAATAAGTAAGTAACATGAATTATTAAGAATTAAATTGGTTTTCGTCTAAAATAGGATTGATTACGTGAATACTGAGTGAAAACGCTCCTAGTGAACAAATAGGTTTCACTGGGTGATTTTTATTTAAGGAGATCCAAAATACTTAAGTTGGCCACTATTTTTCGTACTTCATATTAATTATTTAAGATAAACTTAGTGTTTTTCATGATGACATTTGCTGTATCAGTGATCAAGTGATATAAACTTTTGTGTGGGTCAGTTATTCAGTATAATTTAATGGGTTGACTGTTTATGGAGACATGTTGTGCAATCATTGTTAACATACACAATAACTTTTCTATAATCATAAATACTCATTAAACTGGTTGAATTTGGAGGGTATCGCATACTTCGGGAAAGTAAAGCCTTTAATATGTTCCGTTACACGCTCCATCCTGCTGAAATATGAATTGTTGTGCTTCTTGTTCGAGCTGAGGGAACAGCCAATTCTCTAACATCTCCAGATACTGTAGTCCAGTTACAGTAGCACCTTCGAAGAAAAAGGGACCAAAAACTTTATTGGCTGAAATGGCACAGAAAACGTTCACCTTAGGCGAGTCACGTTCATACTGAGTTGTTTCCTGCGGATTCTCAGTGCCCCATATACAGACATTGTGACGGTTGACTTTCCCGTTAGTGTGGAAAGTTGCTTCATCACTAAACACAATCTTTGAAACGAAAGATTCATCTGTTTCCATTTGAGCAAGGATAAAATCACAGAAATCGATTCTTTTAATCTTATCAGCTACAGACAGTGCTTGAACCAATTTCAGACGATAAGGTTTCATAACTAACCTTTTTCGTAGGACTCTCCATACAATTGATTGTGGAATTTGCAGCTCTCTGCTAGCTCTGCGAGTCGATTTTCCTGGGCTGCGAACAAATGCTTGCTGGATGCGTGCTACATTTTCATCACTCGTTCTCGGCCGTCCAGAACTTTTCCCTTTGCACAGACACCCATTCTCTGTAAACTGTTTATACTAACGTTTAATACACCACCTATCAGGAGGTTTAACACCATACTTCGTTCGAAATGCACGCTGAACAACTGTCGTCGATTCACTTCTGCCGTACTCAATAACACAAAAAGCTTTCTGTTGAGCGGTCGCCATCTTAGCATCAACTGACGCTGACGCCTAGTCAACAGCGCCTCAAGCGAACAAATGTACAACTATATGAAACTTTATAGCTCCCTTAATTCGCCGACAGATAGTGCTTAGCTCTGCCTTTTGTCGTTGCAGAGTTTTAAATTCCTAAAGTTGTGGTATTCTTTTTGAATCACCCTGTATATCACACTTAGGATGCGCACAGTCAAAATCTCATTGTTTGTTATTAGAACGTCAGCGTGTCATTTATATTAAGTATACGCACACTGAGGAGCCGAAACATAACCATTTCCCACAGCGAGAATGAATGCTGCGTGGCGGCGTTGCGGGCACGTGACGTGGAAGCCGCCCTTTCACGGGACGTGAAAACGCACGTGGACGAGGAGCTGGCGGCGCCACAGCGTGGAATCCACGGTCCTCTAGACTGCGGCGCGTGAAATAAAGAATGTGGCATGCTAGATTTTTGCCTCGTCGAGAAGAACGTGCCAATGAGATGCGACATCGTTGCCAAGCACAAGCAGGAGATAGCAACCACCATATTCCATGGGGTTAAACATCGTATTTGGTGTCTTTTTTTCTGGTACAGTACGTGGAATGAATATAAGATGTTTCACAGCATCAGCAGAAGTGAGGATTTCTCGAAAACGCGACATTTTAGCTACGATTTCTTATAATAACGTGATAGATCATCAGTGTGCCGTAGTAATGAAACAGTACGGTTTCGTAGCACAGAAGTTACAACACTAAAAACATCAGCTACACGAAATCGTTAGCTACCGATATGTACGAGGGTCGTTCAATAAGTAATGCCCCAAATGTTTTTTTCTCAGAACGTATTTATTGTTAAGAGTCAGAATTTGGTGACAATATACATCATGTCTTGTCGATGTCTTATTTTTCTACGTAGTCTCGATCACGTTCTATGGCCGTACGCTAACGTTGTGGAAGAGCATGTATTCCCTGCTGGTAAAAGCTCTTGTCCTGTAGGCATAGCATGTTTTCACTGCATGACTGACACTCTCGTCATCTTCAAAGTGTGTCCTAGAGGATCTTTAAGCGGCCCAGAGTGATGGAAGTCTGAGGGTGCCAGGTCTGGACTGTAGGGTGAACGAAACAATAACGTCCAACCCAATTTGACTATGTGTTTCCGCGTTCTCAGACTGCATTTCCTGAGGCTGTAACTTTCTTTACCCATTGCTCAACTGTACTGCTATCAACTGCGGCGTCACCATACACTGCACACAAACGTTTATGGATGTTCACCACGCTGATTGTAACGTGATTCGTATGTAGAGGCCATTTTGACGCTGTACTACGGCTCTGGCACATGCCAGAACGGTTCGAAACTTCACCGGCGCACAGAACAGGCATCAAATGTGAAGCATCAACAAGGATATATGTCTATTAATGGCTTTTTTTTAATGTGGGGCATTATTCATTGTACGACCCTCGTACATATCGGTACCTAACGGTTTCGTGTAGCTGATGTTTTTAGTGTTGTAACTTCTGTGCTATGAAAGTCTACCGTTTCACTCCTACAGCATTGATCATCTATCAAAAGCGCTTCTTTTTGGTACAGTTTGCAATATTATATGTCGGATAATCACATTTGTAGATATAGTTTTTACACAGTCTATACCTTTCAGTGGGAGCTGACTGCTGTATCGAAACTGCAGCGCACTTGATAACGTCGTGAGCTCTCCATTTATGAAGAAATGAGTAACATATTCATCACCAAAACCTTGTAGTATTTTGTTTTTTAAAAGATTCTGAGTCCTTTTTCATTTAATAGAAATATTACCTGCAGTAGCCGATATTATTCATTGTAGATTATGTATTTGCTGCAATTCTTGTTGCAAAGGTTAACGACTGCAATGTTTCCGTGTAGGTCAAAAATCTTGAAGTGAGCGCCAGTCTACGTCTGAAGGTAAACACAAGTTACACAATGGAAGTTTTACTATTACGAAACTTTCTGTAAAATATACACGTACCCATCTCTGGCTTTATGGACTGGCTCATGTTTGTAGCCTGCCGGTAAATATTTTTTGTTTAATGATTCTGGGCAACACTGGAAAAAATCTCCTCTTCCACTGGAATTTCTACGAAATGAATCTCGATCCTGAAATCTGTGAGATGAAGCACGTTATTTTACAGTGGTTGGTATTGAGTACAACATATGCAGAATATGAAGCTTACGCATGCAGAAACTGACCTGTCCTTGCATTCAGTTTAAACCGAAAAGAGGATGAAAACTCAGTTGAGTAAACGAATAACTTCTACTATTTAGTATGTACTTCAGTACAGCAGTGTGCAGTGTTCCTCCGTCACCAATTTGCTGTTCAAGCCATCGATACGTCTATAATCTTCTTCGCTATTTTCTCAGCTCTTGTCCGACAGTCGCTAACAGAGTTAACGCAGCCACACTACTGGCCATTAAAATTGCTACACCAAGAAGAAGTGCAGAAGATAAATGGGTATTCATTGGACAAAATATTATACTAGAACTGACATGAGATTACATTTTCACGCAATTTGGGTGCATAGATCCTGAGAAATCAGTAACCAGAACAACCACCTCTGGCCGTAATAACGGCCTTGATACGCCTGGGCATTGAGTCAAACAGAGCTTGGATGGCGTGTACAGGTGCAGCTGCCCATGCAGCTTCAACACGATGCCACAGTTCATCAAGAGTAGTGACTAGCGTAATGTGACGAGCCAGCTGTTCGGCCAACTTGACCAGACATTAACATTTGCTGCATCCAGAAAGGCCCATACAGGACCTGCAAAATGTGGTCGTGCATTATCCTGCTGAAATGTAGGGTTTCCCAGGGATCGAATGAAGGGTAGAGCCACGGATCGAAACACATCTGAAATGTAACGTCCACTGTTAAATGTGCCGTCAATGCGAACAAGCGGTGACCGAGACGTGTAACCAATGGCACCCTATACCATCACGCCAGGTGATACGCCAGTATGGCGATGACGAATACACGCTTCCAACGTGCGTTCACCGCGATGTCGCCAAACACGGATGTGACCATCATGATGCTGTAAACAGAACCTGGATTCATCCGAAAAAATGACGTTTTGCCATTTGTGCGCCCAGGTTCGTCGTTGAGTACACCATCGCAGGCGCTCCTGTCTGTGATGCAGCGTCTAGGGTAACCGCAGCCATGGTCTCCGAGCTGATAGTCCATGCTTCTGCAAACGTCGTCGAACTGTTCGTGCAGATGGTTGTTGTCTTGCAAACGTCCCCACCTGTTACAGCCGTTACAGCCATGCGGATAAGATGCCTGTCATATCGACTGCTAGTGATACGAGGCCGTTGGGATCCAGCACGGCGTTCCGTATTACCCTCCTGAACCCACCGATTCCATATTCTGCTAACAGTCATTGAATCTCGACCAACGCGAGCAGCAATATCGCGATACGATAAACCGCCACCGCGATAGGCTACAATCCGACCTTTATGAAAGTCGGAAACGTGACGGTACGCATTTCTCCTCCTTACACGAGGAATGACAACAACGTTTCACCAGGCAACGCCGGTCAACTGCTGTTTGTGTATGAGAAATTGGTTGGAAACTTTCGTCATGTCAGCACGTTGTAGGTGTCACTACCGGCGCCAACCTTGTGTGAATCCTCTGAAAAGCTAATCATTTGCATATCACAGCATTTTCTTCCTGTCGGTTAAATTTCGCGTTTGTAGTACGTCATCTTCGTTGTGGTGTCACCGCTAGACACCACACTTGCTAGGTGGTAACTTAAATCGGCCGCGGTCCTGTAGTACATGTCGGACCCGCGTGTCGCCACTGTGTGACCGCAAACCTAGCGCCACCACATGGCAGGTCTCGAGAGACTGAGGAGACCTCGCCCCAGTTGTACGGACAACATAGCTAGCGATTGGACGTGCTAAGCCTTGCTCTCATTTGCCGAGAGATAGACAGTAGAATAGCCCTCTGCTAAGTTAAATGGCGACCACCTAGCAAGGCGCCATTTGGATCAGTGCCTATAGCTTACTAATATTCAAGAGAGATGTATTCCAAGGACTAATTAAAAGTTAAGTAACACGCATCTACGTACTTTTCTTCTTATTCATTGATAAGTTCTCATGTTCCAGACTTCACACGCCCGTCTGCGTTAGCCTTGCGTGCCCTATCGGCTACAGCATTGTGTCTAGGCTGTATGGTCTAGACACAACATTCGTGGCGTAGCAATTTTAATGGCTAGTAGTGTAGATTCAGAGCGTCCATTTTCGTAAGGAAACTGTGTTTTGCGAGCCAAATAAAACCGACAACAGCCACTGGAGAGCGCTGAGAGCGCAAATCAAGTTACCCCGCTCGTCCCGTATGGGGAAAGAATTGTCTTTCGTGAGGTCGGATGCCCCGTCTACGTCCACGCCATTAGCTGCCTGATCCCATGCCAGGACGGCTCGAGAAAGGTACGCAATCGGGGCAGGGAATCATTCTAGCGACGATACGGGCCGCAAATGGGAGAAGTTTCATTAGGTAAGCCGTTTCTTTCTATTCCGTTCCGAGAACTTTTCAAACTACCCTCGCATGTGCGATGATTCATGTACTGGGACCTTAATCGGATGGTAGGTTGCATTTCATACCTATCATTCTTCGGTTAAAGCTCGATGGGCTCGGCCTGATACGGACGGAGGCTGCATAGGGGTGTAACATCTCCCCAGCTAATGGACTCCAATAAAAGAGAGGTGTACGTAGGGACCTCAGAAAGTAAGTATCACTTGTCGTACCACACTAAGACCATTGTGCGACAAGAACGGCACATTGTGAGGAGAAAGAACAGGTTCCACGTTTTCTGAAGACACAGTTCTGCTAAGATACGGATAACAGCTGCCTCACATTGTACGATTGGAATGGGCCCTTAAGTGGAAACGTACTCCGAAGGGCCGGCCGTGGTGGCCAAGCGGTTAAAGGCGCTACAGTCTGGAACCGCGCGACCGCTACGGTCGCAGGTTCGAATCCTGCCTCGGGCATGGATGTGTGTGATGTCCTTAGGTTAGTTAGGTTTAAGTAGTTCTAAGTTCTAGGGGATTGATGACCTTAGAAGTTAAGTCCCATACTGGTCAGAGCCATTTGAACCATTTCGTACTCCGAAGGTGAAATACGTGAGGCAGTACGATTATTGTAAGCAAAACTTCTAAATTGCACACAGACTCGCCGTGAAATTCTTGGCTATATGGAGAAAATACAGCGAAGCGTCCAGCCTTAGTGTAACGGTGCCAACACCTTGACCAGGGTCACATAGACGTGGCTGACGCTGTTCGGCAAGTCCACATCTTGCACTATGGGACTTTAATCTTTCGACAAGCTGAAAGAACATCTGGGGGAAAGAGATTTTCCAGCTATGAGGAGGTTCACACAGCGAGTCTGGAATGGCTTCGTGACCAAGCAGTGGATTTCTATCGTCGATGAACTGAGCGATTGGTAGAATGTTACGGCGGTTGTTTACACAGGTTGTGCCTATGTTGAAAAGTAGTGTTACATATGTGTCACTTAGCAGCATTCATCGAAAGTTATTTGGCCTGCCATAATACACACACACACACACACACACACACACACACACACACACACAGATAAAGTGACGTCACCGTTAGTGGAATATTGCTCTGGTATCAAAAAAATGGTTCAAATGCCTCTGATTACTATGGGACTTAACTTCTGAGGTCATCAGTCCCCTAGGACTTAGAACTACTTAAACCTAACTAACCTAAGGACATCCATGCCCGAAGCAGGATTCGAACCTGCGACCTTAACGGTCGCGCTGTTCCAGACTGTAGCGCCTAGAACCGCTCGGCCACCCCCGCCGGCACTGGTATCACAGGTACACTTGTGAACACGTGGTTCCGGGGCCCTCGCGGAATACGAGCCTCGCAACGTACTTCTGACGTCACTCTAGTCACCTTGTCTGCCATACTTCGCGAACGCTTGGTTTCGTGGAGGACCCACGGGAATTCAATGTCAATGAAAAAATACCCTGTAAAGGTGTTAATTTTGTCGTGTGCTTTCGAGAACTAGTATGCATTTAAACGCGCAGTTAAGAATTATTAAGCTCGCCTGAAATAATTATTCGCTCCAGCTGGAGATGACTACTGGCACTCATAAGACATGCAGTTGCACGTGCTGTGACGTACACGCCGTGGCCTGTCTTTCTTGTAGGCCTCGACCTGGTTTTCGGTGACGTCACTGCAGTAACACCGCTTGCTGCCATGCCATAAAACATTCAACTCGATTGTACCTAGTGATTGCACTAGCCGTTCTCCACTTAACAGCACTATTCGATTGCTCCCTGGTGGTCGCATTTCGAAACACAGGCATTCCGTCCCTGCTTTCGTAGAACATCTGCTGTTACAGTTCATTCGATTTCAGTAATTTTTCATTTTGTTACTGAAAGAAAGTCGAAAGATTGGTCTCGCTGTTTCTGGAACTATATGAAGAGCAACCATGGGTTGTGGAAAAACGACATTTTGTCTATGGAGTGCGTGATTGATTCTCTTGTAACAATTTTTTGTTTATTTATAAACACAATCACATGTTTAAGACACAGTACTAACCGTTTTCGGCCATAAAATGACCATCTTCAGATGCTAAAACAATACAAAAGAAAATTTATATTAAAACCTAAAAAATAAGTGCAATATTTAGCCACGCTTATTAGTATTCTAACTGAATATATGCGAAATACATATAGTTCATACCTAAAGGCGGCATACACTGAACGCAGGTTCATGCGTTGTCAAACCAGATATAAAATGTAAAACACCGGTCTTATATAGATATAAAATTTTTTTGGATTGTGTTCACATTCTTTGTGCTAGATGCGCCCGTCCTCTATAAGACAGTCACAATTTTTCAGAAGCCTAAAATTTACAAAGTTCCTATTAATATTTAGGTCAAATGTACACCGAGCGGTTCTAGGCGCTACAGTCTGGACCCGCGCGACCGCTACGGTCGCAAGTTCGAATCCTGCCTCGGGAATGGATGTGTGTGATGTCCTTAGGTTAGTTAGGTTTAAGTAGTTCTAAGTTCTAGGGGACTGATGACCTCAGAAGTTAAGTCCCATAGTGCTCAGAGCCATTTGAACCATTTTTTTTTTTTTCAAATGAACATAAAATTTAAGACTGCAGAACAGATCGTTAAATCAGTAAAATAACATTTCAGAGCAAGGAGACAATGGGTTGTTGTATTCACCAAATGCATTTCGCTTCAAATATGTGTGATGGGAAGGAAACCCCGTACCACCGAAAGTACGAGCGGTATTCAATAAGTAATGCAATAAATTTTTTTCTCGGTCAGTTTCGGTTGCAAAAATGCGGACTTAGTTGTGGAACATTGTCGAATATTCACACCTTGTTACGAAGTTTTGACAGGTGGCGGCTCTACAGTTAGCCATCAAAATGGCGTCTTTAACGGAGATAGATAGAATAGAATTGGGGGAAGAGAAGTTTGTGGCACAACTTGACTAGAAGAAGGGATCGGTTGGTAGGACAAGTTCTGAGGCATCAAGGGATCACCAATTTAGTACTGGAGGGCAGCATGGAGGGTAAAAATCGTAGAGGGAGACCAAGAGATTACACTGAGCATATTCAGAAGGATGTAGGTTGCAGTAGGTACTGGGAGATGAAGAGGCTTGCACAGGATAGAGTAGCATGGAGAGCTGCATCAAACCAGTCTCAGGACTGAAGACCACAACAACAACAACATCGGAGATGTATTCCAAGTAGAGAACGCCGGCCGCGGTGGTCTCGCGGTTCTAGGCGCGCAGTCCGGAACCGTGGGACTGCTACGGTCGCAGGTTCGAATCCTGCCTCGGGCATGGATGTGTGTGATGTCCTTAGGTTAGTTAGGTTTAAGTAGTTCTAAGTTCTAGGGGACTGATAACCACAGCAGTTGAGTGCCATAGTGCTCAGAGCCATTTTTGAACCAAGTAGAGAACTGTCATTTGTTTCTTTTGACGGAAAACCAATGCATCGCAGATGTTCATATGTGCTTGCAGAATGCCTACGCAGACCTGGCAGTGAACAAAAGCACGTTGAGTCGTTGAGCGAGGCGTCTGTCATCATCGCAACAAGGTCGCGCAAAACTGTCCTATCTCCCACGTGCCAACCTGCCTAACCCAGCTGTGACTCCTGCAATGTCGGAACGTGCGAATGCTCTCATTCGAAGCGATCGACGGATGACAATCACCTCGCAGCACAACTGAACGTCTCTGTTGGTAGTGCTGACACACTCTTCGACCAGTTGGTGTAGTCAGAGGTGTGTCCCTGCTGGGTTCCTCGACACCTAACAGGAGGCCATAAAGAGCAACGAAGGACCATCTGTGCGGAATTGGCCCAATGAAGGATGCACTCCGCAGGAGCAGTACGTGGATGAGGGGGAGGTCATTGATACAGCTAGATGTTGGCTCCGACGTCGACCAGTAAAGTGGTACCATGCAGCATACATACCCTCCCAGTAAGGTGGAGTGAGGCCATCGCATTGAACGGAGAGTTTGTCAAGAAATAGGGCTTCGAAGCACGTAAATGAAACCAACCTGTCCGGCCGCTGTGACCGAGCGGTTCTAGGCGCTTCAGTCCGGAACCGCGCTGCTGCTACAATCGCAGGTTATAATCCTGCCTCGGGCATGGATGTGTGTGATGTCCTAAGTTTAGTTAGGTTTAAGTAGTTCTAAGTCTAGGGGACTGATGACCTCAGATGTTATGTCCCATAGAGCTTAGAGACATCTGAACCATCTGAAAAACCAACCTGCTTTCAAGCAAAATGTGTTGCTTACTTACTGAACGCCCCTTGTAGTTGCTGTTCTGAGGTGTCTTGTTTGCACGCAGCGACAATACAGCCTCAAACAGAGCCAAATAGCTTTAACCAACAGCAAAATATGTGGCAACACAAATTAACAACTGAAAGTTTACCATCTTACCTCCTTGCATAGGGACGCCAGATGAAAGTTGATGCCGTCAAGCCCTGAATCAAAATTGCGCAACGGATAACTGGGGAGGGGAGCTTGAGAGCGCTACCTAGAGAGCGTGCCCTCTCTGTACGATACGAGGCAAGGGGCTGGAGGGCTGACACGCTGATGTGTGGGTCCCTGCATCCTATAGCTTTTACTTTAAATAGATTCCTTTAACTTGACTTCTTTGTGATTTTTAAGGTATGTTAAAGATTGATGACAGTTGATTTCCTATTTATTTTAAACATTATCACTCGACTTTACAGCGATAGCAGCAACTGTTTCAGTTTACAGATATTACAATTTTACAACTTATAGCTCGGGTATATTATATACTAATCTGCACGCACATTTCTACGGGTAAGACGGAATTACGTTGGCCAAATGTATACCACTAAAGTCTCCCAATATTTTACATAGGACATTCACTATGTGAGGAGGATAACGGACAAACTGGGGTCCAGATATTTTAACACAGGGGGTCAAATTTCCGGAATTAAACGAGCACATTCATTACCTTACACGATCCGAAGCTGGAAATAAAAGAATTAGTACAAATATTCAAATACCTCTCTTCCATGCGTGAACATTGAGACAGACGCACTGAGGGCACGTCTGCTCACTTACCCGTCTTCTGTAACACTCCTAGAATATGGCGGGCACCCGGAGGCCTTCCTGGGCCCCGGTGGAGGGGATGGTCGAACCACTTGGCCGTGACCAACCTCTCCACCCCAAATCTTGTGACACTGGAAAGTCTTTGACTTTTACCTGCCTGTGCTGTCTCTCTGATCCCCTAGCCAGGAGTAACGTTGGCACTACTATACTACAGAACTACTTCCCAACAAAGATTTGGCCACGCTTTACGGAAAGGTGTGAGGAGGATTAGGTAAGTTCATGTGCAGATTCACATCCACGCACAAGAAATGCATAATACACGACACATATAAATACGTATTATGAAGCCTGACACATTTCTTTCCACCCGTCCACATGGGTTCTGTTGCACCCGCGGCCGGCCGCGTCGTGTAATAAAATTGGCTGCGGAGCCGCCTCTGTTTCTATTTCCCGGTGCGAGCGAGCAGTGAAACCTGCTGCTTATAGAGCGGAAACTACTGTACCGTTTCACAATTTCCAATGATTTATTGATGTCAGTTTAATGAGTCATGGTTGCAGATTTCCAACACGAATTCCTTGCAGAAGAATGAAAAACTGGTAGAAGACAAGCTCGGGGAAGATCACTTTGGATCTCGAAGAAATGTAGGAACACACGAAGCAATACTGACCCTACGACTTTCTTAGAAGATAAGGAAAGACAAACCTACGTTTATAACATTAATAGACTTAGGGAAAGCTTTTGAGAATGTTGAATGGAATGCTCTCCTTGAAATTCGGAAGGTAATAGGGGTAAAAAGCGGGGAGCGAAAGGCTATTTACAACTTGTACAGAAACCAGATGGCAGTTATAAGGGTCAGGGGTATGAAAGGCAAGCAATGTTTGACAAGGGAGTGAGATAGGGTTGTAGCCTATCCCTGATGTTATTCAGTCTGTACTTTGATCATGCAGTAAAAGAAACCAAAGCAAAATTTGGAGAAGGAATTAAAGTTCAGGGAAAAAAATAAAAACTTGGAGGTTTGTGAGTGATACTGTAATTCTGTAAAAGACAGCTAAGGACTTGGAAGAGCTGTTGAACAGAATAGACAGTGTCTTGAAAGGAGGATGTAGGAGGAACATCTAGAAAATCAAAACAGGGAGATTGGAATATAGTCTAATTAAATCAGGTGATGCTGAGGGAATTAGATTAGGAAACGAGACACTCAAAGTAGTAGATGAGTTTTGTTATTTGGGCAGCAGAATCACTGGTGATGGTCGAAGTAGAGAGGATATAAATTGTAGACTGGCAATGGCAAGAAAAATTATTTCTGAAGAAGAGAAATTTGTTAACATCGAATATAGATTTAAGTCTTAGGAATTCCTTTGTGATTTAAGTCTTAGGAATTCCCTTGTGAAAGAATTTGTCTGGAGTGTAGCCATGTATAGAAGTGAAATATGGACGATAAACAGTTTAGACAGGAAGAAAAAAGAAGCTTTTGATATGTGTTTCTACAGAAGCATGATGAAGATTAGATGGCTAGATTACGTAGCCAATGAGCAGGTACTGAACAGAACTGGCGAGAAAAGAAATATGAGGCATAGCCTGACAGTTTAAAAGGAAGCGAACAGAAGCTTTTGAAATGTGTTTCTACAAAAGAATGATGAAAATTATATACAAAATTGTTAAGGCTTTCGTGGCCACTTGTTGACAAACTGCCTATTGGCTTCTGTCTCGGGTTCTTCGGCCGACGTTCATCGAATGATTTTTCTGACGTTTCGCCAGCACGAGTGGCTGGCATTGTCAAAGCCCTCGGACGTTGGCGCGCCAGGTACATATAGTCTGCGGCTGCGAGCTCGCCTCCAGTTCACCACCGGCAATGGAGGGTGAAGCTTTGACAATGCCAGCCACTCGTGCTGGCGAAACGTCAGAAAAATCATTAGATGAACGTCGGCCGAAGAACCCGAGACAGAAGCCAATAGGCAGTTTGAAAATTATATAGCTAGATTACATAGATAATGAGGAGGTACTGAACAGAACTGGCGAGAAAAGAAATTTGAGGCACAACCTGACTAGAAGAAGGGATCGGTTGATAGGACAGGTGCTAAGACGCAAGTTTGGTGGGTAAAAATCGTAGAGGGAGACCGAGAGATGAATACAGTAAGCAGATTCAGAAAAATATAAGTTGCAGCAGTTATTCGGGGCGAAGAGGCTTGCACAGGATAGAGTAGCATGGAGAGCTGTACCATCCGCCGGCCGCGGTGGTCTCGCGGTTCTAGGCGCGCAGTCCGGAACCGTGCGACTGCTACGGTCGCAGGTTCGAATCCTGCCTCGGACATGGATGTGTGTGATGTCCTTAGGTTAGTTAGGTTTAAGTAGTTCTAGGGGACTGATGACCACAGCAGTTGAGTCCCATAGTGCTCAGAGCCATTTGAACCATTTTTGTACCATCCGGCCTTCGGACGGAAGCACTTAAATGGAGCGGGAAGATTGTCCGTGGTAGTGTAGTTCACTGACCACTTGCATTAATATGTTATTAAGCTCTGTTATAGTCCAAAATCCAGTGGATCCAGGGACTTATATCATTCGTGCAATGTCTGATTTGGCTATTCTTGCCGGCGACTGCAGATGAATAATGACACTCTCGCTGAGTTCTTGTCCTGAGGCACAGTTTGATTAACTGCTTAGTGGACTGTTTGTGTGCTTACATTCAAGTTCGGTGGCTGAATGTCGACTTGGGGAGTTATTTGTGTCATAAAGGCGAGTGCGTAACATAGTGCATGTCGTGTGGGCCCTCTCTAGGAGTCTAACCTAAACTATGCCGCGCATAGTCGCAGGCAGCTCGGCAATCTCTCCATGTAGATTTTTTGCCGTGTCTTCTGGAGGACACAGCATGCTTACCGAATCAAAATTCGGGTCGTTTAAAGATCTTTTTACACAGATCAAGCACTACTAGGAACTGTGAGTAGTAATCGTAAAACAGCCCCCGTATGTGACGTCACAGTTGCAAAACTAAAACCTGGAGGTACTCGAAATGCCTACATTAACAATTACGGTGAAACGCTACGACAGCAGAAAAGAGTGTTTCGTCTGTAGGCACCACCTGTTCGTTGGTTTGCCACAGTAGAAAACATTTTCAAGTATTATTTCTTTTATAAGTGTGTTCGTAGCCGACATTTTATACCGGCATGAATTCCATTTTTGGATCCAACATTTGCGTTGCCTGTTTCTTGTACTGAAATCTTGCCTCAACTCTAATGCCATAACCTGAGTTGTAACGTTAATACCCACTCGAATATGGTTTGAGAGTAAACTGAAAAACGACGAAAGTAATGAGGAGTATAAATGAGAACAGCGAGAAACTTAACGCCGGGGAATTGGCGATCGCGAAGTCAAGGAATTCTGCTACCTAGGCAGCAAATGACCAGTCATGAAAGAAGTAAGGAGGACACAGAAATCAGACTAGCACTGGCAAAAAGAGCGTTCCTTGCCAAGAGAAGTCTATTAGTACCAAAAAAAAGGTGCTAATTTGCGGAAGACATTTCTGAGATTGTACGTTTGGAGCACAGCGTTGTAGGGTAGTGAATCGTGGACAGTGGGAAAACCGGAACAGAAGAGAATCTAAGTGTTTGAGATGTGGTGCTGCAGAAGAATGTTGAAAATTAAATGGAGTGATAAGATAAGGAACGAGAATGGTTCAAATGGCTCTGAGCACTATGGGACTTAACATCTGAGCTCATCAGTCCCCTAGAACTTAGAACTACTTAAACCTAATTAACCTAAGAACATCACACACATCCATGCCCGATGCAGGATTCGAACCTGCGACCGTAGCAGTCGCGTGGTTCGGGACTGAAGCGCCTAGAACCGCTCGGCCACCGCGGCCGGCTAAGGAACGAGGAGATCCGCCACAGAATCGCTGAGGAAATTATATGTTGAAAACACTGACAAGGAGGGGCAGGATGATAGGACATTAGTTACGACATGAGGGAATAACTTCCTTGGTATTAGAGGGAGCTGTAGAGGGTAGAGAAAGAAAGAGATTTCACTACATCCAGCTAATAAATGAGGACGTATGTTGCAATCGGCGCTTCAGTATGCCACGAGCTGTGGTGTCACTTTAGTTGCGTGTCCGAGCCTGGCTTTAGGAACGCCGTCACAGCAAAGCAAGTCTGTCCCAGTCATGTTTCCTACGAAGCCTAATCTATAACTGGAATAGCTATGGAATCTTAGAGGCCCCAGTAACACCGAGGCTATCTGTGAACAACAAACGAATGTGGGCTGTTAACTGCAAAGAGTTGTTGGTATTTTCAGGATACTATTAGTTGAAACTTCCTGGCAGATTAAAACTGTGTGCCGGACCGAGACTCAAACTCGGGACCTTTGCCGGCAAGTGCTCTACCAACTGAACTTCCCAAGCACGACTCACGTCCCGTCCTCACAGCTTTAATTCGGTCAGTACCTCGACTCCCACCTTCCAAACTTCACAGAAGCTCTCCTGCGACACTGGACTCGCATTCGGGAGGACGACGGTTCAATCCCGAGTCCGGCCATCCTGATTTAGGTTTTCCGTGATTTCCCTAAATCGCTCCAGGCAAATGCCGGGATGGTACCTTTCAAAGGGCACGGTCGACTTCCTTCCCCGTCCTTCCCTAATCCGATGAGACCGATGACCTCGCTGTCTGGTCTCCTTCCCCAAAACCAACCAACCAACCTCTCCTGCGAACCTTGCAGAACTAGCACTTCTGGAAGAAAGGATATTGCGGAGACATGGCTTAGCCACAGCCTGGCGGCTGTTTCTAGAATTTGATATCTTCAGTTTTTATTGAGTCACAAGCTTAATGGGAAACTAAAGTTTTCTATATACGAATTTTTCCTCTCAAACTAGGTTGTGCTTTCGCTTAATTGTCACCATTGCTGTTATCGTACAAGAACTGGCTGGTGCGTTATGAAGAAATACTAGATAGTGGATATTGGGTCTGCGATTCTGTTTGCAAATCAAAAAGGATTTTATGGACGCACATTTCGGCTAGATTTCAATATTCTTTTGTTTTCTTGCGTCGACGCAAGCTATTTATGAAACAAAGCGGCTCGTACGGCTTCGACACACAAATCGCCCCAGAAACAATCCTCTTCTTCAACACATGTTCATCAGAAGAACGAACGAGGGCTTTCTATTTTTTATGGTTTGCTTTTGTTGTTTCTGTGATATTATTTGTGAGTGACTGTAGGCAGTTAATGTTTTTTACTCCGTCTTGCTAATACACGGACTTAACTAGGCAGAAAAATGAAATACACGGTAATACTGTTCAAATACTTTGTGCTTCTCGTTGGACAACGAAGCCAAAGTGTTAACGCAAAGGCAAATTCGAATACGTGCGAAAAACTGAATCTTTTGACAATGACACGTAGTAAAACAAAGAACCAAACGGAGAGATCCGCAGACAGGGCTATTTGCCGCTGCACCTGTCTCCCCGTCTAGGATGGGTAGATTTCTGCACCTGCGCGCTGTGGGCCGCGCGGAACAACCAGTCAGGCGTGACTTAGCACCGGCGCGTGCGCCACCTTGCCTCTTCGTGCTACGGCCGCATGCGCCAAGTGCGCAATAACAGTTGCACAGGAGTGGACGCACTTCAGAGTAGGCTCCACAGCCTATTGGAAGTAAACATCCTCTGTGTAGCGAAGTGGCTTGAATTACTTAACAAAGGCAAGGCCTCCGGTCCAGACTGTACACCACTTTCCTTTCAGTAGCTCCTTGCTTAGCAGTCATGTACAACCACTCGCTCGTCCAAAGATCCATACTCAGAGATTGGAAAGCTGCACAAGTCACATCAGTATCCAAGATGGGAAATACAAGTACACTACTGGCCATTAAAATTTCTACACCACGGAGATGACGTGCTACAGACGCGAAATTTAACCGACAGAAAGAAGATGCTGTGATATGCAAATGATTAGCTTTTCAGAGCATTCACACAAGGTTGGCGCCGGTGGCGACACCTACAACGTGCTGACATACACAAACAGCAGTTGACCGGCGTTGCCTGTTGAAACGTTATTGTGAGGCCTCGTGTAAGGAGGAGAAATGCGAACCATCACGTTTCCGACTTTGATAAAGGTCGGATTGTAGCCTATCGCGATTACGGTTTATCGTATCGCAGCATTGCTGCTCGCGCTGATCGAGATCCAATGACTGTTAGCAGAATGTGGAATCGGTTGATTCAGGAGGGTAATACGGAACGCCGTGCTGGATTCCAACGGCCTCGTATCACTAGCAGTCGAGATGACAGGCATCTTATCCGCATGGCTGTAACGGATCGTGCAGCCACGTCTCGATCCCTGAGTCAACAGATGGGTACGTTTATAAGACAACAACCATCTGCACGAGCAGTTCGACGACGTTTGCAGCAGCATGGACTATCAGCTCGGAGACCATGGCTGCGGTTACCCTTGACGCTGCATCACATACAGGAGCGCCTGGGATGGTGTACTCGACGACGAACCTGGGTGTACGAATGCCAAAACGCTATTTTTTTGGATGAATCCAGGTTCTGTTTACAGCATCATGATGGTCACATCCGTGTTTAGCGACATCGCGGTGAACGCACACTGAAAGCGTGTATTCGTCATCGCCATACTGGCGTATCACCCGGCGTGATGGTATAGGGTGCCATTGGTTACACGTCTCGGTCACCTCTTGTTCGCATTGACGGCACTTTGAACAGTGGACGTTACATTTCAGATGTGTTACGACCCGTGGTTCTACCCTTCATTCGATCCCTGCGAAACCCTACATTTCAGCAGGATAATGCACGACCGCATATTGCAGGTCGTGTACGGGCCTTTCTGGATACAGAAAATGTTCGACTGCTGCCCTGGCCAGCACATTCTCCAGATCTCTCACCAATTGAAAACGTCTGCTCGATGGTGGCCGAGCAACTGGCTCGTCACAATACGCCAGTAACTACTCTTGATGAACTGTGGTATCGTGTTGAAGCTGCATGGGCAGCTGTACCTATACAGACCATCCAAGCTCTTTTTGACTCAATGCCCAGGCGTATCAAGGCCGTTATTACGGCCAGAGGTGGTTGTTCTGGGTACTGATTTCTCAGTATCCATGCAGCCAAACTGCGTGAAAATGTAATCACTTGTCAGTTCTAGTATAGTATATTTGTCCAATGAATACCAGTTTATCATCTGCATTTCTTCTTTTTGTAGCAATTTTGATGGTCAGAAGTGTAATTCGCTGAATTACAGACCTATATAAGTAACGTCGATTTGCAGCAGAGTTTTAGAATGTACATTGTGTCCGAACATTATGAATTACCTCGAAGATAATGAATTATTGACAAATATCCAACACGGATTCGGAGAATATGGTTGTTGTGAAACTCCACTAGCTCCTTATTTTCACGAGTTAATGGGTGCTAACGTCAGGGGATGTCACATTGATTCCATATTTTTAGATTTCCAGAAGGCGTTTGACACCGTTCGTCACAAGTGACTTGTAATCGAATTGCGTGCACATGGAATATCTTCTCAGCTGTTCGAGTGGATTCATTACTTCCTTTCAGGAAGATCATAATTCGTAGTAACTGACGGAAAGTCTTCCAGTAAAACTGACGTCCCCCCCCCCCCAAAAAAAGCGTTATACATCTACATATACGTGATTACTCTGCTATTCACAACAAAATGCCTGGCAGAGGGTTCAATGAACCACCGTCAAGGTGTCTCTCTACCGTTCCACTCTCGAACGGCACGCGGGAAAAACTAGCACTTAAATTTTTCTGTGCGAGCCCTGATTTCTCTTATCTTATCGTGATGATTACTTCTCCCTTTGTAGGTGGCTGCCAACAGATTTTTTTCGCAATCGGAGGAGAAAACTGGTGACTGAAATTTCATGAGAAGATCCCGTCGCAACGGAAAACGCCTTTGTGTTAATGATTGCCGTTCCAGTTCACGTATCATGTCTGTGACACTATCTCCCCCATTTCGCGATAATACAAAACGATAGTGCAAAACGAGCCCTCTGCTGTTCCTGATGTAAATAAACGATGTAGCAGCCGTCTTAGATTGTTTGCAGATGATGCTGTCATTTACCGTCTTGTAAAGTCATCAGGTAACCAAAGCCAATTGCAAAATGGTTTAGACAAGATATCTTATTGAGCGAAAACTGGCATTCGGTCTAAATAATGAAAACTGTGAAGTAAATTTCGGTTACACGAAAAATCACACAAATTTAAAGACAGTAAATTCAACTAAATACTTAGCGATTACAATTACGAGTAAACTAATTTGGAACGATCACATATATAATGTTGTGGGGAAAGTGGATCAAAGACTGCGGTTTAATGACAAACACTTACAAAATGAAGCATGTCTACGAAAGTGAGCCGGCCGGAGTGGTCGAGCGGTTCTGGGCGCTTCAGTCTGGAACTGCGCGACCGCTACGGTCGCAGGTTCGGATCCTGCTTCGGGCAGGGATGTGTGTGGTGTCCTTAGGTTAGTTAGGTTTAAGTAGTTCTAAGTTCTAGGGGACTTATGACCTCAGCAGTTAAATCCCATAGTGCTCAGAGCCATTTGAACCATTTTTTTGCTCAGAGCCATTTGAACCATTTTTACGAAAGTGACGGCTCACACTACACTTGTCCGCCCTCTTCTCGTGTATAGCTGCGCGGTGTAGGGGGCGCATTACGATTGACGGAGGAGATCTAAAAAGTGCAAAGAAGAGCAGTTCATTTTGCATTATCGCGAAATAGGGGAGAGAGCACCACAGACATGATACGCACATTGGAATGGTAATCATTATAACAACGCCGTTTTTCGTTGCTGCAGGATCTTCTCAAGAAATTTCATTCAGTCACTTTCCCCTCAGAATGTGAAAATACTTAGTTGGCTCCCTCCTTCAAGTGAGAAATGATCATCATACTAAAATAAGAAAAATCGGGGCTCGTACGGACAGATTTAAGTGCTAATTTTCCCCGTGCCGTGTTCGAGAATAAAACGGTACAGAAATAGGTAGAAGATGGTTCAATAAACGCTCTGACAGGCACTTAACTGTGAATGGTAAAGTAATCTTATAGATGTAGATGTAGGTTCTACAGCCCCTCAGATGGTGACTCTTTACTGTTAATTCGTCACTGGCATTCACACCGCCAGTCCGGGTTAGATGCTACTTTGCGTGAGATCGGACCTGCCGTATGCCAGAACACGAGATGTAAATAGTCCATATTCCATCGAATGTCACGTGGCACACAGAACGTTCTCTGAAAAGTCACAGTCTTATGTCATGCACCACGTCTGTCAAGCGCAGCCTCTGCGTTTGACAACATTGTCTTGTTTTCCGAGTCGGCTAACTCAAAGCGGCGCTTCTGTTTATGATAGTATCTGAAATACAGCTCACCCAGAGTTCGCTCTGGAACACTCCGCGGCTCCCCGCAGCACTCTGGACGCCGCCGTAAGGAGGACGTTATCTCTGCTTACACAGAAGATAAATCATAGTCAGCACTTGTAGCTGGTCCTTCCTGAGTCATCCTTGTATTTTAGAGATGCGAATAACGTTGCGCATACGTGACAGTAAGGCACTGGAAGCGTCGGCGCACAGCGAAACTGTAGTCCTATAAATCACTTGTGCAGCTCCCCTCAGAATATTTCTCAAGTATGTGGGATTTGGATTCATACCAGATAGGACTACCAGAGGATGTTAAACGTGTACAAAGGAGGATTGCATGAATGGATACAGGTTTGGTTGGTTGGTTGGTTTGAGGGAAGGAGACCAGACAGTGAGGTCATCAGTCTCATCGGATTAGGGAAGGACGGGGAAGGAAGTCGGCCGTGCCCTTTGAAAGGAACCATCCCGGCATTTGCCTGGAGTGATTTAGGGAAATCACGGAAAACCTAAATCAGGATGGCCGGACGCGGGATTGAACCGTCATCCTCCCGAATGCGAGTCCAGTGTCTAACCACTGCGCCACCTCGCTCGGTGGATACAGGTTTGACTCACGGCAGAGCGTCATGGATATACTGAAACATATGGATCGAAATGTCATGCTACGACTGCAGCTTTGCGCTGTGAATTTGTTCGTAGATTCTGTCTGTAGCTCACTAACTGCATCACCTTTGAATATCTACTCTGTAGTATTATCCGACTCACACTGATTGATCATCAGTTCCGCCAGCTGCGTCTATTTGTGTCACAGGCTGTGATCTCGTGAACAGCGCGCAGGGATGACGGCGACAAAACATGCACTTTTCGCGTGGTCGCCAGAGATGTGAAACACTCTTTTGAACAATTCCTCTCCTTACTGAATTTTTATAAACAAATATCAGCCCAGGTCTTTTCCCCTCGTCCCCTACAAACTATCGCATGGGCGCTCTTGTTAGCTGCGTCCGAAGGTTAAATAATAATAAAAAAAAATTTAAAAAATATCTCGCTGTCCACGCGTATCTGCCATCATAAAAGCCTCGAGCGCGAACCACTTGCGGCGCAGCAAATCGCGCGACATCGGAACAAACATCAAATTTTGAGATGGTGGGAAAAGGTGACTGAACTCGCATCGCTCGCAACTCACTCGTTTACTTCACGGAAATGATTTTTAAGCGACCATGTAGCGAATTAAAAAATAATTTCACGACTGTTTGCGATGTACTTAGCACCGGGAAGATTATACGAGGGCTATTCGGAAAGTAAGGTCCGATAGGTTGCGAAATGGAAACCACGGTAAAAATCAAAAATGTTTTATTTGCAACAGTTAGATACACCTTGCAGCTACTTATCTCCATAGTCGCCGATCCGACTTAGACGTGTATCGTAGCGTTGTACCAACTTTCCAATACCCTCGCTATAGAAGGCAGCCGCCAGTGCTTTCCGCCAATTCTCTACGCTGGCCTACGGCTCGTTGTCTTGTGCCAAAATCTTGTCTTCATAGCCAGCGGTTCGTGTGAGCAGAGATGAAACTCAGAGGGAGACAATTACGGGCTGTATTGTGGATAATCAAACATTTCCAACTGAAAACGATGCAGGATCATTTTCATTGCCCCTGCAGAATGCGGCTGAGAATTGTCTTGAAGAAGAAACAGCACGACAGTTATGTAATGTTAGCTGCATAGCTTCAGGGGAAATTTCTCACCAGGCCCTCGTACTTGGCGGGGGTCGTTACTGTTCTAGGTATCTTTATCTGCTCCCTGTGTGCTCAGAACTAAAAAGAACGACGTAATGCGATCGACGGGCATACTAGAGAGACTGCGCAACACAGCTGTGCAGATCTTCATCGGATTTTCACTGTGGTTTCCATTTCGCGACCGATCGGACCTTACTTTCCGAATAGCCCTCGTAATTGTCTCGATGTGTGTGGAGAGTCAAGAATCTACAGCACAGGGAGAGTCAAGAATCTCTGTAAACAACGTTCCGAGACGTATTGTTCTCTGAGCAGCGAGTTGGGGTTTTGTGACACCAGATATTAAGCGTGAGTGACAGAGGCGTGCAAAGGTCATTATTTTGACAGGGTTGGTGGGAGGGAAAGCGACACTTCATGGGCGGTGAAATGGATTCTTTCTTTGGCTCAGTGAGTGAAGTGTGGTTCCACTATCAGTCATTTACTGACACATAAGAGCCTTCAAACAGAGTAATACATGCGTTTTAGCTCGCTCGATTCCTCGGAGCAGCAGTGCGGCGCAGAATCGTGGCGTGCAGGTTTCAGTGACCGCTGATGCGGCGACGGCTCGTGCTGCAGCGGGGCGCCAGGCTGTGTATTTTTCCATTCAGTACCGTACCTTCTGCGGGGGCGGCACGGTCTTATTCTTGTGAATTCGCTCGTTGCGTTATGAACAAGCGGCTATGGTGTGGTGCGGAATCGAACCAGTGGCCTTCAGGTTCTTCTGGCGAAGTTCATTAAACTCTAGGTTCACAAGTGACCCATTCGGTGAGGCTGCGAGTTGCCGGGGCTAGAAGTGTATTTAACACTAGATTCTTCTAGAATCTTCATATGGAAATGATGCTCTAAGTCCCCCCCCCCCCTTTTCCTAACTCCGACTTTGGCTGTTGCACATGGATTAAGAAGAAAGGCGAACTGACTGTAATCGACCCTGCAAGTGGAGTAGAAAAGAGTATGGCACCAGCAATAATGTAATTTGACAGAAATTAAATTGATAAAGGAAAGTTTTATTAACGTAGTGAGAAATGAAAGGGTTGCTGTACCAATCTAAAGAATGAAAGTTCTGTCCAAAACAACAACTTGATTCATTATGACTAAACTCAAAATAATAAACAAAACACATGAAACTTTTACAACACGTCAAATTGGATACTCAAATAAATGGTGTGAAGGTGAATTTGTCCATAAACTAGCTTGTGACATTTATGACCAAGTGGTATGGGGAGCCAATTCCTTGCAACTTAGATCTTAAGAGAAACACCCAACCAACCCAACATTAATTGCTGCTACAGTAGTGAGAACTCAGACAATGAACACCCAAGACAGGACCACGATAGAAAAGACGGGAACAGGCGCGCTCTGCTGAGCTCTGATTATCACATAGCAAAGTTCCCTAATCTGCCGGTGCTGCGGACATACATTACCAAGCTGTCTTCTTAACTGCAAGGACACGATCTGACGTACCGGAGGCGATGGCTGGTTGCTTCGACGTGGTGATGATAATGTCGCGAGTATAGCCCGAAACAAATTATCCTGGTCTGGTTGTCCCAGTCTGAAGACTTTCTAGCAATTCAGATGCGCCTCTGAGAGAGAGGAAGAAGGCTCGCCACACAATCACTGACGGTACAGTGATTGATTTTAACAAGCGAAGTCGCACAGTAACTCCGATACAGTCAACTTTAGCCAAAACTGCTCAAGACGGACAACATAGGCCGCTTGTATGCAGAACGCTCAATTGCCAACTGTACTCGGAAAGTTACGTTGAAGTCGAAACTTCAGCAACTTCGTCAAACAGGTACAATTAAACGAAAGTATATTAGACAGCTAACGGAAGGCAGGTTGTCCAGAGCAGCGAGAGCTCAGTCTTGTAACCTCCCCCGACCAAAAGGCGATACTCGACTTTACCAAGAGCACCAGTACAAGCCGAACACAGAACATTACCGCCCCCACCACAGTGGCCGTGGTTAAACGTGTAAATCAGAAACTCGAAAACCGGTGGAAAATTCCACTCTATTGCCGAAACACTACTATTCCACCAATGGAGATACTTGGCGCCCATTTCTGCGCCGATTTTGGCTACGTCATGGAGCTATCCCCTGATCAAGCCAATCACTGTTATGATTTTGCAGAAAACGTGGGAATTTGCCCGCCAAGACTGCCTGGGAACACAAGTCATTCCCACTAAGTTTCTGCGAAGTAACAGAATCTCTAACCCTGGCCGCTCCTTCAGGCCCCTGTGGGCGTGTCGTCCCCGCTCTTATGACAATGTCGGCGGTCGGCGTCTGGACAGCATCCACTCGACTCCCTCACACCTGTCGGCAAAACCTTTTCAAGATCAGCAGAACCTGCCTGTCACCGGACCACTCGGGTGACGACAGACGCTGCGTGGGATGTTCGCTTGTGAGGGAATAGCAACTTTTCACCGCATGCAATTAGAGAGGAAAATATGCATATCTTTTGAGCTCTGAATACTACCCTTGTAATGACCATACTCGGCTATACTTCCCCAAATCGAAGTCACTGTGTGCATCGTAAAGGCATGCCACCTCTCAAGGCAGCAGTCTCCCCATCCTCACCAGCCACCTTGGTAGGTGCCATGCGAGCTTCTTTCTGGCAACATCTCGGATGGCATCTTCTGCGTTGACCTATTGGCATGGTACTGACATCTTCTGTCGAGCAGCGTAGCAGCTAAGTCGTTGCAGAGAAGCATGACGTCTCGTGAGTAACAGGCCCACATGAGGACCGCCTCTGGAAAATGCTACCTTCTTAAGGCTGTAAAATCCCATCCAATAGTAGATGGGGACGGGGTGTTGGTGATTGGGGTGTGCTATCGTGGTTAGGACACGATTAAGTAAGGTAATGGGGCGTGCCTTTTTTCTAAGAACAAACTTAAGGAAAATTTAGAGAATTTATTTCTAGATGGGGAGGATGGGGTATCCGAAATACCCTCTCCCCCCCTTCCCACCTTCCCCTCTCCTGAATACGAATCGAATACTTAGCCACTGAATTACTTGCTTTGGTAAATATAGCACTGTAACAAGTCTCTTAACTGTAAACTGAAAAGTAATTGTTCCTAGGGCATTCGGCTGAATGCTGTGTAAATAACATGATCTGCTGGGCACCTGATTCGCGTTTACAGATGTTCCATGCCAGATAATTTGCTTGTTTCTATGTTTTAAGCCATTAGTATATTTTTACGTTCTTTTTATTGTTCTAATTTCAAGCTCAGAAATGGTACTGCTTTGTAGCAAAGACCAATGACGATGGCTGTTTTAGCTTCAGTTCTCTTCCTCTTTCTCTCTATCAGATATTATTGGGAATTTTGTTTTTCTTAGAGGAACATCAATACCAGGTACTTCTTGAAATTTCACGCGTTAGCAGTTTATGTGAGTTGGCGCAAAAACGAATTCCGTGATAGCAGAGTCGTTACGAAGTTGGGCAAAAACTCGCGATTGCTATCGACCTACAGACGATTTGCTTTTTCTGAGTATATAAAAGCATTCCTCTGTGATTTTGTTATTCGGAGATGCAGATACGTACCACAGACAACATAGTCTTACCTAAACTTTCTTCGTACCACATGGGACCCTCGTTGTAGGCTAAATATATCTGCTTTATGTGTCAATGTTCTGTGTTTCGTTGTGGAATATGAGACGTGAGCGTGGTTGTTATTCTGCTTTTGCAATAGTCACTACAATCTTAAATAAGTGGCAACATGCTGTAATTATTAATCATAAATACGTGTAAAACATTTCAAAGAATAACCCTCCCCAGGTAACACCACTTACAACATTTTGCCTTCGTTATTATTGGAAGAGTGGGGAATAGTGCTGTAGCAAAAGGATGGTGTATCTAGGAACACAAGCTGTTTTTTGGTTAGTAGTTCGGTCTAGTGACTGAATTTAGGTTCAAATGAAGGAGTGTGCAATAGAGCCACCATAAGCAGTTCCCACGAGTTTCTACAGCTTTGATTGTTGTTAGACCTGATGTTGTGTTTTTTACAACATTTGTAGATGTTTAACATTCTACACATTTAAATGCTATATAATACAGAGGGGTCCAAAAAATGTTTCCACTGTTTAAAAGTCCATAACTGACAAACTAATTGACGGAGTTGTCTCGTCTTTGGTAGTCTAATAGTTTGTAGTTCCGGCAATCGCCACGCAAGCGTTGTATTGCGTTGTTTTGTTTTGTCAGCTGACTGTCGCCAGATAGTCAGTGTTTTGTTCTTAGTTGCACCTAGTTACTCGAGTAAACATGGCTGGCGCAAGGCTTACATTCGATGAAAGGAAGTCAGTTTTGAAGTGGTATTTTAAATACGAAAACATTAATGAGGTTCAACGGCAATGGCGAAATGAGTATCTTACAGAGCCACCGACACGTTTAACGATTCGTCGCATTCGAGACAAATTTGAAGCCGAAGACTGTGTTAAAGATATACACAAACAACGATCTGGATGTCCTGAAACAGTAACAAGTCCAGCTAACTCCCGTCGTGTGTTACAACAATTCACTCGCTCACCACAGAAGTCTGTGAGACAGTGTGCCCGTGAAATTGGAGTGAGTCGCTCAAGTGTTCGGCGAATTTTGAAGACAGCTAAACGGAAGTGCTACATCCCACGGTTGCTACACGTAATGAACGAGGACGACCCAGATCTCAGAATGGAGTACTGCGAGTGGTTTACTAACATGGTGGGCAACGATGAAGAGTTTGCAGAGATGATTGTGTGGTCCGATGAGGCACAGTTCAAACACAATGGTACAGTAAATCGCCACAATTGCATCTACTGGGCCGCCGAAAATCCGAACGTCCATGTAGACAAAGCCGTGAATTTGCTAGGAGTAAATGTGTGGTGTGGCTTGTCTTACTGGGGCTTGATTGGGCCATTCTTCTTTGACGGCACAGTTACCGGTGAGGTGTATCTTTAGAAGCTTCAGACATCCATTTTACCTGCCATCCTAGACTTGTATGGAGACGGAAGAGTTTACTTTCAACAAGATGGTGCCCCATCCCACTACCAAAATCGTGTTAGGGCGTATCTCGACGAAAATCTACCAGGAAGATGGATAGGCCGTAGAGGTGCTGTGGAGTATTCACCACGTTCCCCAGACCTAACTCCTCTGGACTTTTACCTGTGGGGAACACTAAAGGACGTCGTTTATCGACAAAAGCCGTGCACATTGGATGAATTTCGAGAATCCATCGTACATTCATGTAGAAATATCCAACTGAACACGTTGCAGTCAGTAGTTCGTGCTGCAGTTCGGCGGCATCGTTTGTGTGTGAATGTTAATGGTGACCATTTCGAACACCTACAGTGATATCTTTAAGTTCGACTTTAAGCTACACTTTCAGCAATAATGAGACAACTCCGTCAATTAGTTTGCAATTTATGGACTTTTAAACAGTAGATACATTTTTTTGGACCCCTCTGTGTATTACAGCCATTTGGAGTATATTCTTAATTCGTCACGTACACAATTTTATCGTAAGGAAAATGCTATATATTTTTAGAACTATTTACGTAATGTGTGGACACTTAAGCCACACTTCGTCGGTTGTACATCATCTTGTACCCTGAACCAGGAAAGCCTTCCACCTTGCTACATGTGATACTTGCAAATGAACTGAGTTTCTTTAACGACTTAACAATTTTACCTGTCTTGAAGATAGAAATTTGTGTTAGTTTCCAATAGCTTATTTTTCAAGATGTATTTAACTTGTAACTGGTTTTTAATAACACTCCAGCTTAATTTCATTTCACTCACGAAATATTGGAATGTATTTGCGCAGGGGCGGCCAAGAATATGGGCCATGACGCGGGTGTCGTAACGCTCAACCACACTGCACATTTCCCCGACCGCCACGCCACCCTGTCTGAGTGCGAGGACAGTAAACTGCGAATGTGCCACATTTAGGTGGTAGCGCAGTCGCACTGCATGTGACTTGGTTTTATATTTCACACTTGTCAACAACATAGATCAGAAACAAAGCAAATTTTGAGTATTATTTGATTCTGTGGCGCACTGAAGATATTATATTATTTTTATCTAGTACAGATTGTTGGCATATGGACAGACGTAGAAAGTTTCAGCGATATTTGCACTCGGATTGCCACGCAGTCGTGGCTTATTTAGTTCCGTAATCAAAAAAAGTTCTTTTTAACTAACTTGTCGATCAAAATATTTTAGCACTCAGTATGGAGATACGGAAATCTACCTGAAGAAAGCAACATAGACGTCCTTGAAAGTGTTAACGTAAAAGGATTTGTCGCTACAACAGAAACTATCTTTCAGGTCAATCAGTTATCCCTGCACATGCACAGGGGCGCTTTCAACTGAAACGGCAAACGGTCTCGAAAACATCCGAAAATTGGCGAGTCCTGAAAACGTTTAGTAAACTCTCCTTGTAATTCTTTCAAGGCCACAATGAATTTATCAAACCTCGCGTTTCCTTTAAAGCTACTGACCTTAGGGAATTGGACTGCCTTTGTGAGAATGTGTGCCTTCTACAGTGCGATCTTCTTTTTAAATACATCCCCATAAAATCAGAAAGAAATTGCCTTGCAATGTCTTACTGTGGGCAGTAAATGCGAAGTATGCAATCCATTCCAGATGTTCTAATTTTCGTTCCTGCGCTCCTTTATCCCTCATAAATTCAACACGAGCAAGATTTAAATCGTTCCAGGCATACCGCAGTTTGAAGTAATATACACTGATAAGCCAAAACATTATGACCACTGCCCACATTAATGTATCAGCGACCTAACCTATAAGGGGCGCTATCGGGCACCATCACCGCATACAAAAATCAGCGGACCATTATTTACGCGAATTACTTGACTTGTGCATAGACATCTAACGCCACATAACTCCACAAAACTACCAATGAACTGTCGGATCACTGATATGCAGAATCAGTGATGTATATCGTTCCAAAGATAGACAAACTAGCTATTAATCAGGTGGTCATAATGTTTTGGCTCATCAATGTATAAAGTCTCCATACTTTTAATTTATTTTCATTGAAAACTATTGTAACTGAAAATGGAATAATGGGCGCGACTTCAGAAATTTTACTACTCATAGCACCAATATCTTCAAGTGCTCCTTTCTTTCTCTTATGCCATAGTCTCGCAGCGATCGCAGGGTCTGCGTGGTTAAAACGGATTTGGCAGTGTTAGTGTTAGGAATGGCCGGATGCCCTTTCTGCCGCCACCCCATACCCCCCCCTCCCCCCCCCCCCCCCCCAGGACGGAATCAGTGTACCCGAAATGTCTGCGTCTAGTGTAAATCGTGAAATAGTGCGGATGTGTTTCAAACGTCTGCGACGCGTGTAACTGAGGCGTAATGTGGGGACCAGCCCCGGTATTCACCTAGCGGGATGTGGAAAACCGCCTAAAAACCACATCCAGGCTGGCCAGCACACCGGCCCTCGTCGTTAATCCGCCGGGCGGATTCGATCCGGGGCCGGCGCGCCTACCCGAGTCCAGGAAGCAGCGCGTGAGCAAGCTCGGCTACCCTGGCGGGTCAATATCTTCAAGTGCCCCATACCTGCAAATTTAGCACGAAGTGCTTCTTGATGTACGGAGCAATGAATCCCGCCTGTTGATCATTGTAAATTTTCGCCCCTTCACTGTAATCTAAAAATTTAAATTCTTTCAACATGGTACTGTAATGCTGTTTAGTAGCAAATATGCAGTACCCGTTACGTGAACTGAGAATTGTCATCCCTCTCTTCTCTCATTCCCATTCATTATAAAGGATTTTGACGACAGATCGCTAGATTGCCTCTTTCTGTGTAAACAGCCACTGCACCTGTGAACGTCCGTCATAGGATGAACAAATAGCGATGGGCAAACAGCAGTGACACCAAGATTCTCCCGAACTGAAGAGAGTTGCGTCCACCGAAAAATGCCCCACCGCAGTACTAAACGAAATGTCGCGTTCTGCCGGGTACTTCCGAGGAAGAGCGAGAAAAGCCGAGACAGCCGATTCTCGAACCACACGCTGCCAGCAAACCCTGCCCGCGTGGGGTTTGGCACGCTGTGGCTGGCCGTTTAGTACAGTAATAATGTAACAGGTAGACCGTGAAATACAGGATTGACAAGATTTTCTCGGCTACAACGATTTTATGTTTCAATAGTATATTTGCCCGTAGATGCGTGACCATGTTGTGCCCTGGAAAATGTTATTGCATTTGGAAAAAATCTTAATACTACTGAGTAATTCTTATAATATCAGAAAAACACTGCAGCACCTAAGAAGTGAATGCCATTATTTAAAAAAAGGAATATGGAAACATATTAAACTTCTATTATAGGGCTGGCTGGAGGCGGAGGTCTGAAAAGTGTACCTAGCTACAGGACTCTCCTCTACTATATCCTACACCCATCTAGTGCAATGTTCACACTGTGATGTATGTGAACAACCTGTGTTTGTTATACCGTTACACAATATTTTATTATCTCAGATCTTAAAAGTACATTTGTATGTTCACTCCAATTTTTTTTCATCCCCATCAATTACAGATGAGCCAAACATGCAAGGTCAAAATTAAACACATGTCAGCGGAGCCTACACTCAGTACTTTGAGACAAGGAACTAATGAAGTGGAATGGGTAGATTGTTATTAAGATAAAAAAATCATACTTTATACCCTGCAGTTTACTGTCGCAGCAACAGTTCAAAGCAACGACTTTGATCCTCCGTGCACGCTTCACAGATGCAGATACAAATTTCCGACTTTCTGTGAAATATTGCTATTACCTGTTGTACGACAACAACGTACCAAACTGTTCCCTCAGTTGCTTTTTGCTTTCATAAATCAACAACTTCGTATCACCCAGTAAGGAAAGAAAAGAATCGACTTTGCAGAGATCGCAAACGATATTCTATTGTTTTTCAAGGTAGCGGCACCAAAAAACATCCAGAAACGCAAACAGCTTATACGCACGTGCCTAACATGCATCTCTCATTGAAGACGTCTGCCTCTCTTAGTCCAATCAACGAAGGAAAAGTTGAGTAAAAACCGTGTAGTTGCAAATTTTTGCACAGGAGAGTGTTCTGAACAACGTACCAAAAAAACTGCAGCGGGGCGAGATGTGTCTGAGCGTCCAGGAGGGGTTGGGTTCATAGGGCACTTTTTTGTGATTTCCTCTATAGCTCGAAAACTGGCTCCAAGAGAAAATGTTTCCTGGTACAAAATTAATCTACATTAAATTTGCTACAAAAAGGTCTTATTAATTTTTTCTCTGTGACTAATAGTTTCCTCGTTCAGTGGATGGGAGAATCGCATATTATTAAAAACGTTGTTATGATAATATAAAATTAACGTTTATCTTTAATGAATCTTTTTGATGGCATACATTTTTAATTGCATAAAATTAATGTTCACTGTTAAATAAAGTGAGTTACAAAAATATGAAATGTTTGTACCACATCTAAGTGTAGTAGAGTGAGCCTCATTAAGGGATAAAATGTGTTCCAGGGGCTTAACACTGTTGAGGGGGGAGATGTATAAGGTAACTCCGCGAGGGCACGTTGATTGCTGGATTGTGTTAATAAAAATTCCACGGACATATTTGTACACTGTGCACTGCGTCACCAGTGATTCATAAATAGCGCTGCACAGGGTCCGTATAACTTTGTGAAACATGCCGCAGATGCCTCTTGTGACGTAGTGGGGAATCACTTATTCGATCTTCAGTCTGCAGACGTATGAAGAAAGGGTGCATGAACACAATACAGCAACCTGCCCCCTCCCCACACTTCTACCCCACATATCTTCCCCCTCCTTCCTGCTATACCCTTGAAACACAATCATCCCTAAATCGTTCTACTGCACTTAGATGTGGTTCACACATTTCATATATTTTTTTAACCCACTTCATTTAAAGATAAACAGTAATTTTACACAGTTAGAGCAACATTTTTAATAATGTGCATTTTTCCATCCCCTGAAAGCGGATACCATTAATCCCAGAGAAAAAAAATGAATAGCGCCTTTTTCTGCAGTTATTTTAAGCCTTAACTCACGTGGTGACATCCCTGTAACATACAGTATATTACGACGTATGGTCTCTAGGATCCCCGTGTTTAATCTGAGTTTTAAGGGGTAAATCACTTGAAAATTTTAAAGTGAGGTACTTAACATTTATTTTCACTATTATTTAAGCGTTGTTTAAACGCTTGTTGAATTTTTTGCACTAAATAAAGTCTGTATTATTTACACAAAATCACATGCTTTTGTGCAGTTTTTTTTAAATAGTACACATAAACTAAATTGTTGGAGAAGTGAATCTTCCATTCTGAAAAATTATAGTATGTTTTTAGGCGTGTTAATTTTCACATAAACTCAAATTCCAAAGTTTAAACATGCGCCTAACAATAGCACACGATTGGTATGAAAAGAGAGTCGGCAAAATTGATAGTCAGTACTGTGACCTACATTTTTTTTACCACCACTAAGAACACATTTAATTTTAACAAACAATTTACTTTGTTGGAGAAACAAGGAGGTCTGTATCATTTCTGCCCTGAAGTTCATCCTCTGAATGATCCTCTTCCTCGTTAGCAGAACTGTGATCACTGGCTATTGCAAAATCGCCATCTTTTTCATCTATTTCTTGAGCTGTATCACTGATATCGTCCTCCATGTATCGACTAACAGTTTCATCAAGCTTAGTAACGTCAAAAATGTCACATTCCTGCAAACATTTTGTACTATACTGAGGAAAATAGGTATGTAGTCCACGAGGGACGGTCTAGGAAACCCCAACATGTGTTAACAACAAACAAATAATGCAATAAAACATTGTATGACTGGCGGGGATAGCGTCTTTGATTGGTAATCGAAACGTCCTTGGTCCCGGGTCTGAACGTCGCCACTTTCTAAATGTTGAACAAAAATCATCAGCACTGGCGACCGAGAACTTAAGGCATATGAAGTCACCCTCATTCAGCCAACGGTCTTGTCAAAGAGGGCGAGGTGCAGATAGATGTTTAGGTCACTCTCTTGCCCTTGGGGTGGGAAACTGACCCTAAAAACGGAAAAGTCAGCAATGATCAACGGCATGAGGATACAGAGGGCAATGGAAACCATTAAAAACATAATATACACTCCTGGAAATTGAAATAAGAACACCGTGAATTCATTGTCCCAGGAAGGGGAAACTTTATTGACACATTCCTGGGGTCAGATACATCACATGATCACACTGACAGAACCACAGGCACATAGACACAGGCAACAGAGCATGCACAATGTCGGCACTAGTACAGTGTATATCCACCTTTCGCAGCAATGCAGGCTGCTATTCTCCCATGGAGACCATCGTAGAGATGCTGGATGTAGTCCTGTGGAACGGCTTGCCATGCCATTTCCACCTGGCGCCTCAGTTGGACCAGCGTTCGTGCCGGACGTGCAGACCGCGTGAGACGACGCTTCATCCAGTCCCAAACATGCTCAATGGGGGACAGATCCGGAGATCTTGCTGGCCAGGGTAGTTGACTTACACCTTCTAGAGCACGTTGGGTGGCACGGGATACATGCGGACGTGCATTGTCCTGTTGGAACAGCAAGTTCCCTTGCCGGTCTAGGAATGGTAGAACGATGGGTTCGATGACGGTTTGGATGTACCGTGCACTATTCAGTGTCCCCTCGACGATCACCAGTGGTGTACGGCCAGTGTAGGAGATCGCTCCCCACACCATGATGCCGGGTGTTGGCCCTGTGTGCCTCGGTCGTATGCAGTCCTGATTGTGGCGCTCACCTGCACGGCGCCAAACACGCATACGACCATCATTGGCACCAAGGCAGAAGCGACTCTCATCGCTGAAGACGACACGTCTCCATTCGTCCCTCCATTCACGCCTGTCGCGACACCACTGGAGGCGGGCTGCACGATGTTGGGGCGTGAGCGGAAGACGGCCTAACGGTGTGCGGGACCGTAGCCCAGCTTCATGGAGACGGTTGCGAATGGTCCTCGCCGATACCCCAGGAGCAACAGTGTCCCTAATTTGCTGGGAAGTGGCGGTGCGGTCCCCTACGGCACTGCGTAGGATCCTACGGTCTTGGCGTGCATCCGTGCGTCGCTGCGGTCCGGTCCCAGGTCGACGGGCACGTGCACCTTCCGCCGACCACTGGCGACAACATCGATGTACTGTGGAGACCTCACGCCCCACGTGTTGAGCAATTCGGCGGTACGTCCACCCGGCCTCCCGCATGCCCACTATACGCCCTCGCTCAAAGTCCGTCAACTGCACATACGGTTCACGTCCACGCTGTCGCGGCATGCTACCATTGTTAAAGACTGCGATGGAGCTCCGTATGCCACGGCAAACTGGCTGACACTGACGGCGGCGGTGCACAAATGCTGCGCAGCTAGCGCCATCATTCGACGGCCAACACCGCGGTTCCTGGTGTGTCCGCTGTGCCGTGCGTGTGATCATTGCTTGTACAGTCCTCTCGCAGTGTCCGGAGCAAGTATGGTGGGTCTGACACACCGGTGTCAATGTGTTCTTTTTTCCATTTCCAGGAGTGTATATCCACAGGACATACGGCCTGTAATCGAAAAGTGTCGTGATGGTTGCACTGACGAAAGTTTTCGGACTAAACCCTCATTTGGTTTTCCGAGAGGGAACTGCCAATAGGGATGTGACCATAAGAATAAAATTGAGTAACCAACCAAAGAATAACGTTACACAAATCGGAGGGGGAGGGGGGATGGAACGTCAGAAGTTTGAACGCAGTAGGAAAGCTAGAAAATCCGAAAACGTAAATGCTGATGCTCAAACTAGACATAGTAGAGGTCAGTGAAGCGAAATGGAAAAAAGACAAGCATTTATGGTCAGACGATTATAGGGTATTATAAGAATCAGCAGAAAACGGTATAACAAAAGTAGGATTCATTATAAATAAGAAGGGAGGCCAGACAGTGAGTTACTGTGAACAGTTTAGCCATAGGATTGTTATCAGATCGACAGAAAACCAACACCGACAGCAATATTTCACGTATACAGGCAGACGTCATAAGCAGAAGACGAAGAGATAGAGAAATTATATGAGGATACTGAGCGGGTAATTCAATATGTAAACTGAGGTGAAACCTAATAGTCGCGCAGATTGGAATGCGTTTATAGGGGAAGTTACGGGAAAATATGGCCGTAGTAGTGGGAACGAATTAGGAGAATGACTAATTCAGTTCTGCAATAACTATTTGGGGGCAGAGATTCCGAAATCATGTACTGGATTGTAAAGCGTATCCAGGAGCAGATATAGACTCAGATCACAGTTTAGTAGTGATTAAGAGTAGGCTGCAGTTTAAGAGACTGGTCAGGAATAAGAAATGCGCAAATAAGTGGGATACGGAAGTACTAAGGAATAAAGAAACACACTTGAAGGTCTCCAAGGGTATACACGCTCTGATGATGCTGAAGAGAATTGGACATCTCTAAACGAGGCAATCACAGAAGTTGGAACGAAAACCATAAGTACAAGGAAGACAACTGCTACGAAACGATGGATACCGGATGAAATACTTCAGTTGATTGACGAAAGAAAGAAGTGCAAAAATGTGCGGGGAAATTCAGGAATAAAGAAATACAAGTGACTTGGGAACTAAATAAATAGGAAGAGCAGAGAAGCCAAGGCAAAATGGCTGCATGAAAATTGTGAAGACTTCGAAAAAGAAATCATTGTAGGAAGGACGGATTCAGCATATAAGAAAGCCAAAACAATCTTCGGTAAAATTGAAAGTAAGGGTGGTAGCATAAGTGTTCAGTGGAGAGGTGGAAAGAGTACATTGAATGACTATGAGGGGAAAGACTTACTGATGACGTGATAGAAGAAGAAACAGGAGTCGACAGGGAAGAGTTAGGGGATCCAGTATTAGAATCAGAATTTAAAATCGCTTTGGAAGACTTAAGATCAAATAAGGCAGAAGACAAATGCTAAGAAACCATGGATAAAAGATGAAATACTTCAGCTAATCGACGAAAGAAAAAAGTAACATTCCACCGGAATTTATAAAATCGTTGGGGGAAATGGCGACAAAACTAATATTAAAGTTGGTGTGTCGAATGTATGAGACAGGCGATATATCATCAGACTGTTGGTAAAACATCATCAACACAGTTCCGGAGATTGTAAGAGCCGACAAATGCGAGAATTATTGCACAGTCAGCTTAACAACTCTTGGATCCAAGTTGTTGACAAGTATAATGTACAGAAGGATGGAAAAGAAAATTGTGGATTTATTAGATGACTATCAGTTTGGTTTCAGGAAAGTTAAAGGCACAAGAGAGGCGATTCTGAAATTGCGGTTGATAATGGAAGCAAGATTAAAGAAAAATCAAGGCACGTTCATGTGATTTGTCGACCTGGAAAAAGCGTTCAAATGGCTCTGAGCACTATGGGACTCAACTGCTGAGGTCATTAGTCCCCTAGAACTTAGAACTAGTTAAACCTAACTAACCTAAGGACATCACAAACATCCATGCCCGAGGCAGGATTCGAACCTGCGACCGTAGCGGTCTCGCGGTTCCAGACTGCAGCGCCTTTAACCGCACGGCCACTTCGGCCGGCTGAAAAAGCGTTCAACCACGTAAAAGAGTACAAGATGTTCGAAATTCTGTGAAAAACAAGAGTAAGCTATAGGGAAAGTCGGATAATATACAGTATATAGAAGAGGGAAAATAAGACTGGAAGACGAGGAACAAAGTTTTCGGACTAAAAAGGGTGTAAAACAGGGTTGAAGTTTTTTGCCCCTAATGTCCAATCTGTATATCGAAGAAGTAATGAGGCAAATAAAAGAAAGTTTTAAGGGTGGGATTAAAATTCAAGGTGAAAGGATATCAATGATAAGATTCGCTGATGACATTGCTATCCTGAGTGTATGTGAAGAAGAACTGCAGTGTGTGTTGAATAGAATGAACGGTCTAATGAGTACAGAATATGAATTGAGAGTAAATCGAAGAAGGACCAAGTTAATGAGAAGTAACTGAAATGAGAACGGCGAGAAATTTAACATTTCAATTAGGGATCACGAAGCATACGAAGTTAAGGAATTTTGCTACCTAGGCAGCAAAATAACCTATAACAGTCGGAGGAAGAAGGACATAAAAAGCAGACTAGCACTGGCGAAAAAAGCTCTCCTATCCTAGAGAACTCTGCTAGTATCAAGCATAGGTCTCAACATGAGAAAGAAATTTCTGAGAATATACTTTTGGAGTACAACTTTGTATGGTAGTGAGATATGGACTGTGGGAAAACCAGAACAGAAGAGAATCGAAGCCTTTGAGATGTGGTGCTACAGAAGAATACTGAAAATTAGGTGGACTGATGAAGGACGATAGGACATCTGCTAAGGCATCAGGAGATAACTTCCATGGTACTAGAGGGTGAAAAATTGTAGAGGAGGATATTGGAATATATTCAAATAATTGACGATGGCGGATGGCAGGCCTCATCAAGCCAGTCAGAAGAAAAGATAGATAGATAGATAGAGAGAGAGAGAGAGAGAGAGAGAGAGATAAGAGGTATAGAAGAATTCCGCCATAATTCATGATGTTGAATGGAGCGAGTTCGAAAATTCTCGCATGATCTGAGACCATACCTCGTAAATTAAGGGTTAATTAAATTTAGTTTTCTACTGGGAAACATTTTAGCTAGAAGACACGTTTTTCCAGCTATTCGAGGAAATCATAAAATGTGATCTCTAAACCACCCCTCCCCAGTTCTCACACTCCACCGATCAGGATTTTCGTCACGTTGACTACATGAGTTTTTGCCCCAATCAATCTTTTTTTTATCTTCATTGACTGGGCTGTGCTTCTTTTATTTCTTCCTCGGGTTTATCAAGTATCTTCATGCAATCGACATTTTAATTATTGGCTTCCACCTCCCCCCCCCCCCCCCCCCCCACCTCTCCAGGATGGAATTTCTGTGCCCCAACAGTCTGCATCTAACGCTATCCCATGCGGAAATGCGCGAGCGTTTTCTAAATGCTTGCGGAGCGTGGGTACCACCCCGGTATTCATCTATTCTGATGTGGGACACCTCATGAAAACCACATACAGGCTGACCGGCACATCGGCCCTCGTCGTTAATCTCTGGGTGGATCCTGTCTGGAGCCAGAACGCCTCCAAGAATCCCAGAAGCGGTTTGCTAACATGTGCGGCTATACTGGCTGATTGTTCAAGACGTCGTAATCATTTCAGACCATTGGTTCCGTCTGTATAATACTGACCTTAGTGGTTTGCGACACCCAGCAAGTGTGGATGTCATTGATATTGTAGACTTATTTTCTGTTTACTTTGGTTCATTGTCTTGCAGTATTTCAGAAAGGAGAATATCTTCCGCCTGGACTTCAGTAAATTTTATTTATATTCCTATGACCCTGTGGATTCCAGAGAGAGGCCATGGGTTGGCTGAAAAAATGTTTATTTTCTAAATCAGGATGGCCGGACGCGGGATTGAACCGTCGTCCTCCCGAATGCGAGTCCAGTGAGAGGCCATGGAAGTGAGTCTACAAGTGCCTGGTACTCCTTTGGAAGCAGCTGACACCAAATCTTTTGCAGATCAACAGCCAATTCTGGTCTGTCCGTGGGTGCTGGGTCCATCGTACCAAGCCTGCGTTCCATGGTATCCCAGATACGCTCAATGGCGTTCAAATATGGGATGACCATCTCAGTTTTTTTGACCTCACCTGCATGTTCCTGGAATCACTATCGGGTGACGTGGGAGCGATATGGCGGCGCGTTATCGTCTTGAAACACCGCTGAACCGTCATGGTGTTATAATGCAAAAAATGCGTTGAGATGGTCCCTTCCAGAACAACTAGGGAGCCCATTCCATAGCAGGAAAATACAGCCCAGGCCATAACAGAGGAACCACAGCCTTGGACCACACCTTGGTAGGCGGGATCCATCGATTCAAATGGTTCAAATGGCTCTGAGCACTATGGGACTTAACATCTGAGGTCATCAGTCCCCTAGGACTTAGAACTACTTAAACCTAACTAACCTAAGGACATCACACACATCCATGCCCGAGGCAGGATTAGAACCTGCGACTGTAGCGGTCGCGCGGTTCCAGACTGAAGGGCCTAGAACCGCTCGGCCACTGCGGCCGGCTCCATCGATTCGTGTGGCCTCCACCGCACACGGTGCCTCCCGTCGGCATGGTGCAGTGGAAATCGTGATTCGTCCCACCATATGACCTTGCACCATTGTTCCAGTGTCCGTCCCTGGTGATTGGCGAGGAATACAATCCGTTGTGCCTGATGACGTTGGGTTAACAGTGGCACCCGTGTGCGGCGCAGGCTCCCACACCCCACGGAAATGTCTCTATGGATTGTCAAGTGGGAGACGTGTCTAGCATGTGCTGTGTTGAATTGAGCCGTGGTTTGTTGCAGTGTTGCTTTTAAGTTACTATTGACGGTCCGTCTCAGATGTCACTGGTCACTGGCACCGAGAGTGGCTGGACGGGAGGTAGTTTTTCTGTTGTGGACTGTGACATCCTCATTCAGCCATTCACAACACACACTGGACACGGTTGGACAAGTGAAGCCGAATTCCTGCACCACAGCCGAAATCGAAGTTCCCATCAATCGGACACCGACCACAGTAACGCGTCCGAAACGCAACGCCATTGCGTGTTACACAAATCTCTTGCACAACCGGCAGGCCGCTGTGGCCGAGCGGTTCTAGGCGCTTCGGTCCGGAACCGCGCTGCTGCTACGTTCGTAGGTTCGAATCCTGCCTCGGGCATGGCTGTGTATGATGTCCTTAGAATAGTTAGGCTTAAGTAGTTCTAAGTCTAGGGGACTGATGATCTCAGATGTTAAGTCCCATAGTGCTCAGAGCCATTTGAACCATTTTCTTGCACAACCACTTCTCACCTATACAACGGCAGCTGGCACAGGGGGTGTGTGCTGCGGATAAACACACCTGCACCGTCTGTGCTCCACTTTCCCATGTCATTTGCTAAGTCAATTTATTTCACAACGGTGAGATTTCCTTCGTTACAATGAGCGCACTCCATTTTATGTCGCTTTGCAGTCTTTACGCACACATCTCGTCTGCTTCGTGCTTGTGTCTTTCCCTGTGCAGCGACTGTTCTAAGGTAACTGGCTGGTCCCGTACCGCAGCGCCGGCCTTCACTCCTGGCCTTGAGGCCTGGGGGACCCTGAACTCTGCTGGTCACTCAACCGCCGCTGGATCAGAAGCGACGGCCCGTTCGGCCGTGTCCAAAGACCAATACTCGCTCTGCGGGCTACTTCTCGATTCCTTGTTGGAGTCACAGCCTTCACAGTTCACAGTGGAGCCACGTCACCGTTGTTGCGCCCTTCCTCGTCATTTCGCCATGGTCACACCGCAATGACACAGAATTTTTATTTCTTGTCACTGGTTACTCACTGGAAACTGCTCTGTGGCGTCAAGATGGGAAATTTTCTGTCACTCTCATGAAACTGATCTTAAGATGATGATGTGAAAGTCGTAATCATATAATGAAGAATAGTAAATTAAACTGAATATACGAGTTATAGCACTGACGTAAAGAAAAACTAAAGATCACCGACAATAGTTGTAAATCAAGTATGACTGTATAAACATACGTACCAAAAGAAATCCACTACTGTACAACTACAGTGTTGATGATAAATTGGTGGAAACAGTATTACAGTAAAATATCCCGGAGTAAATATCCAGAACGGCCTTAACGGGACTAGTTCGTGAATACAGCGGGGAAGCTTCATAAATTTTGCAGTCTCCAAAATACACTACTGGCCATTAAAATTGCTACACCACGAAGGTGACGTGCTACAGACGCGAAATTTAACCGACAGGAAGAAGATGCTGTGATATGCAAATGATTAGCTTTTCAGAGCATTCACACAAGGTTGGCGGCGGTAGCGACACCTACAATGTGCTGACATGGCGAAAGTTTCCAACCAATTTCTCATACACAAACAGCAGTTGACCGGCGTTGCCTGGTGAAACGTCGTTGTGATGCCTCATGTAAGGAGGAGAAATCCGTACCATAACGTTACCGACTTTGATAAAGGTCGGATTGTAGCCTAACGCGATTGCGGTTTATCGTATCGCGACATTGCTGCTCGCGTTGGTCGAGATCCAGTGGCTGTTCGCAGAATATGGAATCGGTGGGTTCAGGAGGGTAATACGGAACGCCGTGCTAGATACCAACGGCCTCGTATCACTAGCAGTCGAGATGACAGGCATCTTATCCGCATGGCTGTAACGGATCGTGCAGCCACGTCTCGATCCCTGAGTCAACAGATGGGGACGTTTGCAAGACAACAACCATCTGCACGAACAGTTCGACGACGTTTGCAGCGGCATGGACTATCAGGTCGGAGACCATGACTGCAGTTACCCTTCATGGTTACCCTTGACGCTGCGTCACAGACAGGATCGCCAGCGATGGTTTACTCAACGACGAACCTGGGTGCACGAATGGCAAAACGTCATTCTTTCGGATGAATCAAGGTTCTGTTTATAGCGTCATGATGGTCGCTTCCGTGTTAGGTGACATCGCGGTGAACGCACATTGGAACCGTGTATTCGTCATCGCCATACTGGTGAATCAGCCGGCTTGATGGTATGGGGAGCCATTGGTTACACGTGTCGGTCACCTCTTGTTCGCATTGACGGCACTTTGAACAGTGGACGTTACATTTAAATGTGTTACGACCCGTGGCTCTACCGTTCATTCGATCCCTGCGAAACTCTACATTTCAGCAGGATAATGCACGACCGGATGTTGCAGGTCGTGTACGGGCCTTTCTGGATACAGAAAATGTTCGACTGCTGCCCTGGCCAGCACATTCTCCAGATCTCTCACCAACTGAAAACGTCTGGTCAATGGTGGCCGAGCAACTGGCTCGTCACAATACGCCAGTCACTCTCTTGATGAACTGTGGTATCGTGTTGAAGCTGCAGGGGCAGCTGTACCTGTACACGCCATCCAAGCTCTGTGTGACTCAATGCCCAGGCGTATGAAGGCCGTTATTACGGCCAGAGGTGGTTGTTCTGGGTACTGGTTTCTCAGGATCTATTCACCCAAACTGCGTGAAAAGGTAATCACATGTCAGTTCTAGTATAATGTATTTGTCCAATGAATACCCGTTTATCATCTGCATTTCTTCTTGGTGTAGCAATTTTAATGGCCAGTAGTGTACCTGCATACTCTGTATATGTGAGTGTTGAACGTTAACAATGGGATGTTTATTTCGTAGATCCTACACACGTAACCTAATACTAGGCTATACCACGCCTCTTTGTTGTGGAGAATTTTTCAGTTTGCTTCCCGGCCGTTGTCTTGTAGTCTCTGTACGGCAATTATAGGGTGTTTCAAAAATGACCGGTATATTTGAAACGGCAATAAAAACTAAACGAGCAGCGATAGAAATACACCGTTTGTTGCAATATGCTTGGGACAACAGTACATTTTCAGGCAGACAAACTTTCGAAATTACAGTAGTTACAATTGTCAACAACAACAGATGGCGCTGCAGTCTGGGAAACTCTATAGTACGATATTTTCCACATATCCACCATGCGTAGCAATAATATGGCGTAGTCTCTGAATGAAATTACCCGAAACCTTTGACAACGTGTCTGGCAGAATGGCTTCACATGCAGATGAGATGTACTGCTTCAGCTGTTCAATTGTTTCTGGATTCTGGCGGTACACCTGGTCTTTCAAGTGTCCCCACAGAAAGAAGTCACAGGGGTTCATGTCTGGCGAATAGGGAGGCCAATCCACGCCGCCTCCTGTATGTTTCGGATAGCCCAAAGCAATCACACGATCATCGAAATATTCATTCAGGAAATTAAAGACGTCGGCCGCGCGATGTGGCCGGGCACCATCTTGCATAAACCACGAGGTGTTCGCAGTGTCGTCTAAGGCAGTTTGTACCGCCACAAATTCACGAAGAATGTCCAGATAGCGTGATGCAGTAATCGTTTCGGATCTGAAAAATGGGCCAATGATTCCTTTGGAAGTCATGGCGGCCCAGACCAGTACTTTTTGAGGATGCAGGGACGATGGGACTGCAACATGGGGCTTTTCGGTTCCCCATATGCGCCAGTTCTGTTTATTGACGAAGCCGTCCAGGTAAAAATAAGCTTTGTCAGTAAACCAAATGCTGCCCACATGCATATCGCCGTCATCAATCCTGTGCACTATATCGTTAGCGAATGTCTCTCGTGCAGCAATGGTAACGGCGCTGAGGGGTTGCCGCATTTGAATTTTGTATGGATAGAGGTGTAAACTCTGGCGCATGAGACGATACGTGGACGTTGGCGTCATTTGGACCGCAGCTGCAACACGGCGAACGGAAACCCGAGGCCGCTGTTGGATCACCTGCTGCACTAGCTGCGCGTTGCCCTCTGTGGTTGCCGTACGTGGTCGCTCTACCTTTCCAGCACGTTCATCCGTCACGTTCCCAGTCTGTTGAAATTTTTGAAACAGATCCTTTATTGTATCGCTTTTCGGTCCTTTGGTTACATTAAACCTCCGTTGAAAACGTCGTCTTGTTGCAACAACACTGTGTTCTAGGCGGTGGAATTCCAACACTAGAAAAATCCTCTGTTCTAAGGAATAAACCATGTTGTCTACAGCACACTTGCACGTTGTGAACAGCACACGCTTACAGCAGAAAGACGACGTACAGAATGGCGCACCCACAGACTGCGTTGTCTTCTATATCTTTCACATCACTTGCAGCGCCATCTGTTGTTGAAAATTGTAACTACTGTAATTTCGAAAGTTTGTCCGCCTGAAAATGTACTGTTGTCCCAAGCATATTGCAACAAACGGTGTATTTCTATCGCTGCTCGTTTAGTTTTTATTGTCGTTTCAAATATACCGGTCATTTTTGAAACACCCTGTATGTTTGTGGACTGAATTTATCCGTACAGATGTTCGACGTCTGCGACGGACGGCGCAGAGCCCCCGAACAAGGCTGGGGGAAGCTCGCCAGCGGCAAAAAACTGTGGGCACGACACAGGCGAGGCTCCTCTTTTTTCCTCTTATTTGCGCCAGCCGCCCCTCACATCGGAGCGGGCTCGCCTTGCCTTGTCCTGTCCTTGCTGCTGCAGCAATTAAAAACAGCGGCATTGAACCCGGCGCTGCCGCTGGCGCACTTGGCGGCGTGTTCAGCTTTTTGTGCGCAGCCGCGGTGAATCGACGCGGACAGCAGCGAAAGAGAGAGAGAGCACAAAACAGCGACCCCCGGACTCCGGCCTCGGAAGCTGCAGCAGGCAAATCACGGATGTTAAGCAACGGGCTTCTACAGGGGCACTCCCGCCCAACACGTGCTCGCTGAAAAAACTCAGAGGACGAGGCACAAACAATTTCTCCCACACTCGGCGTAAAACCTTTGCATTACGTACGACAGTCTTCCCCGTACGTCTTACCGCGTCCACTATTACTTCTTCTGTGTCATTATCGAAATAGGGTTCTACCGTGAGCAAATAAAATTTTCTACTTTAACATCTGTACGTGTTTCGTCGAAGTTTCACCATCGTCAGTCATTTAGTATGATTTTCTGTCGAATAAAAGGTAAACATTTTATGCATACCATACACCGGTACTTATATGGGGTGGGACAGTACGAATGTAGTTTGTGAGCATGCAAGGTGAGAATTTGGGTCTCGCGGGAGGCATGCGCAAGATAGTCCCTGCAGTCTGCTCTCGGTGGCTCAGGTGGATAGAGGGGCTACAATGTAAGCAGGAGATCCCGGGTACGAGTCCTGGTCGAGGCACACATTTTCACCTGTCCCTGTTGATGGTGTATCAACGCCCGTTAGCAGCTGAAGGTATTAATATAATTCTACTTTCGTTATAAGTCTAATTTTATGCATGATGTGAGGTTACAGTTGAACTTCAAGCATACCATCGTAATGCTACAAGGGGCGATCAGAAAGTTTTCTTTCATTGGCTGTACAGTCCAGAAGTGGGACGCCAATCAGGCAATATAGCCATGAACATTGAGTCAATCATCCTATCAACGCACCAGATTGAAGATTCCCATTTGGTAAATGACCGTGTACTGCTGCTTGAAGAAGTCCACAACTGCTGCTGTACATCCTCGTCCAATAGGAACAGTTGAACCTCCAAGGCCTTTTATAATGGACTGAAGGAGTGGCAATCGCATGGCGAGAGATCAGGACTATATGGTGAGTGGTTGAGTGTTCCCACCTGAGATGGTGCAAATTCTGCATGGCGACATTTGCGATTTGTTGACGTGCATTAAAATGAAGCAGCAGAACCCCTTGGCGCAGCGATCCACAACGATGGTTTTCGACAGAATGCTGCCTTGTAGACATTCTTTATTCTCCGATGGATGTTTACTGGTGTTCTTCCTGCGGCAGCCAAGAAAGAAATAACAGCCCGTTGGTCCTTTTCAGGCGCATTTGGTAATAGCATTGCCCTAGTTCACGTTTCCACATTTGCCGTATGCACGTCGGAAAGACAAATGCCACATTAATCCCTTGGCTATATGTCGGTGCTTATAAACCAGAATCGGAGTCGCACTACGTTGCATATATGCTGCAGTAATGCCATATTGAGATCTGAGTGTGTTGACCTTTGCGATGAACAGACCTCCCCCTTCAAGATCATGTGAATAATTAAATGAAAGTGGCGCGGCCCATTCATACACGAAATTTGGGTGCCATAGCTCACATAGGTATAACGAGTCTGCGTAATTAAATAAAAGGTCACAATAAAGTCTTATTTATTACTGAAATGCACAGACTTGACTCCGAACACTGAATCCATAATAGAAGTAGCTATTTAGTGGGCAGAGGTTCAGATAAAGCACCTTGGCACAGGTGTGCAGAATTGATAAGGAAGTTACAATAATGATGTATAATTACATGCGCCAGTGACTGCTGCGTTAGCTAACAGCTTAAAGGGAAGACGCAGAGAAGTACCTATGAGCACCAGTTCCCTTGCCTAGGCGCGTGTTGATTTCAACTAGCCGGTGTAACACACTAACCCGAAACAAATGACTTCGTCTTTGCCTTGTCAAGTCATCCACAAGTTCTGCACATGCTTACCATCGTTCTAAAGCTGAAAAGCTGAGAATGGCTGCAGTGGTGGCTGAAAGTTACAAGCTTGACCCCATCATCTACGATCGGCTCGGAGACAGACTCTCAAAACGACCACCAGCTAAAGCGTTGTTCTGCTGGAAGTGCAGACGAGGATGAAGAGTTCTCCTCCCTGGAGCGCTAGCACCTAGTGTGTAGAACCTCTCCTCAAAAACTTGCCGGTTCTGCTGGCACTGTATTTTCTTTAACCAATCACTGTGGACCTTCCAAGTCCACAACATTGGCATTCTGTGCCATTTTAAAGAAGCTCCCTTGATTAACAAGTACCTCACACTTCACTCTTAGAATGTATCAGGAACCAGAAATTCTCTCCCACTATGTGCTGGTTTCAAGTTTTGGCCAATGATGGAGTATGGACTAGACACTAGCCACAACAATAATTTTGGTGAGATAATTGTGGACTTACTAAAATATTTAGACATCAATTATTGGAGACCTCCTTTGAGTCTAGCAGATTCATTTCGCTCTGTCTCATATTTTCCCACCCCCTTGCACATCCCTGTATGTTTGGAAAGTGTTCTTTTCACTGCTTCTCACTGTGTGATTTTACAACTCGTCTCGTTCGGCCTCCTGCCCCCTGCTGTGGCTGTCACCGATGCACCGAGCTCTGTTCCAGACAGTGCCCATCGCCCGGCGTATACCTTCCTAGGACTCTGCCTTTAGCGAGAAACAGTTTTAAGACTCACTTTTTATTCAGCTCTCGTCGCCGTCGTGTTCTCACAGTCAGCTAGCGTATTCAATTCACAGAAAAGATATACAAAGCTTTCATCACTGTATGGCAATGAAGTGAAGAAGTACTTATTAAAATCACACGTCCGCACTGGTATTTGTTTCAGTCATATGCATACTTTCATGCACCAGTTTTAACATGATATTATTTGGGGACTAACGAGAATAGTGCGTTATTAAAGAAGTTATGAAGCAGTTTTGGAAAAAACAACACATATATCAACAGAAGTTCTGCATCACCCCTTTATTTCGAAATTCGTGACACAGGAAACAGAACATGGCTCAAAGGCAAGCGCATATATTCATTTGCGATGTGTCCAGATCACCAAATCAAAAACACAGACATTTCTGTAACGAGAAAACTATTTCCCATGGGGATTTTACGTAGCACTACTGAGCAAAGTGCTTGGATGAGGCTTGAATTCGTCATGGAATATGATCAATGAGATCATCAAGCCAACCCTAGTCCAAATTGACCCACTCTTCAATGGTGATTCTGCGTAAGTCGCTCACAATACACACATCAAAAAAAGCTTTGCATCACCCCGGTTCCCAGAACTCCTGAAGATAGGCATTGACTGTGGATATTGTATCACAGACACAGTCCCTTTAACTATTTTCAGAGATGTCACTAAACCCGCGCAAAGATGTAAACAACCATGCATGAGCAGCGCCTATTAGACGGAGGGGGGGTCCGAGAGCCGATCAGTTCCAGTCATTCCACCAGGAAGGTGTTGTCTGTAGTTCAACCATGCCTAGACGGTCAATACCGCGGTTCGTTCTCGTCCGCATTGTTACTTCGTGCCTGGAAGGGCTCTCAACAAGGGAAGTGTCCAGGAGTCTCAGAGTGAACCAAAACGAATGTATTCGGACATGGAGGAGATACAGAGAGACAGGAACTGTCAATGGTATGCCTCCCTCAGGCCGCTCAAGGGCCACGCTGGCCGACCACTTTCTAGGACGACAACGCGACGGCAGCGGCCTCTATGTGAAGAGAACGTAAGCGCCTGCCCCGGCTGGCTGCGGCCACTTCTACAGCAGCCTCGAGATTTGGCACTTCAACACCAGCGACCTGGATAGAAGCATCCACTGCATTACTTCACTTGTACTGGAATCGTTACACTGAAGGACATTGATTATATTGCATGTCGCCCTTTGCTTGCTACACATCTATGTATTTTTCAAAGTTAAATATTGTCCCCAGAATGAGATTTTCACTCTGCAGCGGAGTGTGCGCTGATATGAAACTTCCTGGCAGATTAAAACTGTGTGCCCGACCGAGACTCGAACTCGGGACCTTTGCCTTTCGCGGTCAAGTGCTCTACCAACTGAGCTACCGATGCACGACTCACCCCCGGTACTCACAGCTTTACTTCTGCCAGTACCTCGTCTCCTACCTTCCAAACTTTACAGAAGCTCTCCTGCGAACCTTGCAGAACTAGCACTCCTGAAAGAAAGGATATTGCTGAGACATGGCTTAGCCACAGCCTGGGGGATGTTTCCAGAATGAGATTTTCACTCTGCAGCGGAGTGTGCGCTGATATGAAACTTCCTGGCAGATTAAAACTGTGTGCCCGACCGAGACTTCGGTAGCTCAGTTGGTAGAGCACTTGCCCGCGAAAGGCAAAGGTCCCGAGTTCGAATCTCGGTCGGGCACACAGTTTTAATCTGCCAGGAAGTTTCATATCAGCGCACACTCCGCTGCAGAGTGAAAATCTCATTCTGGAAACATCCCCCAGGCTGTGGCTAAGCCATGTCTCAGCAATATCCTTTCTTTCAGGAGTGCTAGTTCTGCAAGGTTCGCAGGAGAGCTTCTGTAAAGTTTGGAAGGTAGGAGACGAGGTACTGGAAGAAGTAAAGCTGTGAGTACCGGGCGTGAGTTGTGCTTCGGTAGCTCAGTTGGTAGAGCACTTGCCCGCGAAAGGCAAAGGTCCCGAGTTCGAGTCTCGGTCGGGCACACAGTTTTAATCTGCCAGGAAGTTTCTTAAATATTGTCATTTATTTTCTGTAATAAAACTCATTAATACGATTTGCTTGAAACGTTATCTAGCGATTCGAGAAGCAGGTTTGCTAGACACCCCATGTTTGACAACTAGGCAGGATGCAACATACATAATGTGCCGAAAGATTTATGTTGACTGCTTCATTAATTTAAAAAAAAAATTTGAAAGTCTCTCATATTATAGGATGATTGAGGAGACTGGCCCCTTAAGAAATTTGATTTTGAAGTACGACACCTTACGTGATGATCAACTCAGTTCCTTGATTTGAATGTAGTTGAAGAGTTGTATGGTATTTTGGAGGATAAGCTGAGCAGTCGATTTTCTGCTCAGAGGACACGTACTGAATTGGCCTGCGTGTAACACCACATCGGCTGCAGTTGTCGGAGGCGCTGTGCACTCGGGACAGTGAGCTTCGTCCTGACTCGGGATAGCTTGCAGCAATTACTGAAGGAAGACAGTTTTTCACAGAAATTGGTTTGCAGTGCGAATCGTCATAACGTGCGTGTGTGAGGCACAGAACATCCATACTACATGGTGAAACCATTCGGGATTCACTTAAAGTAAATGTCTTCCGTGTCATTTTTTCTTGAAAAGTGGGGAGATTTCTTGGATCTGGGTAGGCTGCAGCAAAGACGTATGTTCAGCAAGACAACGGAAACTTCATTTCGCAACAAGACGGCACTCCAGCACACTTTCTTGGAACGTTCGTAATTAGCTCAGTGCTCAGCTGCCACCGCGTTGGACTGGACGTGCTCCTCACCACAACTCTTCTCTGCTTCAGTGGCCCTCACGATCACCCTACTTAATTCCACGTAATTTCTTCTTGTGGGGTTACGTCAAAGATAGAGTGTTCCTGCCTCCACTGGCATTTAATTTGGAAGAGTTGTAGGAAAAGATAAGTAATACGGTTGCTGACATTGACCGTGAAGTTTTGGGACATGTATGGCAAGAGTTTGAACATCATAGTGTCAAACGCTGTGTCACAAATGCTGCCCATATTGAGCATCTGTAACGTAAATTAAAAACTTGGAGAGATGCTCCATGAACTGATATACACTCCTGGAAATGGAAAAAAGAACACATTGACACCGGTGTGTCAGACCCACCATACTTGCTTCGGACACTGCGAGAGGGCTGTACAAGCAATGATCACACGCACGGCACAGCGGACACACGAGGAACCGCGGTGTTGGCCGACGAATGGCGCTAGCTGCGCAGCATTTGTGCACCGCCGCCGTCAGTGTCAGCCAGTTTGCCGTGGCATACGGAGCTCCATCGCAGTCTTTAACACTGGTAGCATGCCGCGACAGCGTGGACGTGAACCGTATGTGCAGTTGACGGACTTTGAGCGAGGGCGTATAGTGGGCATGCGGGAGGCCGGGTGGACGTACCGCCGAATTGCTCAACACGTGGGGCGTGAGGTCTCCACAGTACATCGATGTTGTCGCCAGTGGTCGGCGGAAGGTGCACGTGCCCGTCGACCTGGGACCGGACCGCAGCGACGCACGGATGCACGCCAAGACCGTAGGATCCTACGCAGTGCCGTAGGGGACCGCACCGCCACGTCCCAGCAAATTAGGGACACTGTTGCTCCTGGGGTATCGGCGAGGACCATTCGCAACCGTCTCGATGAAGCTGGGCTACGGTCCCGCACACCGTTAGGCCGTCTTCCGCTCACGCCCCAACATCGTGCAGCCCGCCTCCAGTGGTGTCGCGACAGGCGTGAATGGAGGGACGAATGGAGACGTGTCGTCTTCAGCGATGAGAGTCGCTTTTGCCTTGGTGCCAATGATGGTCGTATGCGTGTTTGGCGCCGTGCAGGTGAGCGCCACAATCAGGACTGCATACGACCGAGGCACACAGGGCCAACACCCGGCATCATGGTGTGGGGAGCGATCTCCTACACTGGCCGTACACCACTGGTGATCGTCGAGGGGACACTGAATAGTGCACGGTACATCCAAACCGTCATCGAACCCATCGTTCTACCATTCCTAGACCGGTAAGGGAACTTGCTGTTCCAACAGGACAATGCACGTCCGCATGTATCCCGTGCCACCCAACGTGCTCTAGAAGGTGTAAGTCAACTACCCTGGCCAGCAAGATCTCCGGATCTGTCCCCCATTGAGCATGTTTGGGACTGGATGAAGCGTCGTCTCACGCGGTCTGCACGTCCGGCACGAACGCTGGTCCAACTGAGGCGCCAGGTGGAAATGGCATGGCAAGCCGTTCCACAGGACTACATCCAGCATCTCTACGATCGTCTCCATGGGAGAATAGCAGCCTGCATTGCTGCGAAAGGTGGATATACACTGTACTAGTGCCGACATTGTGCATGCTCTGTTGCCTGTGTCTATGTGCCTGTGGTTCTGTCAGTGTGATCATGTGATGTATCTGACCCCAGGAATGTGTCAATAAAGTTTCCCCTTCCTGGGACAATGAATTCACGGTGTTCTTATTTCAATTTCCAGGAGTGTATTTCTATGTATTTTAGTATTCTTGCAGTCGTTTTCTGAAAACCCCGAGGTACTTATGAATAACCCTGTATGTACAGGTGTTTGTTGATGTTTGCTCTGAACAGCCCAATTGTTGTGGATTTCCCCATTGTGCGTGTGGAAACTCTGCAGGAAGGAGGTAGTCTGAACAGTGCATAGAAGCAGAACAAGTAAATCTTTTGCTACCTGTATCCACTCCTGTATTGTGCACCATGCAGATCCAAGCGAAAAGCAGTCTAGAAGTTTTATGCAATTTCAGGATGTGTCTTGCTGCACTCAGTGTAATGTGTGAATTTCACAGTCATAGGGGTTTACGCAAAGTTTCACCTTTTTCATACCTCATAATTCTCAAAGCTATGCAGAAATTTGAAATTCGGCTCCGAGATGCCCATAATCTTGGGCTCGACGACCCTCCAAACAGCAAGATGTGGATACTTAAAAAAAAGCCAGAGCCCAGAAGCTCATGGGCGTATAACGTCGATAACTCATGTCACAGTGGCACTAAATTTCACCACAATTCTGACCAACGTCATCGCGGACTTGTCACACGATGGGAAGGTCATCACACCCTCTCATACCACATTTCACGTCTTCTTTTGAGTCTCCGCCATGGGGGTCAGAACGGCGACGCCCAGCGTTTTTTATAAGTGGCAGAGGAAAACATTTCAGACATACCTTAGCTCAAGATCGAAACGAAAAGGCCTCGAGGGGGGGGGGGGGGGCAGCATAAAAGGCGTTACTTTTGCGCTAGAAAACGACAGTTCGTAGTGTGATGAGCAACAGACTGGCATTATGTACAACTTTTAACACTGCTGACACCTGTCCTGTGAACATTTGAATCCTTCTCTTACTATATTGTGGGGCTCCATCCACACTGAACGTGATCGAACCACTTTTGAGTGCAACGTGACCACATTTTTTGCTCTCGAGTATAGGTTGGACCATTGACGAAATCTGACCGTGATCTGAAGCAGCCAAGGTTGCTTATGCATTTGCAGCCCTCCTGTTTCAAGTCTAATATGGCGTGATTATGGGCTGTGCGACGTTGACACATGCATGAATAAAACGACAGAGGGTCCTTCTAAGACTCTCTCGTTAGCAGAAACCTCAGTAGCACCAGTCTACTTTTATTGAGAATTTTAAAAAGGAACTTACAAGATCTTCTCTAAAGCCCTGCAAAATGGAGTCACCAAACAGCTAGACTCCCAACTTGGCGAATACCAGGCTGGTTTCCGTGCAAGTAGGTCCTGCACAGAACAGATTCAAAATCTCAAGACCATCCTCTCATATAGGAGCCAAGGGGGGACAACCCTGGATATCCATTATGGTAGACTTGCAAATGGCATATGACTCAATAGATCTTCAGACCCTCTTCTCTACTCTGAGGGAACTAGGCGGAGATGGGAAGACTACCAGCCTGGTCCAAGCTACCCTGAAGAAAACCACCTCCAAAGTCAATTTCAGGGGTGAAGTCTCCTCAAACTTTCCCATCCAGACAGGAGTCAACAGGGAGATGGCCTCTCTTGCATCCTCTTCAAATATGTTCTAGAGAAAATCGTCGGAGAATGGACCTACACATTGTCACCAGAACCAGAACTGAAGCTTGGTACAAGAAAGACAACCTCAATGTACCCTGTCTAGCATTTGCTGATGATCTCACACTATTGGCCAACAGCATGGAGGAGGCTATTCACCAACAACAGAGCCTCTACAGTATTGTGGCAAAAATCGTCTTGAGGGTCAACATACAGAAGAATGAGTTCATCACCAATATCAAGCAGGCTGCTTATACAATCCCACTAGGAAGCAATACTGTCTGTAAAGTTCCTGCAGTCAGGTACTAGGGAGAATGGATTTCAGCAAGTGAGGGTGGAACCAAGTTAGAGAGGGCCTATCATTCCTGTAAGAACATCTATACATTCAACTACCTGGCCAAGAACGTAAAGCCGAAGCGCTACAACTCGGTAGCAAAACCTTCTTCACTCTATGCCTCTGAATGCCTCATGATAAATCGAAAAGGCTCACTCAGGACACTAGAACTTAAAGAGAGGAAGATCCTGACCAGTAAGAGAGGAAGATGGTACCTATAGAATCAGGCACAATAACGAGCTCTACAAACATCAGGAAGACATAGTCACATGCATGAGGAAAAGGCGACTAATCTCCTATGGGCACATGACCCACCTGAATCACTCCAGGCTCACCAACTGGATCCTCACAGCGACAAGTAGAGGAAACGCGTCCAAATCCAAGTGAATCACCTCTGTTAAATCAGTGTTGTAGGATCTGCAGATCCCATTAAAGACAACAGAGAACCGAACTCAATACCGACAGGCCACCTGCAGGGAGTCTTCCCACTGTCTCTCACAAGCAAGAAGTGTACAGGCACACCAGATCTAAGTGGACGGATGAGAGGAAGCTGGCTCACAGCCAGGAGATGAAGGCATACTGGGCCAAGAAAAAGCAGAAGACCCTAGCTGAGAGTTAAGATGAGCCCCTTGGTCCCTAGTAGGCCGAAATGAATTGAAAATCATCTGTACAGAGGCGACCTGACTAGTAGTCCTCGGCATCTGTGGGCAGACAGCTGGAATCAGAGGGATGACAAGGGGTTGCCTGCTTGCAGGCGGCTAGGACTGCTTTACAGTTTGATATTTTTAAAATTCTTGATGAAGGTGGGCGCATGCCACTGAGGAGTCTGCCGAACAGGGATGTATTAGAGAGACCCTTTGCCGTTTTATTCATGCATGCATCAACATCGCACAACCCGTAACCACGCCACATTAGGACGTGAAACAGAAGGGCTAAAGGACCTAAGCATCCTTTGCTACTGCGGATCACGTTCAAATTTCGTTGATGGTTTTCAAAGATCCCTAGTAGTACAAGGCTGTTCACTATAGAAGAAATTTCGGTATGGTGTACTATACAGGGAGTTACAAAAAGGTACGGCCAAACTTTCAGGAAACATTCCTCACACACAAATAAAGAAAAGATGTTATGTGGACATGTGTCCGGAGACGCTTAATTTCCATGTTAGAGCTCGTTTTAGTTTCGTCAGTATGTACTGTACTTCCTCGATCCACCGCCAGTTGGCCCAATTGAAGGAAGGTAATGTTGACTTCGGTGCTTCTGTTGACATGCGACTCATTGCTCTACAGTACTAGCATCAAGCACATCAGTACGTAGCATCAACAGGTTAGTGTTCATCACGAACGTGGTTTTGCAGTCAGTGCAATGTTTACAACTGCGGAGTTGCAGATGCCCATTTGATATATGGATTAGCACGGGGCAATAGCCGTGGCGCGGTACGTTTGTATCGAGAAAGATTTCCAGAACGAAGGTGTCCCGACAGGAAGACGTTCGAAGCAATTGATCGACGTCTTAGGTAGTAAGGAACATTCCAGCCTATGACTCGCGACTGGGGAAGACCTAGAACGACGAAGACACCTGCAACTGACGAGGCAAATCTTCGTGTAGTTGACGATAACCCTAATGTCAGCGTCAGAGAAGTTGCTGCTGTACAAGGTAACGTTGACCACGTCACTGTATGGAGAGTGCTACGGGAGAACCAGTTGTTTCCGTACCATGTACAGCGTGTGCAGGGACTATCAGCAGCTGATTGGCCTCCACGGGTACACTTCTGCGAATGGTTCATCCAACGAAGTGTCAATCGTCATTTCAGTGCAAATGTTCTCTTTACGGATGAGGCTTCATTCCAACGTGATCAAATTGTAAATTTTCACAATCAACATGTGTGGGCTGACGAGAATCCGCACGCAAATGTGCAATCACGTTATCAACACAGATTTTCTGTGAACGTTTGGGCAGGCATTGTTGGTGATGTCTTGATTGGCCCCATGTTCTTCCACCTACGCTCAGTGGTGCACGTTATCATGATTTGACACGGAATACTCTACCTGTGCTGCTAGTACATGTGCCCTTACAAGTACGACACAGCATGTGGTTCACGCACGATGGAGCTCCTGCGCTTTTTAGTCTAAATGTTCGTACGCTTCTCAACAACAGATTCGGTAACCGATGGATTGGTAGAGGCGGACCAATTCCATGGCCTCCACGCTCTCCTGACCTCAACCCTCTTGACTTTCATTTATGGGGGCATTTGAAAGCTCTTGTCTACGCAACCCCGGTACCAAATGTAGAGACTCTTCGTGCTCCTATTGTGGACGGCTGTGATACAATACGCCATTCTCCAGGGCTGCATCAGCGCATCAGCGATTCCATGCGACGGAGGGTGGATGCATGTATCCTCGCTAACGGAGGACATTTTGAACATTTCCTGTAACAAAGTGTTTGAAGTCACGCTGGTACGTTTTTCCTGTTGCTATGTGTTTCCATTCTATGATTAATGTGATTTGAAGAGAAGTAATAAAATGAGCTCTAACATGGAAAGTAAGCGTCTCCGGACACATGTCCACATAACATATTTTCTTTCTTTGGCCGTACCTTTTTGTAACACCTTGTATAGGGGTGCGATCACATTGGATGTGGATGCAGCCGGCCTGGGTGGCCGAGCGGTTCTAGGCGCTACAGTCTCGGGCATGGGTGTGTGTGATGTCCTTAGGTTAGTTAGGTTTAAGTAGTTCTAAAATCTAGGGGACTAATGACCACAGAAGTTAAGTCCCATAGTGCTCAGAGCCATTTGAACCATTTGATGTGGATGCAGCCTTATGAAATCCTAAGAAAGGGGTTGAAACGTCCACATGTGTTATGAGTGTCAGATGTTGTCAAGAACGTCGTCCTGTCGCTCATCACACTGCCAAGTATCGTCTTCGATCGTGAAATGTCTGGGAATCAAAGGTGCAGGGAAAGGGTTGGTTTCACAGACGCCCCTTACGCCACGCGCTGAGGCCTCCAGCGTCGAATCTGAGCGACGGTGTGTCTCGAATGTTTTCCTCGGCCCCCCGTAAGCAAACCGGTTGATTTCAACGCTAGGCGTACCAGTTCTGACCACCATCACGGAGGCGTCAAATGAAGAGCTGAAATATGGGTGGTGTTGTGTAGAATTTTGATGAAATTTAGTGGCAATGTGACATCATTAACCCATCTCACAAGTCCCATGAACTTAGCTCTGACATTATTTTCGCATATGCCCACACCTTGCTGTTTGAAGCGCCGTCAAACCCGAAGTTGACGTCTAAGGACTCCACCCTTTTGTATCTTTACCGAAGAAGACTGTAGGCACCTTCGAGCCGAATTTCAAATTTCTGTGTCGCAGTGGGAGACAATTACCTGGTTTCGAATAAGTGATCCTTTGATTCTGTTGCGTAGTCTAGAACACTGAACACTACCTTTGACAGATACAGGAGAACGAAATTCATGACAGAAATAAAAAGAGGAACAGAAGTACAAGTGAACTAATAGCTGAATATGATGAACGTGGGTACATGGCCTACCCAAAAGAAGGAAAATAGCTGCAAGAACACTTTAAAGTCATGCATGTCTGTTGACATGCATTTCTGTTGATGTCATAATATCTGAATTCGTTAAGGTAGCATTATACTCTTTATTTTTAATTTTTTGTATTCCCTCTTACTTTTTACCAATATCTCACTTTGTTCCTTGTACTTTGTTTACCGTTGTTCCTATTTGACAGCGTGAAATAGCGCAACTGTAACATTTTTGTAATTAAATGAGTGACAAACGATGGCATAATTATGAAAAGTTGTTAAAAATTTTCATTTCTTAAAGTGCGTTATTATGAGAAAATTTTCTTCCTTTCGATAGCCACACCTTACACACAACAAATTTTTTCACGTTTTCTCTTGAGCAAGCATCCCGCAGTGAGTAAAATGTTTTCATACGACAAAGATATCATCAAGACAACTCATAGAAGACGCACGACTTTCTGCCCTGTCTGTAAGGCTTCGGATGACATCTTCCTCAAGGCCAGGCCTGCAAGTGTAGAGCAGGCTAGAATTGAAATCCTTAAGATCCATTCTGTAATTAAGTGGAACGCTTGCACAATATGGTATAATGATTTTGAATGAATCAGTGCATATATTATAAACTTAATCAATTGCATGATGACCACTTACAGATTAGCTCACACAACAGAAAAGAATATTTAGTTTAATGACAAAAGTAAGTATTTAACACTTTTCATGCCAAAATTTCTAAATAAAAAGTGTCATAGAAAAGAAGGAGAATCCCTTAAGGAGCTTTCAAATTTAGCTTTGCTATCTGTTCATCGTTTAAAATTATTGGTTAAACAATCAAAAGAGCTGGTAACAACATTATTCGTCCCTTTCTGTGCTACTGACTTTTTAATTATGAGCAATAAGGGGCGCTTTTTCTTCTAGTATTATAGTTAAAGATATAATTTCTTTTCATTGTTTACAAAATTATTGTGGAAACTATTTATTGTTGCACTGTAGTTAAAATACCTAACATCTAAAACAGTTGACTCCAAAATAATATTGAATGAGCATCAAATATGTATCTTATAGAAATCTTTTTTATAACAAAGCTTTCTTTCCTAGAAGTGAATTATCTCAGAGCATAATGCAATTTGTCATTATTAAATGAATATGATCTAGTTATAAAAATGATTAATGTGTTGTTATCCAAGACTTTAATGAAATGACGTGCAAAAGGTGCTAATATGCGTTCGTTATACTGCCCACCACGTATCTCTCCCTTGAGGTTATTTCTTCATCTCAGATTAGCACTTTCACCCTACATCCTCAATTATTCGTTGTGTATTCCAATCTCTGTCTTCCCACACAATTTATACCTTCCATGGCTCCCTATAGTATCACACAAGCTATTCCTGATGTCTAAACATGTGTTCTGTCATCCTGTCCCTTCTTCTTGTCAGTTTTCAGTATGTTACTTTCTTTGTGATTCTTGCTCATTCCTTATCAGTTCACACAATTTTCAATATCCTTCTATAGCACTACATCTCCAACCATTCGATTTTCTTCTGTTCTGGTTTTCCCACCGTCCATGTTTCACTACAAGACAGTGCTGTGCTGCAAACATTCATTCTCAGAAGCTTCTTCCTCTGATTGAGGCTGATGTATTGAACTAGCAGACTTCTCTTGGGCAGGAATACCCCCTTTGCTTGTGCTAGCGTGATTTTTATGCCCTCCTCACTTCGTACGTCATGTGTTATTTTCTTCCCAGACAACGGAATTCAATTTCGTTTATTTCGTGGTCACCAATTTTGATGTGACGTTTCTCGCTATTCTCATTTCTGCTACTCCTCATTATTTTCGCCTTTCTACAGTTTACTGTGAGTCCATATTCTGTACTCATTAGTCTGTTGACTCCATTCAACACTTCCTGTAATTCTTCTTCACTTTCACAGAGGGTAGCGACCTAATCAGTGAATCTTATCATTGATATTGTTTTACTATGAATTTTACTCCCATTCTTGAAACTTTCTTTTCTTCTTCGAGGTATAGATTGAACAGTAGGGCCGAAAGATCACATCCCTGCCTTAACGCCTTTTCAATCCGAAAATCTCGTTCTTTCTCTTCCATTCTTACTTTCTCCTTTTGGATTTTATTCTCAGCCTTTCCCTATGGATTACTTCAACTTTTTTCAGGATTTCGAACACCTTACACGACTCTATATTGTCGAACTATTTTTCTGGGTCGACAGACCATATGAGCAAGTTTTGATTTTTCTTCAGCATTGCTTTCATTATCAAGTGCAACGTCAGAATTGTCTCTCTGTGGCCTTCACCTTTCCTAAAGCCATCCTGAACACCATCTAACAGACCCTCACTCTTCTTTTCCATTTTTTTTGTGTGTAGCTCTTACCAACAACTTTGATTCTGAGCCGTTAAGCTGATTGTGAGAAAATCATGAGATAAGTCCTCCTTCCCGTAGAGACCTTTAATGTACTCTTTCCACATAATTGATTTTTCCTCTGCGTTTAAGAGGGAAATTCCCTTAGCACTCTTAATAATAACGCTCTTCTTTTTATTTCAGAGGAAGCAGTTTTGACTTTTCTATATGCTGAGTCAGTCCTTCCGACAATTATTTCTCTTTCGATTCCCACACACGTTTCTTGTAACGATTTCGCTTTGGCTACCCTTCACTTCCCATTTATCTCATTTCCAAGTGACTTACATTTCTGTATTCTTGAGTTTACTTGAATATTTTTATACTTTCTTCTTTCATCTATCAATTGAAGTATTCTTTCTGTTACTCAAGGATTCTTCTGAGTTGTTTTTGAAACTCGGAATGTATTTTTCTTCCTTTCTTTCAACATATACATGAAAACTGCTTTGAAGATTTGGCATTACTGACTAGGTCCTGCCCATATCTGACATTTATCATTAGTGTTCTACACCTGATGTGCTAAACTGGATAAGCTACCTATATTAAATTACGATAGAGACCAGTTTTAGAAAACTATCCAATAATTATTTTGTTGATATCTGTCTAATTGGAATGATATGATACTTCTGTTATCTGCAAAAAGAACAGATTGTGCTTAATGTGTTTTTAATGGAAGTCACATACATTTATGAGAAACAGTAGTACACCTAACACTGCATCTTGCAGAATTTCAGTAATGGTTTTCCTCCAGTTAGAAATAAGCGTATTTCTTTTCTACAGCTGATGAACTAATGACGGAATTACTGGCATTCTTTTTGTTCAGATGTTAGATCTTAGCCAGCTATGCCATTAATTCTATAGAGTATAGTTTCCTTACAAAATGTTCCCACACAAAAAAATGCCTCTCAAAAGAGAAAGTTTATTTACCGAACACATTGTCATCATAAAGATAGAACATCACAATAATTACCCAGAAATTTCAGAAATTAGTACAGGTCAGTGTTGTTATTGTCAAAAGTTGCTACTGGGAGCAACATTTCTTCTTTTCTGCATGTCTTCAAAAGACAGAAAAGCCACGGCACGATTTTACCAGCGTGCCAGAATCAGTTGCATTCACTAAATTTGGTCCAGCCAATAGTATTGTATCGGTCTGGACAGGGTTCTTGACGCATAAGGCTGATCAATCATGAAGACACTGCTCTGGCTCAGTGCCAACTTCGAGGTTGAAAAGGTGCATCTTATACGCAAAAGAAGCGAAGTTACGTTTGCTTTCCCCTGCGTTTTCATGGATTTTGCAACAATTCTCCCCTGTCATATTGGCAATAGCATCCCATCCATGTAGAGTTTGGGTGAGCAGAGACCTTAGGTCCATGTACTTCTGTTCTGGGCATTCTGCTGGGCCGTCGAGGAGCATTGTTTCTAATTACTGTTCGGTCCTGGTTGTCGTACACTAGCTACTTAAGTGGTTGTAAGTATCGCAATTGCAGAGGCAATCCATATTCTACGGGGCATGATACTACTTGCTTACTTTGCGGCGCAAGGTTTGTTGTTCACTTCGCTTAAATTGATGGTTTTTTGTTGTAAGTTGATTCTCGATTGTGTAAGATGCCCAGATAAGCAAATCTTGCTTGCTAGCTCACTACGGTGTTCCACAGCTATTTTTTTCTGGGTTAGCATCGTACAGGAATCCAATTTTAAATAGAAATTTGCTCTCTGTTAATCTCACTGCAATTCATGCTAATCATTACAGCTAATAAAGAATTGTTATCTCAGTCTTCACTCAGATTTCAAGATCCTTCAACTCGTCCTGGTTAAGGGCACCTATAAAAATAAAATATAACTGGTTGAATTTTCAATGTGTTCATGTCTGTGTGTCGGTATTAATATTGCGCAATTTTTTTTTTCTTTTGTCATCAGTCTACTGACTGGTTTGATGCGGCCCGCCACGAATTCCTTTCCTGTGCTAACCTCTTCATCTCAGAGTAGCACTTGCAGCCTACGTCCTCAATTATTTGCTTGACGTATTCCAATCTTCGTCATCCTCTACAGTTTTTGCCCTCTACGGCTCCCTCTAGTACCAAGGAAATCATTCCCTCATATCTTAACAGATGTCCTATCATCCTGTCCCTTCTCCTTATCATTGTTTTCCACATATTCCTTTCCTCTCCGATTCTGCGCAGAACCTCCTCATTCCTGATCAGTCCACCTAATTTTTCTACCTTCGTCTGCGGCAACACGTCTCAAGTGCTTCGATTCTTTTCTGCTCCGGTTTTCCCACAGTCCATGTTTCACTACCATACAATGCTGTACTCCAGACGTACATTCTCAGAAATTTCTTACTAAAATTAAGGCCTATATTTGATATCAGTAGACTTCTCTTGACCAGGAATGCCCTTTTTGCTATTGCTAGTCCTCCTTGCTCCGTCCTTCATTGGTTATTTTACTGCCTAGGTACCAGAATTCCTTCACTTCAACTACTTCGTGACCATCAATCCTGATATTAAGTTTCCCGCTATTCTCATTTCTACTTCTCATTACCTTCGTCTTTCTTCGATTTACTCTGAATCCATACTCCGTACTCATTACACTGTTTATTACGTTCAGAAGATCATGTAATTCTTGCTCACTTTCACTCAGGATAGCAATGTCATCAGCGAATCGTATCATTGATATCCTTTCACCTTGAATTTTAATTCCACTCCTGTACCTCGATGTACAGATTGAACAGTAGGTGCGAAAGGCTACATCCCTGTCTAACACCCTTTCTAATACGATCACTTCGTTCTTGGTCGTCCACTCTTTTTATTCCCTCTTGGCTGTTGTACATATGGTATATGATCCGTCTCTCCCTATAGCTTACCCCTGCTTTTCTCAGTATTTCGAATATCTTACACCATTTTACATTGTCAAACGCTTTTTCCAGGTCGACAAATCCTATGAACGTGTTTTGATTTTTCTTTAGTCTTGCTTCCATTATTAACCGCAACGTCAGAATTGCCTCTCTCGTGCCTTTACCTTTCCTAAACCCAATCTGATCGTCATCTAGTGCATCCTCAATTTTCTTTTCCATTCTTCTGTATATTATTCTTGTAAGCAACTTGGATGCATGAACTGTTAAGCTGACTGTGCGATAATTCTCGCACTTGTCAGCTCTTGCCGTCTTCGAAATTGTGTGGATGATGCTTTTCCGAAAGTCAGATGGTATGTCGCCAGACTCATACATTCTACACACCAACGTGAATAATCGTTTTGTTGCCACTTCCCCCAGTTATTTTATAAATTCTGATGGAGTATGGCCCACTCCAAGGGTAATTTATTTAATACAGTGTCCAATAAAAGAGTGTAGCATTAGCTAGTCTTGTATCAACTCGAATTAGCTGGTCCAGGGATTATTTCGTAAACGCAACGAGCATTGTTTTGCTCGTTTTATATCTGTACGAGTTAATTCTTCCTGATATTCCTTATCAATGCAACGAACATTGTAATCTCTCGTCTTGTGTCAGTATGCCGTACTCTAGAGTGGTGTTGTGTGAAAGCTGCAAACATTGCATACAGCTGAGTTTGCACCACCACACACTCTCAAGTGGCATACAAGGGTTCAGTAATATTACCAATATTGCTTCTGTCACCTTCTTTATAAATAATTTGACAACTGTCCTGGCTCAGTGGTACTTTACTTAGTCAGAACTAATTGTCATTATTATCTGACATGTCTTTAGTATTTTACTGGCGGTAACAGGAACTGTAATTTTTGAGAGAGTTCGTTATGTCCTTAGCTTACGATGCGGAAGTGGGTGAAAATGCCAGATCAGTGAGTATTAAATATACCTGCGATCTGTGGGCTATAATCCACTAGCTTTCCATTCAAATTAACGGGTATATACCTGTATTACTGTATACGGACAATTCTGTTTTTTATTTTGCTACATACTATATGTATATTTCACTCTATTTTTTGAATCATTAATTTAAGCTCTAATAGACATGCTACTAGATTTGTTAATAATTTCTGTTAATAAGTTTGAGTAATTTTTGTAATGTGCAAATATAACACGATATTTACTTGTTCTTGATAACTTATAACTGTCCCCGTTTCTATTTACAAGATACTCCATCCCACTAGCGATCCATGTTTCTTATATGTATTTTTTATGTTATTTCTAATAATTTCCTGCGTATGTATTTTGAGGTTGTCACGAAAACTTACACAATAGATTAAATTTGATACTAGCGTTTTAATCTCTGGAAGCTTCATCACAGAGCGCGTTTGCGAATTATTTTTAACATTTTTTGTCTCTGAGACATTATTAATCCTAGCTTGATGCCATAGTGATATTACGTTACTGGAAAAGAACAGGTTGTTTATTTTATCCTAATCAGCCGTCCATCATAATCTGGAAGTCTATTATCTACATAGAACACATATATTTGCTTGCTTTGATCTTCAGTTACGAAGAGAATATCCAGTGGGGCTCTACTATGTTCATCTAGACAAGCTGGAAGAATAATTACTGGAATCAAATCATATGATCAAAATAATGTTTATAGATAATTACTGTCTAAGAATCCTTAAGAAAATGTATATTGAATTTATCAGAGAGCACAAGATGCTTTCGTTTATAGTCTGTTAGGTAGTATAGCAAAGAACCGAGTTGCCTACCAAACAGCTCGATGTTTCCTAGTGGGCACCTACACGAATTTACAGCTATAAATTTTATTATTAGCTCGGAAACATGTGATTCTGTGCCCTGATCTCTGCGAAAATTTACTCAAAAACCTTTAGAAGTTAAACTGCCATAAGCAATTCGGTGTTATTGTGCAAAGATAACCGCATGTTGGACTAAGGGCAGATATTCGCTCAGAAACTGTACTAGGAACATGTTTTTAATTATGGTCGCATGATTATGTCTGTGCTCTCTCAGAATATGAATCAGCTCTTTTGAAGGCACGAATAATTTATCATTTACGTTTCCTGACATTCATAAGAGACCTGTGGTCTCATTTGCACACAGCCACACACTACTGTTACAGATGTGCTGCTATTCAGAGTTTGCTTGTCAGTTATTTTCCAACCTTTAACTCGAAGTTCTATCACATGTGTTTCTCTTACCCATTAAAGTATTCAGAGACGACTCATTCGAGGATAAAATTGCGTTTGTTATACCAGCAGCAACTGCTAAAATACGATTGGTGACGTCAGCTTGTCTCGTGGTGCTCATTAATCCTAGTGAACTGTGCCACACAGACACGGTCGTCATTGGGTGGAGGAGTCAAGGTACCGCCGGTGCGCAATGAAAATGTGCCGCTGACAATCGCAAGCTGTCTCTCGAATTTTAGGTCAAGAGCGCAACACGCCTCGCGTTTCGCTGTAAGCTAAACAACATTCACGCAGAAGGAAACAGGTCACGCAATCTAACGCTGTGGATTGTGTCATTGGTAGTCTAGCATTTGAGGCGCTTTGAACGGGAAATAATTACCAGAGTACCAGAGGAAAGGCTTTGACCCATCATCAGGACCAGATAAATCTGTTGTGAAACTGGGTACTGTGGCGTTCTGTATCAAGACAAGACATTCAGCGACACACCCACCGTCCACCCAGTGACGTTGGATTAAAGCGATGTTACGGCGTCGATCCTAATGCCAAAGGCATGGCAACAGCGACGTAATGACGAAATCCACAAAATAGTGTACCAGTCTGGAGCACCTACTGAGTGCCTAACTTGAGACGTGTAAGACGCTTATACAGTGCTCGCATCACATTCATGAAATATAATATGCATCATGCCAGGTGCCAGATACAGTAACCTTACAGATGTTTATACCGAATGAATGTCGGTTGAAGGTAGAATAGAGGTATGGTGGTGGCATCCTCCGATGCCAATGCAGAGTATGTAAGCCATGAAAGACGATGACTTCTTCTATATCGTCCTCCCCCCTCCCTTATCTGTACAATGAATTTAGCAGGTATTGGTCCACTAATGTAATTTTAATACTAAATTTTATCTAGTTTCTATTAATTTCTTTTAAATTAATATTTTAGCCTTTATTTTAACACAGTTTACTTTTATATCAGCTTTAATTTTTTCTATAACATATTGTCCTTACAGGTAAGAAATAGAACACCAAAAAATAATTAATGTGGAGTAATGAAATTTCGGGAATATGTTTGTTTAGGTATAATACAAGGTGTGATAGGAAAGTTTAAGAACTGGCTTGTAATTGTACAATGGTGGTAATTGCATGCTACTGTGATGCATCTTCATCAGAATAGTTCCCTTCTGACCCCCACACCGACTCGAACAGTGTTTCCAACTTTTGGAAACATAACTGGAAATTTTTTTCCTGTATTGTGTTAAGGACGCTCTCCGTATTTTCCTGGATGTCTTCAATCGAGTCAAACCGCTTCCCTTTCAGTGAAAATTTCACTTTAGGAAACAGGTAGAAGTCCGCAGGGGCCAAATCAGGGGAATATGGCGGTTGTGGAAGCACAGGAATTTTGAATTTGGTCAAAAATTCAACGATGGAGAAGGCACGATGAGCCGGAGCGTTGTCACGGTGTAGCTCCCAACTCCTGTCTTTCCACAAGGCAGGTCTTTTCTTCCGCACCTTTTTGGCGCAAACGCTCAAGGACACATTTGTAATATTCCTGGTTAATTGTCTGTGCTCCAGGGGTAAATTCATGATGCACACTAACGGTAGAATCGAAAAAAATCGCCAAAATTGTCTTCACCCTCGACCGATTTTGCCGTGCTTTTTTCGGTCGTGGTGAACTTGGAGTCTTCCACTGCGAAGACTGCACTTTGGTTTCAGGATCATATCCATATACCCACGATGACCCTATTTAACAAATCTGGGTCATTTTTAATTCGATTAATCAGTTCTTGGCACTGTTAAAGTCGGTATTGTCTCTGGTCACTTGACAACACTTATGGAATGAATTTTGCGGACACTCGACGCAAGTTCAGATCTTCAGCTAAAACTGACTAAACTGCATATAAACTTAAATTAAGTTCATCAGCCATCTTCCTAACGTAAGTCTACGATCAGAGCGCACTAAGTCGCGAACTTTCACAACATTTTCATTCGTTTTTGAGGTGGGAGGACGGCCGGACCGTGGTCCATCTTCAAATGATTCGCGGCCATTTTTAAATCTGTTGAACCAGACAAAAACATTTGAATGGCTCATACAATTATCTCCAAAAGCTATTTTTTATAGTTCGTAAGTCTCAGAAACTGATTTTCCGGTTTTAAACCAAAATTTCACTCAAACTCGTTTTTACGTCCATTTTCATGCAGACAGAATCCGCAACAAGCCCTAAGAGACGCGCACTCAACCAGGTGCCACAATGAACTGAATAAAGGAAACGCAGTTTCCTGTCAGACGGCGTTCAAGGAGAAGGCAATGACTCACTCCCCACCCTCCGTGTACCTCCCCACCAAACCAGTAAGCAGTAGCAGAGCCATTCTTAAAACTTTCCAATCACACCTCGTATTTAAGTGATTAAATTCGCAGGTTGAAGCGCGAGATAAGCAATTGCAGATGGGAAATAGTGGTACGTTAATAACGGATGTAACCACCAGAATGTTGATTGAAAGCATGCAAACGTGCATGCATTGTGTTGTACAGGTACTGTGGGGTGGTGTCCCATGCCTGTTGCACTTGGTCGGTCAATACAGAGACGGTTAATCCCGGTTGTGGGTATCACTGGAGTTGTTGTCCGATAATGTCACATACGCACTCGACAGAAGACAATCAGGCGATCAAGCAGGCCAAGGCAACCACTCGACAATCGGTAGAGCATACTGGGTTACAAGATTGATATGGGGCAAGAGTTATCCTGCTGGTAAACAGCTCCTGGCTCAGTGCTGTCCTTAAAGTAAACCATTTTTAACAGTTTGTTGTGTCGTTGCGGTGCCAACCAATCTCACATTGCTGCTGCAGATGCGATACGTTGCGCCAGAGTCGTACCCGAAACACGATGGCCTTCCCTCTTGGTTGTGCCATGTGACCGTCAAGAACCCAGTTTTGTTATGACCTTACATTCTCGTGACCACCGATGCCAGCAATCACGTACACTGGCTACATTCCAGCCAAGTCTTTCTGCATTATCACAGATGGAACGTCCAGCTTCTCGTAGCCCTATTATAGGACCTCGTTCAAACTCATTGTGGTGTTGATAACGGAGTCTTTGTCGCGTTAAGGGCATTCTTGAGTAATATCAACTGACTACGACCAATCTCAAATGTAACTAAAGCTCACGACCGTAACAGCGTATATCAAAAGCAAACCTGATTCACATCCTCATAGTGGCGCTACTGGGACCACTCTTATGGGACTGGTGCGAGATTTGAATAGACTTCAAGTTTCCGATGTAGAAACACGCCTACCAGCTTTCGTTGATGTTACACAACTCCTTTTTGTGTGGCTATTTTCTTCCTTCAGTGTATATTGAGTGCTAGGACATACACACCAAACTGTGATATGCAATAACTATCCAACAATGGGGACAGACACAATCTAGCGAGTGTGTCTCTAAACGTATGTAAGGTGGAATTGGAAGTATGTATGGAACGAGAGCTCTGGTTTTACTCACATAATGCAAAAAGTTCTAAAATTCGAGGGTGAGTCCAAGGAAATCATAAATATTTTTTAAAATATTATTTATTGTGCAGAAGCGGTACAAAGCTGTATCACTTTTAAACATAGTCTCCCCCACGCTCAATGCAAGTCCTCCAGCGCTTACAAAGTGCATACATTCCTGTAGAAAAAAGTTCTTTTGGTACTCCGCGCAACCACTCATGCACCGCATGGCGTACCTCTTCATCAGAACGGAACTTCTTTCTTCCCATTGGGTCTTTGAGTGGTCCAAACATATGGAAATCACTTGGGGCAAAGTCTGGTGAGTATGGTGGATGAAGAACACACTCAAAATGCAGGTCTGTGATTGTTACAACTGTTGTACGGGCAGTGTTGCGCCTTGCATTGTCATGTTGCTGAAAGCAATCCACGTCACTTTGATTTGATGGCACGCCGCAGATGGCTTTTAGGAGATCTGTGTATAATGCACTGGTGACAGTGGACCCTCTAGGCATGTAATGCTCCAAAATGACGCCTTTTTCGTCGCAAAAGAGAGTCAGCATAACTTCCCCTGCTGATGGTTCTGTTCGAAACTTCTTTGGTTTTGGCGATGAGGAATGGCGCCATTCCTTGCTCGCTCTCTTCGTATCCGGTTGGTGGAAGGGAACCCAGGTTTCGTCCCCAGTAACGATTCTTGCAAGGAAGCCATCACCTTCTCGTTCAAAGCGCCGAAGAAGTTCTTCACAAACATCAACACGTCGTTCTCTCATTTCAGGAGTGAGCTGCCGTGGCACACATCCTGCAGACACTTCGTGAAACTGGAGCACATCATGCACAATGTCGTGTGCTGATCCATGACTAATCTGTAAACATGCTGCAATGTCATTCAGTGTCACTCGGCAGTTTTCCTTCACTATGGCTTCAACTGCTACAATGTTCTGTGGAGAGAAACAGAAGTTTCATTATACCATAGTGACATACGTGGAAAACTTTACAATATAAGTCGTACTGTGTTTGAGGAGCAACTTCCACTAAAGTCACACCATTTGCGAATTTCCTACTCCATTCGTAGACTTGCTGCTGTGACAAACATGCATCACTGTACTGAACCTTCATTCGTCGATGAATTTCAATAGGTTTCACACCTTCACTACGCAAAAACCGAATAACAGAAAGCTGTTCTTCCCTGGTGCAAGTCGCAAGTGGGGCGGCCATCTATATACTGATACTGCGCCAGTATGTGTGTATCTGCACTATGCTGCCACCTACAGGCCATTCTGCACGCTGTTTGCAGCACGCTTACCAACTTACTGGATAACAGCGCGAAATTTCGATTTGTTATTACAGATTTCATGTGACTCACCCTCATACTTGTAATTATGACGTTATTGCTGTTTACCCTTGAACACTACAGGTTTATGTTTGAAGCCATTGCCACCCTTCGTAGTGATTTCTTTCTTAATCGATTTAATTGTTCCTAAGAATTTTCTGCTTTTTGATGAATAGATTAACTGGATTTTCTAACAATTCCCTAATCAGCCCCAGATACATTTCACTGGATTGGTTTCTTTCTGTTTGTGATACGATATTTTTGCTTCCTTAATTATAACTAGCCTAACGTTTACATAACCATAAACATACAAACACACTGCAGTGTTTTCCCTTCCGGAGGTAGTGTATTTAGATTACAATCGCCGTTACTTTTTAATTCTGAACTGCTGCTTCTTGATTTAATGTTCAGATTAACTGTGTGGTTCTTCTTATCGAGGACGTCTACTCCATTACAATCATACGTGTGCTGTAACTCTTAAAACTCTTATCTGTTTCTAACTTCCTACTAATTAATAAAATGAGATAACACTTCATAAAAATGTGAATTCATACATGGGCAGTGATGTTAGACATGCTCTGTTGAAAATTAATACATGACGGCTTCGATCTGACAGACAGAATAAAACTTCTTTTCTGCTGGAACGTCACTCTTATTCTCATTGAAGGCGCTGGTCCATGGTGTGCTGCGTTTGTCTGAGCCAGGACATGATAGCATGGAGAAAGTTCCCCGGCAGCAGCTACTGCAATACTTAGCAAAAACTGTCACCATCGCTTCATTTTGAAGAGGCACAGCAGTGTCCATCGGTACTAGAGTACATGCACTAATAATGATGAACATCCCAACAGTTTATGGATCTAAAGCAATTAACCAATAATCATCATTCATCGACCAGGTAAACGTTGAGTAAACTCCGCTTTACGAAAGTGATGAGTTACAGCACCAACGCACACACACACACACACACACACACACACACACACACACACATCCACCCACCCACACACCCACACACCCACACACACACACGAGACTGCGCACAAGTTCACAGTTCCCAATAATTCTGAGATCACGTCGTCTACTCCAGTGGCCTTGTATCCAGGTCTTTCAGTGCTCTGTCAAATTCTTCTCACATGTCATATCTCATCTTCATCTACTTCCTCTTCCCTTTCTATAATACTGCTTTCCATTATGCCTCTCTTGTGTAGGTCTTCTACGTACTCCTTCCACCTTTCAGCTTTTTCTTCTTTGCTTAATAAGGGGTTGCTACATGAGCTCCTGATATTCATAAAGTTGTGTCTATTTTCTCCAAAGGTATATTTCCTCTTGAAAATTGCCTGTTGATTTGGCACATTCATTTCTTCCCACTGAATTCTGCTTTTAAACAACAGCTATCTTCACCATCTTCACACATATCCACCATGATCAGCGATACATGCACTGTGAACGATCTCTTTCCATTTTCGCTGTAGCAGTTTCATATCTTTTGGAGACAGTTTGTTTTTCAATCAACAGGAAGATTTTGTGGGTTACAAGATACGAGGCTGGTCGCCATTCTTTTCTGCTCTGATTCGGTATTCGTTTCGATGTTTTTTCGTTGTGAGTTATGATGTGGAGGAAGTCTGTTCTTTTGGAGAGAAGTGGTTCGGTTATTTTTGGCCCACGTTTAGTCCAAGATTAGTAATGGGGCAGCATACTTGCACATGGTAAAATGGAAACTTGTAAGTTGTTCATATCTGACTAAATGGAAGCTGATTATAGTGCGCTATATTTTTTTCACTTCATAGTGCTATGAATTCAAAGTTGTAACCTTCTCCTGAATTATGAAATAGGTTTTGCTTTGTTAAACCATGATCTGGAAACAATGATTTGAATTTTGCTTCTGTTGTTTCAACTTTCAGGAGTAATCTCAGTATCCAAATCCAGCATTAAAATGGAAAACCATTCACCATATCTCTAACAGTTCTCTACCAAGTACCTAATTATGAACACATGGAATACTACTGGTCAAGTTTCTTCTCAGTACTATAGCTAGCATCAAAATCAGGAACTTAGTGAAAGAATACATGACATAAACAAAACTTTAAGTTCAGCAAAATACCACTGCAGAAATGAAATAATTAACAGAATGGTGCAGATTTGTCACCAAAAGTACTACCTCTTTGTTCACAAAAGCGCAAATAGTCTCATGTCTCTGCCTATGTACTCATCACCACGTCAGGTTCTGTTCCACATATGAGACTTTTCAAGTCCCGAGTGTCTTCCTTCTAGCTGAATAACTAAATAAATGAGGTAAATTTCGTATGTTCAAGCGCTTGAACATCCCTTAATAATCTGGAAATGTATTGTCAATAGACTATGTATATCAGTTTTTTCACCATAAAAAGAATGGAAGGGAACTTCTCGCACATCTGCACATCAAGTTACAAAAACTATTTCTTCAAGGAAGATTATACCTCTGAGTATCTCATAACATTATTAATTTCTGTGTCAAATCGATGGAGTTTCAGCCGGCCGGGGTGACAGAGCGGTTCTAGGCGCTTCAGTCTGGAACCGCGCGACCGCTGCGGTCGCTGGTTCGAATCCTGTCTGCCTCGGGCATAGATGTGTGTGTTGTCGTTAGGTTAGTTAGGTTTAAGTAGTTCTAAGTTCTAGGGGACTGATGACCACAGCTGTTAAGTCCCATAGTGCTCAAAGCCATTTTTTTGGTGGAGTTTCACATGTAGCTTTCCTTGTTAACTAGTACTTCACAGAACTGAATAAAGTGGACAACAGTTCAAAAATTTTTCTTAATCAACAACATAAACTACAATTAACCAATATCCTTGTATGAAATAATACATCTCTTACAACAAGAAACATCATTGAAAAATAAAATCACCGCTCGAAAAACTTCTACCTTCAAAGTACAAAATTATTGTTCTAACACACTATAAAATATTTATCACATAAGCAGAAAGAAAATTCACCCAGAATAGAGCATATTTTTACGCCCTAATGATTAGAGGGTAATCTCCTACTTGCTGAAAACTGTACTTTCATGTAAAAGACAAGTTTCCACTGTTATTTAAATATGAGCCAAAATCTTCTTTACACCTGAACATCACAATACGTCACCAGTTCTCCATACTTTATTAGTTCTCAGGGTAATACCAATAAATGATCACAAATAGTATGCACTCTTCTTCTGTATCACACACGAAAGTTAATTGTCCTCCACTGTAATTCACAAGTACAGCATAACTTAACCACACCATATTCATACATCAAAGTATAGATAAGAATGTAATCAATAAATCTTTTGCAAAATATAAATGTAAATGGAAACGTATGTGCTTTAATCACAAGCAGGAATACCGCAAAGCGAAAAATTTAGTCACAAGACTGAAAAGTATTGCAATTAAATTAAAGAACTGTTGTCAAAAAACAATTAATAGGACCCTCATATTCTGTCAGGACGGGTTGACCAAAAATTAAAAATTTTGGATGACACTGATTTGAAAACATTACATTATTAGAAAGATACAGACTCACATCATTGCAGGCGTCGCCAATATTGAAATCAGAAAGGAATCACAGCCTTGTAATGTTTAATAGAAACAGTGGCACACACACACACACACACACGCTTTCATAATACTGCACAACTAAGAAATGGGCTTGCGTTGCTGACATTTGACTATTAGACAGTGAATATTGATTCATCGAGGCAGTGATTGAACAATGTTAGCTGTCTGCTGACAGGGTCAAGCTGTGCAACTGAGGATGTCTCCTCAGTTATGTAATCATTGACTTTAGCTGCAAAGAATAATTAAACTATCTGAATGAACATATAAATTATTAATATCATATGTAAATAACATCGAGATCTTGAAAGGTGGCTGTTTTTTGAAAGAGCCTTCATTTCACCTCCAAGAATTTATTTGCGTTATTTTTTCTATGCAATTATTAATCAGTCAATATGTCGTCACAGAAAGGTGATAACTAGGCATTCATGTGGGTATATTTGGGATCAGGTAACCCTAATGGGAGGACTGGGGTCACCCATAACTGCTTAAGCATTCTTCATGCTTTAATACATAACTTGCCTTTATTAATGTCAAACGAGTTTTAAAAACAGTCAACAGTAAAAATGAGTGAGCAGACTATAGAAAACTGTCGAAGTCCGTGCGGCTCCCTCCGTCGGAGATTCTAGTCCTCCCTCGGGCCTGGTTGTGTTGTCCCTAGCATAAGTTAGTTAAGTTAGATTAAGTAGTGTGTAAGCTCAGGGGCCAATGACCCAAGTAGTTTGGTCCCATAAGACCTTACCACACATTTTCAATTTCCAGTTTTTAAAAAAGAATTAACAGACACTGAATGATTAACTACAGTTAACCAAAATTTCCTGATCAGATCTGAAGCAAATGATTTTTAAACAGCTGTTATTAATTATGAACCTACTGTCATTCAGCAGACAGCAAAATACAGACTTTTTTTAAAGAGAAAAAACAATTAACAGTCACTGAATAAGCAGCTACAGTTATCCAAAATTCACTAATCAATTTAAGCAAATGACTTATAAACAGCGAGCATTAATTATGAACCCACTGCCGTTCAGGGCACACACAAGGTATAGAATTTTAAAACAATTAACAGTCACTGAGTATTCAGCTACTGTTAACCAAAATTCACTGATAAGATTTTAAGCAAATGACTTTTAAACAACTGCTATTAATTACGAATCCACTGTCATTCAGTAAAAATAAAATAGAGAATTTCAAGAACAATTAACTGTCGCTAAATAACCAGCTGTAGTTAGCCAAAATTCACTGATCAGTGTTTAAGCAAATGACTTATAATCAGCTGCTATTAACAGTGAGCCCGTTGCCATTCAGTGCAAACATAAAGTACAGAATTTTAAAAAACAATTATCAGTCACTTAACAGGCAGCTACGGTTAGCCAAAATTCATTGATCAGTTTATAAGCAAATGACTTGTAAGCAGCTGCTATTAGTTGTGAGTAATGGTTGCATAAACCCCATTGGGGGGGGGGGGGGGGAGAAGGGGAAGAGCGAGAGGTAACGACATACACGGAAGTTACTTAACTCGGACAGAAAGGCCGCCATCCTTCCACTCCTTAAGCCTTCAAGAGACGAGATGTCCTTCACTAGCGTCGAACCGGCCAAATAACATCCTAGTCGCTCAGGTTTTTTCCAAAATATCATGACCAATCCCAGAAACTGCTTCACAGGGCAGGCGGTAAGCGACAGTCAAAACTAGGCTCGGTGCCTTGACAGGAACCGATTCGTTCTCTCGTGTACCATCGGGTACTCCAAACCTCTCACGCCCCCAGTCGACTCACACTGCACACCACCCACTCACTCCCCAAAACCTTCCTACTTCGCGGCTTTCGCCCCCATTGGTGACGACACCAGCATACCTGTGAAGTTACCCAGACGAAGTTTATTGACGAGGGACGAAATTGATAGAAGGTCGAGCCCACGCAGCCCAAAGGATTATAACAAAGTATTTTAATACGAGGCTGGTTGTGATTAGTGTACATTGAGCAGCATATATGCATGAGCTGATTTTCTGTCTGGGCTTAACTTCTGTCTGCTTTGAGGCTGGCTGTAAGTTCACTAACAGGCAGTGGCCAGCCACAGAGGCAGAGAGGACAGGTGGATTTCTGGAGCATCGGCCGTGCGGGCGGTAAGTAAGGCTGTACAATATCCTCGCGTCACAAGCGCCAGACCGGCTCCCATTATGGGAGGTGCACCTGTGAAAGTACACTTTGCAGACGGCTGTGTCTTTTGGTAAGAGTATTTGCAGCTTTGTAGTTACGGAAAGTAGAGTGCCGGCCGGAGTGGCCGAGCGGTTCTAGGCGCTACAGTCTGGAGCAGCGCGACTGCTACGGTCGCAGGTTCGAATCCTGCCTCGGGCATGGATGTGTGTGATGTCCTTAGGTTAGTTAGGTTTAAGTAGTTCTAAGTTCTAGGCGACTGATGACCTCAGAAGTCAATTCCCATAGTGCTCAGAGCTATTTGAACCATTTTGAAAGTAGAGTGTTAGTTCACTACCTAAGGAGAGCTTCTTTCCACCAGTTTTGAGTAAAAAAATATGTCGTGTGACTAGGGCCTCCCGTCGGGTAGACCGTTCGATCGGTGCAAGTCTTTCGATTTGACGCCACGTCGGCGACTTGCGCGTCGATGGGGATGAAATGATGATGATGATGATGGTGACGAGGACAACACAATACCCAGTCCCTGAGCGGAGAAAATCTCCGACCCAGCCGGGAGTCGAACCCGGGCCCTTAGGATTGACATTCTATCGCGCTGACCACTCAGCTACCCGGGGCGGACAGTTTTGAGTTGAGGAGACTAGTATTGGTAGAGGGTTTTGTCAGTTCACAGTCGTAGTCAACTTCTGAATTCTATTTATAGTCACATTGCGTTATCCAAAATTTATATCCACGGGTAGTAAGGGGATCATTTCCATTCTTATAACACCTTTGCCATTAACAGTTTGTGACTTCTGTATGTGCAGAACTTATTCCCGCCCATTGCATGTTTGATTAATTGTCAACTTCTGAATTCTATTTATAGTCACATTGCGTTATCCAAAATTTATATCCACGGGTAGTAAGGGGATCATTTCCATTCTTATAACACCTTTGCCATTAACAGTTTGTGACTTCTGTATGTGCAGAACTTATTCCCGCCCATTGCATGTTTGATTAATTGTTTGTGTTCTTCATTCTGATCTTTGGGACAATAAAGTCTTTCGTTAATCAGTAGCTAATGTTTTATTTCAGTAGTATGAAACCTTTGATTCATTATTTCGGATTTGTTTAATATTTTACTTATTGATTATCGCTGCTGGTTAGAGTGCACAGTTCAGTGGCGCAGAAAGTCGGGGGGGGGGGGGGGGTGCAAGGGGGTGTATCAAGCCCTTGGCGCCAGTTGCAGAGGGGTGCCAAACAGTCTCCAAGGCAAACAAAATTTCCCGGAAAACATATTGTTAATGTATATTATATAACTAAATATTTTTCTGGAGAGAGAGGGCAGTAGAGTGTAGTATCTTACCCAGGCGCCGAAGAATGAAGGGGCCCTAATGAAGTATTGCATGCTCCGGGCGCCGATGAGGGGGGGGGGGGGGGCAGTGGCTCAATAAAACGTTCTCCGGTACGCTACGCTATCGGTAGAGTTAATTATTGGGAGGGGCCATCTATAGTTAGCATTATCCTTGCGTAAAGATCTCTGCCGATTTCTGTTCTGAAGGGTGCCAAATGGTAAATTCTGGGACAGGAAGTGGTAATAGGTACGCACAGAGTACAATTACAACACCGCACAGTGTACAAAGAGCAGCTATTGGCAAGATCGTGCCTTGCAGCGTTTATTAAAGAAAAGGTATCGCTCTTGAGTCGGCTAGTCCACTTAAAATTTCTCCTCCCACCAAGGGTTTGAGTAACAAGGAGTGGACATGTCTTTCAGTCAGAAAGATATTTAACAAACAGCACTCGGCGGAACGGCACCCGAAGACCTACCTTATTTGCATCTTACAGCTTTTAGCATCCAAGGAAAAACTGCTTATTACTAATATATTGTGACTGCAATTTAGTACTTGGTATCTGATGCGCCAGAATATTCATGGCTACTGTACAATGTGGTACCATATTATGCATCAATAACAATAATGAGCTATAAATGAAACTAATTCTGAAAGAATTAGGCTGATAACCGATTACATTATTACTGAACACAAATAACTGCTTTACAATCCCACACGAGTACTCAAAACAACAGGTGCAATATTCAAACTCACTTTAGATAATCGGAACATCACGATGCCATCTCACGTTTTTCAACAAACTCAGGAGAGAGTGACAACTTTGAATTTACACCACGATGAAGTGAAAAGAGAAGTACGGGAATCATACAGGTTTCTATTTTACCACGCGCAAGCACGCTGCTAATCGCGGAGTAATCACGGCCAAGTGATGACAAAATAACTAAACTACTTGAACTGGTCTTAACGACCGCAGCTAAATGACATGGCCTCACATAATTTTTTATTAATTTTAGAATCTCCATACCAGTACAGATCATCACCAGGCAAAGGCAGTCTCTTCTGCAAAAGAACGCAGAACAGAACAGCGTCGAACCTAATACTGCGCCACAGCAAAAAATGATTGGGAATACTCTTTCAGACGAGACCAGCCTCGCGGCTTGTAACCCGCGAAAACAGTCGGAAAACAAAGTGATTCCTAAAGATACGAACTGCTGCAATAAACATGCACAGAGGTTGCTATCGTTTTATTGAAGCTGATCACAGTGGATACGGGTGAAGTTTTGCAAAGATAGCTGTTGCGATGTATTAAAAGCAAAATATAGTGGCAAGGAACGAAAGTTTCGAATGAACAGGCAACTTTCACTTTTCCTCTAGGCATCATCTTCAACAGCTTTATATTGTCATGTAGCCATTCCTGCATATACATTTCGTTTTTTCTATAAGTCCCTTTTTTTTAGGAGCTGTTATAATACAACACCTATACATACACACACACACACACACAGACACAGACACACACACACACACGTTTATATTAGTCTTGGGCGGTTTAAAAATCACATAGACTGGAAAGCGCCGTAGTGGAAGCTGGCAGACCACCCCTGTATTCTACATCAACATTTGTACTGCACAAAACACTGAACAATACGTAGCGGACGGTACATGATAACAATACTACTGAATTTCTACTATTTTTATACTCTTGAGAGGACCGTGAAATGTCTAAAACTAAAACAAAGGCCACGTCATTGTGAGCCAAAGGTGCAGTCTGAAACAAAAATATTTTAGAAAACCAGTTTGTAGACTAAGCATCATCATTCAGCTATTTTGATTGTCAAATCAGATTTGAGACAAATAAAAATTCTGAAATAATCACTGCCAGATTTGAGCATATCCGTATGTTGTACTATCCTTAGCGCTATGAACAACACCAAGTAGAATACAAAGCCCGGAAGCGAAATTTCTAAGAAGAACGAGAGGTTTCTCTAGAACAGAACATACAAGAAATGAAGCAATTCGACATAACAGTTGGTGGTGGTTATCCAGGGGGAAATAAACGTGTACCGTTACAGATATATGCAAATGGTGGACAATAAATGACTTCCTAACTTAGCTTTACATCAAAGACATAATGGGAGTAAAAGAAAAACACACTGGAATTGCTAAGAATAGGTGGAATAGATGGAAGGATTTCGTGAAGCCATTAAAGGCTTAAATGAGTAATCCAGGAAGTGAATAAGAAGAAGATGAATTGTAAGCTTACTGTATCGATACACAACTCGTGGGCTGTATATTCCATCGCAAACGCACACACACAACACGTTATTTATATATGCGTACGACTCTTAAGCTATAATATGCTGGGATGCAATTTAGTATTAATTAGTATGTTAGCCGTTATATAAATTGCCACTGACATTACCTGAAACATTATCAGTCCATAAAACATGCTGTCTACATGGGCGCCTAGTACACAATGAGCATAGACCCTAATTACCTCGATTTGCATTAACATCCAGGAAAACTCTGAGGTTAGCTAGACGCCGAGGCCTGTAAGACTTCTGGAAGAACAAAAAATTAGTTTTAAATCCTCAGCAGATTCGGTCCCACTTGTACGCTACGGTTTGTTGCGCGTTCCCTCTCCACTTCTGCTTAAGTGCTTTCCCACATACGGTCAGACCAGGGGAAAATTTCCCATTAGCAGGCGAGTGCTGCACTCTCATCTCTGAACATCAAAGGACGGCTGCCGTCACAGGGACTCTCAAGCCCTTAGCCTGTCGGCTCTGGACAGCCTAATACCAGTGCAGTACTAGGGACCTCGTGCATCTACACTCTACTAAATCTGGAAATCTAGCAAGCCTGCAGTTAGATTTATAATTTTCCTACTTTCTCTGACAGTGCTCACGATAAACGTTAATAGTTGCCTACAGAAAAGAAAAACTCATGGCTAACAAAAATTTAATTTACTGCTTACTTAGTAGCTACTAAAACTTGTGAGCCAAATATTTCTGACCACTGTCCACCGAATGATGTCTGGTAACGTTATTAGCAACGGACGTGGAATGGAATGTATATCACACGTAACAGAGAGGAATGCGGAATCGTCTAGACTTGGCGTCTAGTAAAGATCATATCGGAAACGGCGGAAGAGGATGGCTGTGCACGTGCAGCTGTTTTCAACATCTATGGAAACTAGTTGAAGAACTGTGGACGTGCATACCTCATCTCGCGGTAAATCTAAATATGGATGGCTGGACGGAGATTTGAACCTTGCTACAGCTGATTGTGAGTTCAGAGCGTTAACCTCTCTGAGCTCACGTTCTTGGTCTGCTCTTGTATAGAGTTCAGATACCGTAAATCAGTAAATGTACCGACGTACAATAATGCAATAGTATCATGTAAAACAAGGTGAATATTCAAATAGTTCTATAGGTTTCAGAAAATAACATTCGTGTATAAGCAATGGCATTCTATTCCGAAACGGTGTCCACTCTCCTATTCCAGGGATTTCTGTGCTTATATAATTAGTCTAGTCTTCTATCTCAATTAGATCACTGCTTATGACCTGTACTCAGTCCAGTTTTCTATCCTACTGACTTAAATGCTTATGAAGTATACTCAGCCCAGTCTCCGGTCACAATGACATCACTGCTGATGAGGAGTACTCAGGCCAGTCTCCCATGTCGGTGCTTTCAGTACTTATGAGATATATTCAGTTAGTCTCCTGTCTCAATGACTTCACTGCTGAAGAGCTATACTCTGTCCGCCCTCCTGCCTGAGTGGCTCACTGCTGACGAGATATACTCACTGCAGCCTCCTATTCCTATTGCTTATGAGGTGTACTCAATCCAATCACCTATCCCAGTGTGTTTAGTGCTGACGAGTCCAGTCTTCTACCCCCAATGGCTTCACTGTTGATAGTGTATGCAGTCAAGGCCTGCGAATTAAGGGACAGAGGAAAGTGGGCAGAGACAAATTTTTAAGATGCTGGAAGTCAAAAATAATTCTTTTGTATGCATATTGCAGGTACCTTAGAACACGTGGCGACTGAAAGCCATCTCCTTGGTAAGGATCTGAAAATTCAAATGACAAACAAATCTTACATGGGAAATGCGGCCGATCCGTAGAGAGCTCCTTTCAAACATGACGGAACTGCCTTACGCATCGATTCAGATACAGTCACTGGTCATCAAGTAAAACAGAAGTGATTCCAGCGTTTTCCAAGGGCGTTTTATAGACCGTCTGATGTTCCTAATCTATGTTGTTGTTGTGGTCTTCAGTCCTGAGACTGGTTTGATGCAGCTCTCCATGCTACTCTATCCTGTGCAAGCTTCTTCATCTCCCAGTACCTACTGCTACCTACATCCTTCTGAATCTGCTTAGTGTGTTGATCTCTTGGTCTCCCTCTACGATTTTTACCCTCCACGCTGCCCTCCAATGCTAAATTTGTGATCCCTTGATGCCTCAAAACATGTCCTACCAACCGATCCCTTCTTCTAGTCAAGTTGTGCCACAAACTTCTCTTCTCCCCAATCCTATTCAATACCTCCTCATCAGTTACGTGATCTACCCACCTTATCTTCAGCATTCTTCTGTAGAACCACATTTCGAAAGCTTCTATTCTCTTCTTGTCCAAACTGGTTATCGTCCATGTTTCACTTCCATACATGGCTACACTCCATACAAATACTTTCAGAAACGACTTCCTGACACTTAAATCTATACTCGATGTTAACAAATTTCTCTTCTTCAGAAACGATTTCCTTGCCATTGCCAGTCTACATTTTATATCCTCTCTACTTCGACCATCATCAGTTATTTTGCTCCCCAAATAGCAAAACTCCTTTACTACTTTAAGTGTCTCATTTCCTAATCTAATCCCCTCAGCATCACCCGATTTAATTTGACTACATTCCGTTATCCTCGTTTTGCTTTTGTTGATGTTCATCTTACATCCTCCTTTCAAGACACTGTCCATTCCGTTCAACTGCTCTTCCAAGTCTTTTGCTGTCTCTGACTGAATTACAATGTCATCGGCGAACCTCAAAGTTTTTACTTCTTCTCCATGAATTTTAATACCTACTCCGAATTTTTCTTTTGTTTCTTTTACTGCTTGCTCAATATAGAGATTGAATAACATCGGGGAGAGGCTAAAACCCTGTCTCACTCCTTTCCCAACCACTGCTACCCTTTCATACCCCTCGACTCTTATAACTGCCATCTGGTTTCCGTACAAATTGTAAATAGCCTTTCGCTCCCTGTATTTTACCCCTGCCACCTTCAGAATTTGAAAGAGAGTATTCCAGTTAACGTTGTCAAAAGCTTTCTCTAAGTCTACAAATGCTAGAAACGTAGGTTTGCCTTTTCTTAATCTTTCTTCTAAGATAAGTCGTAAGGTTAGTATTGCCTCACGTGTTCCAACATTTCTACGGAATCCAAACTGATCTTCCCCGAGGTCCGCTTCTGCCAGTTTTTCCATTCGTCTGTAAAGAATTCGCGTTAGTATTTTGCAGCTGTGACTTATTACTGTTCTTAATCTATATAAACAACAATCCGAGCTGCCCCCTTAGACTATGAACAGGTCATGCTGTCTTACCATCAAGTAAAATCGTCAGTAGATCAAAAGTAGTAGATGGAAATGGCTTTCACACGATATCTGTAAAGTACGCAAAGTGGAAGTTGTCTCTGAATAAAGAAAAGTGTGGTGTAATCCACATGAGTATTGAAAAAATCCATTAAATTTCGGTTACACATAAAATCACACAAATTAAAAGGCTGTAGATTCGACTAAAAACCCAGCAATTACATTTACAGACAGCTTCAATTGAAACGATCACATATATAATGATCTGGGGAAGGCAAAGCAAAGACTGCGTTTTATTGGCAGACCGCTTAGAAGATGCAACAGGTCTACTAAAGAGACTGCCTACACTATGCTTATTCGTCCTCTGATAGAGTACTGCTGTGTAGTATTAGATCTTACCAGACAGGACTGACAGAGGACATAGAAAAAGTCCAAAGAAGGGCAGCTCATAGTGTGTTGTACATTTCAATAATAGACCTTCCCTTCTGAATATGAAAAATTATATGTCGCCAATATACATAGAGAGAAATGATGTGGTAATAAAATAAAAGAAATCAGTCCTCATACAGAAAGATTTAAATGTTGGTATATAAATGGTTATCTTTTTTATATAAATGGTTATGTTATGTGTACTGAGCAAATACTTTCTTTAAGATTCATTTATAAAGGTTTCATTGAGGCTCATATTACAAGTCACTGGTGATTGACTGATTTTTAGTTCATTATGTCACTGGTGATTGACTGATTTTTAGTTCATTATACATTTTGTGACTTTTTTGTCTATAAGTTAGACCCAGTAATTTGCAAGATCCAAGTTATTACCTCACTATTCCAGTGTTTGGCTGCATATTTGGAGGTGGTAGTGATTTTCTTCCCCTTTTAGTTTCAGCTAAAATAAGCTATTTTATATATATATATATATATATATATATATATATATATATATATATATATATATATATATATATATTGTATTGTGTAAATTGTATTTGTGTACATTCATATTTTCTGTCTGTATGTTATCCTGATGATGAAGATGACTACATATCTTAATTTATAGGACTATGAAATTAAATGATGTGAATTAGTTATACAGTCTGAATGGAGAAGAAATATGTATCATTTACGAATACTACAAGTGATAAATTAGTATGTAAAGTTTATGTTTAAGTTAACAATTGTTAAAATATTCTCTGTCCTTTTCCATAACTTTATCATTCCATTTATCATTTATGAATAGTACAAGTGATAAATTAGTATATAAAGTTTATATTCATGTTAGCCATTCTTAAAATATTCTCTGTCCCTTTGCATATCTTTATTGTTCCATCTATTTCCTCCCCTCTTTGATTACAGAAGTTATTTTAATGTTTCTTTAACCAAATTACATTTACCAGGGTGTTCTTCACAGATTTCAGAAGTAATTGCAGGTAGATAATCTCCAGACAAATTATCTTACACAATGATTTTTATTTTATGTGCTTTGTTTTCAATCTTCAACTCTACTCCTTAATGAATGAAACATTAAATATCATTTGTAATAAATAAAGTTTTTCGGTTAAATAATGAAAAACAAATAACTTTAAACCAAATACCTAATTTAGCTTATAGTTGTTCTTCCAGATAAATTGAAATATATTAGTCATAGCTGCTACAGCATTATATGTGCTTGTGATTGCTGCCATTTAATAGAAAATATTTTTATTATGAAAAATGTTTCGAATCTAATGATATTCTAAAGCAAGGGCACTATCACATGTTATCACAGTATATTCTAGAGTATAATTTTTAATGAATCCAGTAAACATGTTTTTTCCATAGATTTCCAGTCTCTGATATTCTGGAGGCTGAAATACCATAACGAATCAAGCATAAAATATCATTAGGTATCAATACATTCTTTTAATATTCATAATTCTTCGTAGGAACAATTAGATTCGTCTGTAACATTATATAGAATAGTTAAAATATCATCTTTAACCATCACATTTATCTCTTCATGTAATGGAAAACAAATATCTTTCAACAAAGTACTTAAAATTTAACTCATTGTTGTTATCATAAATGAATTCAATTATATTCATAATAGGTGCTGAAGCATTAGATGAGCTTGCTCCATTTATAAAGAACTAAAATTTATTAGAAGAAATAATTTGTATTACTTTTAATTCTTGAATAATTTTCAGCCACTGGCATCACGTCCTCAGTACACGCTTTTTTTCTTATTAAAAATAAATCTAATAAATGGAGAGCTTAAAAGTAAGCAAATTAAAAGATGGTGGAAAAGAACTATTTCAAACTGAGAAAACAATAAATTATTGACCTTATTAAGAAAAATAAAACCAATGAACATACAAATTATACCATAAAAGCTGAAGAACAACACCTCATCCAATTGACTCAGTTTATGTGTAAAAGTTTAAATTTTGAATGATTATATGAGTTGTAAATAACATATAAAGTATATGGAGATATAGTTGTTGATTATATTAAAAAGAGTATTACATTTACTGAATTTCGATGGAAACATCTAATATCAAGATGTTATAAATTATCTGAAAATCTTATGGGAGAATTCTGAGAAAAAATAGATTTGGAATATGTATCAAAATTTGGTAACTTATCTAAGAAGTTCATAAGAGACTGTAAGGATAAATTAGATTGGAATACGATATTTATCTATGAAAAATTATCTGAATTTTCATGAAGGAATATGTTTCAAAATGCCAAAAATAGATTGGGACATAATAACATTCATAACTGAATTTCAAGAAAAATTTGGTTGGTATGGTTTATCATCTGAAGAAAAACTATCTCAAAATTTTATAAGAGAATTCAAAGACAAATTGATTGGGTTACTATGTAAGTGTTCCAAACATTATCTGAAGATCTTATGAGAGGATCTCAAGAAAAGATCGATTGGGTTGATATATCAACTGAACAAGTATTGTCTGAAGATTTTATAATAGAACGTAATGGTAAGTTAGTTGGGATACTATTCAGGAATATAAAAAGTCATCAATATCATCGATTAAAAAAGATAAGACCTTAAGAAATACTGACTTCTTCATGGCTGCAACAATATTCTTTTGTTTGTTTAATCTATCAAAATTATCAGTTTGTCAAAACAAAATGTAATCATGTCTTTCATACAGACTGTATTGATAAGTGTTTAATAGAACATCCTTCCTGTCCAATGTGTAGAAATGTTATTAAAGGAATATAATTACATTTGCAGATTAAATATTAAATCCTAGGATCTGATGAAGAGTGAATATATCATTCATCAATTCATCTTGTGTTTAATCATCCAAAACATAAAAATAATTATGATAGCAAACAATGTGTAAATTTTCTTTCATTATCTGGTACATGTTTACTGAATTATGATTGTAGCTGAGTCTTAATTTTTTTTTCAAAAGCTGGGTGTGTATCTCTAGTATTATTAAATTGTTTTTGTAGGCTTCATCTTTGTGTTCTAATGACACAATAATTGTATTAATTGTCATCATAAATACTTTTAAAAGAACAAAAGCTGGTCTAAAATTCTGATTGAATGTTTGACAAACAACTTGAGGTAATTATATATCTATTTCTCTGTTTTTGTCTCATAATACTTCTAAAGTACTATCAGTCAACTCAGTTAAATATTCTATATGTTCATATCTAATCCCAATTCAATTTTTTAATTTTATTTAAATTTTCCAAGTGAGTTATAAGATCATGATACATCACGTACTCACCATGTTTATGAATTGATGTAACCCAGTTTTTGGATTCTTGGCCTCTTCTTTTTTCTATCTTAAAATAAATGAGTATAAACTATATTCATTAATAAATATAGATGATTTTTCATTACCTCTTAATATGTCTGCCATGTGTCCTTTATATTTTCCTTATGGGTTAGAGGAGACTGGCAGTCTCCCATTATATTCTTCATTATTCTTGCATCATATTGATCAATATTTTTCAGATTGCTTCTTTTGTGTTTTTATATTCTAAAATTTCAGCTATATCTTTTTCTTTAAAAGAAATATTTTTCATTTCATCAAAAATCAAAAGTTTGCTTCCCATTACATGCAACCATGTTCATGTTTTTGATGAGATCTATGAATGACTCTATTTAACAGAAAAACTTTTTTATTAAAAAACATTTTTTCAATTTAGAAACCTTGTTTATTAATAAATACCGAGTGATCAAAAAGTCAGTATAAATTTGAAAACTTAATAAACCACAGGATAATGTAGATAAAAAAAATTGACACACATGCTTGGAATGACATGGGGTTTTATTAGAACCAAAAAAACCCAAAGTTCACAAAATGTCCGACAGATGGCGCTGGACAGCAAAATGTCAGTGACAGTGCATGACAATCGTGTATAAAGGAGCTGTAATTAGAGAGAGAATCAGATGCGCCAGCAGTCACAGCATGTTGACGTTACCTGAAAGGGCGCTTTTAGTGAAGCTGTATTATCAGAATGGGGAATGTGTTAGTTCAGAGTTACGACCCTATCGCCATAGGAAGGGGATTCACATGGGTAAAGGTCCGTTGACAAATGCAGCTGTGGCGAGAATGATTTCGAACTTCGAAGCCATGGGTTGTTTAGATGATTGACCCTGCAGTGGCCGATCGAGCACAAGGCGTAATGCTGCTGAGACAGTTCAGGAAGAAAAGGAGACTGTAGCGGGTTCATCTGTGCATGGGAAAGTCAGCGCTCGTGCACTCGCATGTACCACCGGCATTCCATACACTACTGTTTCGTTGGCACCTAGGCGTACCCTCCGATGCTATCCATACAAAATCCATCGGCATCGTGATCTGTTACCTGGCGATTGAGTGAAGCGGAGGGCATTTGTGGTGTGGGAGTTTCGAAAGATGGCAGAAGATGACCATTGGTTGAGTAACGTGTCGTGGACTGACAAAGCTCATTTCACGCTCTGAGGGTCTGTCAACGCCCACAACTGCAGAATTCAGACTACCGAAAATCCTAGAACTGTCGTGGAAACTCCATTGCACAACGAGAAATTCACGGTATGGGTTGGATTTACCACATCTACCATTATCGGGCCTTTTTTCTTTGAGGAAATGCACGATTCTGGTTTTGTAACTGCTGCTGTGACGGGTGAGAGGTACGCCAATATGTTACAGAATCGCATCATCCCCAGCCTGGCTGATAAACACTTGCTGGAATATATGATGTTTATGCAGGATGGCGCTCCACCCCATATTGCTAGATGCATGAAAGATCTCTTGCGCGTGTCGTTTGGTGATGATCGTGAGCTCAGCCGCCACTTTCGTCATGCTTGGCCTCCCAGGTCCCAAGAGCTCAGTCCGTGCGATTATTGGCATTGGGGTTACCCCTCGAAGGTGTATCGTGATCGACTGACATCTCTAGGGATGCTTAAAGACAACATCTGACGCCAGTGCCTCATCATAACTCCAGAAATGCTTTACAATGCTGTTCAGAACATTATTCCTCGACTACCGCTATAGCTATTGTTGAGGAATGATGGTGGACATATTGAGCATTTCCTGAACATCATCTTTGCTTTGTCTTACTTTGTTATGCTAATTATTGCTATTCTGATCAGATGAAGCGCCATCTGTTGGACATTTTTTGATATTTTGTATTTTTTTGGTTCTAATAAAACCCCATGTCATTCCAAGCACGTGTGTCAATTTGTACCTCTCTACCTACATTATTCCATGATTTATTCTGTTTTCAAATTTATACTGACTTTTTGATCACCCTTTAAGGTCAGCAAAATATATTTTTTTCGTAATCTACATATTTTTGTGTAGCAGTTAGAGGTTTCTTATTTTCTAAAAGTTCACCAATATCCTTAGCTTTAAGCCAAGAACTATTCTTTTTGTCAGTTATCACAAATGCTTGCTGTCTATTGTGATTAACTTGTCAGTGATAGCTACGATTGACTTCATTTAATAGGAGACCTTTTTTATGAACAGTCTTAGGATTTTCTATTCTAAAATTTCAACTATATCTTTATCTGTAAATCAACGATTAATGTTGTATCAGTAATCACAAGCACTTCTTTATCATTACATAACAAACCTGTTGTTCTTCTGAATAAATTCATATATATTCTCTCTACTGATAGCAACTCCATTTAAAAAAAATAATTTTTATTAGAACCACCAGCTCTTTCAATCACATCTTTTAATAGTTTAGGTTTATATCAATGAAGGTACTATTGTTGTTTGTGAAAACAGCAGATACAGGTGACAGAAGTAAAGCAATAAAATATTTAAATGATTATGATTACTTAGACATTTAGTATGATACAAAACTTAATGAATTGCGTGATGATGCATTAAGAGATACATTAAAGATACTTCAGTTAACACACAATTTTGAGATATCTGGTGAATTGAGTGAAGATACTATCAATTTTATGGATAGACCTAGATGTGTAAAACAGCCAGTCATTAACTAATGTACTAGTATGTATAAATAGGACTAAAAAAAAATATAAAATGACATTATGAAGGGACAAATAAAAAAGTAAGAGAGGCAGCATTTCGTTTAGGGCAAAAATATTATTCTGTTCAGTTTGTTCATGAAGCCAATACTCCTGATGTTTTAATTACAGGTTAAAACAAGTATATATATATATATATGATGTAGCAGGCCAATGTTGTTTGTTGGATCTAAATGGAAAAGGTTATGCACTGGGTCATGCAGTTTTCCCAAATATGATTAATGACCCAGTGGAAATACACTTAGATAAAGACAAGATTTGATACCTGAAAATTGATAGAAATACCACCACATCATCATCATCATTTAAGACTGATTATGCCTTTTAGCGTTCAATCTGGAGCATAATCCCCCTTATAAAATTCTTCCATGATCCCGTATTCAGTGCTAACATTGATGCCTCTTCTGATGTTAAGCCTATTACTTCAAAATCATTCTTAACTGAATCCAGGTACTTTCTCCTTGGTCTACCCCAACTCCTCCTACCCTCTACTTCTGAACCCATGATTCTCTTGGGTAACCTTGCATCTCCCATGCATGTAACATGCCCCCACCATCTAAGCCTGTTCGCCCTGACTGCTACATCTATAGAGTTTATTCCCAGTTTTTCTTTGATTTCTTCATTGTGGACACCCTCCCGCCATTGTTCCCATCTACTAGTGCCTGCAATCACCCTTGCTACTTTCATATCCATAACCTCAACCTTATTGATAAGGTAACCTGAATCCACCCAGCTTTCGCTCCCATACAACAAAGTTGGTCGAAAGATTGAATGGTCCACAGATAACTTAGTCTTGGTACTGACTTCCTTCTTGCAGAAGAGAGTAGATCGTAGCTGAGTGCTCACTGCATGAGCTTTGCTACACCTCGCTTCCAGTTCTTTCACTATGTTGCCATCCTGTGAGAATATGCATCCTAAGTACTTGAAACTGCCCACCTGTTCTAAATTTGTTGCTCCTATTTGGCACTCAATCCATTTATATCTCTTTCCCACTGCCATTACTTTCGTTTTGGAGATGTTAATCTTCATACCATAGTCCTTAAATTTCTGATGTAGCTCTGAAATATTACTTTGCAAACTTTCAATCGAATCTGCTATCACAACTAAGTCATCCGCATATGACACTGCACAGGAACTGCCAGTGGACCCAGCCGACCGCACCACACGGAGACAACGAACCGACTGCCCTCAGAAAGTCGACAACGTCTAATGTAGTCGTCGGAGGAAATAATGCCAACCACACACAACGTGACAAACACTTGCCCGAAGACCTGTACAATACCCAATAGTAACTAAACACCCACGAAGACAAATCGGGAGTCGATGCGCGCGCGCGCGCGCGCGCGCACACACACACACACACACACACACACACACACACACACACAGCTGACTCATGAACGATCAGCGAGCCAAAACGCGTCGCCCGGTGTGACGACCGACTGACGATCCACCAAGACCATGGCTCAGATCAGTGGCCGTGCGGTTCTAGGCGCGCAGTCCGGAACCGCGCGACTGCTCCGGTCGCAGGTTCGAATCCTGCCTCGGGCATGGATGTGTGTGATGTCCTTAGGTTAGTTAGGTTTAATTAGTTCTAAGTTCTAGGCGACTGATGACCTCAGAAGTTAATTCACATTTTTTTTGAGCCCAGCTCAAGTGATGCGTGGCGGCAATGGTTGGGCGAGCCATGTCGACGCAGACCTCACAGCTCCAACCTGACTACACTAGTGCCACATTGCAACTCCCCAACTGGCAGGTCTAGACTGCGCTCTAGACATGTTGCAACTGACTGGCAGACCCAAACTCGCAACCTCAACTCCCTTATGACAGACAACGACCGGGCAGTAATAGCAGTTGAGCAGAGATACTATGAAAGGGTATATGTGGTGTGCGTACTGTAAGACCTTCGGTACACACCATCAGATTATTTGACTTGTCGCTCTAGCGAAGTAGGCGAGTGTCAGCAATATGTCTCGTGGTCTTATCATGGCGTGTTTATCTTCTGCCGTTAGGTCAGACGATATAAATGCCACTTGCACGCTTAGAGTAGCAGATTGACGGTGATCAGCTTTAAACAGAACTTGATTAATTTTCACAAACATTTATTAAAATAATAACAAGCATAAAAATAACTGAACTTGGTTCTGGATGCTATTTACAATTGACAATCTGAAGTTCCTTTGGTCTTGGTACGTTAATCTTATTCTCACATATCTCTGATACTTGACAAAGTGTCTATACATTTATCTTCATGACTATGTACAGGAATATGATAATCTTGTTAGGCGCAGAGTGAAACTTGAGTAGAGACTAATGCAGACTAATGCAGACTGACTAATCGGAGGTCTGTACGCTCGTTATAATACCTCGCGCATTCAGTTATCACTGAGCGAGTGTGATCCGCGACGAGAAAAGGTTTTACATCAGCAGCAATCTCATTGGCTGCGTTACATATTAATACTCGGATTGGCGGAAGCAGAATTTGGTCCGTCTCTATGACAGCGACATCTCGTAGTGCAGAGACAGACGAGCGCTGCGCCTGCGCTGTTGTGCTTAGCAGGGCGCGCTATAGTGGGAAAGTTGTGTACGCGCTGACTACGCGGAACTATGTACACAACAGTATATATTGATACACGCTGCTAGCGCCGCTCATGGTCAGGCAAAGCAGCGACTAAGTGACAGAAGTAATTTACATTAATGTAGTGAGGTGGAAGTACATTAATAACAGTGTGTAAAATACATGATGGTGGGAACACGAACCACACATAGCTCATTATCGAATGCATGAAATAATAAGCTGAAGAAATTGGAAGAATTTATTCTGAAATTGAAGAAATGAGACTATGAACATCAGAAGAAATCTAAAATATGTTCATTATGTGAGTGCCACTTCACAAAAAATAATAAAAAAGTTTGTTGTCATGATCATTTAACAGGAAATTATATAAATCTGTTATGCAATAATAGTAATCTAAAACTAAAAAATTCGAGTTTTGTACCAAATTATTTATATAATTTATATGGATACAATTCTCATTTGTTTCTAAAAGAACATAGATTTTATACACAAGAATTAAGAAAGATGTATAGTCTCGGCAAGATGACAGAGCTGGTCATAAGTTGTGCTCCAAAAATGAACCGCATAGAGATGGAAGTGATGACACTTTCTGCAGGACCTGAGCATCATTTTGCAGGACAATGCTCAAGCACGTACTGTGCAAGTTGTTACTGATTTACTTGACTCATGGGGGTGCTAAGTGCTATACCACCTACTGCACTCCTGTGACTTAACCCCTTGTAAGTTCAACTCGATTTCTAAACTGAAGGAAACAATTCACAGCATTTTTTCAGAACTGCTACAAATTCGTCAGGCTATAGACAACACAAATGGCACTACTAAGAGTATCCTACAACTTCCACATTGCTGGCAATGGGTTATACACAATGCTGGTGACTACTTTGAAGGTCAATAAAACTTTGAAACACATAGCTATTTTGTACGAGCTGTAAATAAATAGTTGCCACTATTAAATTTCCATCCCTCGTATCCACAACAACAGACTGAATATTCTTATGAAGATGTTAAATCGACGATTAATTACATTCATACAAATGACTATCCATCAGATAAAATGTACCATATTCCATAAGTAAGCGAGAGAGTCTTAGGAAAAATAATGGAAGAATTATGTGGTTTGAGTGCAAAAATATATGCTGATAAAGTTGGTGACAAGGAGGAGAAAAAGTCTAAAGGAGTGAATAAATGTGTTGTTAAAAATAGAATAACTTTAGAAGACTATAGAGATTGCTTTTTCAACAACAGAGAGCAGTACAGCATGGTAAATATTATTTAAAGTGAAAAACATGGAATTTACACAGTCTAGGTAAGCAACAGAAGATTAAGTCCTCTTGATGGTGAAAGATATGTTATGGAAAAAGATAAATACATTGTGGGCATTATTCAGCAATATGGTCTTCATATTCATAATCTTCTTTTAAAAGTAAAGACTTTAACTCAGGTTTATTATCTGTCGCTTCTACTATCTATTCAAAAGTACAAATCCTTAAATGTTTTTCGTCGGTTTTCTTTTATATAGAGTAAAAATTAAATATCATGAAAAAATTATTCTAGATAACTGGGGCTCTACTCAAGAAGCTTCGAGTTTGTTAAAAAAATTAGTGGGTAGCAAGCAAATGAAACATATTATATAGTATGTGAGTATTTGAAAGCTTGATATGGAGAGAAAATTTGTTTGGAGGTCAATAGTAAATTTAAAATTATTTTGCCTGATATTATAAATTAATTACTGCTTGGTATTTTCAATATTTTGAAGATAGAGTTTTAACCTGAGGTACAAAAGAATGAAGAAATTTAAAAATAATAATGAATTTCATGATATGGAACTTATAGTTTAAAAATTTTATTTTTCCTATTAATATTTATATCCTTTAAATGAACAACAACCTTCAGTTACAGGAATGTAGGCAGTGTATGGATTTAAAAAATTTGGACACTTTCAGAAAGATAAGTATCGAAAAGATCGTATTGTAATATATGCAAAGAATGTAAAAGTATTACCGTAAGAGATACAAGGATAAAAATTAATCACATGTGAATGTGGTAGAAGTGTAATCAAGTTTACACTCAAACAACATGAAAAATCATTAATTCGTAAGAGTCTTGTGTCGACTAAAAATGCTGAATAATTCAATGAAATAAAATTCATTGAAATCACCTCTGGTTTACCTCCGTTTCCCTTTTTCCTTAAACTCGATTTTCTTGCTAATAGGCGAGCATAAGAATGAAAAAAAGTATAGCTAATTTTATATATGTATAGTAGAATTTTACTGTAGGTTATGGGTAATTTTTCGCAAGTGAAAAAAAGCAAATAAACTCCAATAATTTGTAGGCTTATTTTACGACTTGAGAAAAGTGAGCCAGAACCTACAGGAGATCTCTGCAGAGGACGGGTTTAAGCGTCAGGCGTGGACGGAGCCTGGCGTGGGCAACGGCCGCTTCGTTAGCGAGGGCGGGGCGGCACGGGCGGCGATGCCGGGTCACGCCTTAGGCGGCGCCGGGCCGGCCTCAGCTCGTTATACCGACGCGATAACATCGCCAGCGTTTCCCCGAAATCGCCACGCGCATAATGCTGCGGTCCCTCTTCATTAACGAACAGCCTTTCTATCTCGCTTTGGGAGTGCATGACTTCGCACACTGTCATCTTGAGGACAGCCAGGCAACTGCGAGCACAGGTGTCCCCGAAGGTAACGGTTCTTAACACAAACGATAAATAAAAGACACCGAATCAAGTCATCAAATACAGTACATTGCATTACATTAATACATGGTCCAGTCACATTAGTGTGACCACCGCCAATGTTCTATGTCAACATGCATTAACGACTGATAGGTAGCAGCACCAGCGGTAGAGGTCGTATAAAGTAAAGATGTGCAAAGTCGTTCATCCTTGGGAACTAGTTCACTGGCGATCGCTCTTTTTTGGGAGCCGTTCATTTTTACTCGTTCACCGTTCATTGTCCTTGTTATATGGTTCTTATGAAAAATTGAAAGCCGGCGATTCCAGGCGCTACAGTCTGGAACCGCGCGACCGCTACGGCACGCATGGATGTGTGTGATGTCCTTAGGTTAGTTAGCTTGAGGCAGTTCAAAGTTCTAGGGGACTGATGACCTCAGATGTGAAGTCCCCCTAGATGTCTGCGCGGATGAGGATAGCCGCGTATACGAGGCCTGTTCAGAAAGTAAGCTCAGATTGATTGCCAAATTGAAACCACAGTGAACATCAGAAATGTTTTACTTGTAACAATTAGCTACACCTTTCAGCTACTTCTCTACGTAGTCGCCGTTCTGACTTAGACTTTTGCCATAGCGTTGTACCAACTTTTCAATAGCCTCATCATAGAAGGCAGCCGCCAGTGCTTTCCGCCAATTCTCCACGCTGGCCTACACCTCGTTGTCTGTGTCAAAATGTTGTCTTCAAATACAGCGGTTCATGTGACCAGAGATGAAACTCAGGGGGAGACAATTGCGGACTGTATTGTGGGTAATCTCACATTTCCATTTGAAAACGATGCAGGAGCATCTTCATTGCCCCTGCAGAATGCGGCTGAGAATTGTCTTGAAGAAGAAACAGCACGACAGTTATGTAATGTTAGCTGCATAGCTTCAGGCGTAATTTCTCACCAGGCCCTCGTACTTGGCGGCAGACACTATTTTCTAGACATCTTTACGCACTCACTGCGAGCTCAGAAATGAGAAGAGCGACGTGATGCTAACTGGGGTTATACTAGAGACACTACCCAACACATCTGTGCAAAGCTTTATCGGATTTTCATAGTCGTTTCCATTTCGCGACCGATCGGAGCTTACTTTCTGAACGCCCCTCGTATATCCGCGGATATCCGCGGTATTTCTTACTTGGCGGCAGTGTGCCATTTGCAGGGGGGGATGGGGGGGGATTTCCCCCCCCCCCCCCTCTGCGTCAGACCATCCCCTCCTCTGGTTTTAGTTTATGCATCCCAACCTGGGATGTTTATTTCCCACGCACTGGAGTAAAACTTGACATATAATTTAAATTTGTGGAGCCGAACACTGAAAGTTTACTATTAATATGTTTGCTTATTAATTTAAAAAAAGTGTTATGTAGTAGTTAAGCATTTCAAAACATTTAGAACTAAACGACAAGACGACGCACGCCACATTTCCGTAGCATGCCACAATTTTGCAAGACGTCGCCCCAGCGTAAACGAGGCTTTAGAGCCAGGTCTATATCGTATGGTGGACGTGATGTGTTGCGTACGAAACTAAAACCTGCAATCAGATCCAAACGTCGTGGAAAACTGTGAAGAGGTGTCATCCTGCAGCAAGATAACACTCGCCCACTTTCTGCCAAACGGACAGCCGACGCAATAAAGGAGTTCAGATTCGAGGTGCTGCATCATCCACCATACAGTCCAGACCTGGCTCCAAGCGATTTTCCCATGTTTCGACCCTTAACGGAAGCACTACAGGGAAGAAGATTTGAAAGTGATGAAGACGTCATTGCTGCGGTGCAAAAATTGGTTACAGATGCAACCGATAAACGTATTATCTGATGAAATAAAAAACTAGTAAAACGTCGGTAAAACTGCATTGAAGTCCAGGGAGGTTACGTAGCAAAATAACGCATGTTTCAGTTTTCTATCATCAGAATAAATACAGCTTTCACAAATGTGCCTTTACTTTTTTAATTCCCCTCGTATACCTGTATGTAGATGATTTTGTAAATAAGCTTTACCTATAACGTACTTTTAAACATACAACAAGGGATGGCTTTTCTGATAGTGCATACGCGTGAATACTGAGTTTCGGCCTTAACATCTATTTATAAATAACTGTTTAACCATGGGTAACGCCACGGTCCAAGCTAGTAACATATATAATTATACTAACTCCCTAAGACATCCCCCCCCCCCCCCCCCCACTGGTAAAACCACAAATTGCACACTGCTTGGCGGATAAACTCGCGACCGGCGCGGATATCCGCAGGTCATCTGCGGATAATGAGCAAGGCATCTGCCCAGTACGTATGTTGCAATGTTAGTTGAAAACTTCAAGTCTGTTGACATTCTTGGGATCTTGCAGGGCCCGGGTAGAGCGGATGTCTGTTGTCCTCAGCCTCTGGCTGCGACCGACGTAGCTGTACCCAAGAGACCTGCGCTTAATCCGTTTCCGCGACCGTGTCTTTTGTGTAGCCTGTGAAGTGCTCTCTGGGTGGCAAACCTGCCCACTGTCTACCAGACAGGTGCCCATTGCAATTTTCCGCTGCCTTCAGTTAGCGCTCTGTAGTGACCGAGTGACAATGTGCATCATAGCAAATATCAGTGACAGTTCTTTCTTCAAATGAACACCATATCTATGGATACAATTTCGTGTAAGGTAAAAAAGGTGATTTTACATTAGTGAAGGAAAACAAATTGAAATCGCCAATTTGGAAAAAAATTCGGATACGTATTTGATGGCAACGAAAAGATAAAAGATACAGTGGCTTGTTTTGCGTGTAAAAAAGTATATTCCTACACTGGACACAAAAGTGGAACTTCAAATTTGCTAAAACATTCGTGTGAGGCTGGACAAAGTAGCATAATTACTTATTTAAATACCAAGAGAGACGAAGTTCCTGAAGTTCCTCCAAATTTGAAGACAGCCGCGACAGAAAAACTTATCAATCTCGTCAGCAAAGACATTTTACTATTCGAAGTTGCGTGTGGATCTGGGTTTCTCGAGACGGCACAGTTTCTTATTGATGTGGGGGCCAAGTACGGTGCAGTGAGTGCTAAGGAACTGCTACCTCATCCAATCACCATATCCAGAAATTTGAAGGAAACGGCCGATCGTCTGCGTGAAACTGTCTCCGCAGAAGTGAAGAATATATTCAGAGATATAGGTGGAGCACTAACTGTCGATTTATGGACTGATTCGTACCGTAAAATAAACCATATGGGAGTGACTGCACATTATGTTAATTATGAAGAAGTGAAACTTGAGGATCGAGTGTTGTGCACCAGAAATTTTGAGACTGAGAATAAAAAAACAGGTGAAAACATTAAACTTGAATTAATTAAGATACTGCGGTCGTTCGATTTATTGAGTGGTGTGAATAACATCGTGTTCGTTGCGGACAGAGGTCCAAATATTGTGGCAGCACTTCGCCAATAGAAGAGGCTCTCGCGCTCAGAACACATTCTTAATACTGTGCTGGAGCACACGACTCGAGGAGACGCGAATGATGAGAAGAGTGATGTGCAGCGACTAATAAATTCCTGTCGAGCTATCACAACTTTCTTTAAAAGATCTGGTCTTCAGAATCGCCTTCAGAAGTCATTGAAATGAGATATAGACACACGATGGAAGAATAAATTGGATATGTTTGAGTCTATTAATTCACAATGGCTTGCCTATACTCTTCCAGAAAAATACATGGAAATGTGAAGCAGCCTGTTACAAGTTAATTACGACTTATTCACACACAGCTGATCGTCCTAGACTGAAAAGCCATGAACAGTCACGAGAAAGCGATTGACGCGGCGCCCTACTGCAGACTGTTAACGAAGGTCCGAGTATTCAGTTTCGGTCCCCAGATATGTGAGTGGCTCCAGTTTTTTGTCATCAGAGATAATGGTATCGTTAGGAATTTTCCAGGGAAATCTCATAAGACTGTTTTTATTCTCTGTACATATAAATGATTTGACGAGTAGGGTGAGCAGCAATTGACGGCTGTGTGCTGATGACGGTACGATTGTAACGCCGGAAATGCATATCCTCCTATTTCCATCTATTGCACTGCAAATTTTTTTCCTTATTTTGTTACCTGAAGATTTCTGTCTCTTTGTATATTGTAATTGTTTTACTATTTGTATATATATATGCATTTACTTCGATGTATAATTGGTTTGTTTTGTATTTATACGCTGGGTCTGGCCTAGGGAAAACTATGCTATCGAACGATCACATCGATAGGTCGTGTGGAGAACCAAAGTGTTTAGGATCTTTGGTAGTGTTAACTCTGCCTCGTTGAGCGCGGGCAGAGCAGAGGGAGTCTGGCTGCAGTAGGGCAGTAGAGCAGGTGTGTTGTGTGACGCTCCCGCGAGTTGCCGCGCTTTCGGGGTTTGGCAGCATGTAATTGTGCTCGACTTGCTATGTTAGTTTCTGACATGGTGTCGCGGACGGGAAGCATTAGCTGGCGCACATCAAGAGCCCGTTTCGCCTGGTGACCGTGTCGAGAAGGAGGCGCGCCAACATCCAGCTTTTGCAACAGCGACGGCCGACAATGAGTGACTGTCGCCACCTCCTCGACCGACGGCTTCAAACCTTCAATCAACCAACAAGGAACACTGGAAGCACGTAAAGTTTTAGAACTGTATGGCAGACCTCAGCTTTTAAAACTGTTGCATCACAAAAATACAGCAACTTAGCATGAACCTTTGTTGCTCATTGTCCCAATTGCATTACCAAGCAGGGTCCCTTCCTTTTCCGGAATGAACCCGAGTGTCGTTGAAATTCAAACTCCAGCATTAAAGTAATATCATTCCATTTCACTGCTTTAATTTCAAAGTTCAGTTAAAATATTCATAGCTGGCTACAATATTTAGATTACACAAGCACAAATTAAGAGTGCGAGTTTTGTTACCACATTTTAGCTTACCTGTGACTGCAGCTCAGCTTGGTACGTACTAAATTTTACTATTGTTAATTGTTCAGAATCATTTAATTCAAGTTCAAAGTTAAATCTCTTATTTCTAAATTGCGTAAATTCAAGTAGCTTTTGAGATGATTGTTGAGGTAGCCCAAGACTAACCTTATTTTACTGAATTTCGTAGTGCTTCAGAAACAAATCTCACTATTAATTTCAGTCACTAAATTAACTTTCAATTTTCCGGTTTTATTAATTCTTTTGCTAAATTAAGTCAGAGTGTAGCGAAATTTATTACTTCTGACAAACTCTCAGTTTTCACACAACATGTGTCAACCTTCAGTTGCCACGCTTTTAGTGCTAATTATATGTGCAATAACCTTTCTTTTTCAGTTATTATAGTAGTTGTCCATAGGACTGGCGACCGTAATTTTCCCCAAATCTCAAATATCTAATTACCGCTAGTTAATTGTTAACACAACGGCCGCACATTTACTTTCTTTATTAACTTCACCCCTTTTCAAAATTAATTTCCACCAGTTTCATTTGCATTTTTTCCTTTCATTTAGATGTAATCCTTTCCTCCCTCTTTACCGACAGATTAACTTCGGTGACGATTGCTTTTCCCAAATTTCCATTAGATACACGCGGTTTAATTTTTCACTGTCATTAAGGTCGATAAGTGAGGGGGAGGTTACACGATGTTCGGGAATGAGTCGTCGTTGAGTGATAAAAATCTTCAAATGTGTGTGAAATCTTATGAGACTTTACTGCTAAGGTCATCAGTCCCTAAGCTTACACACTACTTAACCTAAATTGTCCTAAGGACAAACACACACACCCATGGCCGAGGGAGGACTCGAACCTCCGCCGGGACCAGCCGCACAGTGCACGACTGCAGCGCCTGAGACCGCTCGGCTAATGCAGCGCGGCCGTCGTTGAGTGACTGTAGGAATGCACAAGATGACTTGGGCAGAATTTGCAGTTGGTTTGCTTGCTCGAAATGTATCAAAATGCCGATGTATAGGAAAAACAATCCTGTAACGTCCGAATAGAGCATTAGTGCGGTGCAGATTGACACTGTCACATCGAGTTAATGTCTGGGCGTAACGTTGCAAACCGATATGAGCACGAGAAGTTGGTAGTAGGGAAGACGAACACTCGACTTTGTTTTATTGCGAGAATTTTGGGAAAGTGTAGCTCATTGGTAAAGGCACGGCGTGTAGAACGCTAGTTCGAACCATTCTTAAGTACTGTTCGAGTGTTTGTGATACCAACGAGGTCGGATTAAAGAAAGACTATTAAGCTATTCAGAAATTTATTAGAGGTAAGTTCGATCAGCACGTTAGTACTACGGTGATGCTTCGTGGACTCAACTGAGAGTTCCTGGAGGAAAGACGACACTCTCTTCGCAAGGCACTATTGCGGAAATTTGTAGAACCGGACTTTGAGGCCGATTGTACGAGGTGCATTCAAGTTCTAAGGCCTCCGATTTTTTTTCTCCGGACTGGAAAGAGATAGAAACATGCGCATTGTTTTAAAATGAGGCCGTGTTCATTGTCAATACGTCCCAGAGATGGCAGCACCGTATGGCAGATAGAATTTTACCGCCAGCGGCGAGAATGAGAACTGTTTTAAATACTTAAAATTGCGACGTTTTCCTTACTTGAACAGCATGCAATCATTCGTTTTCTGAATTTGCGTGGTGTGAAACCAATTGAAATTCATCGACAGTTGAAGGAGACACGTGGTGATGGAGTTATGGATGTGTCGAAAGTGCGTTCATGGGTGCGACAGTTTAATGAAGGCAGAACATCGTGTGACAACAAACCGAAACAACCTCGGGCTCGCACAAGCCAGTCTGACGACATGATCGAGAAAGTGGAGAGAATTGTTTTGGGGGATCGCCGAATGACTGTTGAACAGATGGCCTCCAGAGCTGGCATTTCTGTGGGTTCTGTGCACACAATCCTGCATGACGACCTGAAAATGCGAAAAGTGTCATCCAGGTGGGTGCCACGAATGCTGACGGACGACCACATGGCTGCCCGTGTGGCATGTTGCCAAGCAATGTTGACGCGCAACGACAGCATGAATGGGACTTTCTTTTCGTCGGTTGTGACAATGGATGAGAAGTGGATGCCATTTTTCAATCCAGAAACAAAGCGCCAGTCAGCTCAATGGAAGCACACAGATTCACCGCCACCAACAAATTTCGGGTAACCGCCAGTGCTGAAAAAATGATGGTGTCCATGTTCTGGGACAGTGAGGGCGTAACCCTTACCCATTGCGTTCCAAAGGGCACTACGGTAACAGGTGCATCCTACGAAAATGTTTTGAAGAACAAATTCCCTCCTGCACTGCAACAAAAACGTCCGGGAAGGGCTGCGCGTGTGCTGTTTCACCAAGACAACGCAGCCGCACATCGAGCTAACGTTACGCAACAGTTTCTTCGTGATAACAACTTTGAAGTGATTCCTCATGCTCCCTACTCAGCTGACCTGGCTCCTAGTGACTTTTGGCTTTTTCCAACAATGAAAGACACTCTCCGTGGCCGCACATTCACCAGCCGAGCTGCTATTGCCTCAGCGATTTTCCAGTGGTCAAAACAGACTCCTAAAGAAGCCTTCGGCGCTGCCATGGAATCATGGCGTCAGCGTTGTGAAAAATGTGTACGTCTGCAGGGCGATTACGTCGAGAAGTAACGCCAGTTTCATCGATTTCGGGTAAGTAGTTAATTAGAAAAAAAATCGGAGGCCTTAGAACTTGAATGCACCTCGTAGAACTACAGCCGCCAACGTACATTTCGCATAAGAACCACGAAGATGAGATACGAGAAATTACGGCCCGTGTGGAGTCTTTTAGGTAGTCGTTTTTGCTTCGCTCAGTTTGGTAATGGAACAGGAAAGGAAATGACTGTTATTGGTACGTGGTACATTCCGCCATACCCCGTACATTGGCTTGCGAAGTATTTATGTAGATGTAGAGATTGAATTGAATAGAATGAAGACCAGGCAGGGAAGGACAAAGTGCCATTACTAAGCCATGGCTACCCTCATAGCACCCGCCGACTGAGATGCACACCGTTGCATTTCTATGAATTCACGGCCGAAATAATCGCGGCTGCATTACAGTTAACACGGAACAGGAGTACCCTGAGTTGTGATGTTCATGTCTAACAACAGTAAGCATGAACAAGAACATATAAATATCCACCAGACCTGCACTACTGAAGACACGAATCAAACTCTTACCAAGAACTGCAAACGACTATGGTCAACCTAAGCAGGTTGAAAGTGAGGACTTTTTCCGTATAGTAAGGCCTGGTTTCACGGTTTATAGGTTGGGGTTCTGGGAGTGCATACAGTATTACTACAACTGGAGGTTAGAATCTTTAATCATTTCTGATAATTTCTTGAGACTAACGTGCAGTTTCCAGAGTACCAGTTTTTACACTACTGGCCATTAAAATTGATACACCAAGAAGAAATGCAGATGATAAACGGGTATTCATTGGACAAATATTTTATACTAGAACTGACATGTGATTACATTTTCAAGCAATTTGGGTGCATAGATCCTGAGAAATCAGTGCCCAGAACAACCACCTCTGGCCATTATAACGGCCTTAATACGCCTAGGCATTGAGTCAAACAGAGCTTGCATGGCGTTTACAGGTACAGCTGTCCATGTAGCTTCAAAACGATAGCACAGTTCATCAACAGTAGCGACTGGCGTATTGTGACGAGCCAGTTGCTCGGCCACCATTGACCAGACGTTTTCAATTGGAGAGAGATCTGGAGAATGTGCTGACCAGGGCAGCAGTCGAACACTTTCTGTATCCAGAATGGACCGTACAGGACCTGCAACATACGGTCGTACGTTATCTTACTGAAATGTAGGGTTTCGCAGGGATCGAATGAAGGGTAGAGCCACGGGTCGTAACATATCTGAAATGTAACATCCACTGTTCAGAGTGCCGTCAATGCGAACAAGAGGTGACCGAGATGTAAGCAATGGCACCCCATACGATCACGCCGGGTGATACGCCAGTATGTCGATGACGAATACACGCTTCCAGTGTGCGTTCACCGCGATGTCGCCAAACACCGATGCGACCATCATGATGCTGTTAACAGAACATGGATTCATCCGAAAAAATGACGTTTTGCCATTCGTGCACCTAGGTTCGTCGCTGAGTACACCAACGCAGGCGCTCCTGTCTGTGATGCAGCGTCAGGGGTAACCGCAGCCATGGTCTCCGAGCTGATAGTCCATGCTGCTGCAAACGTCATCGAACTGTTCGTGCAGATGGTTGTTGTCTTGCAAACGTACCCATCTGTTGACTCAGGGATCGAGACGTGGCTGCACGATCCGTTACAGCTATGCGGATAACATGCCTGTCATCTCGACTGCTAGTGATACGAGGCCGTTGGGATCCAGCACGGCGTTCCGTTTTACCCTCCTGAGCCCACCGATTCCATATTCTGCTAACAGTCATTGGATCTCGACCAACGCGAGCAGCAATGTCGCGATACGATAAACTGCACTTGCGACAGGCTACAATCCGACCTGTATCAAAGTCGGAAACGTGACGGTACGCATTTCTCCTCCTTACACGAGGAATGACAACAACGTTTCACCAGGCAACGCCGGTCAACTACTGTTTATGTATGAGAAATCAGTTGGAAACTTTCCTCATGTCAGCACGTTGTAGGTGTCGTCACTGGCGCCAACCTAGTGTGAATGCTCTGAAAAGCTAATCATTTGCATATCACAGCATCTTCTTCCTGTCGGTTAAATTTCGCGTCTGTAGCACGTCATCTTCGTGGTGTAGCAATTTTAATGGCCAATAGTGTACATAATTCTTCGAAGTGTAAGAAGTTTTCTGCATCTCCAATATGAAATACTACTGCGATTTAATTCGACAATCTAAAAGTGTGTTTTAATATTTTAAATAAAACAATGTCATAGTGAATCACTTATAAGCGTCATTTCGGAGTGTTAAGTATAATTACCATGGTACCTAAGGATTTTGTACTAAAGCTCTGTTCAAAAAATTCTATCTGAGGAACAAGATTTTTGTTTTGTTTGAAATCCGTAGCACGAAAACATGAATGTACGCATATACTGCTATTTTAGGCATAGTCTGAGGGCAACGAACGCTTTCTGCCTGTTTTATAGATTAAAAAACGTGGGTTAATATTGTAACAATTTGTCTTTTTCATGTTCAACACCACCATATCCTTTTCTTGCTGCAGATGTAAAATATGCACAGAGATTATTTTGTGTTTCCAACAGTGCGACGTTCTCTCAGCTCTTGAGGAGCAGGGAGGGGGTAAAGGCCGACCTAGAGACGCGTGCGGGGAGACGGACCACCTAAATCCATCCATCAGCCGGTTGTGCCCGCATATCTCCGATGTCCGCATATCTCCGGACACCCGTACTACGGAGATAGATTGTGAGACGCGCAAAGATGTGTTTTATCCCAACACTTCGATAAATTAGAGGGTGGTGATATGCTACAAACACATTGCCTTCTTCCACATTCAGTGCTGACCAGTGTGGTCTAAATATGGTAAATCAAACAATTTGTATTGATTGTGAACACTACTGGAACTAAAATATTGGACACACCGTATGCTTTATCTAATGAATGAGTTAGGTGTTTGTACGAGGGCGATGTCCAAGATAATTTGTTAGTTTTCATCTGGAATTCTATTTGTTCTAATTTGTAATGGGAAATTACGGCCTCCTAAGAGGAGGGAAGGGTTGGGCCTAAGGAATTTCAAATGCTTCATTTATTGGTTTAATACATAAATATAATTTATGAACCAATCTTCGTTACAAATTACATAAACTTTTTCATAAAATTTGATATAAGGTAAGAAATACATTGTAAGAAACAGAGCAATTACCCCAAGTAACAAGTTACTTTTAAAACAAATTATAAGCATTTATAACACAAATGATTAACAATTTTAACAGGAGCAATAATTTACAACTGATGGATTGCCAATATGCAAATGCCTCTGGATAACGTGAATACACAATACCCAATAATGCACAGCACAACTTTCAAAAATTACTTTCAAATAGTAACAGACATGAGCCATCCTTTAACAAAGCCTTTAAATAGAAGCTTTCGGTTTGATTTAAATAAATAATAACTTATACTACAGTTTTAAATCAACAAAGAATTAAAGTTAAATTCCCCTACCTTAGAAAAAATACTCAAATATACCTTCAAATAAATAATTTACTAGAAATGAACTTAGACCTGACAGAATGACAAGAAGAATGGCTGAGGATACTCTTAAACAGGTTAATCGTCAGAGACCTCGGTGAGCCCTGAAAGCTGACACTCGTGGAGTGCCTAGAAAACCGATGTGTCCAAAACTTGATAACTTGTCCACAATACAGGGTGTTTCAAAAAGGATTTAACAACTTTGAAAATTCATATAAATTAATTCATAGTACCTACAGAGGTGACTGTAGTGCCAATTTGTAGAGAAATACATCACGTTTTGTCTCGCGTAGTTCGCTAATGCCGAATCGCACCGTAGGAGCGCTAGCGGCAGTTACGTTGAAGATGTCTGTCGTCACTGAACCCGAGCATGCTAGCTGTGTGTTTTGGTCTGAAGAATCGAAGTCGGCGACTACTGTTCAGCGTAATTTGCGTTCCAAGTACGCTGAAGATCCTCCTAGAAGGCCTACAGTTTAGGAGTGGCATAAATGTTTCGTAGAAACAGGGCGTTTGGTAAGACATGGGAAATCATCAGGTTGTCCAAGCACATCTGACGATGTCGTTGAGCGAGTGAGACAACGTTTTGTCAACAGTCCTACAAAATCGACCCAGCTTGCATCTCACGGACTGCAAATCGTACACACGACTGTTTGGTGTGTGTTGAGAAACCGTTTGCATTTGAAACCGTACAGATTGACGATCTTACAAGCAATAAGAGATACTGATAAAATTGCTCCCAAGAACTTCTGTGCAGATGTTTTAAATCGATTACATAAGGATGAACATTTCTCGGACAAAATCATCTTTTCTGACGAGTCGACTTTTCACTTAAGTGGCAAGATTAATGCACATAACTGTAGGATTTGGGGCAGTGAAAATCCACATCAAACATTGAAACATGTTCGTGATAGCCTTAAACTGAACGTTTTTTGTGCATTGAATAAGAACAAAGTGTACGGCCCCTTGTTTTCCGTGAGAGAACCATCAATGGGATAGGGTACCTGGATATGTTACAACAGTTTTTGATACTGCAGATGGATGAGTATGACCAAGAACAAAATGTTTACTTCTTGCAAGATGGTACACCACCACACTACTTGGCTGACGTCCGGTATTTTCTCAGTGACCGCTATCCAGGTCAATTGATTGGCCGTGATGCGTCAATTGGATGGCCTCCACTTTCCCCAGACCTGACACCACTCGATTTTTTAAAATGGGGATTCATCAAGGATATCGTGTTTGTAACTCTTGTTCCGGCTTCTCTACGTGAACTTAGAGTTCAAATGGTTCAAATGGCTCTGAGCACTATGGGACTTTACATCTGAGGTCATCAGTCCCCTAGACTTAGAACTACTTAAAACTAACTAACCTAAGGACATCACACACAGCCATGCCGGAGGCAGGATTCGAACCTGCGACCGTAGCAGCAGCGCGGTTCCAGACTGAAGCGCCTAGAACCGCTCGGTCACGGCGGCCGGCTGAACTTAGAGTAAGAATTTTCACCGCCACTGAGCAAGTTATACCCGCAATGCTACAGCGAGTTTGGGAAGAAATTGACTTCCGGTGGGATGTGTGCAGCATAACTAACGGAAGCCACATACAATGTCTTTAGATTAAGATAAAAAAAATAAAAGAACTTGATGTGTTTACCTACAAAATGACACGAAACCCAGTTCTGTATCTTCTTTCAATGAATTAATATCAATTTTTAAAGTTGTAAAGTCCTTACTGAAACACCCTGTATGGGGGAGTGGAATGGTGGCTGGCGCACTGTCTTGGCCAACGTGCAATGCCACGAACGTGTGGCGGCGAGAGAGCAGACGACGCGTCCGTGCTTTGAGCAACAGGACAGCACGCTAACGGGACCAGCTTAGCCGATAGCTTCAGGTTGAACGGGCCTCTTCCAAACGAACCCCGTCACAGATGATCCCCTTAGAGAAATCTCAATGACACCTTCCTGCAATACAGCATAGTTACCTTAATGTATGGTCCACTATAAGCACACTACCGAGTGAACCCATCCCAAATATATATTCTAACATCAGGCACTCCAAGAGATCGAGATTGGTCTCCTTTAAATACAAAGTAATAATCTAATGGCCTTGGAGACTTAAAATAAAATTACTACAAAAACAATGAGTTTTTTCTCACAACGTATTTGGTGGAGGCGTATGAACGCTTCTACAATCAGTTCAGCACCTGATAATTAAGTCAACTGTGTAGAGAAACCTTGGGACACAGGTCTACAGTATATACTGAAACAGACTGGTTACTACGTGAACCACATATCATTCAGCCACTGCAGAAAAATGGTTCAAATGGCTCTGAGCACTATGGGACTTAACTTCTGAGGTTATCAGTCCCCTAGAACTTAGAACTACTTAAACCTAACTAACCTAAGGACATCACACACATCCATGCCCGAGGCAGGATTCGAACCTGCGACCGTAGCGGTCGCGCGTTTCCAGACTGTAGCGCCTAGAACCGCTTGGCCACAGCGGCCGGCTCACTGCAGAAAAAACACAACCTAGAATAGTTTTAATTTTAAGGCTGAAATTTAAGAGAAATAGTATATCGTAATTAATCACCCACTGAACATGCATTAATGAATAAGACTACGTTCGTCGGGTTACATAATTTAGTGGCGACATGGCAAATCAAAGCCAACCCATATATGAAAATTCATCCCACTAAAATAATTGGGCACAGGCCAAAATGTATGTATTAATTCGCGAAACGTGGCTCAGACAGGCACGAGAATTGCAATTTGAAATTCCTTTAAACACCAAACTGCGTTACGAAAATGGCCTGAGGGGAAAAAGATTAAGAATAAAATAAGAGGCACTGCTGCTTAGGTTAGGGCCCTCCTCCTTTCAAGATCATTTGACATCAATTATAGGCCAGTAAAATAATCCAATAAAATAATATAAATTCATACCCATGACATATCAGGGCAATACCTCCGGTATACAACTTTAAAGTTTCACAGCAACAAAATTCAACGGACCTTAATATCAACTCGCTCTCTTATGTACGGGAAAGCCACTGCAATCTATCACCATGGAGACGAGAAAAGCCACGAATCGAACACATTAGAAAAACAAGCCTCTGAAAGCCAGGCACCTCCCTCGTAACCAACTCCACGCTCCTCGAAGATGCTGATCGATGAATACCAGGTTCCTTCAGGCCGCGATGTTGCGAGCTTTTCTCCCCCACTGCACCGACAGACCGGACACTCCCAGGAAACTTGTTTTTGATTCCGCTTTACAGTTCATATTCCTCGACCAAAGACAACCAAACCCAGTTTCGCCACGGACACACCAAAGGGACCACACTCGTTTCAAAGCCCTGTGGTCAAATATGAGAGGCGACTACCGAAGTTTTTTTTGTCAAGTTTTTCTTTTGTGTTAACTGCTGCTTTTAGAATTCTGTTCAACTTTTCGGTACCAGGTCAGGAAGTGAAAATTTCTGATGAAAAATGTACTCCCCCCTGTCACTTTATCAGAAAAAGCTGCAACCTTAACACGCATGGTATAGCCTATTACAGATCCTAAAGAAGTTATGAAACGATGATCTTGTTAAAAAAAAAGCTGTTTACCTTATTCTTCTGAGAGAGCAGTTCATCCACAAGAAATATACAATAATATGAAGATGGACACAATACTATCAAGCTTGGTTAATGTCTGTATAAAGTGTTTGGGTATAAGTTGCTGTCCATGTAAGTGATGTTTTTTTTGGAGGGGGGAGGGGGCTGGGCATTAGTGCTGGCATATTTTCACTCAGCTGTAAATGAATCATCTGGGGCAGGACACTTTAAGTAAATACAGTGTTTTGGCGTCTGTAGTAAATAGTGTCTATTCACCAGAAGTGAGTTGCAAGATTATTGTGTAAAGCAGATAACCACACATTGTACAGAATGCTTTTTAACGCTCTTGGAATTCTTTCTTCCCAGTATCTGTAGTTTTTAATTGTTTCACCTACTGACTAAAAGAAAAACAAGTTTCAGCTGAACTGTGATGTACTTAATACAGGGCAATCAAAATCATTTTCATGTCCGCTTTGCATTCTTACCCAGTGCTCTGAGAGGACTAATGGATTCTGCTGCAAAGGTATGGTATTCAGCAAACTCCCATCTAACATAAAGGAAGAAATTGGGAATTTCTACTAATTCAAAAGAAAACTATACTTAACTTTGCAAGTCTTTTTATTACTTGAAGATCTAGAGTCAATAACTGAAGTTTTGTTGGTTACTTGGTAGGTACGAATGTGTGTTGTAAAGCTATATGTTATATAGTAATGCACTGCAAGCAAGACTCAGTTTTTGAAGATATAAATAACATTTTGTTTGAAAAATTCGAGTGTAATCAAGTTTGTATTAAGCTGCCAGTGGGAGGCAAACAGCAAGTATTTAGTGTATCTGTGGATGGAGCAGCTTTTTTCGAAGTAGTAACTTTCTTTTTTACTTTAATTAACTAGCTCCTGTAGGTATGAATATAACTATGCAGTACAGAGATAGGAACATTAATGTTAATGCAGACTATCTACAATTTGCTTGTTACTGTAGATCTTGACTCATTCCATATCCCTGAGGGTTCTCCATCTACAGCGTAATTTTGTTACAGATTAAGTTTTGTGCTTTGTATTAGAAGTATAATTAATGACCCTCATATGCCCAGAGAAATCCTCTTTTGACCCTACACATTTCACATACGCATGAAAATCTCAATCGTGAACGAGAACTGTTTCAAAATCCTTGCAGAGGTATTTCCATGAGTTAAAAGTTACGATGGATATTGGCCCTTGGATGTAAAACTTGATAAATGACTAAGATTTTTATACGGCCTATTGTTAATATCTAGCTCCATACACCAGTATAATCAACATATTACCCTTCCTATCTTACTATAGTTTCGGTATCTGTACTGGATTAAGCAAAAGTCAGAAAATATATACGCTTATTGTGTTTAAATACCTGAAATCAAGCACATGAATGAATTTCCTTTCTTACAAAAAGTGGTTCAAATGGCTCTAAGCACTATGGGACTTAACATCTGAGGTCATCAGTCCCATAGACTTAGAACTACTTAAACCTAACTAACCTAAGGACATAACACACACCCATGCCCGAGACAGGATTCGAACCTGCGACTGCAGCAGCAGCGCGGTTCCGGACTGAAGCGCCTAGAACCGCTTGGCCACAGCGGCCGGCTCCTTTCTTACAAAAATATACTAAAACATTTCACACATTCTTATGGATTCGTTAGAAAACTAATGTTTCATGCGAAATTGTTATCTTGTCTTCCAATCCTGTGGTTGCGATGAACTACAAGAATTCTCAGTGGAAAAAAAAAAAAAAGTCACTACAGAACAGTGATTCAGTAGCCTGTTAAGAGAACGGTCGATACGATTCAGCTTGACCAGATGTAGAAGCGATAACCATTGCTTTATCAACAATTGCGGAGAAACTAGATTAAATACACTACCGCTTGTGTAACAGTAGTACTACAGTTCGTTGACCTATCAAAATCAATGCTTGATTTCAGCTATAAATGAGAAAAACTCTGTCAGCTCCACTTAAAACAGCGCCAAATGACAGGGACTCGGATTTCTGCCCCGAGTCACGGGATTTGGATGTTGGTTTCAAGCCTTAACACGGCAGAGATAGGGGTACGCGCGGTCTAAGTTTTATATGGTCCATGGTTAGCTTCACCGACGATTGTTAATGTTAAAGCCTATGTGTGGAATGGGCAGCACCGTAAATAATCTATGAGTGGATTGTCATATATGCGTCAATCATCAATCTCAAACTATTTTCTATTCTCCACGGTAATTTTCAATCAACACAATTAGAAAAACCTTCCGTTTGATATTGCAAGTAATCACCAAATGCGTAACAGTTTTTAGCAGTAGATATCAAACACTGTACTGATCATAATCTCGTTTCACGTTATAATCCAATCCACGAACAATGACGGTTGACACAGGTCGAGAGAAGGACGGGCATCGCATTGTCCCGGTTCCAAGCGACGGTTGCTATACACTTGCAACAAATGGAATAAAAATTCACTAAGTAACTCGCTACGATCGTGTATAATGCTTTTATTGGCTACAACGTTCATAACAGAGCGCTCAGATCACTACTAAACTCTCAGTCACTTTCGGTGAATGCGTGACGTAGTTGCGCAGAACAAGCCAAAAATCGACCGCCATCGTTTGTGACTCCAACTACAGTCAATTAAAACAACAATATTAATCTGCTTTTCAAATACAATGTATTTCGTAAGTAACTGAGTTGAGGGCAGAGATCGGCAACAGCCGCGGCCGGATCTTCTGCTCAGCGCTGGTCGTCAGTTAGTGTGCGGCAGTCGTCAGTTTATACGAGGGTTGGAACTTAAATAGTGTCGACTATTTATTCACAACCGATACAAAAGAGTTACATGTTGCCACCTGTTACTGTCCTTCAAAGTAGTCACCAGCGTTGTGTAGAATCCGTTGCCAGCGATATGGAAGGCGTGGTATACCGTTAGCAGAGCCCATTCTGTTGATGGTGCGAATGGAGCGGTCTAAAGTTATGGTGATTCTCGTGTACGACTGTGATGGTGTTATCCTAACGCATTACGTTCCTCCACGGCAGTCCGTCAATGCACAGTATTACTGTTCCTTTCTGGAGCATCACCTGCGACCAGCTTTGCGAAAGAAGCGGCGACACGCTCTGCGCAACCCATCCATTATTTTGCACGACAATGCGCGGGCGCATACAGCGCAAGCTGTGGCTGCTGTGTGCGGTCGATGGGACTGGGAAGTGCTGTACCGTCCACCATACTCCCCGGACTTAAGTCCTTGTGATTTTGATTTGATTCCGAAGAGAAGGAACCACTTCGTGACATTCGATTCAGAACTGTTCCAGAGATTCGACAGGCAGTAGACCGCTCCATTCACACCATCAACAGAAGAGGCTCTGCTAACCGTATACTACGGCTTCCATATCGCTGGCAACGGGTTCTACACAACGCTGGTGAATACTTTGAAGGAAAGTAACAGGTGCAAACATGCAACTCTTGTGTATCGGTTGTGAATAAATTGTTGACACTATTTAAGTTCCAAACCTCGTATCTTCCGGCAGCGAGGAAGATGGTGTGTCGGCGCGCTGCGACACTCTTTCTCAAGACATGAAACAAACAGAAATAAACATTTATGTACAAAAGTTACAACATATTCAAATAAGAAATCAAATTTGGAATCTAATAACTTAATAGCTATTGTACCATTATGTTACCTTCCCACCTACACACACTGGGGCGGTAAGAATCTTGGTGCAACTGCCGCTAATTTCCGCTGCACCACACAATTCCCAGTTTCTGCCAGTTCAGAAGTAAGAGGACTTCTGGCTACCAACGCAATTGTGTCTCACCATTTCCAGTAAATAATAATGTTATTAACAATCATAATAACAATAATAACACTGTGTAGGGCTTACCATTATGTTACCTTCTCACATACACACACTGCGGCGGTAAGAACCCTGGTGCAATTGCCGTTAATTTCCACTGCACCACACTATTCCCAATTTCTGCTAGTTCAGAAGTAACAAGACTTCTAGCTGCCAACGCAATTGTTTCTCATCATTTCCAGTAAATAATAATGTTATTAACAATCATAGTCTGCAGCTCGTGGTCGTGCGGTAGCGTTCTCACTTCCCGCGCCCGGGTTCCCGGGTTCGATTCCCGGCGGGGTCAGGGATTTACTCTGCCTCGTGATGACTGGGTGTTGTGTGATGTCCTTAGGTTGGTTAGGTTTAAGTAGTTCTAAGTTCTAGGGGACTGATGACCATAGATGTTAAGTCCCATAGTGCTCAGAGCCATTTGAACCATTTTTGAACAATCATAATAACAATAATAACACTGTGTACCGCCTACGGCAGTGTAGTAGCCATTGTGCAGCTACTGTTCTGTTGTGCTGTCAATTAGCTCGTATCTGTTGCGAAGTGAAAAACGCAGCAATTTTTGGTGCACTGTGGGAACTTACCAACAACTAGGAGAAGCCATTTTCATGAGATCTTTAGCACATACACTGTGTATATCTCAATTTTACTGTAATAGCTACGTGACACAAAGTATGCACGTAGCGGGTGGACTACGTGAGGAAGGTGTTGTTCATACATTTGTTTCACGAACTGTAACAGAGTGTCGTGCGTTAATGCTAATTTCTGAAAAATGTAATATTTGTATCTTAGTAATCGTAATCAGTATGACAGTGTTATGATATAGTGATAGTAGTAATGAGCTCAAGATGTACAACATCGAGTAAATTGTAATAACGACGGCATCGTCATTACGTGGGCACGGTGTTGGCGTGCGAAGGAAGAGGTCCGTGCTCAAAACTTCCGCATGCTCCACATTTTTTTTTCCACAAAATTACGAACTGTCCGCCCGCCCATTGACGTGTCTGTTCGCTGTTTCAAATTTGTGTCTGTGTCATCGTGTAGTGTTCGTTTGCAACAGCGAGGTGTACGGGAGGGACCCCCAAACGTTCGTAACTCCCATTTGTTCTACACAATTACCACATGGTTCTAAAATGTTCATATGTGTGTGAAATCTTATGGGACTTAACTGCTAAGGTCATCAGTCCCTAAGCTTACACACAACTTAACCTAAAACATCCTAAGGACAAACACACACACCCATGCCCGAGGGAGGACTCGAACCCAGCCGCACAGTTACCACATGGTATGAAACTTGTGTTTCATATTGGAAGTTTCGATTCTTGAATTCCTCTGTTGTAATATAGTTCACAACTGTTTATTTGCTGTTTTAATTTCTGCGAGAGGTCTATGCGGCCTTTCCCTTCTTCCCACTATTCATCACATCTTATTGCGACAGTAATTTATTCTTACCACCTGACCCATATTCTATAACCAGTGTGTACTATGACAATTGTTAAGTCTGCAGAAGGAGAACAGACACGTCAGTGACCGGCCGCACAGTTCATAATTTCGTGAAAAAAAAAAATGGTGCACGAGGGAAATTTGAACACGGATCTCCCGCTTTGCAGTCCAACAGCGTGACGTCTCAAGCACGAGACGCCGTTGTTCTTGCAGCTCGCTCGATGTTGCACAGGCTGAGCTTCGACCGTTCAATTTCTATTCTGCTTCTTTCTTCACAGTTCAGTACTACTTCTTCCTGTTTTCATGCTTGATCTGTTCAGTCTTTGACGGGCTAACTGCGGAGGCATTTTACCACTAATCTGAGGATTGGGGGGGGGGGGGGGGCGATGGAGAGATTACGTAATGAGTATAAGTTTGAAAGTAATAGTATGCTTATGTTTGCAATTATATTCAGGTATTAGACGCATCGCTATGTCTCCCTGGCATTAACTATGTACTTGTCTGATCTCTCCTTGTCTTATTGCCCGTAGACGAGATGCGTCGGATTAGGATTACGTACACACTTATGAGTTTGAAGGCACTGCAAATATATGACATAGGTGTGAAACCAGATGACAAATACAAAAAAAAAACAAAAAAAAAACACTAGAACCGCTCGGCTACTCCGGCCGGCACAAATACTCAACATGTACATTTGTTTCACAATTTCCAAACTGGACACGAGGCCTGCCTGATGGAAGTAAGAATCACAAAAGGGTCAAAGAAAAATTACGCCTTAAAGTTATAGCTCAGGACATTTGAACACATAAACACAGACCAATACATATTACAAAGGCTGGTGCTTGTCGAAGCTCAACCCGGGAATCCAAGAGTCCAAACCATGTGCTCTACTGTAAACGAGTGTTGTTGTGGTCTTCAGTCCTGAGACTGGTTTGATGCAGCTCTCCATGCTACTCTATCCTGAGCAAGCTTCTTCATCTCCCAGTACCTACTGCAACCTACATCCTTCTGAATCTGCTTAGTGCATTGATCTCTTGGTCTCCCTCTACGATTTTTACCCTCCACGCTACCCTCCAATGCTAAATTTGTGATCCCTTGATGCCTCAAAACATGTCCTACCAACCGATCCCTTCTTCTAGTCAAGTTGTGCCACAAACGTCTCTTCTCCCCAATCCTATTCAATACCTACAGCATTCTTCTGTAGCACCACATTTCGAAAGCTTCTATTCTCTTCTTGTCCAAACTGGTTATCGTCCATGTTTCACTTCCATACATGGCTACACTCCATACAAATACTTTCAGAAACGACCTCCCGACACTTAAATCTATACTCGATGTTAACAAATTTCTCTTCTTCAGAAACGATTTCCTTGCCATTGCCAGTCTACATTTTATATCCTCTCTACTTCGACCGTCATCAGTTATTTTACTCCCTAAATAGCAAAACTCCTTTACTACTTTAAGTGTCTCATTTCCTAATCTAATCCCCTCAGCATCACCCGATTTAATTTGACTACATTCCATTATCCTCGTTTTGCTTTTGTTGATGTTCATCTTATATCCTCCTTTCAAGACACTGTCCATTCCGTTCAACTGCTCTTCCAAGTCCTTTGCTGTCTCTGACAGAATTACAATGTCATCGGCGAACCTCAAAGTTTTTACTTCTTCTCCATGAATTTTAATACCTACTCCGAATTTTTCTTTTGTTTCCTTTACTGCTTGCTCAATATACAGATTGAATAACATCGGGGAGAGGCTACAACCCTGTCTCACTCCTTTCCCAACCACTGCTTCCCTTTCATGCCCCGCGACTCTTATAACTGCCATCTGGTTTCTGTACAAATTGTAAATAGCCTTTCGCTCCCTGTATTTTACCCCTGCCACCTTCAGAATTTGAAAGAGAGTATTCCAGTTAACGTTGTCAAAAGCTTTCTCTAAGTATACAAATGCTAGAAACGTAGGTTTGCCTTTTCTTAATCTTTCTTCTAAGATAAGTCGTAAGGTTAGTATTGCCTCACGTGTTCCAACATTTCTACGGAATCCAAACTGATCTTCCCCGAGGTCCGCTTCTACCAGTTTTTCCATTCGTCTGTAAAGAATTCGCGTTAGTATTTTGCAGCTGTGACTTATTAAACTGATAGTTCGGTAATTTTCACATCTGTCAACACCTGCTTTCTTTGGGATTGGAATTATTATATTCTTCTTGAAGTCTGTGGGTATTTCGCCTGTCTCATACATCTTGCTCACCAGATGGTAGAGTTTTGTCGTGACTGGCTCTCCCAAGGCCATCAGTAGTTCTAATGGAATGTTGTCTACTCCCGGGGCCTTGTTTCGACTCAGGTCTTTCAGTGCTCTGTCAAACTCTTCACGCAGTATCTTATCTCCCATTTCATCTTCATCTACATCCTCTTCCATTTCCATAATATTGTCCTCAAGTACATCGCCCTTGTATAAACCCTCTATATACTCCTTCCACCTTTCTGCCTTCCCTTCTTTGCTTAGAACTGGGTTGCCATCTGAGCTCTTGATATTCATACAAGTGGTTCTGTTCTCTCCAAAGGTCTCTTTAATTTTCCTGTAGGCAGTATCTATCTTACCCCTAGTGAGACAAGCCTCTACATCCTTACATTTGTCCTCTAGCCATCCCTGCTTAGCCATTTTGCACTTTCTGTCGATCTCATTTTTGAGACGTTTGTATTCCCCTTTGCCTGCTTCATTTACTGCATTTTTATATTTTCTCCTTTCATCAATTAAATTCAATATTTCTTCTGTTACCCAAGGATTTCTATTAGCCATCGTCGTCTTACCTACTTGATCCTCTGCTGCCTTCACTACTTCATCCCTCAGAGCTACCCATTCTTCTTCTACTGTATTTCTTTCCCGCATTCCTGTCAATTGTTCCCTTATGCTCTCCCTGAAACTCTCTACAACCTCTGGTTCTTTCAGTTTATCCAGGTCCCATCTCCTTAAATTCCCACCTTTTTGCAGTTTCTTCAGTTTCAATCTGCAGTTCATAACCAATAGATTGTGGTCAGAATCCACATCTGCCCCTGGAAATGTCTTACAATTTAAAACCTGGTTCCTAAATCTCTGTCTCACCATTATATAATCTATCTGATACCCATTAGTATCTCCAGGATTCTTCCAGGTATACAACCTTCTTTTATGATTCTTGAACCAAGTGTTAGCTATGATTAAGTTATGCTCTGTGCAAAATTCTACAAGGCGGCTTCCTCTTTCATTTCTTCCCCCCAATCCATATTCACCTACTATGTTTCCTTCTCTCCCTTTTCCTACTGACGAATTCCAGTCACCCATGACTATTAAATTTTCGTCTCCCTTCACTACCTGAATAATTTCTTTTATCTCGTCATACATTTCATCAATTTCTTCATCATCTGCAGAGCTAGTTGGCATATAAACTTGTACTACTGTAGTAGGCATGGGCTTTGTGTCTATCTTGGCCACAATAATGCGTTCACTATGCTGTTTGTAGTAGCTAACCCGCACTCCTATTTTTTTATTCATTATTAAACCTACTCCTGCATTACCCCTATTTGATTTTGTATTTATAACCCTGTAATCACCTGACCAAAAGTCTTGTTCCTCCTGCCACCGAACTTCACTAATTCCCACTATATCTAACTTTAACCTATCCATTTCCCTTTTTAAATTTTCTAACCTACCTGCCCGATTAAGGGATCTGACATTCCACGCTCCGATCCGTAGAATGCCAGTTTTCTTTCTCCTGATAACGACGTCCTCGTGAGTAGTCCCCGCCCGGAGATCCGAATGGGGGACTATTTTACCTCCGGAATATTTTACCCAAGAGGACGCCATCATCATTTAATCATACAGTAAAGCTGCATGTCCTCGGGAAAAATTACGGCTGTAGTTTCCCCTTGCTTTCAGCCGTTCGCAGTACCAGCACAGCAAGGCCGTTTTGGTTAATGTTACAAGGCCAAATCAGTCAATCATCCAGACTGTTGCCCCTGCAACTACTGAAAAGGCTGCTGCCCCTCTTCAGGAACCACATGTTTGTCTGGCCTCTCAACAGATACCTCTCCGTTGTGGTTGCACCTACGGTACGGCCATCTGTATCGCTGAAGCACGTAAGCCTCCCCACCAACGGCAAGGTCCATGGTTCATGGGGGAAGTGTAAACGAGTACAGACAGGAAAAATATGGTCTCTAAAAAAGTGGCGTGTTGCACTTGCATAGATTCGAAATGACTCGCGGCGCCTGAATACTGAAGTCCGTTTGCCCACGGCGTTGCCATTCACATGGATTTCTCCCTCCCACCCTACGTGGACATGACCACACGTCGTTTAAAGGTTTCAAAAATCTTAGGAAATTCCCTTGCAATATAGTGGACTGAAAACTATAAAATGACAGAAATGAATCATATCTCTGTTTGGTCTTTTCGGCACTACATGCCGATACGACCCAGTTGCGGGAACGAAGTGGTCTTCTACCACGCCACGATAACGTAAGCATTAACGACCGGAAGCAACGGATCACAAATGCGAATGATTCTCGCTTCAAGAAACTTAGTGAGCTAGTGGACAAGTTGTCAAAAGCTCAGAGACAGAAATTCATCTAGTTTCAATTTGTGGAAGGATGTGAATTATTTTATTTCTTTATTTAGTTAACCTGTTCTGATTAAATCAGATAAGGGTTTCACACATATCGAACCTTCTTTTACAGCATAGTTACATAGGAAATAGTAATTTTAATACGGCAGATCGTATTAAAATGATCTGAGTGTCTATAGCGACAGTGTCAGTACGTAATACTGACTATCAGCTAGTAATGTTAATACTGGCAGTACTTCTCCTACTACTGCTGCTGCCAGTAAAAGTGATAATGACAATAATAATAAAAATGATAGTTATAGTGGCAGATATAAAAAGACTTTATAGGCGTACAAAATAGATGTGAAAGTTAAGGAGACTGCATCAGATAAGAATACTAGGAAGTGAGGACGATCTGGTTGGAAAGAGGGATGTAAAAGTGTAACGAGTGCGTACACGTCCGATGGTGATCATTATTGTTGCTTTAATAGATACGTCATTAACTGTTTTCTGTAGCTGGAGATGCCATTCACTTCTTTAATTTAATGCGGGAGGTTGATCCAGAATCGTATTCCTGCTAATAAGAAGGACTTCGAGAAAATGGTTTAACGATGAAGTGCGACAGAAAGGATTTTGCTCTAAGAGGAACTGGTGTTTCTGCTACGTTAAGAGCGTTAAGGTGCGGAGAAATACGGGAGAAAGTGTACTTTGATAAGACAGTAGAGAAGACAGAGAATATGGAAATCACCGCGCTTGCCTGCATGCAGCCAAGATAGAGGCGCACGCGATGGTGAAATGTGATCGAGTCGAACATCACAGATATAACGAACTCAAGCGTTCATAATCAGTTCCAGGCACTTTGAGACTTCCTCAGAAAGGTCTTCCAGGATGACTTTTAAACTAAACTAAACTCCGCCCGACCAGCCGCCGCGACGTCCTCCGGCCACAGGCGTCTCTGGATGTGGATATAGAGAGGGGTGGGGTCAGCACACCGCTCTCCCGACCGTATGTCAGTTTACGAGACCGGAGATGCTACTTCTGTGACGTAGCTCCTCAGTTTACCTCACAGGGGCTGAGTGCATCCCGCTTACCAACAGCGCTCGGCAGATCGGTTGGTCACCCATCCAAGTGCTAGCCCAGCCCGACAGCGCTTAACTTCGGTAAGGAACCGATGTTACAGCTGCGGGAAGGCCGCTGGCGCAGGATATGTAGTTCATAACTGAAAGTAGAAATGTACAGGCTGCGTTTTCAGGTGAAGAGGTTAGAGTTTTTTTTATATATTTTTGTTGGGCCTTGAGAGATGCTGATACACTTTTTTACATGGCAGTTAACGTGATCAGTCCAATTCAGATTTTCATCTATTATTACTCCTAGGCTCTTTGCTGAAGGAGAGAAGATATTTGTCCCATTTAGGGTTAAAGATCGAATGACGATGACAAGCAGGAATCGAAAATATTGTCATTTCAAGCTACGAAATCAAACATGTTGTAGAACAATTCTTGCACTGGAATACGAGAATCCTACAAATCGTTGCTTGCACGATGTACTAAACTGATGTATTGTGTACTTAGCTACTAACTCTGTAAGGTAGGCAGACCTGGTTAACTTATAAGCGTTGATCACGAAAGTTGACGACGGGAAATGCCATTATGGCACTGCGTGGGGCGTGATTTGTAGGACGGCATATAAAGGTCTGGAAGACTGTAGTCTGTGTTAACAAATAGAATTATACAACCCATCAGATCCAGTGAAATGGGGTGTACTCAGTTAGAGGAATAGCAAGTAAAGCTCTCATTAATCTAACGGATGGGTTAAACGTCAAAAAGCTTTACTGGGTTTCGAGATTTGAGCTGGTTCAATCAGTTATAAGGGTACTGCAGTTCAGCGTGAACTTTAAACTACGAAGTCACATAGCATTTTCACATACACACATAACTGTCAGAGGTGAGAGGAGCAATAAATGACGAACAAAAATGTAGATCCCAGAGAAGATTAAATCCTTAACCTTCGGATTTGTACTCAGATGCTTACATAACCATCAAATATAGTATGATAATCTATAGAGTCTTCTATATGATAACATCTTGTTTAGTTTGGGAACATTGCTTCATATACAACTACAGCAGTACTCAAGCTGTTTCTTTTTTCAAAGTACGCTTATGTATAGTAGCATTACTTTTTTAATGGCAAAACGATATTATGTGACAAAACGTTCTTTTTCTGCAGACACGATATTAAAAGTCAAAAGAACAGTAAAGTGTAATCCTACGATCTCTAAATACTAATGTATATTAATAATAAGTCGAGCCTGGGAGGCTATCCATGTTCTACGTTATTAAGGTTTTTCTTTATTTTTTTAAAGCTGATGTTTTAGATTCTATTGATTTTTGATTACTCACTTATCTTTTCTCTGTCGGTTTGTAGGAGAAGCAACAAATGGTTCAAATGGCTCTGAGCACTATGGGACTCAACTTCTGCGGTCATTAGTCCCCTAGAACTTAGAACTAGTTAAACCTAACTAACCTAAGGACATCACACACATCCATGCCCTAGGCAGGACTCGAACCTGCGATCGTAGCGGTCTCGCGGTTCCAGACTGCAGCGCCCAGAACCGCACGGCCACTTCGGCCGGCAGGAGAAGCAACATGTAAGTCCTTTGTACTGACTGTTTACGGAATAATAAATGAAAAATTAATTACGTAACTGTGTTTCATTTCTTAGAATCGGTTGATACACCTTACTGAATTGACATTTTCTGAATCAAATGTATTATTACGATTTTCAGAGGTTGTCTTCAAGAGGATGGAGCAGGACTTTTCAACGACCATATGCTTTGAGCATCATTTGTGCTCTTCCGTTACTCATTCTCTTAACCAGGGAAAGAACCTATCTTCATCGATATAGAAGTCCGATTATCTTAATTAGTACATTATTTTATTAAACTTTTACGTTCGAGTGTCACTGGACAATGACGGCAGACAATCCAGATAAGTTGGTCTGGGACGGTAATCATTTTTTTTTCCCTTTTCAGCGGTGGGAATAATTAATGATACGTGTTATATTTTCACATCAGGAATGATTGATTATAAAAGTTATTAATGCCGTTTATAGGACAAAAATGTAATACCATCGCTGTTGGACTGTGCCTTTTGGACAAAAATACGCACGCTAAACTTTGAATCATTCGCATTTTGTAATATCGTTTAGCAAGAGGGTTGCTCCATTGTACAATTTTCTCTATCGAGAAATTACATTTTAGTATGTTCGTGAAGCGGTGCGAGAACTTCCACAATTAACGCAACTTTTTCAAAGCCTTACTTATATACGCTTAACACCAAAGGTCTGCTATTTGGAAGCCGTCTCTACCTTCGGTTTCAGGGAGAGGCGACTTCTGTGATTACAGAGCTAGGGAGCAATGATATAACTTCCGAAAATTATGGTTTTCATGCTGACCTGTAACTAGCTTAGCGTATTCGTCACTGGCTTGCCTGTGTCACTGAAGCTTAGAGCTGCTATTAGCGAGAAGAGCAGCAATCGTGAGGTCTGACTGGTGACCCCGGGATACTCTGCGACAGCCGTGGTCCGCGGCTTGGTCCCTATGCTCGCTGGCGAGTTCACCGACCGACCCACTTGCTGTAAATAGAACACGCTTGCCAGAAACTGGGAGGCCGACACGTGAGGCTCCCAAAACAACGCGAGTCGCCCAGCCACGGATCCAGGCGTTCCCCCCTGCGCTGCCAACTACCAGTACCATCCAACCACACAGTAGCTTTATTTAAAAATTTTACTTCAATTTAATATTAGCACATAATTACATAAACATATACTGTAAGCCGAGACCTAAGCGTTCTACACCTACATATATTTACATTCTCCGCAAACCACCGTACAGCGCGTGACGGAGGGTGCCCTGTACCACTGCTAGTCATTCCCTTTCCTGTACCACTCGCAAACAGAGCGAGGGAAAAAAACAAACTGTCTATATGCCTCCGTATGAGTCCTAATTTATCCTATCTTTGTGATCCTTACACGAAATGTACGTTGGCGGCAGTAGAGTCGTTCTACAGTCAGCTTCAAACGCCAGTTCTCTAAATTTTCTGTCATGTTACTCGAAAAGAAAAAAAAAAGGTCGCCTTTCCTCCATGCATTCCTATTTGAGTTCTCGAAGCATCTCCTTAATACTAGCGTGTTTCTTCGGACGTACAGGTAACAAATCTAACAGCCCGCCTCTGAATTGCTTCGATGTCTTCCTTCAATCCAACCCCCTGCGTATCCCAGACACTCGAGGAGTTCTCAAGAATGGGACGCAATAGCGTCCTAAATGCGGTCACCTTTATACGAGGGTTGGAACTTAGTGGCAACTATTTAATCACAGCCGATACACAAGAGTTACATGTTTGCACCTGTTACTATCCTTCAAAGTAGTCACCAGTGTTGTGTAGAAGCTATTGCCAGCGATGTGGAAGGCGTAGTATACCGTTAGCAGAGCCTGTTCTGTTGATGGCGCGATGGGAGCGGTCTTCTGCCTGTCGAATCTCTGGAACAGTTCTGAAGTGGATGTCACGAAGTGGTTTCTTCATCGCGCTACGGTCTGGAGCCGCGCGATCGCTACGGTCGCAGGTTCGAATCCTGCCTCGGGCATGGATGTGTGTGATTGTTCTTAGGTTAGTTAGGTTTAAGTAGTTCTAGGGGACTGATGACTCAGAAGTTAAGTCCCATAGTGCTCAGAGCCATTTTGGTTCCTTCATCTTCGGAATCAAATCAAAGTCGCAAGGACTATGGTGGATGGTACAGTACTTCCCAGTCCCATCGACCGAACTGGGCACCCACAGCTTGCGCCGTATGCGCCCGCGCATTGTCGTGCAAAATGATGGGTGGGTTGCGCAGAAAGTGTCGCCGCTTCTTTCGCAAAGCAGGTCGCAGTTGATGCTCCAAAAACGAACAGTAATACTGTGAATTGACGGTGGAGGAACATAATACGTTAAGATAACACCATCACAATCGTACACGAGAATCACCATAACTCTCACCATACTGGGGCTCTGGCGCACTTTCGACTTTCGCGGCGACCCATAATGACGCCCTTCGTTGGATTAACGTTTCAGTTTTACCTCGTACGATGTGGCCCGTGTCTCATCCAGTGTTACGATACAGCGTAAGAGAGCCTCTCCTTCGAGCTCATAGCGCTCCAAGTGTGTCTGAACAGCGTCGTAACGCATACATTTCTGCATTTCCGTAAAGTCATGCGGCACGACCTCTGGCACATTCAATCTTGATCCAATTCCGTTGTTCCTGTTTCAAAAACGTAGTGACACCGTTGCGTTAGAACGCTCGCTCACAAGTGAGTGTGTTTCCCTCGATTGTGCGCACGCCGGTGGCGTTTGACGGGTGAGTCCATTTGGTCAGAGGTAAGGTAGGTATGTTGTCAACAACCTGTGCTATCAGCGACAATAGTAGATTCCATTGCATAGTGTCTCCATAGTAGTGTTGCCGCTATTTAAGTTCCAACATATGTAGATAAACTACGCTTTCCTAAAATTGTCTCAATAAACCTTCCCTACTGCAGTCAATTTCATATCGCTTTGTAACGTCACGCCTAGGTATTTAATCGTTTTGATAATGTCAAGCAACACGCTACTCATCTGCATTGCCTTACACTTTTCTACATCTAGAGCTAGCTGCCGTTGGTCATACCACACTTCCCTTGGGCACTCCTGACTAGATCATTATCTCTGATGAACACTCGCCGTCGAGGAAAACTAGTGGGTTCTGTTACTTAACAAGTCTTCGAGCCGCTCCTATATTTCGGAACTTCTTCCGCATGACCGTACCTTCGTTAAGAGTCTGCAGCGAAGTACCGTGTGAAACGCTTTCCGAAATCTAGCAAGTTAGCAACTTGCGATGCTTTCTAAAACCGTGCTGATTTTCATAAGCAGGAAATTTACTATATTCAAACTAATAAGTTCAATAAGTCTGCAGCAAAACGACGCAGTTCTCCCCCCCCCCCCCAAACCCCAAAAAAATGATGATAACGCCCCTCAAGTAGACACTGTTTACCATTTAATTCTAAAGGATATTACCGAGAAAGATTGCGGAGTGGTTTGGACTTCGGAATCGAAGGTAGAAAGAATAGTGTTCAAACGCTCGTCCGTACATCCTGCTTTAAGATTTTCGTTTTTTTCTTGAATCAGCTCTTGCGACAGTTCCTCTAATAAGAACATACACGGTTTCCAGGCCCCTTCTTAACGCTAATGCTTCGTTTCTGCTGACGTTAATAGAGACGGGACATTATTATATTCGAATCTTTCTTTTCCTCCTCAAAAGGTTAACGAAGATGTTTGATGACGTAGTCTTCGTTGGAGGCGAGCAGTCTGTCGTAATTTTTTTTATTTGCTAAGTATTAAAAGGCCAACGGCCTTACCTGCTAGAGTAGCGAGAGCGCTAACGCGCTGCTTCCTGGACTCGGGTAGGCGCGCCGGCCCTGGATCGACGAGGGCCAGTGTGCCGGCCAACCTGGATGTGGTATTTAGGCAGTTTTCCACATCCCACTAGGTGAATACCGGGCTGATCTCCAGGTTTCGCCTCAGTTACGCCTCGCAGACATCTGACACATTCGCACTATTCCATGGATTACACTAGATGCAGACACTTTGGGGTACACTAACTCCTTCCCCGAAGGTACAGGGCGGCGGCAGGAAGGGCATCCGGCCACCCCTTAAAATTAACATGCCACGTCTGATTAATCAGCAGACCCCACAAGTCGGGATTAATGCTTGGAAAGAGAGAGAGAGAGAAGGCCAACGGCCTTGCCGCAGTGGTAACACGGGTTCCCGTCTTATCACAGAAGTTAAGCACTGTCAGGGATGGTTAGCACTTGGATGAGTCACCATCTGGGTCTAACGGGTGCTGTTGGCAAGTGGGGTGCACTCAGCTCTTGTGAAACCAATTGAAGTACTCCATTGAGAAGTAGCGGCGCCGGTCACGGAAACTGACCAAGAGAGCGATGTCCTAAACACATGCCCCTCCGTATTCGCATCCAACGGCGCCTAAGAGCTTTTTTTTTCAAGGCTTGCTCGGACGGTGTTTTTTTTTTTAAGTCATCTAAGTCAACATCGTAATCAAATTTTATTGTGATTACTAGTTTCAACTACACACGAGATATCTTCAGATCATGAAAAACACTCTTGAATGGTTTGATTGTCATAACGGCTCAACATATCTTCGTAAAATTTTGAGTGACAACGTTGATACAGAACGTATAGGTGAAATAATTTGTCATATCGTTCATATCTGATCAATTAGAAGAAAAGTCACAAAACTGAGGCATCGCACAGTGATCAGCCTTAACATTATGACCACAGACCTACTATCGATATAAACCCATCCAGGTGATAGTGATGTCACCTGGCGAGGAGTTACTGCAAGCCAGACACGCTCTCGATGCATGTCGTAACAATCAGCTTGCTGCCGGTGTGTAGAATGGGGAAGGCGGTCAATCTGAGTCTGACCGAGGGCTGACTGTGATGGCCCGGAGGCATTTCGGGAACTGCACAGCTTGTCGGGTGTTAGAGGAGTGTTGTGGTGAGTGTCTTCAACACGTGGCGAAACCAAGGTGAAACCAAACCCAGACGTTGTGGGGTCTGGCGGCCACCTCTCATTACAGATGACGGACGTCGTAGGCTGGGCAGACTGGCAAAACAGGCGGCGAACTGCGGCGGATCCAACATCAGACTTTAATGCTGGGCAGAGTACAAGTGTGTCTCAACTCTACTGACGATGGGTCTTTGCAGCCGACGACCCATGCACGCTCCAATTTTAACACCAAGACATCGACAACGACGATCTAAATGGGCAATGGACGGCAGAGCGTTGCACGGTCTGACGAATTCCTTCTTCATCATGGCGATGGGAGGGTGCGAATTCGTCGCCTTCTGGGGGAACAGTTCTTTGACACCTGTACTGCAGGACGGAGACAACCTGGTGTCGGCTCCATTATGCTCTGAGGAACATTCACATGGACATCCATGGGTCCAGCGGAGCTCATTCAAGGCCCATGACGTCCAGGCAGTACCGTACATTGGTTGGAGACCATGTAAACCCCTTCATGATGATCATATTTCCCGACGGTTGTGCCGTTTTTAATAAGATAATGCGCCATGTCAAATAGACAGGAGTGTGACAGAGTGGTTCGAAGAAAGCAGTGGCGAGTTCCAAATGATGTGCTGGCCCTCTAACTCGCCAGATATGAACCCGATCGAACACATCTGGGATGTGATTGAATGTTGCGTTGGAGCTCATCGCCCCTCTTCCGAGAATTTCAGGATGTTAGATGACTTGTGTGTGCAGAAGTGGTCTAACTTCCTCCAGCGACCTACCAAGGCCTCATTGCTTCACTGCCACGACGTGTCGCCGCTGTTATCCGTGCCAAAAATGAACAAACCGGCTATTAGGTTGGTGGTCGTAATGTTCTGGCTGATCAGCGTATAGTAAATGACACATTTTATTACTGTTCGTGTTGTCTCATAGCAGAGATCATCATGTTATTTATAATGTGGTATATGAAGGTAGTACTGATCGTCAACTGCAGTACTATCTTTTTTTTTTTTTTTTTTTTTTTTTTTTTTTTTTTTTTTTTGAGTCATCAGTTTTCTGACTGGTTTCATGTGATCCACCACGAATTCTTCTCCTGTTCTAACCTCTTCATCTCAGAGTAGCACTTGCAACCTATGGCCTCAATTATTTGCTGGATTTATTCCCATCTCTTTCTTCCTCTTCAGTTTTTCCCCTCTACAGCTCTCCCTGGTACCATGGAAGCCATTCCCTGAAATCTTAACAGATGTCTATCATCATACTGCCCCTTCTCCTTCCCAGCGCTTTCCACATATTTATTTCCTATCCGATTCTGTCCAGAAGCTCCTCATTCCTTACCTTATCCGTCCACCTAATTTTCACCATTCGTCTGTAGCACCATATCTGAAATGCTCCGATTCTCTTCTGTTCCGCTTTCCTCATAGTCCATCTTTCACTACCATACAATGCTGTGCTCCACAGTCTCACAAATTTCTTCCTCAAATTAAGACCTATGTTTAATGCCAGAGACTTCTCTTGGCCAAGAATACCCCTTTTTCCAGTGCTAGTCCGCTTTTAATGTCCTCCTTGCTCCTTCCGTTATTCGTTATTTTGCTGCCTAGGTAGCAGAATTCCTTGACTTCATCTATTTCGGTCACGGTATTATGTTAAGTTTCTCGCTGTTCTCATTTCTGCTATTTCTCATTACTTTCGTCTCTTCGATTTACTCTCAATCCATGTTCTGTACTCATTAGACTGTTCATTCCATTCAGCAGATACCATAATTCTTCTTCACTTTCACTTAGGAAAGCAATGTCATCAGCGAATCGTATCATTGTATCATTTCACCATGAATTATAATTCCACTCCTGAACCTTTCTTTTATTTCCATCTCCGTTTCTTCGATGTACAGATTGAACAGTAGGGGCGAAAGACTACATCCCTGTCTTACACCCTTTATAATATGAGCACGTCCTTCTTGTTCTGCTATTCTTATTATACCCTTAGCTCTTGTAAATACTGTATATTACCCATATCTCCCTATAGCTTACCCCTAGTTTTCTGAGAATTTCGAACATCTTGCACCATTTTACATTTCTTACTTCCATTAACAACCGCAACGTCAGAATTTCCTCTCTGGTGCCTTTACCTTTCCTAAAGCCACACTGATCATCACCAGACACATCCTCAGTTTACTTTTCCATTCTTCTGTATATTAGTCTAGTCAGCAACTTGGATGTATCAGCTTTTAAGCTGATTGTGCGATAATTCTCGTACTTGTCAGCTCTTGATATCTTCGGAATTGTGTATGATATTTTTCCAAAAGTTCGATGGTGTGTCGCCAGACTCATGCATTCTACTCACCAACGCAAATAATCATTTTGTTACCACTTACCTCAATGATTTCAGGAATTCTGATGGAATGTTATCTATTCCTTATGCCTTATTTGATCTTAAGTCCTCTAAAACTCTCTTAAATTCTGATTCTAATACTGGATCCTCTATCTCTTATAAATCGACTCCTGTTCTTTCTTCTATCACATCAGACAAATATTCCTCTTCATAGAGGCCTTTATTGTACTCTTTCCACCTATCCGCTCTCTTCTATGCATTTAACAGGGGAATTCCCGTTGCTCTCTTTATTGTTATCACCCTTGCTTTTAATTTCATCGAAGGTTGTTTTGACATTCCTATATGCTGGGATAGTCCTTCCAACAATCATATATTTGTCAGTTTCTTCAACCATTTCAGGCAGCCTTTCCGCTTAGCTTCCTTGCACTTCCTGTTTATTTAATTCCTCAGCAACTTCTATTTCTGTATTCCTGAATTTCGCTGAACATTTTTTTACTTTCTTCTTTCATCGATCAGTTGAAGTATTTCCTCTGTTACCCGTGGTTTCTTCGCAGTTACTCTCTTTGTACCTATGTTTTTCTTTCCAACATCTGTGATTACCCTTTTTAGAGATGTCCATTTATCTTCAACTGTACTGCCTACAGATATATTCCTTATTGCTGTACCTATAGCCGCAGAAAACTTCAAGTGTGTCTCGTCATCCTTAGTACTTCCGTATCTCACTTCTCTGCGCATTGATTCTTCTAGACTCATGTCTTAAACTTCAACCTACTCTTCCTCACCTCTACGTTGTGATCTGAGTCTATACCTGTTCTCGGGTACGCCTTGCAGTCCAGTATCTGATTTCCGAATCTCTGTCTGACTGTGATGTAATCTAGCTGAAATTTTCCGGTATTAGCCGGCCTTTTCCATGTATAACTTATCCTCCTGTGATTCTATTCTTGTGATTTTATTCGCTATTATTAGCTGAAATTTATTACAGAACTCAATTAGTCTTTCTCCGCTCTCACTCCTTGTCCCAAGACCATATTCTCCTGTAACCGTTTCTTGTACTCCTTCCCAGCAGCTGCATTCCAGTCCCCGATGACTATTAGATTTTCATGTCCCTTTAAGGACTGTATCACCCTTTCAATATCCTCATATACCTTCTCCATTTCTTGATCTTCAGCTTGCGAAGTCGGCATGTATACCTGAACTATCGTTGTCGGTTTGCTGTTGATTCTGATAAGATCAACCCTGTCAGTGAACTGTTCACAGTAACACAGTGTGTGTCCTATGTTACTATTCATAACGAATTCTATTCCCGCTACACAGTTTTCTGCTGCTGTTGATATTACCCTATACTCATCTGACCAGAAATCCGTGTCTTCTTTCAATTTCACTTCACTGGCACCTACTATATCTAAATTGAACCTTTGTATTTCCCTTTCCAGATTTTCTAGCTTCCCTACCATGTTCAAGCTTCTGACAATCGACGGTCCGACTCGTATAACTTTATAGTTTCGTTGGTTATTCAATCTTTTCATCATGGTCACCTCCTTCTTGGCAGTCCCCTTTCGGAGATCCGAATGGGGAACTATTCCGGAATCTTCTTCCAATGGACAGATCATCATGACACTTTTTCAGTTACAAGCCACATGTCCTGTGGATACACGTTACGTGTCTTTAATGCAGTGGTTTTCATTGTTGTCTGCATGCTCTTGCCGTTGACCATTGCTGATTCTTCCTCCTTTATGGGCATATACCACATTATAATAACGTACTAATGATGATCTCTGCTACGAGACAAACAAATACTGATAAAATATGTCAGTTGCTATATAATGCCTCAGTTCTATGACCTTCGTTGTAATTGATTGTATGTGAACAATATGACAAATTATTCCACCTACACATTCTGACGATGTTGTCACACCGACGTTACGTGATGTGTTAAGCCGTTATAGCAATTAAATTATTCAAGACTGTTTTTATGATCTGAACATAGAGAAATTAGTAATCACAATAAAACTGAAATAAATGAGTGTTGTACGGTCAGTATCAGACTACTTAAATTCTATGATGACGGCTGGAGAGAGTGGGGAAGATCAGTTCGCTATGTAGCGAAAATAAACGCTGCCCCAACTGTTTTTATTTAAAAACTTTTATTTCAATTTTTGGTCGATGTTTCCTCAAAAACTATTTCAAAAGAAGTTTAACAACAAAATTTGTTTGGGATCTTGACTTCTAGGGCTTTTAATCCTTAATAAGGAAAAAAGATATTGGAGTGCTTCAAAAGCTGTTAATGAATAACTTAGAAACTTACGGAATTTTCTATCGGTTATGTGAATGGCCTGTCATATAGGAACGGAAGACGTTGAAAGCTAGCTAAACATCGAGAAAGCTTCTGCGAATATCATAGAAACACGGAAACTGACACTGTATACAAACGTCGGAAGAATATCATTCATGAAATCCCGAAGATAACAAAGGAAGATAAAATAGAGAACTTTCCTAGATTGAACTTGCCAACCCATGACGCAAGACGTTAACTAGAATAGTGAGCAAAACAATAAAAAAGAATATTGAGGATTTGTTAGATGAGAATAGTTTTGGCTGCAGAAAACGTAAAGACACCTCTATCATACAATTTGTTTATGCAGAAGTAATGAAAGTGAAAAGCGTCCACTAAATCTTAGCTGACTCGTTTCATATTTGTAAAGTTTAAAACCTTCAGCTTTTCTAAAAAAGACAAGTATAAAAATAATGGAAATAACTGATAACTGTTGGTAGATAGCATCTTCATCGCGCCCACTTTCTGTCGGTTTGAAGTAGCATTAGTTATGGTAACGAGTGATCATCTTTCAAAATCCCACCATTTGGCTATGAGTGTAAGAACACGCACATCCTTGTTCCAGAGTAGGCAGAGAGGTCACTGACCAGAGGGATCGAGTGGCTTTTTTCTTTCAGCAGCAGAGGTTGGAAGAGTCACGTGTTTTGCAATGACCTTTAGGAAATTGACGCTCTTTGAGTGGAGGCCGGGATGTGGGTGGGTGGCGGGGGTGGAGGGAGGAAGCAAAAGAGCAGGGTCTCTCTCTTCTTACCCAGGATGTGAGGTTCGATGGATGCAGGTAACGATTTCATAGCATTTCACTCTTTAAATTTGCTTCATCAGTGTTTTTGCGTTTTTGTCGGTATAAGCAATTATAATTCTCAGAACTTTTCAACAAGTCTTTACAACTGCAACCATGTGCTGCCAGATGGGTTTCCTGAGTGCTTCATACTCGGTACAGTAACTGTTAACTAACGTTTGCACAATATGTCTGGTATTTCATTATCTAGATTTTTGCATCTAACCAAGAGTTTCGTTCTTGTATAACTGCGGTGGCGCTAGTCGGATCTCACGTAATTCAGGTCAGTGAAATCATCTCTGTATGTTCCTTCCTCAATTTAAATTATTTCAATGACGCTTTCTAACTTTCCCAGTGATTTTCATTCGTAAATTTTCACAATAAAATGCCTTTCCTTTCTTATGTGATGGTGTTAGATAACATTTTTAAGTAGCTTATGATACCATATAGGTGCCCCACCATTCCCTGCTTACTTAAACTGATTAAAAAATCAATATAAATTGTTTCTAGAGATTTTTTGTGTGAGATTTTAAATGTAACTGTCATCCTTTTTTCAAACGCGCTACCTGATATGCCACATGTTTTTATTTCATGTGGGTGCAAGCAGCTGCGTTTCAGTCCTTCAGTTAATTTGGGTGCGCTCTTCAGAGGTCGCCCACAGTTAATTACGGTTAGAATTTATATGATATTTGTGGCCTTTTATTTGTGTGGAAATCACGTGAGACAGATTAAGGCTACCTGCCAATCGATTGCCAGTATTGCACTATTAATTTCCTTGCATGTCTCCACTTCCCGGTAGAATGAACAGAACAGTGCACTTCCATGTAGGCGTGTGAATAATAGTCATACAACGAACCTTTTGTCGTCTGTCACCCTTTGTCCCACACATGAACGATTAGAAGCCGCACTGCGTTAAACATGTTGTTTCCTTCTGCAGCGAAGACCGAGTTTGAAATTATAATATTCCTAATGAAATTTAGCGTATCTAAGTTGTACTTGAATAAATTTTGAATTATTGGGACTCACATATTTTCATTAAATTACAGACAGCTTTTCCACCTCCTTTTATTTGAGGAGTAAATTGAATACGTGAAGAGGCGGACCCATTATTCTGTTACGATAGGACATACAAGTGGTGGGGGTGGAGGGTGGGGGGCGGGGGAGTCTACTGATTTGACACAGTTCATGGTGTACCAAGCACGAAATATTACGCGAAGCGAAATGTGGTGTGAGGAAGGCTATGCGAGACGCGTTCAATGAATTCGAAAGTAAAGTTCTATGTACTGACTTGGCAGAAAATACTAAGAAATTTTAGCCTTATGTCAAAGCGGTAGGTGGATCAAAACGAAATGTCCAGACACTCTGTGACCAAAATGGTACTGAAACAGAGGATGACAGACTAAAGGACGAAATACTAAATGTCTTTTTCCAAAGCTGTTTCACAGAGGAAGACTGCACTGTAGTTCCTTCTCTATATTGTCGCACAGATGACAAAATGGTAGATATCGAAATAGACGACAGAGGGATAGAGAAACAATTAAAATCGCTCAAAAGAGGAAAGGCCACTGGACCTGATGGGATACCAGTTCGATTTTACCCAGAGTACGCGAAGGAACTTGCCCCCCTTCTTGCAGCGGTGTACCGTAGGTCTCTAGAAGAGCGTAGCGTTCCAAAGGATTGGAAAAGGGCACAGGTCATCCCCGTTTTCAAGAAGGGACGTCGAACAGATGTGCAGAACTATAGACCTATATCTCAAACGTCGATCAGTTGTAGAATCTTGGAACACGTATTATGGTCGAGTATAATGACTTTCCTGGAGACTAGAAATCTACTCTGTAGGAATCAGCATGGGTTTAGAAAAAGGTCGTGTGAAACCCAGCTCGCGCTATTCGTCCACGAGAGTCAGAGGGCCATAGACTCGGGTTCACAGGTAGATGCCGTGTTTCTTGATTTTCGCAAGGCGTTCGATACAGTTCCCCACAGTCGTTTAATGAACAAAGTAAGAGCATATGGACTATCAGACCAATTGTGTGATTGGATTGAAGATTTCCTAGATAACAGAACGCAGCATTCATTCTCAATGGAGAGAAGTCTTCCGAAGTAAGAGTGATTTCAGGTGTGCCGCACGGGAGTGTCGTAGGACCGTTGCTATTCACAATATACATAAATGACCTTGTGGATGACATCGGAAGTTCACTGAGGCTTTTTGCAGATGATGCTGTGGTGTATCGAGAGGTTGTATCAATGGAAAATTGTACTGAAATGCAGGAGGATCTGCAGCGAATTGACGCATGGTGCAGGGAATGGCAATTGAATCTCAATGTAGACAAGTGTAATGTGCTGCAAATACATAGAAAGATAGATCCCTTATCATTTAGCTACAAAATAGCAGGTCAGCAACTGGAAGCAGTTAATTCCATAAATTATCTGGGAGTACGCATTAGGAGTGATTTAAAATGGAATGATCATATAAAGTTGATCGTTGGTAAAGCAGATGCCAGACTGAGATTCATTGGAAGAATCCTAAGGAAATGCAATCCGAAAACAAAGGAAGAAGGTTACAGTACGCTTGTTCGCCCACTGCTCGAATACTGCTCAGCAGTGTGGGATCCGTACCAGATAGGGTTGATAGAAGAGATAGAGAAGATCCAACGGAGAGCAGCGCGCTTCGTTACAGGAACATTTAGTAATCGCGAAAGCGTTACGGAGATGATAGATAAACTCCAGTGGGAGACTCTGCAGGATAGACGCTCAGTAGATCGGTACGGGCTTTTGTTGAAGTTTCGAGAACATACCTTCACCGAAGAGTCAAGCAGTATATTGCTCCCTCCTACGTATATCTCGCGAAGAGACCATGAGGATAAAATCAGAGAGATTAGAGCCCACACAGAAGCATACCGACAATCCTTCTTACCACGAACAATACGAGACTGGAATAGAAGGAAGAACCGATAGAGATACTCAAGATACCCTCCGCCACACACCGTCAGGTGGCTTGCGGAGTATGGATGTAGATGTAGATCTTGTCGTTCGATTTGAGTGACAAATGTGTTGTAGTATGGTATTTGGCTCAACAGATGTTAGTACTTTCACCTCGGTATAGAGAAAATAAGATGGCTGGAGCACGCTTGACATTCGAGCAACGAAATGTATTGTGAAGTGGTTTTTCGAGTTTGAAAATGCCCTTGAGGTGCAATGTCAGTGGAGGCGGGAGTTTGGAACAGAACTGCGAACTCACCTAACAATTAAACACATCACTGACAAGTTTGAATTGTATGGGACGATTTGTGATATTCGCAAAGGAAGATCAGGAAGATAGAATACAGATACAAGTCCTGCTTCGTCGGCTCTCGTGTTGGAAACGTTTGTCAATTCTCCACAGAAGTTTGCTACACAATGTGCACGTGAAGTGAGGGTTAGCAGTACAGGTGTACGACGAATTCTGAAAATTGCGAAGTGGAAAGTTTACATTCCACGGTTACTGCAGATTTCTTGGATGTCAATTTTCTGGGGCATTGGATTGAACGAAGAGTGCCCATTGAGTTCCCTCCACAGTCGCCACCTATGGACTTTTATTTGTGGGGAACTGTGAAAGATAACGTCTATCGACGTAAGACAAGCACGCTGGAGCAACTTTGCCAGGAGATTACAGCGACATGTGCGGCGATCTCCACTGTAACACTGATTGATGTAGTTGCGGCGACCGCTCCTCATTCTGTTGTATGTATAGCCGCCAACGGTGAACATTTAGAACATTTAAAGTAAGTGTGGTATCAACGTTCGATACCACACTTGTTAGGGTTGCAGAGATCGACCGCGGTCCGAAATAGACATCGCTGGACCCGCGAGTCGCGACTAGCGCCGCACCGCGGCTTGTGACAAGTATCTAGCGAGCTCTCGTCCACTCTTGCTCTGGACGTCAACTAGGAATGCAGCATAGCCTTCAGCTGATAGCAAGGAACCTCTAACATGGTGCTTAGTCTTTCTTTTTTTGGTCATCAGTCTACTGACTGGTTTGATGCGGCCCGCCACGAATTCCTTTCCTATGCTAACCTCTTCATCTCAGAGTAGCACTTGCAACCTACGTCCTCAATTATTTGCTTGACGTATTCCAATCTCTGTCTTCCTCTACAGTTTTTGCCCTCTACAGCTCCCTCTAGTACCATGGAAGTCATTCCCTCATGTCTTAGCAGATGTCCTATCATACTGTCCCTTCTCCTTATCAGTGTTTTCCACATGTTCCTTTCCTCTCCGATTCTGCGTAGAACCTCCTCATTCCTTACCTTATCAGTCCACCTAATTTTCAATATTCGTTTATACACATCTCAAATGCTTCGATTCTCTTCTGTTCCGCTTTTCCCACAGTCCATGTTTCACTACCATACAATGCTGTACTCCAGACGTACATCCTCAGAAATTTCTTCCTCAAATTAAGGCCGGTATTTGATATTAGTAGACTTCTCTTGGCCAGAAATGCCTTTTTTGCCATAGCGAGTCGGCTTTTGATGTCCTCCTTGCTCCGTCCGTCATTGGTTATTTTACTGCCTAGGGAGCAGAATTCCTTAACTTCATTGACTTCGTGACCATCAATCCTGATGTTAAGTTTCTCGCTGTTCTCATTTCTACTACTTCTCAATACCTTCCTCTTCCTACGATTTACTCTCAAACCATACTGTGTACTCATTAGACTGTTCATTCCGTTCAGCAGATCATTTAATTCTTCTTCACTTTCACTCAGGTTAGCAATGTCATCAGCGAGTCGTATCATTGATATCCTTTCACCTTGTATTTTAATTCCACTCCTGAACCTTTATTTTATTTCCATCATTGCTTCCTCGATGTACAGATTCAAGAGTAGGGGCGAAAGGCTACAGCCTTGTCTTACACCCTTCTTAATACGAGCACTTCGCTCTTGATCGTCCACTCTTATTATTCCCTCTAGGTTGTTGTACATATTGTATATGACCCGTCTCTCCCAATAGCTTACCCCTACTTTTATCAGAATCTCGAACAGCTTGCACCATTTTATATTGTCGAACGATTTTTCCAGGTCGACAAATCCTATGAAAGTGTCTTGATTTTTCTTTAGCCTTGCTTTCACTATTAGCCGTAACGTCAGAATTGCCTCTCTCGTCCCTTTTCCTAAAGCCAAACTGATCGTCACCTAGCGCATTCTCAATTTTCTTTTCCATTCTTCTGTATATTATTCTTGTAAGCAGCTTCGATGCATGAGCTGTTAAGCTGATTGTGCGATAATTCTCGCACTTGTCAGCTCTTGCCGTCTTCGGAATTGTGTGGATGATGCTTTTCCGAAAGTCAGATGGTATGTCGCCAGACTCATATATTCTACACACCAACGTGAATAGTCGTTTTGTTGCCACTTCCCCCAATGATTTTAGAAATTCCGATGGAATGTTATCTATCCCTTCTGTCTTATTTGACCGTAAGTCCTCCAAAGCTCTTTTAAATTCCGATTCTAATACTGGATATTCTATCTCTTCTAAATCGACTCCTGTTTCTTCTTCTATCACATCAGACAAATCTTCACCCTCATAGAGGCTTTCAATGTATTCTTTCCACCTATCTGCTCTCTCCTCTGCATTTAACAGTGGAATTCCCGTTGCACTCTTAATGTTACCACCGTTGCTTTTAATGTCACCAAAGGTTGTTTTGACTTTCCTGTATGCTGAGTCTGTCCTTCCGACAATCATATCTTTTTCGAAGTCTTCACATTTTTCCTGCAGCCATTTCGTCTTAGCTTCCTGCACTTCCTATTTATTTCATTCCTCAGCGACTTGTATTTCTGTATTCCTGATTTTCCCGGAACATGTTTGTACTTCCTCGTTTCATCAAGCAACTGAAGTATTTCTTCTGTTACCCATGGTTTCCTCGCAGCTACCTTCTTTGTACCTACGTTTTCCTTCCCAACTTCTGTGATGGCCCTTTTTAGAGATGTTCATTCCTCTTCAACTGTACTTCCTACTGCGCTATTCCTTATTGCTGTATCTATAGCGTTAGAGAACTTCAAACGTATCTTGTCATTCCTTAGTACTTCCGCATTCCACTTCTTTGCGTATTGATTCTTCCTGACTAATGTCTTGAACTTCAGCCTACTCTTCATCACTACTAAATTGTGATCTGAGTCTATATCTGCTGCTGGGTACGCCTTACAATCCAGTATCTGATTTCGGAATCTCTGTCTGACCATGATGTAATCTAATTAAACTTCTCGTATCTCCCGGCCTTTTCCAAGTCTACCTCCTCCTCTTGTGATTCTTGAACAGGGTATTCGCTATTACTAGCTGAAACTTGTTACAGAACTCAATTAGTCTTTCTCCTCTTTCATTCCTTGTCCTAAGCCCATATTCTCCTGTAACCTTTTCTTCTACTCCTTCCCCTACAACTGCATTCCAGTCGCCCATGACTATTAGATTTTCGTCCCCCTTTACATACTGCATTACCCTTTCAATATCCTGATACACTTTCTCTATCTGTTCATCTTCAGATTGCGACGTCGGCATGTATACCTGAACTATCGTTGTCGGTGTTGGTCTGCTGTCGAGATTAGAACAACCTGGTCACTGAACTGTTCACAGTAACACACCCTCTGCCCTACCTTCCTATTCATAACGAATCCTACACCTGTTATACCATTTTCTGCTGCTGTTGATATTACCCGATACTCATCTGACCAGAAATCCTGGTCTTCCTTCCACTTCACTTCACTGACCCTTCTATATCTAGATTGAGCCTTTGCATTTCCCTTTTCAGATTTTCTAGTTTCCCTACCACATTCAAGCTTCTGACATTCCACGCCCCGACTCGTAGAACGTTATCCTTTCGTTGATTATTCAATCTTTTTCTCATGGTAACTTCCCCCTTGGCAGTCCCCTCCCGGAGATCCGAATGGGGGTCTATTCCGGAATCTTTTGCCAATGGAGAGATCATCATGACACTTCTTCAATTACAGGCCACATGTCCTGTGGATACACGTTACGTGTCTTTAATGCAGTGGTTTCCATTGCCTTCTGCATCCTCATGTCGTTGATCATTGCTGATTCTTCCGCCTTTAGGGGCAATTTCCCACCCCTAGGACAAGAGAGTGCCGTGAACCTCTATCCGCTCCTCCGCCCTCTTTGACAAGGCCGTTGGCAGAATGAGGCTGACTTCTTATGCCGGAAGTCTTCGGCCGCAAATGCTGATTATTTATCAAAATTTAGGCAGTGGCGGGGATCGAACTCGGGACCGAAGACGTTTTAATTATAAATCAAAGACGCTACCCCTTTTTTTATTTTTTTTAATCTCATTTTGTTCGTTTCCGTTCGTTGTATCTGCTCTGTGCGGACGTCGAAAGACACCCGTTTCAGTTCGTTGTTGATTCATTAGCTCAGTTTTTTTTATTACAGAGGGCAGCTAGCCCTCTGACCGAACACGCTGAGCTACAGTGCCGGCGCCCCTAGACCACGGTTGATTAGTCAAGTATGGCATAAGTAATGCCTCTCTAGATATCTGTTTGTAATTGTATGTATGCAGCATATAAAGAAGCCTGTAACACAAGGTAAGTACAATATGTATTATTTATTGCCAACGACTACTAATTATTTCAGTCGTTGCAGATACAGTGTATGCAGCCAGCTCCTTACCATCTTCACTGCCAAACCTGCAATATATGTTTCTATTTAGCAATGGCCACCTGTCCATAACAACTCACGACGAGAATCATAACAGTAACCATGTGCTAAACTGAAGGTTGTGCAACATGTGTGATCAGTTATTAAAGGTAAAATAAACACATAAGTAATACTTTTCGTTCCTTAAAGTGTATATACATTTTTATGATGGACTCTGTATAATGTGCGGTGAACGAAACAAGGAGTGCATAAGAAGCTAAAGTAGTGTAGTGCTGTCAAACTTGGCAGTATAAAAAATAAATTTCTGGTAGAAGAAGATCGAAGCGTTTGGGGTAAGGTGTCAAAAAAGAGTGCGAAAATTAAATGGGCTGGTAGGATAAGAAATGAAGATGTTCGCTGATGAATAGTCGAGGAAAAAATTAATTGGAAGAAAAAAGTAACACGTTAAGATTTAACATCCCAGGTGGTCGAGGGCATTAGAGACGGACACAAGCTCTCAATGGGAAAGTATGTGAAAGGAAAATGGCAGGTGCCTTAAACACAGGTACCATCCCAGTATTCATGTTAATCAATTACGGAAATGAGGTAAAATCTAAATCTCGGTGGTAGAGGAGGGATTTAAAACGCTGTGATCAGGAATAGAAGTTCAGTGTCTGAAAACTATACCCCTTTGCTCGGAATAATAAGTAAAAGAAGGAACAGGATTATAGGATACGTGTTAATACACCACACACTAACTTAATTGGTATAGAGGAAGGAACGGAGGACAAAAATTGTGATGGAAAATAGAGGTTGGAATATAAACTATCCCATTAAAAGTATCTGGAGATCTAGAAGTGGACATTAAAATAGGGTGTGTCATCCCTTCGGCTACAGGACGGCTAAAATTGTTCTGGGGGCATTTTGAATGAGGTTTCTTAATGTGTCTGGAGCAGTGGCAGCCAGCCCATTCTTCCTCAAGAGCCGATTACAGAGAAGGTAGTGATGTTGGATGCTAGGATCTGGAGCGAAATCGACGTTGTAACTCATTCACAGGTGTTCCATTCATTTCGAGTCAGGACTCTGGCCCGGCAAGTCGATTTGAGGAATGTTATTGTTCAGAAACTATTGCCTCACAGATGCTGCTTCCTGATAGGTTGGACTGTAATGCTGAACACACGGCTATAAAACGTGTTAACACCCTCCCATACATAGTGTTTTCTTAAATGCAGCAAGGAGACCAAACTAAACACGGAAAACACTACCATATCGTAACAACACCACCTCTGTACTTCCCTGGTGCCACTACACTTGATGACAAGTACTATAGGATTCGCCATAAATACAGAGCCTTTCATCGGATTGCCACAGGGTACAGCGTAATTTCCCAGTGGCGTCGCTCTTACACCACCGCAAGCGTCATTTAATCTTGACTGCTCGCATGTGTGGTGATTCGCCTGCGCTGGCAGGACAAAGCGGATTAGGTTGTGGAAAGGGGCCAAAATATGTTGCTGTCAATTTCACTCAACATACACATTTTATTCATCAACACACAATGATTAACTTTAGATCGGCTGAAGGTCACACTCAAAATCCAAGGCAGAAGGCCTAAGCAAGAAATTGAAATACAAGGTTTTTCTTGAGGTTTCACCCAAGAGTATTTTCGAAATCTTCAATCTAAACAGGCTGAAGGCCTTAGCAATTTAATTGTCATGAAACTTTGCTGGAGGCTGCATATTAGGCAGTAAGAAGAGTTTCAATCAAAAGGCAAAAGGCCTTATCTTAAAACAAATGCATAACAATCTTATGCCTTAAAAGGGACCGATGACCGTAGCAGTCTGGTCCCTTTAATCCCCCAAACCAACCAACCAACCATCTTATGCCTTAAGGGCAAGACAAGAACATTAATTTAAGAGACATTAAAACTCGGCTGAAGACCACACATCAACCAATTAACTAAAACCCAGAGAGGGAAATTACTGTGTAACACACAAAGAACGGCGCTCAGAAGTTTCCAAGGGTCGGCGTGGGATTGAAACACTAATGCCCGTTTAGGTGAGACAGGCAGACTTCTTAATCTGAAGGCGACCCAACCGACAGACAGCCGATCGACCAATGAACAAGATCAGTCCCGCTCCACGCAACCAGCAAAACGACCACAAGATTTCAATACTACGACACAGAATATTGGCGCCCACAACGACCAACAACACCTCAGCTGTCGAACTACACGCTGTGCTGGACAGCAACAACACGCCTAAAATTACGTCAATGATTATGGCAGGTAACCGGAACGTCAATGGGCACAAGCCAGAAGATACCGCTGATCAACTTCAACAAGAGGGAATAAATTAAGTTCACAGGAAGACGGCTGGAATCTTAGCCGACTTGAAAGCACACACGTTGTTGCTCGCGGGAATGTCCCAAAAACGACAAGCAGGATCAGACGAAGAAATGTAAACAGCTGAGGCTCGATAATAGGGTAAGTGAGGATTCAACTCCGATGACCAAGATGGGTGGGCGACGAACTTCGTAGCACTCGCAACCAGCACCAACTGCGCGTGCACGCCGCCAGCGGCTCCGGCCCAACTCTGCGCGACTGGGACTTCCTTGCTGCTCCACGCCAACCGACCGACTGCCCAGGCCCGGATACGGTGAAAGGACCAAATATACGTCGGCCGATGAGACGATCAGCTGAACGGCCAACCAACGGTCGTCCGTCGGACAGTTCATGTGTGTCGCCAGCGGTCGGCGAGCACTGGCTGTCCGCTGCTAACCGGCGCTCCGTCCCCGACTTCACTGCTGCTGCGTCCCCACTGCACTGCTGGTCCGTCTCCAACTTACTGCAAGACACATGACGACCCGGAAATACTATCGGTCACTCCAGAGATGGTACGACAGTGCACTTATCGATACGCGTTGCTGCTGCCGCCACTCACGGCAAGTAAGGCAGGAAGTTAGTGACGCCAGTAAATGGAATAAGAAAACGAGGCGGCAGTACCGTAACAGAAGATGACAAACAATAAATGCCGTGAACATGAGCCGTGCACGGCTTATGTGGCTTAGCAGGAGTTGCTCGATCATTGTACTCCATTCTTTTCAACTCACTAGCGCGGTTGCAGCGCTTCATGTACCACTTTGCAACTCACTAGTGATTCCTTCTGTTAAAATCGCGCGATTTTGTAGAAACACCCTCCGCAATGCTCGATGGTCCCTGTCCTTTAGTACTTGAGGTCTGCGTGGCCACGGTTTAGCTCTGGTTCTTCCTACACGTTTCCACTTTGCAATCACATCAATCGACTTGGGTAGCCTTATAATGGCCGAAATGTCGCTGATAGGTTTCTTACGTGACACCCAATGAGTAGTCCACGTTCGAGGTCAGTGAGCTCTCCTGAATGACCCATTCTGCTGTCACTGCCTCTCTACTGACAACACAATACTCCGCGCCTCCTTTTGTGTTGGGGATTCCGCCTCTCGTCTCATCTAGTAGTCAATTCCGCATTACAAGAGATGTCCGGATAATTTTGATCAGACAGTTTATACAAAAAATAATTTAGAACCCTTGGTTAAGTTCTACTCTGAGGCGAAGAGATTGGCACAGAAGAATAAAACATAGCAAATGGTTCAAAGGGCTCTGAGCACTATGGGACTTAATTTCTGAGGTCATCAGTCCCCTAGAACTTAGAACTACTTAAACCACACTAACCTCAGGACATGACACACACCCATGCCCGAGGCAGGATTCGAACCTGCGACCGTAGCGGTCGCGCGGTTCCAGACTGTAGCGCCTAGAACCGCTCGGCCACCCCGGCCGCCAAAACATAGCAGATCAGTTCAAACCGGTCAGAAGAACTATGACAAAAAAAATTGTCTACAGAACTCTAAGATGATGTCATCTGACGTTGTTTATGTAGGCACTGTGCTTTTGAGTTCTCTTGTGATGTTAAAGTGTGCTTTCGTGAATAACAAATGCTTTTTAACGTAAGGAAACGAAATGTCACTGGCATAAGTTGATGAAAATCCCACTGAAGTTCGAGGAACTTTCGTACTACCGAATGGTATTTGAAAAGCTATTCATGTTTATGTTCCGTTTGCTCAGGCATGGTTCACGGCTCACTATTCAAGTAGCAAATCTTTCATCTCCCACTGCGCTCTGAGACAAAATACTGAGATTGTATCTTTGAAAGCCTCGTTATTTTTCTAGGTTGCCGATATCAAGTCACTGTGTGTGAAGCGGAAAGGTCATCTGTGTAACGCAGCGAAGCTGAGCAAGGTCACGGATCACGTACAATGTCACTCCACGTCAGCAGCTGCTGGCTTACGGCACGGCTCAAAAGAGGCCGGCTCCTGTCTGCTCAGTTTAGAGCCACTTAAACGCGTTGCGATACCACCCATTGTCTTGGTCCAATCGCATCATGTCGTCGATATTTCAAAATGAATGGCCTTGGAACATAACTGTTAACTTGGAGCGTAACGAGCTGTACTTTATTGTGGAGACAAGGACATAAATTATTTGATACGTTATTATCTCTGTTTCTTGATCGAACACTACAAAACGAAAGAAACCAACAGTAACAACCGTTATTTGTGTTTGAACTGGCTAGCGCTCTTCTGTGACCTGGCGCTCAACTCGTAGGTACTGCTCTTCGAATGCTGGTGGCGGAACATTTTCGCTGGCAGTATTTGGCCGGCAAGTGGAGGAGACGCCCTGGCGCAAAGTTCCTGATCAACAGTCTTCGCGCCAGTGTTCTGGATTAAATTCCAAACCTCTCTGCAGTGTCTCATGAAGTGAGAGCATACGCCACCGTCGATAGCGGTTTTTCCGACAGATGGTGCCGTTAAGCTCAGCGGCCTCTTTGGTGCTATTCAAGAGGAGTAGGCCGATTCCCTCCTCCTTCATCCATGACAACACAAAGCCAACACATGCACTGCACACGCAGTCATCACAGTCATCCACATGACAGAGAATACACAGTTGATACTTCATAAGACGAAGGCAATGGCAAACCAGATCCTTTAGGACCTGCCAAGAGCGGTGATGCTGGATTCCTGCATCTTCTCTCTTGCGCTCGTTTCCTGGGTATGGACTTCTCTGACTTTCATTTAGCTTCATTAATCATTATTTAAAGAATCTGAATGAATCTTACGTAGCAAATCACATTTCAAGCAAGAGACTTTGTTTGCATAACAGTTACAACAGAAAAACAGGACTTTTACTTTGTTACGAAGGTTTGCAGTTAACTGTTTGAGTAGCTTTGGAAAATCCTAGCCACAGTCATGGACGTTGTTAAGTTTCTGCTAAGGAAAGGAGAATGTTGCAACAATAGAAATTATAAAAATTATTCTCCTGGAAAAATAGTTATTACTCAATGCTTCTGAGACGACGTAAGAAAAAGCTACTTACTACCTGGGACATGAATGAGGACGGTCACAGGTACAATTCATTCTCCATGTGGAGATGGCCGCGCGGGGTAGCCGCACGGTTTGGGGCGCCTTGTCACGGTCCGCGCGGCTCCCCCTGTCGGAGGTTCGAGTGCTCCCTCGGGCATGGGTGTGTGTGTTGTCCTTAGTCTAAGTTAGATTAAGTAGTGTGTAAGCTCAGGGACCGATGACCTAAGCAGTTTGGTCCCATAAGAACTTACCACAAATTTCCAAATTTTTTTTCCCTGTAGTGATTAAAATTCCAGACAGACATATAGTGAACGGTGGAATGGTCTTCCAGTTTTGCTCTTACAATGAAAAGTACTGAAACAAAAGTTAATTAACAGAAACCCTCAGAACGTACTGTAGAAACATGAGATACAATTTTCGCAGTTTTATGGTGAGGAAAGCTGAGCGTCTTTTAATTTTAATCGAATAGACACGGTTTCGATGTTCCGCCTTTGTGATGGACCGATGCATGAAGTAGTATCTGTAGATTGATTCCTAGTTCCACGAAAAAAACTTCATATGTTTAAAAATGTTGTACACTTGTAATGTTGTTGCTTTAATTTCTTCTGAAAGCGGTGCTGATAGACAATAAAAGCGGGTTAAAAGCTGTGAGCTGTCTGGGGAAGTTAACCTTGCATTACTGAGCAACTGTTTCACCAGGTATCCAGTCTAGCTTACCAAATTCCCAACCAGTCTAACATTAATTATAATCTTTTAATAGTCATACGACAACCGGTGATATATATATATATATATATATATATATATATATATATATATATATATATATATATATATATAAAAGAGAATTTGAATAAAAAGAAATAAATCAGTTTATATTTGGAAATTTATTTTAACATTGATCATTGAAATTTCAGCATATTAAACTTGATTCATAACTAAACTGGTGCCTTATTTAGGATTGTGAAAATGTGAGTTTGTAATCTTACAGAACACATCAAATATAGAGCCAAGACTGGGAGACGGCATACAACACTGCATTCATAAAATAACACACGAAGAACGTTGAAACATATGCAAGAGGAAATTATCCACTACTAACCGATTCAATTTTCACCCAAAGAAGTTACGTTCGTAGCGCAATCCTGTCCGTCATGTAATTACCACACACTGGTATACTAAATTCATACTAACTCTCTGTGAAATCTTTCCGAAAAGAATAGCTGAGGGCTACTTTGATGATTACACCACATGCTTCACGTGGTCAGCTTGGTTTACACAAAGAGTGTAACTCCACAATAATTTTGATAACTAAAATAAATTAGATCGAAAAGCAATTTACAAAAGAAAAACCTCGAACTGGTTACTAACGTCTTACTATTAACCTGATGGGTCAAACAATTGTATAAGCACGTGGTACTGGTCTCACAAAGTACACCCCACGTGGGTTGAACATAAAGAAAAGTTGCTATATTGAAAAATATTGTCAAGACGAGACGTTATAATCCCACGCACATTCGCATTTAAGATTGATGATCTTAGTTAGAGTTACTGATCAACACGTGGTTCCACTTTACTCACAAAGTAGTGACAAAGCAACTACTGGAAGATATTCTGAACTGTACACTCGAATCACACTGCTTTGCAATTTAGGATAACATTAGATATTTTAGAGCTAAACCTGAAATAAAGGTGATTAAATTTTCAGTTAGGCTGAACTTAAGATATCCATTGTCCTTCGGACTTAGCAGACACGCGCTTAGCCGGAGATCTTACCACTTCAGACGCTCGCCGCGGACAGACTGACCTGGGCTCCTACCGAGCGTGCTAACAGATACAAACGGAAGTGACCAGAGAGGCAGCTTCCTATACCAACATGACAAGGGACGAACAGGACCATACTAAGAATAGAAACCTCTCTGCTTTTAGAAAGCGTAGCTACCTGTTCCGACGTTGGTCCTACTGTTCTCTAGCAGACAGGCTTGTCCGCTACCATCAAGCATGCAACTAGAAATACATTTGCTCATTCATCCTCTCACACAGAAGGGAAGGGGAATGATAGTATCTTATCATATACAGTATATAAAAGAAAGCGGATGTAGGTTCCGTATGAGACTGTGTGACATGAATTACATATAAACTGTGTTTTAAAGTGTAGTAGTGTGACAGATCGTTCTTGTTTATGTGTAAAAGTAACACGTTTCACTGCTGTCTCCTCCCAGATAGTCAGAAACACCACAGTAAATTTAGAAGAGGAATTTATGCCGTAAATGACAACAGATTTAAGAAATTAACATGAAAGGAATCCAACAGAGACCTTTCACACTTACCCCTGGAGAAACAAATATTTATTTTAAAAGCTATCCTCAGGCTATGACTAAGCCATTTCTCTGAGATATTTATTTTCCCAGAAGTACTAGTATGGTATGTAGGGGTGCTTCTGTCAAGTTGCGAGGATGTATTGAGAAGGAAAGGTTCAAGCTAAGACTTCCAGTTGCGAAGTGCCGGCCGAGCCACTCGTGAATTTGAGAGTCTGGTAAGTGTCCGCCCCGTGTTGGACCAGCGGTTAACGGGTGGCTCCGTGAACACAGTTGCCTATAAAGGTGCGCGGCCCGGATCGCTGATAATCTGTGAATGAATCTGCTGGCGAAATGATACCAAAGGAGGGCCAAGTAACTGGTTACGCTGTTGGCATAAGCACAAGCAATCTTTTCTCAAGCTATTGAAACGGTTCGCCAAATACAAAATCATTCAGAATCCAGTTAACGTTGTACATTTGTTAACGTAAGATTAAATGATAAGGGCCGAAAGAAAATCACTACAGTGAGGAACGGAATATCATCAGGGATACTGAAAGTCACTGGGGTTCACTTTGGAACGGGACTCATCACGGAAGGCCATTTTACTACAGTCAAGGAGATTCCAGGTCGAAGATGTTTCTGGGGACGTCCCGGACAGTGGTGGGTACCAAACTGACTGTTGCCTGCCATACAGTCCGACAACCAGGAGTGATGGTCTGGGGTACCATTTCTTTTCATAGCAGGACCCATTTGGTTGTCACACGCGGCACTTATGCAGCACAGCGGTTCGTCGACGATATTCTACGCCCCGTTTTGTTGCTCTTCATGGCAGACTAGCCTGGACTTGCATTTCAGCAAGTTAATGTCCGCCGGCAAACGGCGAGAGCTTCTACTGTTTGTCTTCGTGCTTGCCAAAGCTTATCTTGGTCAGATTTCTCCCCAGTTGAGAACTTTTGGAGCATTATGGGCGGGGCCCTCCAACCGATTTTGACGATCTAACTTGCCAACTGAACAGAATTTGGCACGATGTCTCTCAGGAGGACATCCAAGAACTCTATCAGTCAATGCCAAGCCGAATAACTGCTTGCATAAGGACGAGAGGTGGACCAACGTGTTATTGACTTGCTCAATTTGTGAAGCTCTTGAATAAATATCCAGTTTTTCTGAATTGTAATCATTTGTTTGTCTGTACATGTGCATCACGTCTACCGATTTCCGTCTCTTTAGAAAAGGACGTCGTGGCGCTTCGGTTTTTTTTCCCTGAGTGGGCGGGCAGGACACAACGCATTGTCCGGTTGTACGAACTGTAGGAAGACACCCGTGGCGCGCGCCAGAAAGACGCGTTTTGGAACGCCGAATGGCCGCCCGGACAGCAGACCACCTGCTGTTCGAGTTGTCTGTTCTTCAGACGGGTAAACATGCTGTTCCTTCCTCCAGCCAGGGTTCTCCTTAGCTCACCCATAAAACGCTTTATGAAATCATGCTCTGCAGTTACTCAAGAGTGTAAGAAATTGAGAAGTTTAAATGAAATGACGTTGCCATACGATAACGCAACCACTCCCTGATACTCGTGAATTACTTGTTTCGTTACTGCAGTTACCATACGATCACGTAGAAGAAGGTGTAATTAGATGAATGACGAACACTTAACGAAGGTTTATTCAGCACTTGCACATACAAGAGCACGGAGCGAACTGCCTCCGGCCAGAGCACATACGGTGTATATACAGTCACAGAACATCCCAGTACAATGACTCATGACATTTGTGATACTTCTAGAATGTACTGGAACCGAATATAGAAATTAAAACTTTATAGTTCTGGTGAGTTTTGAACTCATGACCTTCCATGCAACAGTCTTCTATCATAACCACTACACCACATTGAGTGTGCTACTTAGCTTCTTCTGTGACAATATTATGAGCATTAAAGGAAAGAGATTAATAACTGGGAATAAGCAGGTAGCCCATAGCTGCCAACTCTCCTACTAATAACATGGTTTTATTGTCTGGAAGTTTTAAAATTGTTGCGTTAGAATAGCTAATACAGTATGTATGCTCATTTTCCAGACATTCGGCCTACCGAAGACAATCTGTCACCATGGAGCAGAGTAGAGCACTGTAACGATCAGCCTGACGCTTTCCTATGATTTGTCTCCATAGCCAAGACATCAAGAATGTACATGTTAAGAGGCAAGATAACGTCTATAATAATGTGATCACTGTAGCTTCCGTATCCAAAGTACTGGCTGTTTAGACTGGAGAAAGAACGATGCGTGTTGCTAGCAGGCGAGGACCACAGTAAAATGGTATCAGCAATGGACATAATAGAAGGCGATGAAAAAGCATGTTTTCATCTGTCTTAGGCAATCGTATTAACTGCAAAAGGCTGTACAAATTTACAACAAAAGAAGGGGAAGCGGAGAACCGCAAGAGAGTAGAGATAGATCTTCGGACATAAAAGTAATGAAATCTGGAATCGCTGGACAGAGCGGATCAGGTTATGGTTGTGCAAAGGAACCAAAATAATTTACTGTCAGCTGGACAAAACACACAAACTTTATTTTCCTAAAAACATTTAATCAAATGTGCCCTTAAAAAGATTCAAAATAATACGTCTGAAAGCCCGAACACAAGTTGTTACAATTGCTTTAAGGAATACACACGGCGGAACGGCTTCCTAAAAAGAAAAAAAAAATGTAAATACTCGGCTGAAGGCCACACAGTTAACATAGAACTACTCCAGGCTTAAGGCCTGGATAATAATAATTTCAGATAGAGAAGAAAATTTTAAAGGATTTTAAACAATTGAATTTTCAAATTTTAATTTGTGGTGGCTGAAGACCTTATCTTTAAATATCTCACATAAAAGCTCGGCTGAAGACCATATACTGAACATAGAGCAACTCAAGGCTTAAGGCCTGAATAACAAAGATTTCCAATAGAGCAAAATCTCCTTTCTTAAAATAAGTTGTAAACAAATCAATGTTAAAACTTCAATTTAAGTCAGCTGAAGGCCTTATTTTAAAATTGAAATAAACTAAATTAATAGACTGCTAAAGGCCTTGCACAGTACTTAAAACTGAAAGAAAATCACAATCTAAAAACAACAGAACAATGATACTCAGAAGTCTTCCAAGGGTCGGCCTGAGGGGTTACGCTAACATAAGTTTAGTTGAGACAGGCAGCCAAGATTAAGACTAAACAATCATATGCCAACCTGAGCCAGGGACGGCTGAAGGACCGACCAACAAAGCTAATCAATCCTCTTCCATCTGACGAATGCCACGACAACGGAAAATATCAGCGAGGACGAAGATACCAGCAGCACTACGTCTTGAAAATTGGCGTCCAAATACAGTCAAGGCACAAAAACCACTCAAAAATATGAACAGCACCAAAGCTGTCAGACTACACACTGTTCTGGTCAGCATCAACACAGCGAGGAGAAACACACTGCCAGCAAACTACACTAACGACCAGGGCAGGCAACTGGAACATTAATGGCCACAAAGCAGAAAATACCGTTGGTGCACTTGACTGATACGTAACAACCAATTCAATAGTTGAACACCATATAGGAAGATGGCTGCAAAATTTGCTGACTCCAATACACCATACGTTGCTGCTTCCTGGAAGGGCCCAGGAAGCAACAACCGACAATGAACGAAGGGATGCCACAGCAGTTGAAGTTAACTGATCACTCAACTTCAGTGTCCAGGTTCAGTGAGCGTCGAACTTGTAGCTCTCGCAGCTAGCCAGCCCCTCACAAATCCGACAGTGCATGCCTACTGCCAGCAGCCCCAGCCTGACCTCGCGCCATGGAGGCTTCCTCGCTGCTCTGTCCCAACCGACCGACTGCCTCACATTCACCACCACACAGAAATATAGCGGTCACACCAGAGATGGTACAGCAGTACTAGTATCGATAATCGCTGCTGCTGCCACTGACGGAGTCACCATCTCGTTATGGTAGTAACTCAGGGAGAAATAAGACGTCACTCTATTGTGACAATATGCCAAAGAACAAATGGCATGAAGGCGAGCTGGCCACGGCTCGAGTAATTTCTGGTGAACCCCCAACGTCGTGTTATAGGACCAATGCAGTACACAATACACATTGCCTGATGAAGAAGCGAAACACTCCTAGACATGGTCGGATGTCAATGTAACTTGGTACATGGGCACACCATTGGGGGATTTGAGGATGGTTAGAGTTGCAGTGCTCTGTGACAGGTAGGACAGCCACTGGGGTGCGTATATGTTTTTCATTTTTAGCGTTAGCAGGCCTCCTGGGGTATATAACGGTCGTGAACAGCGTCAGATGCTGAGTGATTACTGAAAAAGGTACGGCGATACCGCGTACTAGTGTGAAACGGCGATATCAGCATCTAACAGAAATTGAAAGAGGCCTAATTGTGATTCTCCATTTCTCATGTCCGACCACCATGAGCGAGGATCGCCGTATTGTGTACAAAGCACGTGGTAACCTCTTCCCTCTTGCCATCCGCGAACAAATAATAGACTCCCTGTAACATTCTGTGTTACTTGTCGGAGAGTTGCAACAGAGAATTCTGTTCATCATAAGAATAAACATGATGTAAACAAACACAAACGCGATGATTGGTCGGAAGCCGTAGCACACGTACACTGGTGTTGTTATCCTCCTGGAAGTAGCTCCTACTTATGTATGAGATATATTATTACTAAGTTACGTTAAAGGAAACTTGAAGACATTCAAATGTAATATCAACCATCGACGTATTTCTTAATCGTGCTTTAGCTGTGTGGCTTTTGTTCCAAAAATCGTGTACAGTCACAGCCTCTGCGCTGTAGTGCTCCGATTCTCGCGTTGTTAATACGCAGTATGAAAATGACTGACACTGCTTGTCGTTCCGTAGTGAAACACGCACGTTGTTTATTTTTATTTATTTATTTATTGTTCCGTGGGACCACATTTAGGAGAAGTCTCCATGGTCATGGAACGAGTCAATACCTGAAATTATAACACGATTGTAGAAACAGAATGACATGAAATATAAGAAACATATTCAGGCGACAAGTCGTTAGTTTAAATAAAGAAAATCAAGAATGTAACACTGGAATTTGCTTAATTTTTTAGCTCTTCCAGGAGCTCCTCGACAGAATAGAAGGAGTGAGCCATGAGGAAACTCTTCAGTTTAAACTTAAAAGTGTTTGGGCTACTGCTAAGGTTTTTGAGTTCTTGTGGTAGCTTATTGAAAATGGATGCAGCAGAATACTGCACTCCTTTCTGCACAAGAGTCAAGGAAGTGCATTCCACATGCAGATTTGATTTCTGCCTAGTATTAACTGAGTGAAAGCTGCTAACTCTTGGGAATAAGCTAATATTGCTAACAACAAACGACATTAAAGAAAATACATACTGTGAGGGCAATGTCAAAATTCCCAGACTATTGAATAGGGGTCGACAAGAGGTTTTCGAACTTACACCATACATAGCTCGAACAGCCCGTTTTTGAGCCAAAAATACCCTTTTTGAATCAGAAGAATTACCCCAAAAAATAATACCATATGACATAAGCGTATGAAAATATGCGAAGTATACTACTTTTCGTGTTGAAATGTCACTTATTTCAGATACTGTTCTAATGGTAAATAAAGCGGCATTTAGTTTCTGAACAAGATCCTTAAAATGGGCTTTCCACAACAACTTACTATCTATCCATACGCCTAGGAACTTGAACTGTTCCGTCTCGCTTATAACATGCCCATTCTGTCTGATTAAAATGTCAGTTCTTGTTGAATTGTGAGTTAGAAACTGTAAAAACTGAGTCTTGCTGTGATTTAGCATCAAATTATTTTCCACAAGCCACGAACTTATATCATGAACCACATTATTTGATAATGTTTCAATATTACACACAAGATCCTTCACTACCAAGGTGGTGTCATCAGCAAACAGAAATATTTTTGAATCACCTGTAATACTAGAAGGCATATCATTGATATAAATAAGAAACAGTAGTGGCCCCAGCACCGACCCTTGGCGAACGCCCCATTTAACAGGGCCCCATTGGGACTGAACATCACTACCACTCTCAATATTGCGGAGGATTACCTTCTGCTTTCTGTTCTTAAAGTAGGAAGCGAACCAATTGTAAGCTACTCCCCTTGCTCCATAATGTTCCAACTTCTGCAGTAATATTTTGTGGTCAACACAGTCAAAAGCCTTCGTTAAATCAAAGAAAACACCTAACGTTCGCAACCTTTTATTTAATCCGTCCAAAACCTCACAGAGAAAAGAGACTATAGCATTTTCAGTTGTTAAGCCATTTCTAAAACCAAACTGTACATTTGACAGCAAATTATGTGAATTTAAATGCTGCAGTAACCTTGTATATACAACCTTCTCGATAACTTTAGCAAACACCGATGGCATAGAAATAGGTCTATAGTTGTCAACATTATCTCTGTCTCCCTTTTTATAAAGTGGCTTCACTACCGAGTACTTTAATCGGTCAGGAAACCGACCACTCCTAAAGGAAAAGTTACAGATATGGCTAAGTACTGAGCTAACATACGTGGAACAATACTTCAGTATTCTGCTAGATACCCCGTCATATCCATGAGAGTTCTTGGTCTTTAGTGATTTAATTATTAACTCAATCTCCCTCTTGTCAGTATCATGGAGGAGCATTTCAAGTAACAGTCTCGGAACACTTTTTTCTAAGAGCGCTATATGATTCCCTGTTGGCACTAGGTTTCTATTTAGTTCACCTGCTATATTCAGAAAGTGATTATTAAGTACTGTACATATATGCGACTTATCAGTAACACGGGCATCAGTATTGTAACAAGGCCGGTTCTATTCCAAGCCGGTTCTATTCCAAAATACCGTTATCCATGATGGCGGCCGTGACGTCAGAGTCGTTATGAACTGTTTTCATAACACCGTCACCCTTCCAAAGCATCGTTAGTCGAAGGTCGCACGCAATGTATCCGGCACGTGGTGCCTCTCTAATTGTTATTACCGTAGCGGGTTGTGACATAGAGAGAGTCCATTCCAAAGCATCGTTAGTAGACAACAACAAGGTCGCACGCAGTGTATCCGGCAAGTGGTGACTCTCTAGTCGTTAGTACCGGCGCGGGGTTGTGACATAGAGAGAGAAACCCTTTCTGGAACTCGAACCCTGCTCCTCCTGGGTGGAAAGGCCAAGTGCTCCCACCTAACACAATTAAACCACCAGACACACATCGAATTGATAGGAAATTAAAAAATGCCGGAGCCCTTTCTGGGACTCGATCCCTGATGCTCCTGGACGGAATGCTCAAGTGCACCCCCAACACATGAAACCTGTCTAGATGCGGGAGAGGAAGGTTAGGTTAGTGTACTTTATTTATTTTGGTCGAGAAACTGACGCAAAGATCGATCCTAATTGCGTAATTAATCACAAAGATAGGCCCTAATTACACAACTATATGCAAAGCACTACAGAAGGACGGCATAAAATCGCAATACGCCGCGAAAACTGACGATACCATACAACTGGTGTTATCCTGCCAAGAAAAAAATTCGCAGAACCACTCGAAACCAGCGACAGAAACATCGAAACTCTACCCTACACCTACAAGCTGCCAGAGTTGATATTAGCTAACTTTGAGAAGGGTGTATTTCCTGCTTTTCATGTATGCGTGTTTCTACTGCATTACAGAGAAGTTATTATCAGAGTTTTTTTTTTCTTTGTATACGTCTACGGCATTGCATGTTTCGAATTCTTTAAGTTCAAAGGGCTCCATGTACAATTAATCTTAAATAGAGTGATGGTAGAAATGCTGTCTGGACGCTTCCATACGAGGTCTACTTTTTTCGTATTTGATCTTCGTGGTCCTTATGCGCAATTAATGTTAGCTGCAGTAGAGTCGTTTGGTAGTTACCTTGAAATGAGGGTCTCTAAATTTTGTGTTTACAGTTCCTAGGAAAGAACACCGTCCTCCAAGGACTTCTGTTTGAGTTCTGAAAGCAGCTCCATGGCACTTACAGGTAACAAATCTAGAAGCCATTTGCCGAAATTCTTCAACATGACCTGGAACGGATCAATCCCACCAGTGAAGTAAGCATGACGATAGTAATACTTCACCTGAAAGTTACAGGTTTATTATTCCTACTCATCAGCATTAACTTGCATTTTTTCCGCATTTAAGGCTAGCGACCATTCATCACACCAAATGGAAATTTTGTCTAAATCGTCTTGTGTCCTCCTACAATCACTCAGCTTTGATGACTTATCGTAGACCGCTGCATCGTCGGCAGACTACTGACCCGCCAAATCATTTAAGTATAAAGAGAACAGCAGCTATCCAATTGCACTGGGCTGCATGTTGGATATAGCCACTCTCGTATCTCTGAGCCTGATACATATGCTCGTGCCTTCGTTAACGGGCTGCGATGGGAGATCGTGTCATGTACCTTCCAGAAATCTAGAATATGTAATCCACCTGTTACCTTCCTTTATAGTTCTAGATATATCATGTGAAATAAAGGCATGCCGAGTTTTGAACGAATGATGCTTTCTAAAATCAGGCTGATTCATCAACATAAACAGCTTAGCCTCAAGAATCTTTATTATATTCGAACTGAGAATACGTACAAAGATTCGGGAGCAGTCCGAAGTTAGGGATATTGGTCTGTAATTTTGAGGTCTGTTCCTTCATCTTTCTTGTATACTGGAGTGACCAGCGCTTTCTTTCGTTCCTTTATACCATTCGTTTCGATCTTCGTATTGGACGAGAAAGAAAGAGAGAGAGAGAGGCGGGGTGATGGACCAATTCCCTGGAGTACTCCTTCTAAAATCTAACAGGAATGCCATCCGGACCAGATGATTTGTCTGTTTTTCAAATCTTGACGATGCTTCCTTATGTCAGTTATACATCTTCCATACGGGGGTCCGTCCGAAGGTCAAGAGACTGCATGTTTGTACGGTTTTCATGCTTGAACGATGTCTTAAACGTGAAATTTTAAACTTAGGTTTGGCTTTTGATATCTTCAACTGCTGCACCAGACTGGTCAACAAGGAACTGACTGGAATCCTTAGACTCGCTTACCGATTTTACACACGGTCTGAAAGTTCTCGGCTCCCTGCCAAATCTTTTGCTAAGTTGTGACGATGGCAGTTACGTGCTTCACGCATTAATATTTCGGCAGCCGGCTAATGGCTTACGAGACCTCGATTCAGTCTATTAAACGTGCTTCATTCGATTATTCTATTCCCTACAGCTTACAGCCATGAAATATCGATCAAATTATACATCATCTTCGTTTTCCATTAATGTCGATGGTACTTCATTCCTAAATATACGGCTTACAAGTAGTATTGTTTAGTGCTCGTCGCAGTTATGAGTACCGGTAACTACAAGCGAGGTTCATTACAAAAGCAAATCATTACAAAAGCGATACTATCTGACTCGAAATAGCAAGGTATCTATGACAGGGTGTGCTAATACACAGAAAATTCGGTGCATAACTGATTCTTTGTCTATGTGATGCACAAAACTAATTTCATTTTGTTTTGAGGTTATTTATTTATTTATTGATTTTAGGTTCAGAAGCTACCCCCGATAGCCCGCATCGCCATCACTGTCAAGATGGTACTTACTTCCGGAGGAGGGGTATGGAAGAGATGATAATGATGACGATGATGATGATGTAATATTTCTCTGTGAAATAATAAATATCGAGTAAAAGCACTACATATTTTGGAACACAACCTACGAGCAGCTTAGAGGCAGAAGTGATGACACTTTCTGCGGGACCTGACCATCATTTTGCAGAACAATGCTCAAGCACGTAGAGTGCAAACCGTTACTGATTTGTTTGACTGATGGGATTGCTGAGTGATGTACCACCTACTGCGGTCCCCTGACGTAAGTCCTCGTGAGTTCAACTCGATTTCTGACTGAAGGAAACACTTCACAGCAATTGCTTGACGACTGCTGCAACTCATCGATTAACAGACCGCGCCACTCGAACTGTCGACACATGTGACACTGCTAAGAGCATCACTGGCAAGGGTTATACACTATGCTGGAGACTACTTTGAAGGTCAATAAAACTTTGAAAGACATATTTATTTTGTACGAGCTGTAAATAAATAGGGTCCACTGTTAAATGTCCAATCCTCGTATATAAACTCTCTCCTAGTATCCACCATCTTCTACAAGACGAGTCCCTTACAACAGAGTATACCACAGAGGTGCATATGTGGTTGATGCTTTAGAAATACGCAGTGTGTTGCCTCTACAGTTGCTAAATTCATCGTAGCATCCACAGTGAGTAAATGATACACTGTCACTGTTGCGGCCAAAGATGCCAATACAGAGATAGAATGTATTGTACTTAAACTGACAACAGCCTCGATTTTTACATCAGTCTATCGCACACACTTGTTCAATCTATTTCAGTAATGTCCAGCCTCGTACCTATCCATATATCCTCAATTTACACTATAACTTTGATGCCACTGACTGATCTCCATGACAGCAGCAATATCTCCCTCCCTGTAATACTATTACTTGGAGTGCAATAAGACTCTCTTCACCAACTGTTCGGTGTTGTAATCAAGGAAGAAATTAACCGCATATTTACCTTCTCAGAGGAATCGAAAGTATAGGACCACTCATATTACGTTTCGCAGACTCATCCATCATTCAATTTGATTTCGTTTGGCTCCCATACAACTCAGCTGATGACGCCATTCTTACGTGCTCTCCGTCCCACACAGCAACTTGTGTGATGAAGACGCTCGATCTGCTCACCACACAACGAATTCAACCACTGGTGGTGTTAAAGATTAATATGTTTTAGAACAGTTAGTCTAATTCTGAAGACGACGCTAGTTTGACTGATTACGGCATTGGTCTTCCGCTCCTAGTCTGCTTCTGTCTGTAATGGCAGGCTCAATTCAACGTCATGCTTATCTGTTGAACAAAACAAGAGTTAGTTTTACACGTTACAACAAGTAAAAATCAGTGATAGTGGTCAAGGTTCATGGCTGGACTTGAGAGCATCTATCTTTTGTTGTGACCTTCATTATCATCCTTTAAACTGACTGGTGTGGTGATTTAGCGTCTCTGCTTAACTCAAATAGTTAAGCCCAGACTCGGCTAGCGTCGCTAATACGTCTCTACAACACTCCTACGGCCCAAATCATCAATAAGCTCTGTCGATCACGCTATTGCGTGCGATCAGCCACCTGATTTACGTCTATCTATAACGGCTCAAAACTCGTCTTTTCACACAACATCCTCATCGCGCCGATTACGAATTATCCATGTTTGATGCGTCCCTATCGCCTAATTTCGATTGACTGGCCACCGGATAGTCGTTTTGATCACCGGACTCACACTATCAACACAACTGAGATAACAGGTGCGTCTCGAACACTACTGCGTCGGACAGACCACCTCATAATTATCACCCGAAACATCCACAATCGCCATACGCCGATAACGCACCGGGTGGGTCCTGAACACTACCGCGTCGGACGTCATACCAGGCACTCATCTCAAGAAACGCAACACATTCGGTGGGACGCAATATCCACCTACCACATCACAACACGCTCAACACACCCAAATCCATCCACCACAGAGCCAGATTTTATCCTGAAAGCTCTCCGGTCCAATAGCCTTGCCATAAAATTTTGTATAGGAAGTTATCTACATAAGATAACCCCTTCTATAATTAATCTAATACTTCTAAATATTGGTCGTGTCATAGCTGAAACAAATTTTCTATACTAAGCGACCCAGTGGTCCCCATACAACAAAATTTAACATCAAACACATAATATACACACAATCCATGCCAAAATAAGACAAGCACATGAAAATAGGAAAATAAATACACACAACATAAAACAAATAATCACAAAACACAAATAAAACACTGCCTATACTAATACAAATAAACATCGCCAACAAATCACAAAAATCTAATCTAATTATACACTACATTGTTCCCGGCCGCGTTCTTCCGCAGCCGAGTGTGCAGCCCTAGTCATTCTTGTCTGTTTTGCGCAGTTTGCGTACGGCCAGGGTTCGCCGGACGTATTTTGATTATTTGTGTAGGTTCTGGATTGCGGTCTTCACTCGCTCTCCAGTTCTGCAATGGTTGATCCTTTCCATTTTTATTGGTTGGTTTCCAGTTATTATTACCCTGGTTCCACCTACGTTCCTGTGGCGGATAATGTATGTCCTCTATTATCGCGTCACTGTGGATTGTTTCTTCAAGTTGCATGCTTTGTGAGCTGCACCGCGGAACTTACCCGTAAGATGACAATGGTCTCTACGAGGAGTCTCAGCTTTTCTATCTAAGACCAGCCCGCAAATATGACAATTAACAGCCTTTTCATACAAGTCATCATTTTCCTTTGATTTGGTCATGGGAATATTGATGCTGTAGAGCTTGTGAACTTGCCATGAAAGTTTTCCAAGCTCAGTGAGAAGCCAAACCGATGGATCGCCCCCTACATAAGACTGATAGCTATTAAGTTTACAATCATATGCGCATACAACTTGGAACGCACTCGCATAAGGTACATGTTTTTGTGTGAAGGTTGTGTGTGAGGCTAAGGGATTCCCTTCACAACGAGTAATAGGAACCAGCAAGCATCAAAATCGGCGTACACAACAAAAGGACAACGCTGCTGGTGGTGAGAATTTTTAAATTTAATGAAGTTATTTTCCTCAGTGGGCATAACAACACGTACCGGGTCCTTGCATGCACAATCTAATAGATGTGGTGCTAATAACTCTTGAGATGAAAAATAATTCAAACACCTTATACAAATATGTTGTTTATGTTCATTTTTACTTAACTGGGAGGAAATGAGTCGGGACATGTCTTTGATTCAGACGTAGTGGTAATTATCACGTTCGGAGAAGAGCAGCATGTTGCAACTCTCGCTCACATGCAAATTTTGAGAAATGGAGGGGTCTACTACTGTATGCTTGTTCTGCTCATCTGAATTTCTTTTCTTCTCCAGGCCACAAACGTGGACCGATATTGCGGTATTCTGAGCTTAAAACTTAGGTACGTCCTGGATTCTTAAAGGGAACTCTATTCCGTCAAAGTTGTACTGTCTCTTAATATCTTTGACTTTGTAACTGCTGGGATGCTCGGGATGATGTTTGTAATTGTAATTTCTCTCGCAAGCCAGGACTGACCATGCAAAACACGCATTATCATAGTTATTTTGAACATTAATGCACGCCTGCTTTTTCTCAATATCTATAGGGAGTTTAATATAACTGGACCCTCCATTCATTGGATCATAGACATGTATATGGATGTCGAGGTGTGGTATACTGCTGAGCGCTTTAGCGGATCCACGTACTTCCATCTCGGAAAATCGGTCCATAATAGCGCTCAAGGTGGATTCTCGGTACAACTCATCAATCGATGTGCTCCGAGAAATAACACCATTTTCACCCCATATATAAGGCAGAGTAGCCGTCTCCGCGTCACCTTGATGTTTAGGGGGTGACTCAGTTCACTGCATAATACCGCACTGCATTTAATGGCGTTAAATTCCGGATCTTCTAGGAGTTTGAGGAGCTCGGTCTCCAAGACGGGGAGGCACGCCTCCAAAAACCTTACAGGATCGCAATACATCCCGCCTGGATTCTCAATTCTGGTGAAAGAGATTCGCCCCTCAAACGCTATAGCAACTGCTGAGTATTCTAAGGGAGTCATTACGCCGTTATTCTGATCGAATTCGTTATCGATAGAACGGGGGAGAAAACTACCGCTAGCCATAAGGAAATTACTATTATTACTGTTGCTACAACTAGGAGTCCACCCGATAGATGAATGGACTGGTGATGGGTGATCGTAATCATCATCATTTGCGGGGAGAGGTATACGTCTCGGAACGCACACATTGCGTGGGCGGCGACGGCAAGCTGCTGCTTCTAGAGGAGGAGGGGGTGACAGCCGGTTTGAAGGGCCAGGCTGCGGCGACGGCGGACGGGCTGCGCAACCAAACGGATGCGACAGCGCTGGGGTGAGATGGCGCTAACTCTCTCTCTATGTCACAACCCGCTACGGTAATAACAATTAGAGAGGCACCGCATGGTCAGTCCTGGCTTGCGAGAGAAATTACAATTACAAGCATCATCCCGAGCGTCCCAGCAGTTACAAAGTCAAAGATATTAAGAGACAGTACAACTTTGACGGAATAGAGTTCCCTTTAAGAATCCAGGACGTACCTAAGTTTTAAGCTCAGAATACCGCAATATCGGTCCACGTTTGTGGCCTGGAGAAGAAAAGAAATTCAGATGAGCAGAACAAGCATACAGTAGTAGACCCCTCCATTTCTCAAAATTTGCATGTGAGCGAGAGTTGCAACATGCTGCTCTTCTCCGAACGTGATAATTACCACTACGTCTGAATCAAAGACATGTCCCGACTCATTTCCTCCCAGTTAAGTAAAAATGAACATAAACAACATATTTGTATAAGGTGTTTGAATTATTTTTCATCTCAAGAGTTATTAGCACCACATCTATTAGATTGTGCATGCAAGGACCCGGTACGTGTTGTTATGCCCACTGAGGAAAATAACTTCATTAAATTTAAAAATTCTCACCACCAGCAGCGTTGTCCTTTTGTTGTGTACGCCGATTTTGATGCTTGCTGGTTCCTATTACTCGTTGTGAAGGGAATCCCTTAGCCTCACACACAACCTTCACACAAAAACATGTACCTTATGCGAGTGCGTTCCAAGTTGTATGCGCATATGATTGTAAACTTAATAGCTATCAGTCTTATGTAGGGGGCGATCCATCGGTTTGGCTTCTCACTGAGCTTGGAAAACTTTCATGGCAAGTTCACAAGCTCTACAGCATCAATATTCCCATGACCAAATCAAAGGAAAATGATGACTTGTATGAAAAGGCTGTTAATTGTCATATTTGCGGGCTGGTCTTAGATAGAAAAGCTGAGACTCCTCGTAGAGACCATTGTCATCTTACGGGTAAGTTCCGCGGTGCAGCTCACAAAGCATGCAACTTGAAGAAACAATCCACAGTGACGCGATAATAGAGGACATACATTATCCGCCACAGGAACGTAGGTGGAACCAGGGTAATAATAACTGGAAACCAACCAATAAAAATGGAAAGGATCAACCATTGCAGAACTGGAGAGCGAGTGAAGACCGCAATCCAGAACCTACACAAATAATCAAAATACGTCCGGCGAACCCTGGCCGTACGCAAACTGCGCAAAACAGACAAGAATGACTAGGGCTGCACACTCGGCTGCGGAAGAACGCGGCCGGGAACAATGTAGTGTATAATTAGATTAGATTTTTGTGATTTGTTGGCGATGTTTATTTGTATTAGTATAGGCAGTGTTTTATTTGTGTTTTGTGATTATTTGTTTTATGTTGTGTGTATTTATTTTCCTATTTTCATGTGCTTGTCTTATTTTGGCATGGATTGTGTGTATATTATGTGTTTGATGTTAAATTTTGTTGTATGGGGACCACTGGGTCGCTTAGTATAGAAAATTTGTTTCAGCTATGACACGACCAATATTTAGAAGTATTAGATTAATTATAGAAGGGGTTATCTTATGTAGATAACTTCCTATACAAAATTTTATGGCAAGGCTATTGGACCGGAGAGCTTTCAGGATAAAATCTGGCTCTGTGGTGGATGGATTTGGGTGTGTTGAGCGTGTTGTGATGTGGTAGGTGGATATTGCGTCCCACCGAATGTGTTGCGTTTCTTGAGATGAGTGCCTGGTATGACGTCCGACGCGGTAGTGTTCAGGACCCACCCGGTGCGTTATCGGCGTATGGCGATTGTGGATGTTTCGGGTGATAATTATGAGGTGGTCTGTCCGACGCAGTAGTGTTCGAGACGCACCTGTTATCTCAGTTGTGTTGATAGTGTGAGTCCGGTGATCAAAACGACTATCCGGTGGCCAGTCAATCGAAATTAGGCGATAGGGACGCATCAAACATGGATAATTCGTAATCGGCGCGATGAGGATGTTGTGTGAAAAGACGAGTTTTGAGCCGTTATAGATAGACGTAAATCAGGTGGCTGATCGCACGCAATAGCGTGATCGACAGAGCTTATTGATGATTTGGGCCGTAGGAGTGTTGTAGAGACGTATTAGCGACGCTAGCCGAGTCTGGGCTTAACTATTTGAGTTAAGCAGAGACGCTAAATCACCACGCCAGTCAGTTTAAAGGATGATAATGAAGGTCACAACAAAAGATAGATGCTCTCAAGTCCAGCCATGAACCTTGACCACTATCACTGATTTTTACTTGTTGTAACGTGTAAAACTAACTCTTGTTTTGTTCAACAGATAAGCATGACGTTGAATTGAGCCTGCCATTACAGACAGAAGCAGACTAGGAGCGGAAGACCAATGCCGTAATCAGTCAAACTAGCGTCGTCTTCAGAATTAGACTAACTGTTCTAAAACATATTAATCTTTAACACCACCAGTGGTTGAATTCGTTGTGTGGTGAGCAGATCGAGCGTCTTCATCACACAAGTTGCTGTGTGGGACGGAGAGCACGTAAGAATGGCGTCATCAGCTGAGTTGTATGGGAGCCAAACGAAATCAAATTGAATGATGGATGAGTCTGCGAAACGTAATATGAGTGGTCCTATACTTTCGATTCCTCTGAGAAGGTAAATATGCGGTTAATTTCTTCCTTGATTACAACACCGAACAGTTGGTGAAGAGAGTCTTATTGCACTCCAAGTAATAGTATTACAGGGAGGGAGATATTGCTGCTGTCATGGAGATCAGTCAGTGGCATCAAAGTTATAGTGTAAATTGAGGATATATGGATAGGTACGAGGCTGGACATTACTGAAATAGATTGAACAAGTGTGTGCGATAGACTGATGTAAAAATCGAGGCTGTTGTCAGTTTAAGTACAATACATTCTATCTCTGTATTGGCATCTTTGGCCGCAACAGTGACAGTGTATCATTTACTCACTGTGGATGCTACGATGAATTTAGCAACTGTAGAGGCAACACACTGCGTATTTCTAAAGCATCAACCACATATGCACCTCTGTGGTATACTCTGTTGTAAGGGACTCGTCTTGTAGAAGATGGTGGATACTAGGAGAGAGTTTATATACGAGGATTGGACATTTAACAGTGGACCCTATTTATTTACAGCTCGTACAAAATAAATATGTCTTTCAAAGTTTTATTGACCTTCAAAGTAGTCTCCAGCATAGTGTATAACCCTTGCCAGTGATGCTCTTAGCAGTGTCACATGTGTCGACAGTTCGAGTGGCGCGGTCTGTTAATCGATGAGTTGCAGCAGTCGTCAAGCAATTGCTGTGAAGTGTTTCCTTCAGTCAGAAATCGAGTTGAACTCACGAGGACTTACGTCAGGGGACCGCAGTAGGTGGTACATCACTCAGCAATCCCATCAGTCAAACAAATCAGTAACGGTTTGCACTCTACGTGCTTGAGCATTGTTCTGCAAAATGATGGTCAGGTCCCGCAGAAAGTGTCATCACTTCTGCCTCTAAGCTGCTCGTAGGTTGTGTTCCAAAATATGTAGTGCTTTTACTCGATATTTATTATTTCACAGAGAAATATTACATCATCATCATCGTCATCATTATCATCTCTTCCATACCCCTCCTCCGGAAGTAAGTACCATCTTGACAGTGATGGCGATGCGGGCTATCGGGGGTAGCTTCTGAACCTAAAATCAATAAATAAATAAATAACCTCAAAACAAAATGAAATTAGTTTTGTGCATCACATAGACAAAGAATCAGTTATGCACCGAATTTTCTGTGTATTAGCACACCCTGTCATAGATACCTTGCTATTTCGAGTCAGATAGTATCGCTTTTGTAATGATTTGCTTTTGTAATGAACCTCGCTTGTAGTTACCGGTACTCATAACTGCGACGAGCACTAAACAATACTACTTGTAAGCCGTATATTTAGGAATGAAGTACCATCGACATTAATGGAAAACGAAGATGATGTATAATTTGATCGATATTTCATGGCTGTAAGCTGTAGGGAATAGAATAATCGAATGAAGCACGTTTAATAGACTGAATCGAGGTCTCGTAAGCCATTAGCCGGCTGCCGAAATATTAATGCGTGAAGCACGTAACTGCCATCGTCACAACTTAGCAAAAGATTTGGCAGGGAGCCGAGAACTTTCAGACCGTGTGTAAAATCGGTAAGCGAGTCTAAGGATTCCAGTCAGTTCCTTGTTGACCAGTCTGGTGCAGCAGTTGAAGATATCAAAAGCCAAACCTAAGTTTAAAATTTCACGTTTAAGACATCGTTCAAGCATGAAAACCGTACAAACATGCAGTCTCTTGACCTTCGGACGGACCCCCGTATGGAAGATGTATAACTGACATAAGGAAGCATCGTCAAGATTTGAAAAACAGACAAATCATCTGGTCCGGATGGCATTCCTGTTAGATTTTAGAAGGAGTACTCCAGGGAATTGGTCCATCACCCCGCCTCTCTCTCTCTCTCTTTCTTTCTCGTCCAATACGAAGATCGAAACGAATGGTATAAAGGAACGAAAGAAAGCGCTGGTCACTCCAGTATACAAGAAAGATGAAGGAACAGACCTCAAAATTACAGACCAATATCCCTAACTTCGGACTGCTCCCGAATCTTTGTACGTATTCTCAGTTCGAATATAATAAAGATTCTTGAGGCTAAGCTGTTTATGTTGATGAATCAGCCTGATTTTAGAAAGCATCATTCGTTCAAAACTCGGCATGCCTTTATTTCACATGATATATCTAGAACTATAAAGGAAGGTAACAGGTGGATTACATATTCTAGATTTCTGGAAGGTACATGACACGATCTCCCATCGCAGCCCGTTAACGAGGGCACGAGCATATGTATCAGGCTCAGAGATACGAGAGTGGCTATATCCAATATGCAGCCCAGTGCAATTGGATAGCTGCTGTTCTCTTTATACTTAAATGATTTGGCGGGTCAGTAGTCTGCCGACGATGCAGCGGTCTACGATAAGTCATCAAAGCTGAGTGATTGTAGGAGGACACAAGACGATTTAGACAAAATTTCCATTTGGTGTGATGAATGGTCGCTAGCCTTAAATGCGGAAAAAATGCAAGTTAATGCTGATGAGTAGGAATAATAAACCTGTAACTTTCAGGTGAAGTATTACTATCGTCATGCTTACTTCACTGGTGGGATTGATCCGTTCCAGGTCATGTTGAAGAATTTCGGCAAATGGCTTCTAGATTTGTTACCTGTAAGTGCCATGGAGCTGCTTTCAGAACTCAAACAGAAGTCCTTGGAGGACGGTGTTCTTTCCTAGGAACTGTAAACACAAAATTTAGAGACCCTCATTTCAAGGTAACTACCAAACGACTCTACTGCAGCTAACATTAATTGCGCATAAGGACCACGAAGATCAAATACGAAAAAAGTAGACCTCGTATGGAAGCGTCCAGACAGCATTTCTACCATCACTCTATTTAAGATTAATTGTACATGGAGCCCTTTGAACTTAAAGAATTCGAAACATGCAATGCCGTAGACGTATACAAAGAAAAAAAAAAACTCTGATAATAACTTCTCTGTAATGCAGTAGAAACACGCATACATGAAAAGCAGGAAATACACCCTTCTCAAAGTTAGCTAATATCAACTCTGGCAGCTTGTAGGTGTAGGGTAGAGTTTCGATGTTTCTGTCGCTGGTTTCGAGTGGTTCTGCGAATTTTTTTCTTGGCAGGATAACACCAGTTGTATGGTATCGTCAGTTTTCGCGGCGTATTGCGATTTTATGCCGTCCTTCTGTAGTGCTTTGCATATAGTTGTGTAATTAGGGCCTATCTTTGTGATTAATTACGCAATTAGGATCGATCTTTGCGTCAGTTTCTCGACCAAAATAAATAAAGTACACTAACCTAACCTTCCTCTCCCGCATCTAGACAGGTTTCATGTGTTGGGGGTGCACTTGAGCATTCCGTCCAGGAGCATCAGGGATCGAGTCCCAGAAAGGGCTCCGGCATTTTTTAATTTCCTATCAATTCGATGTGTGTCTGGTGGTTTAATTGTGTTAGGTGGGAGCACTTGGCCTTTCCACCCAGGAGGAGCAGGGTTCGAGTTCCAGAAAGGGGTTTGTCTCTCTATGTCACAACCCCGCGCCGGTACTAACGACTAGAGAGTCACCACTTGCCGGATACACTGCGTGCGACCTTGTTGTTGTCTACTAACGATGCTTTGGAACGGACTCTCTCTATGTCACAACCCGCTACGGTAATAACAATTAGAGAGGCACCACGTGCCGGATACATTGCGTGCGACCTTCGACTAACGATGCTTTGGAAGGGTGACGGTGTTATGAAAACAGTTCATAACGACTCTGACGTCACGGCCGCCATCATGGATAACGGTATTTTGGAATAGAACCGGCTTGGAATAGAACCGGCCTTGTTACAATACTGACATCCCCGCTACGCACTGATTCTATATTCTCGACCTGTCTCTGCAGACCAGCCACTTCCTTTACGACTGACCATATGGTTTTAATTTTATCCTGAGACTTAGCTATTCTATCTGCATACCACATACTTTTTGCCTTCCTAATAACTTTTTTAAGCACCTTACAATACTGTTTGTAATGGGCTGCTGCATTTAGATTGTGACTGTTTCTAACGTTTTGATACAATTGCCACTTTGTTCTACAAGATATTCTTATCCCTTTAGTCAGCCACCCTGGCTGCCTGTTTGTGCTAGTACCCTGTTTTGAACGTTCTAACGGAAAGCAACTTTCAAAGAGCACTAGAAAAGTCTTGAGGAAAGCATTATATTTATCGTCTACTGTATCAGCACTGTAAACATCTTGCCACTCTTGTTCCTTGATAAGGTTTACAAAAGTCTGTACAGCAACTGGATCAGCTTTCCTAAAAAGTTGGTAACTATATTTAACATGTGTTGCAGCACAAAAATCTTTTAGACTTAAAATTTGTGCATCATGATCTGAAAGGCCATTCACCTTTTTGCTAACAGAATGCCCTTCTAATAATGACGAATGAACAAAAATATTGTCTATGGTTGTTCTACTGTTCCCTTGCACTCTCGTTGGAAAGAATACGGTTTGCATAAGATTATATGAATTAAGGAGGTCTACCAGCATCCTTTTCCTTGCACAATCACTTATACAATTAATATTGAAGTCACCACATATAACTAACTTTTTGTATTTCCTATAAAGTGAACCAAGAACCTCATCTAGCTTTAGCAAAAATGTTGTGAAATCGGAGTCTGGGGATCTATAAATAACAACAGTAAGAAGTTTAGCTCCACTAAATTTAACCACACCTGCACAACATTCAAACACCTTTTCAGTGCAGTACTTTGAAACATCAATTGACTCAAATGGGATACCGTTTTTCACATACATGGCTACTCCCCCACACCGCAAAGAGCTCCTAGAAAAGCTGCCAGCCAACCTGTATCCTGGTAAAGGAGGCCTCTGAATTATCTCCTTATTTAAGAAGTGTTCAGATATACCAATAATTTCAGAGTCAACATCTATAAGCAGTTCACTAACTTTATCTCTAATACCTTGTATATTTTGATGAAATTACTAATTCCCTCATTAATCGGATACCCAAGCTTTGTAGAAAGTGGTTTCTTTGTTAGAGAGACTTCCCTTAAGCAGGAATACCTATCAGCTGACTTCAATCTAAAAAAGGTACAGCTCTAACACCCACAACTACCGGAATTTTCCCATGAGTGATCCCACCACCCCCACCTATGCTGTCAGCTATAAGTTTTGCCAACCTCCCCTTCCCATACCTGTTGAGGTGTAGGCCATGTCTAGTGAAACTCGTCCTGCCGATAGACTCCACCGACACCACTGAAATGTGACTCATGCCTTCTGTCATCAGCGCACCCCCAAGTCTCATGTTATTACGCCTGACGGCTGTATTAAGATGAGGCCGATCGTGACGCTGAAACAGTTCCACGAAATGCACATTCGTGTTGCCAGTCTGAGTGGCTATCTTTTCCAGGTCACCATCTATGTCATACTCCCCATCCCTATCAATACTATTACCAGCCCCACCCACAATCACTACCTGATCCTCTTTAGTAAAATCCCTACATAACCCCCCTATTTTAAAAGTCACCTGAGCCAATCCTGCATTAGGCTTCACAATGCTGGTGACCTGGTACTCACTCCCCAAAACTTCCTGCAACTGCTGGCCTACACCTCTACCATGAGAACTACCTAACAGCAGAACCTTCTTCTTTCTCTTAGACTTTGCAACTGTCCTAGACACCGTAACTGCTGAGGTCTGCTGCATACTTCCTACATCTACAGCTACTAGAGATTCCTCTCCACTAGACTCTGACAGTTGGTCATATCTATTACAAACACCAATAGTAAAACTATCTGAAAATCTCCTTCTCCTAGCAGATCTCTTGCCAACAGCCAGCTCCCATTCCCCAACCCCCTTCTCCCTCCTCATCCTATGTAGCTCCTCCTGTGCGTTTTTTAACTGCACCTGAAGGGCACAGATCTTACGCTCCTGCTCCTCTATCAACTTACTCTTGCTACATAACCTGCAGTTCCAGGAGAGGATCTCACCAGAATGCCCACTGGCTTCCCCACTGCATTCCCCCCAGTGAAAATACTTCGAACAAGTCTCACACCGCAATCCACTGCTCACGAACCTACGGCAAAGCCCACACTTCTCACTCATGGTAAAATTTTACAATTATTGAAACAAGAAAACAACTTTATCTAAGTTCCGCTACTACAATAAGAAGATGTTAAAAACTGGCTACAATAATCACAAACTTGCTCTACAAGGGAAGTAACTACTATTATTGACAGTATTAATCAACAACAAATGAGAATATAACAAAATACTAACACAGAAAGAAAATGAAACGACTAATGACAGTAACGAAACTGAAAGTAGTTCGCAAAAATTTCTTCTGAAGTTATTTCACGGGAAAACACCAAGAACACCGGTTGAAGACTACTAAAGTTCCTAAATAAACTACTATACACAAACAATTAATTAGTACTTAGCTTTCGATGCGCCGCTACAGCTGCAACTGGTCAGCGCGGAATGTAAACACGGGTAAGAGGTTAAGTTGCTCGATACGAAACACTCACAAATATCAGGCCACAACACAAGAAATGCAGAGGTGAATGAAGAAACCACTAATAAGTCACTTATATAGTAAATATTATCACAAAAACAGTTAAAATATACACTCCTGGAAATGGAAAACAGAACACATTGACATCGGTGTGTCAGACCCACCATACTTGCTCCGGACACTGCGAGAGGGCTGTACAAGCAATGATCACACGCACGGCACAGCGGACACACCAGGACCCGCGGTGTTGGCCGTCGAATGGCGCTAGCTGCGCAGCATTTGTGCACCGCCGCCGTCAGTGTCAGCCAGTTTGCCGTGGCATACGGAGCTCCATCGCAGTCTTTAACACTGGTAGCATGCCGCGACAGCGTGGACGTGAACCGTATGTGCAGCTGACGGACTTTGAGCGAGGGCGTATAGTGGGCATGCGGGAGGCCGGGTGGACGTACCGCCGAATTGCTCAACACGTGGGGCGTGAGGTCTCCACAGTACATCGATGTTGTCGCCAGTGGTAGGCGGAAGGTGCACGTGCCCGCCGACCTGGGACCGGACCGCAGCGACGCACGGATGCACGCCAAGACCGTAGGATCCTACGCAGTGCCGTAGGGGACCGCACCGCCACTTCCCAGCAAATTAGGGACACTGTTGCTCCTGGGGTATCGGCGAGGACCATTCGCAACCGTCTCCATGAAGCTGGGCTACGGTCCCGCACACCGTTAGGCCGTCTTCCGCTCACGCCCCAACATCGTGCAGCCCGCCTCCAGTGGTGTCGCGACAGGCGTGAATGGAGGGACGAATGGAGACGTGTCGTCTTCAGCGATGAGAGTCGCTTCTGCCTTGGTGCCAATGATGGTCGTATGCGTGTTTGGCGCCGTGCAGGTGAGCGCCACAATCAGGACTGCATACGACCGAGGCACACAGGGCCAACACCCGGCATCATGGTGTGGGGAGCGACCTCCTACACTGGCCGTACACCACTGGTGATCGTCGAGGGGACACTGAATAGTGCACGGTACATCCAAACCGTCATCGAACCCATCGTTCTACCATTCCTAGACCGGCAAGGGAACTTGCTGTTCCAACAGGACAATGCACGTCCGCATGTATCCCGTGCCACCCAACGTGCTCTAGAAGGTGTAAGTCAACTACCCTGGCCAGCAAGATCTCCGGATCTGTCCCCCATTGAGCATGTTTGGGACTGGATGAAGCGTCGTCTCACGCGGTCTGCACGTCCAGCACGAACGCTAGTCCAACTGAGGCGCCAGGTGGAAATGGCATGGCAAGCCGTTCCACAGGACTACATCCAGCATCTCTACGATCGTCTCCATGGGAGAATAGCAGCCTGCATTGCTGCGAAAGGTGGATATACACTGTACTAGTGCCGACATTGCGCATGCTCTGTTGCCTGTGTCTATGTGCCTGTGGTTCTGTCAGTGTGATCATGTGATGTATCTGACCCCAGGAATGTGTCAATAAAGTTTCCCCTTCCTGGGACAATGAATTCACGGTGTTCTTATTTCAATTTCCAGGAGTGTATATCTGAAACCTAAAAATAGATGAAAACTTAGAGAGCGATCTCACACGCAGTCACGCGCTTGTCACACCAAAGATGTCACCAGATAAACACGCTGTGAATCTTCTTAATGTTTTTCATAAATTTACAGAGACAATCGCCTTTGAAGTTTTCCAAGGGACTGTATTAGATACAACTATCACATTAACCGAGAATGCATGTATAGCGCAATATGTAGCGCAGTATCTTCGTAAGTTTCTACAGAAGTCATGGTTCGATGATTCACGTGTTGTATGAGTTACTTCTTGTTTTGTTCAATTTCTCGTAATTGTAAAATTCATCATCAGTTTTTTTATGAATAATGCACCTCTTCTTGTTTCTAATTACATGGTGTTTCAAAAATGACCGGTATATTTGAAACGGCAATAAAAACTAAACGAGCAGCGATAGAAATACACCGTTTGTTGCAATATGCTTGGGACAACAGTACATTTTCAGGCAGACAAACTTTCGAAATTACAGTAGTTACAATTTTCAACAACAGATGGCGCTGCGGTCTGGGAAACTCTATAGTACGATATTTTCCACATATCCACCATGCGTAGGAATAATATGGCGTAGTCTCTGAATGAAATTATCCGAAACCTTTGACAACGTGTCTGGCGGAATGGCTTCACATGCAGATGAGATGTACTGCTTCAGCTGTTCAATTGTTTCTGGATTCTGGCGGTACACCTGGTCTTTCAAGTGTCCCCACAGAAAGAAGTCACAGGGGTTCATGTCTGGCGAATAGGGAGGCCAATCCACGCCGCCTCCTGTATGTTTCGGATAGCCCAAAGCAATCACACGATCATCGAAATATTCATTCAGGAAATTAAAGACGTCGGCCGTGCGATGTGGCCAGGCACCATCTTGCATAAACCACGAGGTGTTCGCAGTGTCGTCTAAGGCAGTTTGTACCGCCACAAATTCACGAAGAATGTCCAGATAGCGTGATGCAGTAATCGTTTCGGATCTGAAAAATGGGCCAATGATTCCTTTGGAAGAAATGGCGGCCCAGACCAGTACTTTTTGAGGATGCAGGGACGATGGGACTGCAACATGGGGCTTTTCGGTTCCCCATATGCGCCAGTTCTGTTTATTGACGAAGCCGTCCAGGTAAAAATAAGCTTCGTCAGTAAACCAAATGCTGCCCACATGCATATCGCCGTCATCAATCCTGTGCACTATATCGTTAGCGAATGTCTCTCGTGCAGCAATGGTAGCGGCGCTGAGGGGTTGCCGCGTTTGAATTTTGTATGGATAGAGGTGTAAACTCTGGCGCATGAGACGATACGTGGACGTTGGCGTCATTTGGACCGCAGCTGCAACACGGCGAACGGAAACCCGAGGCCGCTGTTGGATCACCTGCTGCACTAGCTGCGCGTTGCCCTCTGTGGTTGCCGTACGCGGTCGCCCTACCTTTCCAGCACGTTCATCCGTCACGTTCCCAGTCCGTTGAAATTTTTCAAACAGATCCTTTATTGTATCGCTTTTCGGTCCTTTGGTTACATTAAACCTCCGTTGAAAACTTGGTCTTGTTGCAACAACACTGTGTTCTAGGCGGTGGAATTCAAACACCAGGAACATCCTCTGTTCTAAGGAATAAACCATGTTGTCTACAGCACACTTGCACGTTGTGAACAGCACACGCTTACAGCAGAAAGACGACGTACAGAATGGCGCACCCACAGACTGCGTTGTCTTCTACATCTTTCACATCACTTGCAGCGCCATCTGTTGTTGAAAATTGTAACTACTGTAATTTCGAAAGTTTGTCCGCCTGAAAATGTACTTTTGTCCCAAGCATATTGCAACAAACGATGTATTTCTATCGCTGCTCGTTTAGTTTTTATTGCCGTTTCAAATATACCGGTCATTTTGGAAACACGCTGTACATACTGCATGCAAGTCTCCTGATTTCATTTGAAATATAAATTCTTAATTATCGATATTTTATGAAAGACTGTTGATAAAGGTTGCTTAACTTAATAAAACATAACAGTTTACTTTAAGACTAAAATGAAAAACCAAATAATCTTTATTTGGACTGTGTCCATTGTTTTACACCACATTTGCAACTGTACCATTACAAAAAAAAAAAAAAAAAAAAAATGGCTCTCAGCACAATGGAACTTAACATCTGAGGTCATCAGTCCCCTAGAACTTAGAACTACTTAAATCTAACTAACCTAAGGACATCACACAGCCATGCCCGAGGCAGGATTCGAACCTGCGACCGTAGCGGTCGCGCGGTTCCACACTGACGCGCCTAGAATCGCTCGGACACACCGGCCGGATGTACCATTATAATATGAACCCAACATAACTGACCTGGGCCGGCTTCTGTGACCGAGCGGTTCTAGGTACTTCAGTCTTGCGCCGCGCGGCTGCTACGGTCGCAGGTTCGAATCCTGCCTTGGGCAAGGACGTGTGCGATATACGTAGGTTAGGAAGGTTTAAGTAGTTCTAAGTCTAGGGGCTGATGACCTCAGATGTTAAGTCCCATAGTGCTTAGAGCCATTAAGAACTGACCTGGAGCCAAGTTAAGGGATATGGACCGAGAAATAACATGATTATCAAGCTACCAAACGTAATGGAACTAACGCACGTAGGTTTCTTAGAACGGCACAAACAAAAGGAAAAGAGCAAAAGGGGCGCTTGGGCGGCTTCGTGGATTCTGTTGTTGATCGAATCGTTATCAACGTAGCAGATGACAGTTCCAGAACTGAAGGTATTTCTCAGAATCGGATGAGGAAGGAGTTAAGAGATTACCTCCATTGGTTTCAGTATTCAACAGTACGGTGAAATTCCTGCAGTACGCTTTTGCATCACACATAGCTCGCTCCGAAAAATTACCCTGTCTTTAACTTAAGAGTTTTCATCACTCTTCTTTGTAGATAAAATAATATGTACGGTGCGAAGGAGAGCATTTTATGCTTTACGTCTGGTCACCCAAGAAGCGCGCGGTAGTGCTGGATTTTGTCGAATATTATTTCATTATTTTTAAAAATTAAATGGTATTCGAAGCTGTATTGTTTCTTTGCTCTTCTCTTTTTACTTCCGATCTGCAACTGCTCATACCATTGCATATTATTTGGACCACTGGCTGGCCAGTGCTGTCAGAGTTAAATGCGGCGGTAAAGCCGTTGTCTCCCATTATCGCTCGGTCCATGTGCGTGTAACACAGCATAAAACGTGCCATTATGATCGTAAGTGTTGCTTACAGCTTGGATTCCGCTCCACCTGAAACGAAATCCAATGAGATTCAAGCAAACGCGGAAGAATACATGGGGTAATGTTTACATCAGGTTTATTCTTATGATGAACACAGTAAAGTGAATTACGATCTCATGCATAGACAGGCTCCCGTCAACGCCACAACAAAAACGTCTTCACTTGCAGTGACTAGGAAGAACGGACTGCTTATAACAGCGTCGCATCATGCTCAAAGATGACTCGCGCTACTGAGTTATCTGTGACGACCATTGTCGGCAAGTTTGGCAATGACCTGGGAAGAGGTCCCACTCTCCCAATGTTTTGGAGAGGTACACGGGTACTGTTGCTGGCGTCACGATGTGGGGACCCATCTGGTACGACTTAAGCTCACGGCTCGTAGTGACTGAAGGAACTCTGAAGGCCCAGCAGTACGCCACGGCCACCCAGCGGCCTCCTGTGTTACTTCGCCTGAGACAGTCCTAGTATCGTTTTTCAACACAGCAATTAAGGTATTTCTGTGGCGAGAAAGGTCCTCAGATCTGCCCCGGCAGAGCATGTGTTGGACCAGCTCCGACTGCGAGTATCCAGAATATCAAGGACCAATTACAACAGATGCAATAGGAGAAGATACAATGGCTTTATACACCCTTCCAACCGGATTAGTGGATGGTGCAGACCAGAAACATATTTCAAACACAGACACACACAGACACACACGCACACACACACACACACACACACACACACACACACAAGCGCGCGCGCCGTAACGCACCATCATCTGTATGAAACTAATTATGTTAGGCCCATCTTAACATTTCCAGTCGTAAAATTTTGAATTAAATAACTTTCTACATTATATTTTATACGGTTACAGGTGACAGACTTAAAGGAAAGTAAGTACAACGCTAAACATAAAAAACAGGAAAACTACAAAAAAGTGGTTCAAATGGCTCTGAGCACTATGCGACTTCACTTCTGAGGTCATCAGTCGCCTAGAACTTAGAACTAATTAAGCCTAACTAACCTAAGGACATCACACAGATCCATGCCCGAGGCAGGATTCGAACCTGCTCGGTTCCAGACTATAGCGCCTAGAACCGCACGGCCACTCCGGCCGACTGGAAAACTACAGCATATAGTAAATTGGTATATCTGTACAAAACTTCGTCAGTTTTTCAAATTTTTAAATAGTTTTTTAAAAACTCAAATTTATAAGAGTATTTTTCCTGTTTAACAGAAAGAAAATAATAGCCGACATAATGCTGAAACCACGAAAACATGTCCGGGTAATAGAAAAAAAGAAAAAAATTGGTTTGCTCAATACAGACCCTCTCCAATTCCTCTTCTGAGTAATAAATCAAATATCCACCTTATCTACTTCAGTATCCGACCTTATACAAGGGCGGTGGCTACCTACTGGAAACTTTATGAGTTCTGGAGAGGAACTCGAGCAAGGAACGTCGCATTCCGTGGGCAATCAGAGGACTCTGCTAGCACCCAAGCTCCTACCACGTCGTAGCGGAGAAGTGAGGCATCTGTTCCCGAACTGAAAGAATCCATTTGATTTAAAGAACAAAGCCGGCCGAAGTGGCCGTGCGGTTAAAGGCGCTGCAGTCTGGAACCGCAAGACCACTACGGTCGCAGGTTCGAATCCTGCCTCGGGCATGGATGTTTGTGATGTCCTTAGGTTAGTTAGGTTTAACTAGTTCTAAGTTCTAGGGGACTAATGACCTCAGCAGTTGATTCCCATAGTGCTCAGAGCCATTTAAAGAACAAATAAAAGGGTAATCAAAATATCCACGGGTGTACTACCGGCAGTACACCCGTGGATATTTTGATTATCAAATACGCCGGGAGAAACTCAAGAATCACAAATAAAAGGATGTTTACTTCACAATTACTATCGAGTAATCAAGTCTGTCTTAAACGAATGTAGTTTTCAAGTTTCCTGCACTAGGTCTCCATCATAAGACGGGAAGTTATAAATATTCAAGAATGTAGGGGTTCATTTTTTACAAGTAGTAGCGAAAATGCGTCAGGTTGTCGATTCAAAGTAGATGCATGAAACTTACAAAGAAGATGATAGACTACGTCTTTCACTTTCTGTTCCAATTTAAAACTTCCTGGCCCATACTCTGCGTCTATTTTTTGAGTTTATTTTCCAGTCTTTAATTTATTTTCGTGTGGGGTAATGTTATCGTAATTTTTTTCAGCTAGCTTGCAGCTGAACAATTTTAATCTTTAATATAGCCTTAACTAAAACTAAACGGAACTCCTACCGAACAGGCCTTGAAGGCCCAAAGGTACCGACTGGCCGCCGTGTCATCCTCAGCCCACAGGCGTCACTGGTTGCGGATATGGAGGGGCATGTGGTCAGCACACCGCTCTCCCGGCCGTGTGTCAGTTTACGAGACCGGAGCCGCTACTTCTCAATCAAGTAGTTCTTCAGTTTGCCTCACAAGGGCTGAGTGCACCCCGCTTGCCAACGGCGGTCAGCAGACCGGATGGTCACCCAACCAAGTTCTAGCCTAGCCCAACAGCGCTTAACTTCGGTGATCTGACGGGAACCGGTATTACCACTGCGGCAAGGCCGTCGGCATAACCTTAACCAGCCACTTCATTTTTACACTTTTTATTTTCTAACAATAAGGAGAACGTTATTTGTATCTGTTAAGTCATTCTGCATGCAACGTTCTACCAGATGTTTTACATCATTCATTAAGTGCAAACACAGCGTTGAGCATGGGACCGTTGTAGTAGCGGCAATGGGCACTTCAGTAAGTCTATGCCTGCAACCCTGAGAGAAAGTGCACACTCCGCTGCAGTGTGAAAGATTCATTTTGCTGTCTACCCGTTTGAATCTTTTAGGTGGGACAGGTTGAGCAGAGTTTTTGTTGCGAAAACCCTCTCTCCTCAAATAAATGTCCCATACCTCTTGGAATGAGAGCATGGTGTGGCGTGCCATCGGGAATCAGGTCCTCATGTTTTGCCTCTCATGTGAGAGTACTGTTGCGCCATTTTTAACAGGAAGATACACGGCCACGCATGGCCGGTGGTTCTATGAAATGTCTTCCCTAGTAGAACGTATGTGGGGCCAGCTCGGGCCTCAGTTCCGTGCCAGTGCCAGTATGTTGGATATAAGGCAACAATTGCAACCGTTGTTGACTCGCTTGCATCAGAAAATACCATGGCTTTATGAGACCCTTTCAACCGAATCAGTGAATGCATTCAGACCAGAGACAGGTGCAATGTGAAATTGAAAAGTGGGCTCATACTGCCAAGTTTTTCGTAAATTTGGTCTGATGTAATCACTGAAATAACATCACATAGCATGTTAACATGTAAAGTTTGTCTTCATTTCCTCCTCCTCTTCTGTGCGCTTCGTTTTTTTTTTTTTTTTTAATAACAGGAGTGTATTTTGATTATCCACATGTTATGTTGTGCGCATAGTTGTCAAAACTGATAACAACATCCTATGAAATGTCGAAAAACGCCGACGTTTCAAATTCTCCATAGATAAACTGTACATTGGCGAGCTTCATGATATCTCTTGGTATTGATTAGTGTGAAGGCTTTCAGGAGGTAAACTTCCAGAAAGAACTTTCCAATTAATGAATCCGATCGAATTATTCCTGCAAGAAAATGAAAAGTATTTGCCCTAATCGATGATCCACAGTGGTTGTTAGGTATGGCTTTTACTACGGATGTTGGTCTGCGTTTAAAGGCGTTAAATATATCATTACAAGGGAATGGAAACTTATTACTGATACAACGCAGATGTGTTTAGCTTTCATAACGAATTACGGTTTCTCGGAAACACCTTAAGATTTAAAAATTGGCTCATTTGAAGCGTCTGAAGAAAATTAGTGAAACCGTTCCCGGTATTCTAGTGAAAATAGAAGAATATTTATGTAAGTTGTTAGACCTCGCTGAAGAAATAAACAGTATATTTAATGGTTTGAAAACACTTAGGCTTCGTATTCATTCCTGGAACAACCGTTTGATGTTGATGGTGTAGGGGATGGCTGCCACGTTTCACTGCCTATTACAACGGGGTTCAGCAGCTGTAGATTTGGAGCAACAGGAATTGCAAGAGGTCGAAACACTAGAAGGACACAAAGTAAATAGTTGTTCAACTACTGAAGTTTGGAAGAAGGTTTCAGAAGAGAAATGTTCCCCAACAGAAGAGTGTGCCAAGACACCTCAATATAAGGGATCACTTTGTGTGAATCACTGTAGTCAAAAGGCAAGTTCATTAAATCTCCATATCGACTTGTGCTAGCTGATGAAATTGTAAGTGAAATTGTTCATCAGTTATCAGTGACATTTCAATCAACTCAAGGGAATATGAACAATTGGAGAAACATATGGGGTAAGTAGCTTCTTATTTTTTTGTTGTGTAATGAAGCGCTGCTAATGATATTAATTGTAAATGTTTCTGCGTTAATGGTAATTATCAGTCGATAAACAATGCGGATCATGTCGAATCAGTTCCACAAGTTGGAGACATTCAAAGGTAAGGATAATGGCTACCCCTCCCACATATATAGGACCAGGAAGTATACAGTACACAAGGTTTGTAGTAGCAAGCGCCAAATCCCAAGGAGGCAGAGTAAGAATGTTGTGAAAGGCCCAGGCTGTGGAATAGTGTTACGGGCTGCGTAACTCAGGAAGCGTGGGATGACCAGAGACGTTGCGGGCGAAACTGGGCTGGCTAACCTGAGACGTGAGGAGGAGGGCAGGGGGAGGGCTCTGCGGAGGAATGCACACGCACGTCTAGCTGGTCGCTCTTGATCTGTTCCCGGTTTTCGTCGATACTCCACCAACTCAATAACTTGAGAAGGACGCTAGACACTGAAAAAAAAACTTCTAATATCAGTAATAATTTTTGTTAATAATGATGTTCGTTCATCTCTACTGACTTAAAAATGATTACTGTTTTAAACGATTAAGCTCGGAAAAAGCTTTACGTAGCGCATGCCAGAATATAATGGGGAATTTCATATTCGTGAAAATCTCACAAGGTGGCAGACTCTGAGACAGGAAACAGACATGAATATAAAATAAATTATGGTAGCTAATTTTCTCTTGGTAGACTAGACAAGATGGCAACGTGCTGAAGACAGTGGATTCGTTCTCTGGGTTTTCTGCGAGTTTCCTAAATCAACTGTGGTGAATGGCGGAAATGACCGTTGAGGGCTCGGAGCCCCGTGTGGTTCTAGCTGGTTGTCTGCATCTCAGCACCTCCTCGTCAGCGAAACGTTGAATTCACACCTTCTTTCCCTTTAAATTACAAAAAAACAGATCGATAATATTTTGCCGATGTAGGGGAGAGTGTAACTGAGGTTGTTAATCTGAATATAAATATACCATTCTCCTACCTCCAGACATGCCCTATGAATAGCATAGTTTAATGATTTTTGTAGTACTTAACTACATCGAAAGTAAAAGAACTACAATTACAATGCTTGTAGGAAGTATCTTCTAGTGTTTTCTGTGATAATATCTGTTGTTGATGGTACACTGCTCTGATATTTATTGAATAATAATAGAACATGTAAGCACGGGAACTTATTTTTGCTATTTCAGCTTAGTTCACCTATAACTATTTTACAAAAATCGCAAATGAAATGCAAAATATTCTCCTGATCCACACATTCAACATGTGCCCAGCCTCTACTCGTGGTACGCACCATCCAGTCTTCTACAAATGGTTCCAAACACGTAATGCATTTTTCACTCTCTTATACTGACTAATTTTTTACAGTAAATTCAAGTTTTCCTTACCGCATTTAATTTGCTTTCCATGGACCCCCTTTGCGTGTTTATTTTAGTTTGGAACACATGACTTAAGTTTTTCAATTGTCTTTCAGACTTTATTTTTTCCGATTTTAATCTCTTCGGTGGCGATCTTTTTCTTAACTAATTGTTGAAAACGCTTCAGCTGCTTCCCTCGCAGTCATGTTGTTAGACATAAACTTGCTCAAAGCCATTTTTATACACCCTCCATTTCACTTTCCCCTTCCTTTCCTCTCATTTTTTGCCATTTTGATCTGAAAAGAAGTAGGAAGAAGAGAATATAATTTGAAAATTGAAATTATTTCTGGCCTGGCCGAAAGACAATAGAGTGATCGGTACTGCACGACAAACGCTCAGTAGAATTTAGTCATATTGCATAATGTACGTTCTTTTACAGAAATCATCACGAAACATTTATTGTGAGTCATTCCTTATGCAACATAGATAAGCGAAATACAGCAATGACATTAACCACTTACCTCCTAAACGGGTACCAGAGGCCTCAAAATATCTGCCGTGTGCTGATACCGTCAGCATTACCGTGAAGCACTTAGAGCCGATATAATAATGAAGAGCGGAAGGAGATATCCGACTCCAGTGCGCATAAATACACATGTTGCTTCTGCTTACTGTACTCTTCTGCTATTTGGAGGCGGAAAGGGTAATCATGGTAGTGACCAGTACTGTAAGCCAGTTGAAACTGCAAGACTCTTCCCTATAGTAAAACGAGACATTATAGCTGCAGAGACCTTTCAATTTTCAAGCATCCATCATGTATATACCCAGACTGAAGCGATAAATGAAAAATTGTACCAAGGCCGGGATTCGAACCCGTGTCTTCTGGTGACTACGAGGAATACCAAGTGGGCTGAGGCGTGAATGAGGAGGAAGGAGTGCTGGGGTAATCCGTGCAATTGTGTAAAGCCACTGTGCGAGGGGGCGTAGTGGTTAGCGCATCTGTCTAGTGAGCCGAAGACCGTGGTTCGAATCTCGGCCTTGGTACAAAATTTCATTCGTTATTTCATTTTGCATATATACATCTCCTCGATACTGATAAAATTTCCTCGGGCTTCCAGCCACATCCAGTGGTTTAAAATCCACGAGCTTTCGGCCGAGTTCTCCTCAGCCTTTGTCAAGTGGTGACTGTCGAATGATTGTTGCTGGCGTCCTTATATAGCCGCGTTGTCTTCAGTGACGTCACTGGTGCTCGCTCCGCGCCACATATGGTAATGTGTTCATTGTGCGCTTGCCGCACCCGGTTCAACTTTCCGATGGCCGGGTTCCAAGCGGTGCTTAGCTGCAGGTCACGGTCTTTATTCTGGGTGTTGTCAGAAATTTTTAACTCCATCGCTTTTTTTATAACACTGTCCCAAAAACTACTGTCGTGGGCAAATCCAATATGGTGTCCATTTTCTAAAGCATATCCTGCCACCGCTGATTTCTTAGGCGATAACATCTCTCGTGTTCCACACGGCGTTGTTCAATAGTACCTACAGTCTGTCCGATATAGAACTGTCCACAGCCACACGGTATTTCGTATATTCCTAGCGTTCTGAGTCCAACATCGTCTTCACAGGTCTCATTAGCTGTCGAATTTTAGCCGGTGCTCTAAAAGCCGTATCAATTTTGTGCTTTCGTAGAAGCCGGCTAATCTTTCCTGTTATTGAGCCACGGAATGGCAAGAACGCAAGCTTCTTCGTGCACTCCTCGGAGGTCTTCTGTTTATGTTTCTTCGTCAAGATGGCTTGCGAAATCTGGCGGTTGTTGTAGCCGTTTTCTTTGAAGACTTTCCGTAAGTGCCTCAGTTCCTTCGGAAGGCTTTCAGCGCCTGAAACGGCCTCCGCTCGATGCGCCAATGTCCTCAGAACAGAATTTTTCTGCGAAGAGAGGAGATAGCTGGTAGCATGCAGATATTGGTCAGTGTGGGTGGGTTTCGGATAAACACTGTGACTGAGACAACCATTTTCTTTGTGGCGGACGAGGTCGTCTAGAAAAGGCAAGGCACCATCTGTCTCTACTTCCATTGTGAATGTAATGCTATCGTTGTTGATGTGGTTGAAAAATTCTCCCAGCTTTTCACGCCCATGAGGCCAGACAACGAATGTGTCGTCTACGTAGCGCTAAAAGCAACTAGGTTTTGTGGGAGCCGTGTCCAGGGCGATGTTCTCAAAGTACACGCACCACCTGACAATGGACGAGGAGAACTTGGCCGAAAGCTCGTGGATTTTAAACTACTGGACGTGGCCGGAAGCCCGAGAAAATTTTATCAGTATACATCGCCGCGAAACTACGCATTAGTATATCTCCCCCTTAGGTTCACAGTGGTTTTGCTCTTTATCTGTACAGTGGGTTATCAGCATACACGTCACGCTGATGAACCAGACACGAGACTGAACCCCGTCTGGTGGTGTTTCGGTTACGTGGCGCGGTCTAGAAAGTATTTAAGTGCAGCAGAGGCGATTGCGAGCGACGATACAGGCCGCTAATAGGGAAAACCACTGAAGTGAGCGAGTTTGACAAAGAGCAGATTGGCATGGCCTGGCACTTGGAACGAGCATCTCGGAAACAGCGAAGCTAGTCGGGTGTTTCCGTGCTACTGTAGTGAACTTCTGCGGACAGTGGATGAAGGACTGTGAAGCCACGAATAAGTTATTAGGTGTCGTGCGTCAACACCTCATCAAACTGCATGGAGGTCGGAGGTTTGCCTGCTCCGTAAACGATGAGAGGCGGTGATATGTGGCAGGTCTCACGACATGGTACAGGCGTGAGTGTCCTGTAGCACATGGGGCTTGGCAGCAGTGGGGAGGGGACCATCGTGGTTGGAGCGTGTATCAAAGGAAACGTGTCGCCTGGTCGAATGAACCATGTATTTTGTTACATCAGGTCTATGATTCTGTCAGGATACGCCGTCATCCAGGAAAAAAGCGTTCAGCGAATTCCAAAGTAAAATCCTGTCTGCCGACTTGACAGAAAATCCTAAGTGGTTTTGATCATCTTGCTAAATCGGTAAAAAGATCGCCATATGTCCAGACATATGGCGACACCCCCCATGAACCATGGACCTTGCCGTTGGTGGGGAGGCTTGCGTGCCTCAGCGATACAGATGGCCGTACCGTAGGTGCAACCACAACGGAGGGGTATCTGTTGAGAGGCCAGACAAACATGTGGTTCCTGAAGAGGGGCAGCAGCCTTTTCAGTAGTTGCAGGGGCAACAGTCTGGATGATTGACTGATCTGGCCTTGTAACATTAACCAAAACGGCATTGCTGTGCTGGTACTGCGAACGGCTGAAAGCAAGGGGAAACTACAGCCGTAATTTTTCCCGAGGACATGCAGCTCTACTGTATGATTAAATGATGATGGCGTCCTCTTGGGTAAAATATTCCGGAGGTAAAATAGTCCCCCATTCGGATCTCCGGGCGGGGACTACTCAAGAGGACGTCGTTATCAGGAGAAAGAAAACTGGCGTTCTACGGATCGGAGCGTGGAATGTCAGATCACTTAATCGGGCAGGTAGGTTAGAAAATTTGAAAAGGGAAATGGATAGGTTAAAGTTAGATATAGTGGGAATTAGTGAAGTTCGGTGGCAGGAGGAACAAGACTTTTGGTCAGGTGATTACAGGGTTATAAATACAAAATCAAATAGGGGTAATGCAGGAGTAGGTTTAATAATGAATAAAAAAATAGGAGTGCGGGTTAGCTACTACAAACAGCATAGTGAACGCATTATTGTGGCCAAGATAGACACAAAGCCCATGCCTACTACAGTAGTACAAGTTTATATGCCAACTAGCTCTGCAGATGATGAAGAAATAGATGAAATGTATGACGAGGTAAAAGAAATTATTCAGGTAGTGAAGGGAGACGAAAATTTAATAGTCATGGGTGACTGGAATTCGTCAGTAGGAAAAGGGAGAGAAGGAAACATAGTAGGTGAATATGGATTGGGGGGAAGGAATGAAAGAGGAAGCCGCCTTGTAGAATTTTGCACAGAGCATAACTTAATCATAGCTAACACTTGGTTCAAGAATCATGAAAGGAGGCTGTATACGTGGAAGAAGCCTGGAGATACTGACAGGTTTCAGATAGATTATATAATGGTAAGACAGAGATTTAGGAACCAGGTTTTAAATTGTAAGACATTTCCAGGGGCAGATGTGGATTCTGACCACAATCTATTGGTTATGAACTGCAGATTGAAACTGAAGAAACTGCAAAAAGGTGGGAACTTAAGGAGATGGGACCTGGATAAACTGAAAGAACGAGAGGTTGTACAGAGTTTCAGGGAGAGCATAAGGGAACAATTGACAGGAATGGGGGAAAGAAATACAGTAGAAGAAGAATGGCTAGCTCTGAGGGATGAAGTGGTGAAGGCAGCAGACGATCAAGTAGGTAAAAAGACGAGGGCTAATAGAAATCCTTGGGTAACAGAAGAAATATTGAATTTAATTGATGAAAGGAGAAAATATAAAAATGCAGTAAATGAAGCAGGCAAAAAGGAATACAAACGTCTCAAAAATGAAATCGACAGGAAGTGCAAAATGGCTAAGCAGGGATGGCTAGAGGACAAATGTAAGGATGTAGAGGCTTGTCTCACTAGGGGTAAGATAGATACTGCCTACAGGAAAATTAAAGAGACCTTTGGAGAGAAGAGAACCACTTGTATGAATATCAAGAGCTCAGATGGCAACCCAGTTCTAAGCAAAGAAGGTAAGGCAGAAAGGTGGAAGGAGTATATAGAGGGTTTATACAAGGGAGATGTACTTGAGGACAATATTATGGAAATGGAAGAGGATGTAGATGAAGACGAAATGGGAGATAAGATACTGCGTGAAGAGTTTGACAGAGCACTGAAAGACCTGAGTCGAAACAAGGCCCCGGGAATAGACAACATTCCATTAGAACTACTGATGGCCTCGGGAGAGCCAGTCATGACAAAACTCTACCATCTGGTGAGCACGATGTATGAGACAGGCGAAATACCCTCAGACTTCAAGAAGAATATAATAATTCCAATCCCAAAGAAAGATGGTGTTGACAGATGTGAAAATTACCGAACTATCAGTTTAATAAGTCACAGCTGCAAAATACTAACGCGAATTCTTTACAAACGAATGGAAAAACTGGTAGAAGCCGACCTCGGGGAAGATCAGTTTGGATTCCGTAGAAATGTTGGAACACGTGAGGCAATACTGACCTTACGACTTATCTTGGAAGAAAGATTAAGAAAAGGCAAACCTACGTTTCTTTCATTTGTAGACTTAGAGAAAGCTTTTGACAATGTTGACTGGAATACTCTCTTTCAAATTCTGAAGGTGGCAGGGGTAAAATACAGGGAGCGAAAGGCTATTTACAATTTGTACAGAAACCAGATGGCAGTTATAAGAGTCGAGGGGCATGAAAGGGAAGCAGTGGTTGGGAAAGGAGTGAGACAGGGTTGTAGCCTCTCCCCGATGTTATTCAATCTGTATATTGAGCAAGCAGTAAAGGAAACAAAAGAAAAATTCGGAGTAGGTATTAAAATCCATGGAGAAGAAGTAAAAACTTTGAGGTTCGCCGATGACATTGTAATTCTGTCAGAGACAGCAAAGGACTTGGAAGAGCAGTTGAACGGAATGGACAGTGTCTTGAAAGGAGGATATAAGATGAACATCAACAAAAGCAAAACGAGGATAATGGAATGTAGTCAAATTAAGTCGGGTGATGCTGAGGGAATTAGATTAGGAAATGAGACACTTAAAGTAGTAAAGGAGTTTTGCTATTTAGGGAGTAAAATAACCGATGATGGTCGAAGTAGAGAGGATATAAAATGTAGACTGGCAATGGCAAGGAAAGCGTTTCTCAAGAAGAGAAATTTGTTAACATCGAGTATAGATTTAGGTGTCAGGAAGTCGTTTCTGAAAGTATTTGTATGGAGTGTAGCCATGTATGGAAGTGAGACATGGACGATAACTAGTTTGGACAAGAAGAGAATAGAAGCTTTCGAAATGTGGTGCTACAGAAGAATGCTGAAGATAAGGTGGGTAGATCACGTAACTAATGAGGAGGTATTGAATAGGATTGGGGAGAAGAGAAGTTTGTGGCACAACTTGACTAGAAGAAGGGATCGGTTGGTAGGACATGTTTTGAGACATCAAGGGATCACAAATTTAGCATTGGAGGGCAGCGTGGAGGGTAAAAATCGTAGAGGGAGACCAAGAGATCAATACACTAAGCAGATTCAGAAGGATGTAGGTGGCAGTAGGTACTGGGAGATGAAGAAGCTTGCACAGGATAGAGTAGCATGGAGAGCTGCATCAAACCAGTCTCAGGACTGAAGACCACAACAACAACAACATGTCCAGACACTCTGTAATCATAATTGCAGAGAAACGGAGGATCACACAGAAAAGCCCGAAATAATAAACATCTTTTTGAAAAACTATTTCACATAGGAAGATCGCGCTCTAGTTCCTCTTTTAAATCGTGGCATAAACGGCAAGATGACTGATATCGATATAAATGATCATGGAATAGGAAATCAATTGAAATCGCTCAATGGAGATGAAGGCTACCGGACCTGACAGGTTACATGGAGTATGCGGAAATACTTGCTCCTCTTCTAGCAGCAGAGTCTAGGTCTTTGGAGGAGCGAAGTGTAGCTGATGACTGGAAAAAAGCAGAGGTCATTCCTGTTTTCGAGAAGGTTCCTTGAACAGACGCACAAAGCTATCAGGCTTACGTCTCTGACGTCGGTCAGTTGTAGAATTCTGGAACACGTTTTATGATCGCGTATTACGGCATTTCTGGAGGCCGAAAATTTCCTCTGTAGGAGGCAATATGGGTTTCGAAAACGACCTTGTGAAACCCAGCTCGCTCTGCTCGCGACAAACCCAGAAAGCAGTAGATACAGTGGACACGGTGTTTCTTGACTTCTGGAAGGCATTCGATACAGTTCCGCACTGCCGGCTAATGAACAAAATACGAGCGTACGGAATGTCAGATCAGCTGTGTGCTGAAGAGTTTCCAGGAAACAAAATAACGCCTGTCATTCTGAACGGAGAGGAGTCTTTGGGCGTGCTCCATGAGAGTATTACAGGACCACTACTTTTCACGATATATATAAATGACATAGCAGATAATGTCGGGAGATCCGTGAGACTTTTCACAGACAATGCTGTTGCACACAGAGAAGTCTCACCGGTGGAAAACTCTAGCGAAATGCAGGAAGACCATCTCAGGATCGACACTGGGTGCAGGGAGTCGCAGTTGAATCACAACGTAAACAAATGTAGCGTACTGCGAATGTATAGTCAGAAAGGCCCTTTATTGTACTCACATCAAAAACAGTTTTGCTTCACCTCGGTTCCGAGAGTTCCGGAACATGTACAGAAAATTGGAATAGAGATCAACATAAACATCGTTGCCGCCCTTTTTTATTGCTCATGAAAACCACACATTGCCTGTTGTAACGAGTGGCCGAGCGGTTCTAGGCGCTACAGTCTGGAACCGCGCGACCGCTACGGTCGCAGGTTCGAATCCTGCCTCGGGCATGGAGGTGTGTGATGTCCTTACGTTAGTTAGGTTTAAGTAGTTCTAAGTCCTAGGGGACTGATGACATCAGACGTTAAGTCCCATAGTGCTCGGAGCCATGTTGTAACACCATACACCGAGACCTTCAGAGGTGGTGGTCCAGATTGCTGTACACACCGGTACATCTACATCTACATTTGTACTACGAAAGCCACCCAACGGTGTGTGGCAGAGGGCACTTTACGTGCCGCTGTCATTACCTCCCTTTTCTGTTCCAGTCGCGTATGGTTCGCGGGAAGAACGACTGCCGGAAGGCCTCCGTGCGCGCTCGAATCTCTCTAATTTTACATTCGTGATCTCCTCGGGAGGTATAAGTAGGGGGAAGCAATATACTCGATACCTCATCCAGAAACGCACCCTCTCGAAACCTCGACAGCAAGCTACACCGCGATGCAGAGCGCCTCTCTTGCAGAGTTTGCCACTTGAGTTTGCTAAACATCTCCGTAACGCTATCACACTTACCAAATAACCCTGTGACGAAACGCGCCGCTCTTGTTTGGATCTTCTCTATCTCCTCTGTCAACCCGACCTGGTACGGATCCCACACTGATGACCAATACTCATGTATAGGTCGAACGAGTGTTTTGCAAGCCACCTCCTTTGTTGATGGACTACATTTTCTAAGGACTCTCCAAATGAATCTCAACCTGGTACCCGCCTTACCAACAATTAATTTTATATGATCATTCCACTTCAAATCGTTCCGCACGCATTCTCCCAGATATTTTACAGAAGTAACTGCTACCAGTGTTTGTTCCGCTATCATATAATCATGCAATAAAGGATCCTTCTTTCTATGTATTCGCAATACATTACATTTGTCTATGTTAAGGGTCATTTGCCACTCCCAGCACCAAGTGCCTATCCGCTGCAGATCTTCCTGCATTTCGCTACAATTTTCTAAAGCTGCAACTTCTCTGTATACTACAGAATCATCCGCGAAAAGCCGCATGGAACTTCCGACACTATCTACTAGGTCATTTATATATGTTGTGAAAAGCAATGGTCCCATAACAATCCCTTGTGGCACGCCAGAGATTACTTTAACGTCTGTAGACGTCTCTCCATTGAGAACAACATGGTGTGTTCTGTTTGCTAAAAACTCTTCAATCCAGCCACACAGCTGGTCTGATATTCCGTAGGTTCTTACTTTGTTTATCAGGCGACAGTGCGGAACTGTATCGAACGCCTTCCGGAAGTCAAGGAAAGTAGCATCTACCTGGGAGCCTGTATCTAATATTTTCTGGGTCTCACTCATGAACAAATAAAGCGAGTTGGGTCTCACACGATCGCTGTTTCCGGAATCCATGTTGATTCCTACAGAGTAGATTCTGGGTTTCCAGAAACGACATGATACGCGAGCAAAAAACTTGTTCTAAAATTCTACAACAGATCGACGTCAGAGATATAGGACTATAGTTTTACGCATCTGCTCGAGGACCCTTCTTGAAGACTGGGACTACCTGTGCTCTTTTCCAATCATTTGGAACCT